>NC_047023.1:14485049-15195936 GCF_902652985.1 Pecten maximus | reverse complement strand
AGTACCAATGCTGCACCACTACAGCCTGAATACTTACATCCTGAAGTGCTGGTATGGTGATCTTCACTTTAGCCCTCTTTGGCGGAGGCTTTGGTGCATCCTTGATCTGGGACAATTTTGGTTTCACTTCCTCTTCTAGATCATCTTCTACTTTCTGCCTTTTATCTGATGTGGAAGGTGCTTCCTCATATATCTTTGGTTCTGGCAGTCCTGTTATAATTAGATCATGATCTATAATAACACTAAACTGACATGCATGCTATCTAAATGGATCTTTGAATTTGTTTTCTGGGTTGATCACCCTGTGAACAGACAGGATCATTTTAAGATGGGGTCTCCTTGTAGTAGTTGGTGACTACCTCAATAAACAACGTAAGAGAGCTCGAGGCCAATCACATACCATCCAGACCAATTAGGGCGAACCACATAACTCAGATGTTCAACTGTGGTCACCTGGCAGGAGCTTTTACAGACTGATCATGAGCTACATGTATCATGGATACATGTAGTAGAATATGTATATAACAAGGAGATGTATAAAAATTAGAAAAAAATATGAACTTTTAGTGATAGCTGGGTTCAAATCTTAAACTACACTGTAAATATCTATCCAAATCATGTGTACTTTACCAAAATGTGTAATTTAACAATCTCATGAAAATGAATGAATCTGTCAGACTGTACTACCCTTATTCTTCCGCTGTCAGTAATATTTCAAAGTGAGGGGTGCATAACTTCATAGTTCCAGTGCTAGCTTGAAGGCAAAATTGCAACCCCTTGGAAGCAAGACCTACTGTTTATGCAAAATGGGTTCCCCTTTCATCCAAGGATGCTTCAGACCAAATATACATCAAATCCTTTCATTCCTACAGAAGGCAAAGGATTTTTTTTTAAATGTTATATTTCCCCAATTGGGCCAAGTTGCCCACAAGGCCTGTAGGTAGCCAGATCCACAATTTGTACCAAAATGGTTTCTCTTCGGCCAAGGATCCACTGTGTCATTCATGACGAGTAGCAATTTTTAGGAAAAGACAACATAATATGACATGATTATATGTTGCTTCAGACCAGGTGAGCTAACAATCACTAGGCAAGAAGCCCATGGGCCTTATCTATAAACTGAGTTTACTGAAAGACTCTTAGAATCAGACCAGTCTCAATCTGGAAATTGTTCAAGATCTTTCTGATACAAAGTTTACAACATACCAACTTCCATCAAAATACATTCATATTTACTCAATTCATGCTCACAGTTTCAAATGGTAATAAATTTAAAGATCTAATACATGTGTCACCATGCATGTAACCCGTTGTCTAATCATCACAAAATATGAAAAGCATCATGCTGTCTGTTGCAAATTGGTTGATTGATGGAGTTAAATATCTACACAACATCTAAAGCCATTTGTTGATGGTATCATGATTGCATGATACTATTGTGTGTGGTAACTCCAGCAACAGATGGAATTTGACACAAGGGTTGATTTCAAACTTTTATCCCTCATTCATGAAAATGTCATGTATCAAGTTACATATTGATGTGACAAGTGTTAGTCAAAAAACATAGTTACAGACAATTATATATTCAATTGCAATGGGTTATAACTCTGGAACAAAAAGAATACTGACACGGGATGTCAACTTGAACTATTAATCCATTATGATTAAGTCACAGATACAAAGTTAGAAATTGATATGGCAAGCAGTTCGTCAAAAATAAAATACAGGAAATAAATATCCTATGTGCAAAGGACCATAACTCCAACAAAATAATAATCAGGGCTCAAAGTGGCGCCTATTTTAGTGGCCATGGCACCTTAAATTCACCATTTGCGACCAGTAATTGACCAATAAGGTGCCTGCATGACCACTAAAAAAATTGTGTAAATTTGCGATTTGGTTAATCTTTCAAAGGCTGCAGTCAATGCCAAAATGACGTTCACATTAGGAAAGTGACAGAGATGATACTGATATAAAGAATTAAAAGATTTTTTTTATATAAATTCAAGACAACTATATATATAGGCCAGGCCACTAACTTTTCCAATTGGTGCCAAGATTTTATAACTTGGTGGCCAAATAGCTAGCCACCTGGTAAAAAATTTCACTTTGAGCCCTGATAATATATGGTTAAATCTTGATTTGTAATCAATCATGAACAAGCATACTGGGTATTGCTAGAACAATACATGTGCCCAACATAAACTGGCCCATATCTATATATATGGCCCTTTGCAAGAGTTTGAAACTTCATTCAAACCACTCATGTCAGTCTCTGAAAATATATTTCTTAAATAAGTCATGGTGATATTGACCAACAACCCTTAATCAGTGTGAAGTTTGATAAAAATATATACTTCAAGGAATGAAGTAAAAAATAGTAATAGTGACATTGACCTTGATCATGACCCAACATGCCTGAAACTGGAACATATTGAGATGTCATGGTCCTTTGTAATAGTATAAAGTTTGTGCAATAGCACCGACAAGGATTTTCTAAAAATAGTACGTACACAGTGACCTTGACACAATAACCATGAAACTCAAAGTCCGAGATATTATGATACATTAGGTAGCAGTGTACAGTAAAAATGCCCAATTCTGAAAAATATGGCACATGTTTTAGATATGTGAACATTGCCCAAGGATCTTTCTAACCAAACTGGGTTCAAATCCATCAATAAATTTGACTAGTTACCTCTATTTCCCCTATTGGGGGCCCCGCCTCTCAGGCCCCTTAATTTGGGGGGGGTCGGTCATTGTTTATGTAAAATCTGTTCCCCTTCCCCCAATTCAAGGATCTTTCTGACCACGGAAGGACAGATGCCACGCCATGGCATTATGCTCACAGGACCTTCAGTCCAGGTGAGCTAATGAAATAATGACACTGGGTTCAAACACATACTGTTATTCATTATAACAAAGCCATATTTTGTTTGTTTGTTTTTGTTTAACGTCCTATTAACAGCCAGGGTCATTTAAGGACGTGCCAGGTTTTGGAGGTGGAGGAAAGCCGGAGTACCCGGAGAAAAACCACCGGCCTACGGTCAGTACCAGGCAACTGCCCAACATCGGTTTCGAACTCGCAACCCAGAGGTGGGGGGCTAGTGATAAAGTGTCAGGACACCTTAACCACTCGGCCACCGCGGCCCCGGTTTTTGGTTGACCTGTCATTATTGAAGCTTAATTTTAATTTTTAGTCATTTTGACCCTTTTACACTGCCCCTCAGGTCCCTGAGGGCAGGACCATATAATTCACAATTTTTTAAAAAAAATTTTGGGGGGTTTGTTTTTTGTTTAACGTCCTATTAACAGCCAGGGTCATTTAAGGATGTGCCAGGCGTTGGAGGTGGAGGAAAGCCGGAGTACCCGGAGAAAAACCACCGGCCTACGGTCAGTACCAGGCAACTGCCCAACATCGGTTTCGAACTCGCAACCCAGAGGTGGAGGGCTAGTGATAAAGTGTCAGGACACCTTAACCACTCGGCCACCACGGCCCCGGTTTTTGGTTGACCTGTCATTATTGAAGCTTAATTTTAATTTTTAGTCATTTTGACCCTTTTACACTGCCCCTCAGGTCCCTGAGGGCAGGACCATATAATTCACAATTTTAAAAAAAAAATTTGGGGGGTTTGTTTTTTGTTTAACGTCCTATTAACAGCCAGGGTCATTTAAGGATGTGCCAGGCGTTGGAGGTGGAGGAAAGCTGGAGTACCCGGAGAAAAACCACCGGCCTACGGTCAGTACCAGGCAACTATGCCCCACGTAGGTTTCGAACTCGCAACACAGAGGTGGAGGGCTAGTGATAAAGTGTCAGGACACCTTAACCACTCGGCCACCGCGGCCCCGGTTTTTGGTTGACCTGTCATTATTGAAGCTTAATTTTAATTTTTAGTCATTTTGACCCTTTTACACTGCCCCTCAGGTCCCTGAGGGCAGGACCATATAATTCACAATTTTTTAAAAAAAATTTGGGGGGGTTTGTTTTTTGTTTAACGTCCTATTAACAGCCAGGGTCATTTAAGGATGTGCCAGGCGTTGGAGGTGGAGGAAAGCCGGAGTACCCGGAGAAAAACCACCGGCCTACGGTCAGTACCAGGCAACTATGCCCCACGTAGGTTTCGAACTCGCAACCCAGAGGTGGAGGGCTAGTGTTAAAGTGTCGGGACACCTTAACCACTCGCGGCCCCTTGTCTGTCAGTTATAACAATATCACGAACGTTAACTCTATTGACCATTTCTTGAGTTGCAAAATTGACAGACCTTCCAGGACGGTGGTCATCCTCAAGGCTCTGTCAGCCGCGCTTTAATTCTGCCACCCATCTTTTCACTAGCATATGAAAGGGCATCTTTCCCCCAACAAAGCCATAAGCCTTATACTAAGTTACAAAATGATGTGACAAGCGGTCGTGAAAAGAGTCTGGAAAACGGGTAATTATGAGAAATTCCCATGGTCAAAGGGCCATAAATCTAGATACGAAATAGAATGTTGACACAAGGGTTCAAACTCAAAACTATCATTTATTATGACAAAGCCATATACTAAGTAACAAATAGATGTGGCAAGCGGTAGCCTAAAAAGTCAAGCAAATGATTAATCAAGCCAATTTGCAATGTGCAAAGAGCCGTAACTGCAGCAAAAAATGAAATTTTGATGCAGAGTTCAAGCTTGATCGGTAATCTAATTATGATAAAGCCGCATGGCCACTTGCCAAGTTTCAAACTGATGTAGCAAGCAGTAACGAAAAAGTGTCCAGAAAACAGGTAATTACGCAAATTCCCTACGTTTAAAATGACATAAATGAGTGAAAGTGTCGTGATTCTTCAAAATAATCTAATAAATAAATCTGCAGAGTACACGAATCAGGGGATTGTCGTGAAATATTTTGGAACCAAACTTCGCGCCTTTCCCCTTGAATGTATAGCAGATAAATCAATACCTTTCAAAAGTGAACCTATGTCAGGCTCCTGCATGCTGTTGTCGGTAGCATGGTTATGTTGCTCCCCATCGGAACTGGAGTCCGAAATCTGCCCGGCATCCTCAGAAGCAGGGTTTTCAATTTCACGACTCTCTACCTCAGACGTTGCAAGTGCATCCTTTTTGGTAGTTTCGCTTGCAGTGATGGGTGCTTCGTCGCTCTCGTCACTTTCGTCGCCGCTCGAAGCATATGCAACGAGCGACATGATTTTATACAGATAGATGTTGTTCCACCGAAGTCTTCACTTCGTTGCCGGAAGTTCCTCTGTCGCACCAAACGTTGAAAAATACTTTTTTTTATTATTATTATTTTCATAAGCGGCAACACAGCAGACGAAAAATACGAAAACCGCTGAAAAAGCAAGTTACTAAAATAAGTTTTAAAACAAATGCAGTAATCTTATTAACACTTTTTTAAAAAGTTAATGTAATTCTTTACACGTTAACCGGCCTTATCTGACATCTGATAGAACATCTGTCACCAGCCAGCAGTGTAACGTTACTAGATACTACCTCCAGTACAGTAGTCTAGATATTAGGCTATAAACGTAGATAGAAGTTGACGAGATAGGACGGTTGCACAGAATATTGCAAAGAAGTCGAGGACACGTGTAAACATGGAACTTCTAACTATCGTAGAAGTTGTAACTCAGATAGTTACATATCTTATGTTTGCATGTGGAATGTGAGTATATTGTTTGCAGTTTACTTGTGGTATAGACTAAGTTAGTAACTGATTAATAGTAGCATTCCTGCACCTGACCTGTGCAATAGTAATCAGCTGGTAATTAGTTTGACACACATGACATGGTTCACTGAATATTGGAAATGAAAGACACAGGAAAATTGTACTTTTCCACTGGTTTCGGAGTCCTCAGACTAAAGTTCAAATGCAATTGTATTAAATTAGAACGAATATTCATACCCTGCCTACAATGCTCTTCAACGATGACCATTTGTCAGAAATTGTCCGTCCTTCGTCCAGAGCTACATTATCGCAGCTACAATTGTATATTATGCAATGAAAATTTCACACAAGAAGGTGCTCAGTTCAATATGCCAATGTCA
Source organism: Pecten maximus (assembly GCF_902652985.1). Lineage (NCBI taxonomy): Eukaryota > Metazoa > Mollusca > Bivalvia > Pectinida > Pectinidae > Pecten > Pecten maximus. The sequence continues at coordinate 15,189,890 of NC_047023.1, read as the reverse complement.
AGGTCAAGGTCATTTAATGTCAAGGTCACACCAACATATGCACAGGCTTTTGTAGTTGCAAAATTGAATGGTAATGAAATATATATATATATATATAAAGTATTGAAGCTACAGTTTTTTGAAAATTTTATAAAGACCTATACTAGGTATTTTAATATTGTTGTTATATATTATTATTCAAGCTATACAGATATGTACATAATAAATATATTTATGTCCATGATTTATAACTACAGATGCATGTGGGTGATGGTTTACTTGAATATTAGCTGTATATCTCAACACTTAAGTATTTTTATACAAGTGGGGCCAGGTTCCTTAGGTAGCACACTACAGTAGGACAGCCTGGCCATGGGCAATTTTTTTGTTAAGCATATAACTCCTGTATTATGATATGCATAAAAAATGAAAAAATAAATGTACACTATAATTGGTATATTAAGTATGAAGAAGTACATACAGGCTTCACATTTGTTAAAACAAAAATTAATAAATTGGTTCCGGTTTTTAAATTTCCGGATTTTCCACAAGTGTGTTTACACAGGAAATTTAGTTTTGCCTACAGCGAAAAATGGATGTCCACAGTAAAGGTGAGATAGCGGAAAAACTCAATTTACAACATATGTCAAAACAAGATTAATTCTGTCTTTGGGATAGAGATATTTAATTTTAAATAGGTTTCAGAAAAAAAATTGTGTAGAGAATTGTGTCATTTTGGGTCAAATATCATAATATTTTGCAATTTTTGAGCATTTTTTAAGCTGTTACCATGGTATTCACAGCTCTAAAAATCACAGAAAATATCAGTTAACTTATCCTTCAGAGCTGTATTAAAATTGCAAATGTTGTACAGATTACAAATATATGTACTTTATTTAAGCATTAAACTGTCTTTTTATGGATTATATGGTCTATATAGACCATATAATCCATAAAAAGACAGTTTAATGCTTATATTTACGTTTTCTATATTGGTTTCTTTTCGATTTCAACTTTAATTTTCATTATAATTTGAAATCTGACTTTTACCGACATTTCCATTGTCAGAGGTCAACAAATTGAACAGCCTATTGTGATTCACGTGCTGATTGGCAAAAAAAAATTAAAAAAATAGTGCATGGAAATAATTAAAACAATACTGAAAACATCATCAGATATTTTAATAACAATATCAATAATATTGGTAGTCAGTATTTCAGAATATACGGATGAATTATTCAGTTTGTTAACGATTTCGGATTTTTTTTTTAATTTACCATCCGGAACAATTATGCGGATGGAAATTTCACCCGTCACCACACGCACGCAACGGCTGACAGCATTGACAGAGTTTAGCTATGAAAGTTGAATGTGCAGTGGGAGAAAGTGGAATTCGCCAAAAAACCAGATGTAAACATGTTCTTTGATTGCATGGAAACCTGATTACAGTTTATAGTAGCTACAACAGCACCGGTGTCAGGGATACGACCAATGTGAGAAGTGACAGTGGCCGAGGGAGTTAGACGAGCTTCAGCGCAACGTTGCTTGTGACGGGTACCATGGCTGTTTCAAGTTTAGGATGCGTTAGACACGATAATGCACCACTTGATGCTTTCTTTTGTGAAGAAGAAACTGTTCTATTGTACGACCGGAGAGAAGCCTCGTTCTTATGATTTGACATAAACATGATGTGTCGGGTTTCAAAATTTTTGTCATTCAAACACTGGATGGCGGTGGCGCGCAAACAATGTGGTGTGTAATGATTTTCCACTCTGGCCCCGGAACAAATATCTGTCAACATATGTGTTTATTAAATCTTGTTTTATTTCCATTTTCGTGATTGTTAACCATTCTTACCTTTATTTTCGTTTTACATTTTAAGATTTGTTTTCTGGTCTCGTACTCTATCCGATAGCATGATGAGCAATGATAAGATGCCATTTGTTTACATTGGTTGCAAGTAGTTCCGGGGGATCCGGTCGCGTATGAATAACACCCGAATGCACGATTTGGGTGTCAGTTATGCATAGAATGTCGTCACGCTTTGGGTGTCAGTTATACTTTCATAGACTGCAAATTTGTTTAGTTTGTTTATATCATGGCTTTGCCATCCAAATGTAAATATTAGAGTTTATGTGTAGGGTTAACTGGCAATGTTTACATATCTAAGACATGTGTCATATTTTTCAAAATTGGGATTTTTACTGTACACTGCTACCTTACTATAGTTTTCAAACAAATTTTGTGAAACTTCTCACAAAATATAATTATTTCTTAGATGTTGACCTGACTTCTAACTCAGAGATGAAGATCAAGGTCATTATGTTTAAGGTCAGGCGGGATTTGTCAAAGGTCGTTACATAGGGGAATGTACCAGGATAATTAATGATATTATTGAAAAGACGGAAGTTAATAATCAATCGGGTATTTTGCTAATGTTAGATTTTGAAAAGGCATTTGACTCCCTTGAGTGGCCATTCATAGAAAGAATTTTACGTTTTTTTGGTTTTAACGACTTCATTGTAAACTGTTTTAAAACTTTATACTCACATATATCTGCCTGTGTTGAAAACAATGGTCACCTCTCTACTTTTTTTCAAGTTACACGCGGAGTGCGACAAGGGGATCCTTTGTCTCCATATTTGTTTATTATTTGTATTGAATTATTGAGTGCAGCAATCAAATATAACCCTGATGTCAAGGGCATAATTTTAAATAATTCTGAATATCTTATAAGTCAGTACGCAGATGACTCAACATTAATACTTGATGATGATGCAAGGTCCTTAGCAAAATCTTTATTTTTGATCGACATCTATGGAGAATGTTCTGGTCTAAAAACCAATTTCGATAAGTCTCAAGCTGTATGGATTGGGGTAAAACGGGGCTGCGGAGAGGAGATTGAAACGGAGCAAAATTTAACCTGGAATCAGCAAGGGAAATTTAAGTTGTTAGGGATAAGATACGATTTATCTAAAGATGATATTTATGAAGATAATTTTGTCGAAAAATTAAAATCAGTGAAGTCACTTCTCTCAGACTGGTCTTTTAGGAATCTTTCCATCATTGGGAAAGTGACTGTTATCAAAACATTAGTCTTTCCTATTATTGTGCAAATACTAACTGTTATCCCTAGTCCACATATTAAGATCCTAAAAAACTTTCAAAGATTATTTTTTCATTTTATATGGAATAGTAAAGTTGATAAATTGAAAAGGAACCTTTTAATTGGTGATTATAAAGATGGAGGTTTGAAAGTTCCGGATATTTTTTCTTACTGTAAATCTTTAAAACTTATATGGATAAAGAAATGTTTGGATTCTAGTAATCATGCAGATTGGAAAAGGTTATTAGTTGATGATATAGAACATGTTGGAGGAAATAAAATATGGAGTTTAACAAAACATGGACTAGAGGAAGTTGTTAAGAAGTATAGTTTTGGGAAATTTTGGAAGGAAATTATGTCTATTTGGGGAAATCTATACGAACTCCTCCCGACAGCCCCGGAATATGTTCTCTCTCAGCCTCTATGGTTTAATAAAGAAATAAAAGTTAATAGACGAACCATCTTCTTCAAAAATCTGTGTAATGAAGGCATATATTTTGTTAAAGACTTAGTAGATGAGCATGGTAACATTATGTCTCTAGATAGTCTTATTCAGAAATACCGAGTAGATATGAACTTTATGACCTACAATAGCCTTATTAGTGCAATACCGAGAGGCTGGAAGAGAATGATCACCAATTATGGAAAAAATATTGAAAATGTTTTGCATGATAATTTGAGGCAACTGAAAAATATTGAAAAGCCAAATAAGTTTTTCTATCAGAAATTACTGTCTACTGTATTAATATTTCCACAACAATCCCATGAAAGGTGGCACACTATTCTGAATATCTCTCTTAGCCAAGATAACTGGGAAAATATCCATGCACTTCCATTTCGTGAGACAAAGGATTCAAAATTACAAAGTTTACAATACAGAATCACCCATAGAATTTTTTTTACAAACGCTATGCTATTAAAACGAAAGTTATTAGAACATCAGGAATGTAGTTTTTGTAGTGGTGCACCAGAAACAATATACCACCTTTTTTGGGATTGTACACATAGTCAATCACTCTGGACATGTTTTATAAATGCAGTTTTTATTAAATATAATGTTGTTTTAGAAAGAAAACCTGCTACTTTCCTATTTGGCATAAATGATGATGTTCAAGTGATAGGTTTAAATATATGCATATTGCTCATTAAGAAATATATATCGTTGATGCGACAATATAAAAAAATTCCAAACTGGGAAACATGTAAGACATTTATTCGAAATTACAGAAATCTTGATCTCTATTCGACCTATATGTTGACCCAAAACGTAGCGAACAAGATCCGGCAAAAATGGGAAAGTATCAAACTTATTTTAGAATGAACTTTGATATTTTGTCTATAATGTGTGTTTTCATCAACAACCTTTGTCAAAATTGTACCTTAACTATGTGATTGATGCAATTAAAATATCAATTAAAAAAAAAAAAATGTTTAAGGTCAATGCATAATAATAATTCTAACATGATGACAATAACTTGTTTGTCCAATCAGTTATATCCATGACATTTTTTTTAACTGAATTTATTTTCTTAAAGTGTAAAAGTTAAAAAAATTTAGTTTACTATTTTAAAATTGATGATTCTGCAAAAATGAAGAAGTGTGCTTTATGGTGTGTGGACATGGGCTTATTTACAGATAAATATTGTAATTCAAAATTCATGAAGCTTCCTGCAATAATATTACTGCTCTCTATCTGCTGTGAACATGAACATGACATCATTTTTTCCCCTTTAAACAATATGAATACAATATATCATATTGAGTGTTACCATCTCCATCAAAATTCGATTACGATGTGATGTCTCGTCTGAGTAACTAATTTTTTATTGATTTATGATTTTTCAGACCACCATGCATTGATATGTACAGAACCAAAAGTACCAAGAATATGCCTTTCACTTATTTCGCCATTGGGTTACTGAAGTAAGTATAATTCTTCATTGACAACTAGGCACTACAACACACACTGTCAATATAATGTAATATTAACTTGAATTAGGTTTAACCAACATTCAACAGCATGATACCCCTTTTCAGTTTTTAGGTCACCTGAGACAAAGTCTCAAGTGACCTTTTCTAATCCCCTTTTGTCCGTCGTGCGTCGTGCGTCGTGAGTCCGTAAACAATTTACATTTTCGACTTCTCCAAAACCTCTAAACCAAATTCAATGAAATTTGGCTGGAAGCTTCTATGGCTAAAGGTCAACCAAAATTGTGAATTATATGGTCCCCACCCCCCAGGGGCCTGAGGGGCGGGGCTAAAATGGGTCAAATTGACTAAAACTTCAAAAATCTTCTTCTCTACTCTCAGATATGGTGGAATCAAACACTCTTCATAAATGGAAGGGTCTTAAGGTGCTTTACCAAAATTGTGAATTTCATGACCCAGGGGTTTCACGTTTGCCCCTGGGGAGGGGGTAAACTTTACTATAGTTTATATAGGGAAATCACATTTTTGACTATAATTTGTTTGATTTCGATTGGAATTCATTCTAACTTGGTTAACATTATCAGCATTGGATGACAGTTTGATGGTATGCACATGTTGGCCCTGACTGACCCCCAGGGGCTAATGGGCGGGGCTAAAAATGGTCAAATTGACTGAAATTTCAAAAATCTTCTTATCTACTCTCAGATTTGATGGAATCAAATACTCTTCATAAATGGAAGGGTCTTAAGGTACTTTACCAAAATTGTGAATTTCATGACCCTTGGGTCTCATGTTTGCCCCTGGGGAGGGGGTAAAATTTACTATAGTTTATATAGGGAAATCACATTTTGGACTATAATTTGTTTGATTTCGATTGGAATTCTTTCTAACTTGGTTAACATTATCAGCATGGGAAGACAGTTTGATGATGTGCACATGTTGGCCCTGACTGACCCCTAGGGGCTGATGGGTGGGGCCAAAAAGGGTCAATTAGATTAACTAAAATATTTCAAATCTCAGATGACCGTTAAGGCCCTTTGGGCCTCTTGTTTATTGTTACCAACTGATCTACTGGTACTATATCTATCAAAATTAACTCAAAAATAACTTGATAAATAATTCTAAACATAACTACCTATTTATATATATAGAAAGAGGCTTCCCTTGAATCCATTTTTCCATATATGAAGCTGAAAGGGTACACAAAACACCAGTTTAATTAAAATACAGATGATTATTATACAATATGTTAAGTCTTAAGTAACAAAATAAAGATGATGATGTATTTTGATCAGAATGATCAACAACACACTTTCTATATTCAATATACATTATTGTATATATGATCATACAGATCCAACAAATGATTTGCGATCTTCACAATATGTTGTATCTATTGAAATTTTGAAAATCCTAAGCATACTTTGTGCCTTATGAATGTCAAAGATCAAAATATAGTTAACAGTGACTTAATTCTGATATGGAAAGCACTGGTTTCCTAAGATGTAACCTACCAAAGATCCTGCATACACATGTTAGATATAGTATTGGCGACATTTTAAACTTTCTGGTATGTGACACTGTTTTCCTAAGGTATAGCATACTCGTACACAAGGTCCTATGCAGAAAAATATTTGAGATCGGCCCCAGAAAACTTTGCCTATTGAAAAGCTAAATATAAAAATATAGGTCACCTGTAGGATATAAGTTCAAGATTTATTTTATTTGAGTGTTGTATGTCAATATACATAATTAAAATTATTACATGTACGTCATAAGATCATTTGATTAAATAGTTAGATATATTGACATCCAGCCTATATTGACTTATGAGACACTAGTGTATAGAACAAGTTTTCAGACTTCATCATTAAAACAATTAAGTTATCCGACTTCATAAAAAGATTTTTAGCAGGAACTTACAAGGTTGGAGACTATCACTAGTCTGCAATTAGGTAAAAAAACTACAGTAGGACAGCCTGGCCATGGGCGATTTTTTTGTTAAGCAAATAATCCTGTATTATGTCATGCATAAAAAAATGAAAATAAATGAACACTATAATTGGTATATTCAGTATGAAGTAGTATATTCAGGCTTCACATTTGTTAAAACTAAAATAAATATATTGGTTCCGGATTTTAAATTTCAAGATCTATATGAATAATAAAGGTCAGTCAAGGTAAGATAGCAGGAAAACTTAATGTACAACATATGTCAAAACAAGATTAATTCTGTCATTGGGATAAAGATATTTAATTTCAAATGTTTTAGAAAAAAAATAGTGTAGAGAATTGTGTCATTTTGGGTCAAATATCATAATATTTTGCAATTTTTAAGCTATTTTTAAGTTGTTTCCATGGTATTCACAGCTCTAGAAAACATAAAAAAAATTTATTTTACTTATCCTTCAAAGCTGTATTAAAATTGCAAATGCTGTATAGATTACAAATCTATATACTTTAATGGAGGTAATATGTAGGGTTAACTGGCAATGTTTACATATCTAAAACATAAGGGTTGAAAAATTTCATTTTTTTTTTTTTAAATGTGCTGAATTAATCTTGATTAAGCTTCATTTTCATTCAATATTGCCCATGGTAACCACTAAACCAGGGCACAAAACTTAGTTTTTTGGTCTACTCCTCTTATGGTTACCATGGTAACCAGGGCACAGAACTTAGTTTTTTCATGACAATAATCCTTATACATTGTAGGTGTGCGTAATCTATATCACATCGTAATTTTTTGGTTACCATGGTAACCAGGGCATAAAACTTAGTTTTTTGGGCGAGTTTGACGCAACGATGTACCGGCTACTTCTCCTAAACTACTTATCTGATTTCAACGAAATTTCATGACAATAATCCTTATACATTGTAGATGTGCGTAAACTATATCACGTCATATTTTTTTGAATAAATCCCATTCACACTTTACCTTTCTCATAACCTTTTTAATTTTTTCTTTGTTATAAATTGATCAATTGAAAAGATTTTCTCATGTGAAATCATTTCATAATGTCATGTACAACAATTTATTCATAATATAGATAAAAAAAGAATTAGGGTAACCAAGAACACTGAATACGACTAAGTGAGATTTTACTGTATATCTCGTTTATTGTATAAATGAACACATAGTAACGATGGGGGTTGCAGGAGCGGGGGGTATGAGTTGGCTCTCTGGACGACAGTTCTAGTTTGGTTTCTACATGTACATGCACTTCAAAATTACCTATGGCAAATATTGTTTGAGACAAATTCAATATATTAGGGTAGTTGGGTTGTGTAGTGGATACCAGGATTTAACATTTGCCTTGCCTTAAATCAAAGTAACTAGCTAGGGTTCAATCCCTTGGTCAGAAGTGAAATGGGTTTTATGTGGGTATTCCAGTTTCCTTCCACATTAAGACCTCTGTACCAATTAGAGTGATAAATGTGAGATTATATCATGATTTCATAGTATAAAAATATTTTTGTATAATAAAAGTTTTATTAAAAAATCTACATATGATATATGTTAGAAGATTTTCAGACCTGTTGACCCTTATTATAATAAAACACATACTCAGTCTTGACATCTGTTACATTTTGTCAGCAGTAAATTTAAATGTCAGCCTTTTTGCACAGCTGTTTATTTTGTTTGCTGAGACAGCTGTAATTTAAGTATGCAATAACTTTAAACTCACCATTTCTAAGCTATATAACTCACATTTTACTTTGCCGCAGAATTTATTATTCAAATACCTGTTACAGTGTATTAGATTTTTTACTTTTAGGTCATCTGAGACGATATTGAGACCTATTCGGAATCAATATTGCATATTGACCAGCTATTGTGATCACCTCTTGTGGTGCATTGTAAACAATTTACATTGTGGACTTTTCCAAATCATAAGAACCAAATTCAATGAAATTTGGCAGGAAAATTAAGCTTCAATAATGACAGGTCAAGCAAAAACCGGGGCCGCGGTGGCCGAGTGGGGGGTGTCTTGACACTTTATCACTAGCCCTCCACCTCTGGGTTGCGAGTTCGAAACCGACGTTGGCAGTTGCCTGGTACTGACCGTAGGCCGGTGGTTTTTCTCCGGGTACTCTGGCTTTCCTCCACCTCCAAAGCCTGGCACGTCCTTAAATGACCCTGGCTGTTAATAGAACGTTAAACAAAAAACAACTCCCCCCAAATTTTTTTTGAAAAATTGTGAATTATATGGTCCTGCCCCCAGGGGCCTGAGGGGCAGTGTAAAAGGGTCAAAATGACTAAAATCTCTTCTCAACTCCCGCATATAGTAGAATCAAATACTCATCATAGATAGGAAGATCTTAAGGTTATTTACTTTAGTTTATATAGGGAAATCACATTTTCAATTATCAACTGACCCCCAGGGGCTTATGGGCAGAGCCAAAAAGGGTCAAATTAAATGCATTTCAAAACTCAGGTGACCGATAAGGCCCATGGGCCTCTTGTTTTTATATATGATGCATGAATAGAATATTAAAACACAATGGGTTTTAATTCGCTCAAATGTTCGGCAGCTTATAAAGAGAAAAGACTTAGAACTGCTAATGTTTTGATTTATGTGAATTTCAAAGTTGATTTACTTCATGGATATTTAGTTTATTAGGTCACCTGAGACAAAGTCTCAAGTGACCTATTCTAATCCCCTTTTGTCCGTCGTCGTCCGCCGTGCGTCGTGCGTCGTCCATCGTGCGTCCGTAAACAATTTACATTTTCGACTTCTTCTCCAAAACCCCTAAACCAAATTCAATGAAATTTGGCAGGAAGCTTCTATGGCTAAAGGTCAACCAAAATTGTAAATTGTATGGTCCCCACCCCCAGGGGCCTGAGGGGCGGGGCTAAAATGGGTCAAATTGACTAAAACTTCAAAAATCTTCTTCTCTTCTCTCAGTTATGGTGGAATCAAACACTCTTCATAGATGGAAGGGTCTTAAGGTGCTTTACCAAAATTGTAAATTTCATGACCCAGGGGTCTCACGTTTGCCCCTGGGGAGGGGGTAAACTTTACTATAGTTTATATAGGGAAATCACATTTTTGACTTTTATTTGTTTTATTTCTATTGGAATTCATTCTAATTTGGTTAACATTATCAGCATGGGATGACAGTTTGATGGCATGCACATGTTGGCCCTGACAGACCCCCAGGCGCTGATGGGCGGGGCTAAAAAGGGCCAAATTGACTGAAATTTCAAAAATGTTCTTCTCTACTCTTGGACAATATGGAATCAAATCACTCCATAGATGGCAGGGTCTGAAGGTGCTTTACCAAAATTGTGAATTTCATGACCTCGGGGTCTCAAGTTTGCCCCTGGGGAGGGGGGAAACTTTACTATAGTTTATATAGGGAAATAACATTTTTGACTTTTATTTCTTTTATTTCTATTGGAATTCATTCTAATTTGGTAAACATTGTCAGCATGGGATGACAGTTTGATGGCATGCACATGTTGGCCCTGACTGACCCCCAGGGGCTGATGGGCGGGGCTAGAAAGGGCCAAATTGACTGAAATTTCAAAAATCTTCTTCTCAAGACCGAAATAAGTTGGAATCAAATACTCTTTAAAGTTGGAAGGGTCTTAAGATGCTTTACTAAAATTGTGAATTTCATGACCCTGGGGTCTCAAGTTTGCCCCTGGGGAGGGGAGGGGGTAAACTTTACTATAGTTTATATAGGGAAATCACATTTTGACTTTTATTTGTTTTATTTCTGTTGAAATTCATTCTAATTTGGTAAACATTGTCAGCATGGGATGACAGTTTGATGGCATGCAGATGTTTGTCCTGACTGACCCCCAGGGGTTGATGGGCGGGGCTAAAAAGGGCCAAATTGACTGAAATTTCAAAAATCTTCTTCTCAAGACCGAAATAAGCTGGAATCAAATACTCTTTATAGTTGGAAGGGTCTTAAGATGCTTTACTAAAATTGTGAATTTCATGACCCTGGGGTCTCAAGTTTGCCCCTGGGGAAGGGGTAAACTTTACTATAGTTTATATAGGGAAATCACATTTTTGACTATAATTTGTTTGATTTCTATTGGAATTCATTCTAATTTGGTTAACATTATCAGCTTGGGATGGCAGTTTGATGGCATGCAGATGTTTGCCCTGACTGACCCACAGGGGCTGATGGGCGGGGCTAAAAACGGTCAAATTGGCTGAAATTTCAAAAATCTTCTTCTAAAGACCGAAATAAGTTGGAATCAAATACTCTTTAAAGTTGGAAGGGTCTTAAGATGCTCTACTAAAATTTATTAATTTAATGACCTAGGGGTCATAAGTTTGCCCCTGGGGAGGGGTTAAATATTACTATAGTTGATATAGGGAAATTACATTTTTGACCGATTTGTTTGATTTCTATTGGAATTCATTCTAACTTGGTTAACATTTTCAGCATGGGATGAAAGTTTGATAATATGCATATGTTGGCCCTGACTGACCCCTGGGGGCTGATGGGCGGGGCCAAAAAGGGTAAATTAAATTAACTGAAATATTTCAAATCTCAGGTGACCGTTAAGGCCCATGGGCCTCTTGTATAAAATAACCCAACAATTTTCATATTCAGGAAAGTAGTCCTTCATTCAAGCATGCTACTTTACCAATATTACTATTCTGGACTGTTTGATTTTTGAGAAGAATTAGTTTTTAATTTGATCGGATAGATACCAAATGACCTAACAAAGATATAAAAGCTCATTGGCTTTCAGCAAATTTTCAGTGCTTATCACATTGTGGTCTTTAAAATCCTAATCATATTATCATTTGAATGTAGATAAATGCCATATTTACATAGATAAACATTTATCGGTAATTGCAGTGAGCTGCATACACTGCATACAACTTTCATACCACATTACTCTACCTTACCTACTCCCCAGCCAATGACCTTGGATTTAATTGTTTCTCACTCCAAGTATTTCAATTGGTAGAGTAAATTTGATGCAATTAAATTAAGTTTCACAGTTATTTGTAATTAATCTGAAACTTTTCATTTGTTTTAGTGCCTTGTCGGGTTTGCTGTATGGCTACTTAGCAAATCTTCTACCGCTGGTGTATGTAAACTCTATTGGTTTGAGCTTCAACTGTGTCTACATTCTAGTATACCTTGTCGTCACTCGGTCGAAGGTAAGTAAAGTCCCCTACCAGGATATGCTGTGATACATCTGGGCCTTTTTTATTTTTTCATGGTCTAAAATGGCAAATGGTTTATGAAATAAGGACAGACCTGGTAATGTTTGTGTATTTTTTAGTGAGCCTTAATTACTAAGGTTTTCAAGGCCTGTATCAAGACGTCCAGGTCCAACATAATTTATTTATAAATTTGTTTCTTTTTAAATTGATGAACTGCTCTGTTTTCAATTTAAACAAACAGCTCCCAGTGACAAAAACATCTATCCATATTAAGATTCTCCATGGTGCAGTATGAGAGCTTTACTAAATATTTTCTATTCATAAACAGATATTAACTTGTATTTGTACATTGTATATAAAAACAGGTTAAATTATAATAATCAACTATTGGTAAATAACTTTTCATGACAATAATATAAATAACACTGTTTAGTGGTTATCTTTGTTATGATGCTAGGACAGAATTTGTAATTTGGTTTTTAGCTCACCTGGCCTGAATGGCTGATGAGCTTATGCCATGACACAGTGTCCATCATCCGTTAACATTTGCTTCAAATATCACTACTTGTCAAAATGTGCTGAATGGATTTGAATTTGGTCAGAAAGATCCTTGGGAAATGGGGAACGTATTTTGGATAAATGGTGACTCTGACCCTTATCCCCAATGGTGACCTTGACCCCTGCTTCCTAGGGCTAGAGGGGCAGGGCCCAATAACCACAATCATGTTCTAAATCCCTGGGGACTTTTCACACTCCTAGGGAATCTTGACTTAGTTTCTGGGTTTTATCTTTAAAGTAGTTGAGATCCTGACGCCATAACTATATGTATATAGCATTGTTCGACATGAACAAATAAAGCTATTAATGAATTGAACATGAACATTATTTTGACGTTTGGTTTAATCCAACCAGGTGAGTGATACAAGCCCTCTGGGCCTCTTGTTCAATTCAATTACCCATTACTATCTGTCACAAATATATTTTTTTGTCCAGGGTACTGCTATAATGCAGTTGGTGTCCGTGTGCAGCCCACTGGCACTCTACTACAAGTACATAACCTCTCTAGGAAGCAGTGAAGAAGTTGTACTGAATCAGCTCGGGGCCTTCATGTTCTGTGTGACTGTCTGTCTCATGATGTCAACTTTCCTTGATGGAGTAAGTTATTGCTAGACAAGCTTGTTTTTTTTCATAAATTTGATGAAGAACAAAGTGTGCACAAAGGAATCTATCAACGTCTGCAATTAAGATAAAAGTTACGCAAGGTTTGGGATTTGTCATAACAAAGATGGATATTGTAGAGAAAACTAGTGTTGAGTATCACCTGCCTTTAATCTATAGAAGACTAATGTCTGCTCCCGTATACCAAAACCTGCCAGTGTAGTGATAGGTACTCTCGTATACCAAAACCTGCCAGTGTGGTGACAAATACTCCCGTATACCAAAACCTGCCAGTGTGGTGACAAATACTCACGTTTAGTGGCTTCACATAAACCATTGTGGGGTTCAGGATCCAAGAGACTGCTCTCTTCACACAATACACCCCAAATTCAACATTCGGTTTAACCCAAAAAATTTCAACTAATATACTCTAGGTAGTGGGTAATGTCAACCGCTAACTAGATTCTAGATCAAGTTTGTACAGGAGAAGAGTGTGACTGCCTAGGTACATGTTGTCTGTCCTGTAGTCTGTAATTGCTATGTAAACTCTCCCCTAGATCCAGTGTGTACAGGTAAAGTGTGTGACTGTCCAGGTACATGTTGTCTGTCCTGTAGTCTGTAATTGCTATGTAAACTCTCCCCTAGATCCAGTGTGTACAGGTAAAGTGTGCGACTGTCCAGGTACATGTTGTCTGTCCTGTAGTCTGTAATTGCTATGTAAACTCTCCCCTAGATCCAGTGTGTACAGGTAAAGTGTGTGACTGTCCAGGTCCATGTTGTCTGTCCTGTAGTCTGTACTTACTATGTAAACTCTCCCCTACATCCAGTGTGTACAGGTAAAGTGTGTGACTGTCCAGTCCATGTTGTCTGTCCCGTAGTCCTACTTACTATGTAAACTCTCCCCTAGATCCAGTGTGTGACTGTCCAGTCCATGTTGTCTGTCCTGTAGTCTGTAATTACTATGTAAACTCTCCCCTAGATCCAGTGTGTACAGGTAAAGTGTGTGACTGTCCAGGTCCATGTTGTCTGTCCTGTAGTCTGTAATTGCTATGTAAACTCTCCCCTAGATCCAGTGTGTACAGGTAAAGTGTGTGACTGTCCAGGTACATGTTGTCTGTCCTGTAGTCTGTAATTGCTATGTAAACTCTCCCCTATATCCAGTGTGTACAGGTAAAGTGTGTGACTGTCCAGGTACATGTTGTCTGTCCTGTAGTCTGTAATTACTATGTAAACTCTCCCCTAGATCCAGTGTGTACAGGTAAAGTGTGTGACTGTCCAGGTCCATGTTGTCTGTCCTGTAGTCTGTAATTGCTATGTAAACTCTCCCCTAGATCCAGTGTGTACAGGTAAAGTTTGTGACTGTCCAGGTACATGTTGTCTGTCCTGTAGTCTGTAATTGCTATGTAAACTCTCCCCTAGATCCAGTGTGTACAGGTAAAGTGTGTGACTGTCCAGGTCCATGTTGTCTGTCCTGTAGTCCATAATTACTATGTAAACTCTCCCCTATATCCAGTGTGTACAGGTAAAGTGTGTGACTGTCTAGGTCCATGTTGTCTGTCCCGTAGTCTGTACTTACTATGTAAACTCTCCCCTACATCCAGTGTGTACAGGTAAAGTTTGTGACTGCCCAGGTACATGTTGTCTGTCCTGTAGTCTGTACTTACTATGTAAACTCTCCCCTAGATCCAGTGTGTACAGGTAAAGTGTGTGACTGTCCAGTCCATGTTGTCTGTCCTCTAGTCCATACTTACTATGTAACTCTCCCCTAGATCCAGTGTGTACAGGTAAAGTGTGTGACTGTCCAGGTCCATGTTGTCTGTCCTGTAGTCTGTACTTACTATGTAAACTCTCCCCTACATCCAGTGTGTACAGGTAAAGTTTGTGACTGCCCAGGTACATGTTGTCTGTCCTGTAGTCTGTACTTACTATGTAAACTCTCCCCTAGATCCAGTGTGTACAGGTAAAGTGTGTGACTGTCCAGTCCATGTTGTCTGTCCTCTAGTCCATACTTACTATGTAACTCTCCCCTAGATCCAGTGTGTACAGGTAAAGTGTGTGACTGTCCAGGTCCATGTTGTCTGTCCTGTAGTCTGTACTTACTATGTACACTCTCCCCTAGATCCAGTGTGTACAGGTAAAGTGTGTGACTGTCCAGTCCATGTTGTCTGTCCTCTTGTCCATACTTACTGTGTAAACTCTCCCCTAGATCCAGTGTGTACAGGTAAAGTGTGTGACTGTCCAGTCCATGTTGTCTGTCCTGTAGTCCATACTTACTATGTAAACTCTCCCCTACATCCAGTGTGTACAGGTAAAGTTTGTGACTGTCCAGGTCCATGTTGTCTGTCCTGTAGTATGTACTTACTATGTAAACTCTCCCCTAGATCCAGTGTGTACAGGTAAAGTGTGTGACTGTCCAGTCCATGTTGTCTGTCCTCTTGTCCATACTTACTGTGTAAACTCTCCCCTAGATCCAGTGTGTACAGGTAAAGTGTGTGACTGTCCAGTCCATGTTGTCTGTCCTGTAGTCCATACTTACTATGTAAACTCTCCCCTACATCCAGTGTGTACAGGTAAAGTTTGTGACTGTCCAGGTCCATGTTGTCTGTCCTGTAGTATGTACTTACTATGTAAACTCTCCCCTAGATCCAGTGTGTACAGGTAAAGTGTGTGACTGTCCAGTCCATGTTGTCTGTCCCGTAGTCTGTACTTACTATGTAAACTCTCCCCTACATCCAGTGTGTACAGGTAAAGTTTGTGACTGTCCAGTCCATGTTGTCTGTCCTGTAGTCCATACTTACTATGTAAACTCTCCCCTAGATCAAGTGTGTACAGGTAAAGTGTGTGACTGTCCAGGTCCATGTTGTCTGTCCTGTAGTCTGTACTTACTATGTAAACTCTCCCCTACATCCAGTGTGTACAGGTAAAGTTTGTGACTGTCCAGTCCATGTTGTCTGTCCTGTAGTCTGTACTTACTATGTAAACTCTCCCCTACATCCAGTGTGTACAGGTAAAGTGTGTGACTGTCCAGTCCATGTTGTCTGTCCTGTAGTCCATACTTACTATGTAAACTCTCCCCTAGATCCAGTGTGTACAGGTAAAGTGTGTGACTGTCCAGTCCATGTTGTCTGTCCTGTAGTCTGTACTTACTATGTAAACTCTCCCCTACATCCAGTGTGTACAGGTAAAGTGTGTGACTGTCCAGGTCCATGTTGTCTGTCCTGTAGTCTGTACTTACTATGTAAACTCTCCCCTAGGTCCAGTGTGTACAGGTAAAGTGTGTGACTGTCCAGGTCCATGTTGTCTGTCCTGTAGTCTGTACTTACTATGTAAACTCTCCCCTACATCCAGTGTGTACAGGTAAAGTGTGTGACTGTCCAGGTCCATGTTGTCTGTCCTGTAGTCTGTACTTACTATGTAAACTCTCCCCTATATCCAGTGTGTACAGGTAAAGTGTGTGACTGTCCAGTCCATGTTGTCTGTCCTCTAGTCCATACTTACTATGTAAACTCTCCCCTAGATCCAGTGTGTACAGGTAAAGTGTGTGACTGTCCAGTCCATGTTGTCTGTCCTGTAGTCTGTAATTACTATGTAGACTCTCCCCTAGGTCCAGTGTGTACAGGTAAAGTGTGTGACTGTCCAGTCTATGTTGTCTGTCCTTTAGTCCATACTTACTATGTAAATTCTCCCCTAGATCCAGTTTGTACAGGTAAAGTGTGTGACTGTCCAGTCCATGTTGTCTGTCCTGTAGTCTGTACTTACTATGTAAACTCTCCCCTATATCCAGTGTGTACAGGTAAAGTTTGTGACTGTCCAGTCCATGTTGTCTGTCCTGTAGTCCATACTTACTATGTAAACTCTCCCCTAGATCCAGTGTGTACAGGTAAAGTGTGCGACTGTCCAGGTACATGTTGTCTGTCCTGTAGTCTGTAATTACTATGTAAACTCTCCCCTAGGTCCAGTGTGTACAGGTAAAGTGTGTGACTGTCCAGGTCCATGTTGTCTGTCCTGTAGTCCATACTTACTATGTAAATTCTCCCCTAGATCCAGTGTGTGCAAGAGAAGAGTGTTGATGGATTGTCCAGATCCATGTTGCTGGGTGGCCTGTCCTGTGCTCTGTGCTGGCTCATCTATGGACTCATGCTCAAGGACTTTTACATCTATGTAAGTTCTACATTTTGATCAGTAATAGCGTATTCTTTACACTTTAATTAATATACTATGTGTAGTGGGTATTAAAATCCTCCATACTCCATGCTCTCTAGAGAGTATATGTGATCGTAATCTCTGGAGTATCGAGGACGATATCTATTGTGGTGAATGCTCCATAAAAAACTATACTGCACAAGACTTTTGGCAAGCCTCAATACCACCATCTATGATAGGATAGATACATATACTATAACTATTTCATTACTTGTACCGTACCATCTTGATTTGAATAAATTTGTGTGTATTTCAGTAACAAAACCAGCTGTATTTTAACTGGCTTGACTTTTGGCTGAGTGTTTACCAAACTTATGTCTTAATATATTGAATGCTTATCATTTCAGGCACCAAATGTGATATGTATTGCCTCCAGTATTTGGAAAATTTTCTTGATTTTTATATATGGTGGAAAAAAATCAAAGAAGATTGAGTGACCATACCAATATGTTAAGAACAGGTTCAGACACGAGGCCATGGTTCTTATAGCATATATCACATAAGTATATCTACTGTGGAAAACTCACACAGAATTACCTATGACATCTTATCTAAACTACTTCATATTTCTTGTGTGCCTCTGACAGGATTTGAACCCAGGACCAAAGCTATGGTTCATAGCTAAAAAAATTTGTTAAAGTTTTCTGTGTGTATGTCAAACCTTTCTATAAAGGCCATTCTAAGAAGCATAAAGTAGTGAGCTTTATAGGCAATGGATTGTAATATATTATCCATTCTCTAATTGGGCTCCCGGGTCTGTAGATTTGGAAATAAATAAACATCGGTAATAGAAACAGATAGCCTTTATAGACAGGTTTTTGTTATATAGAGGTGGCCTTTAGAGTAAATTGACATGGATTTGTCCACATTAATATTTGTCTCTATTAGCATTGGAACCCAGGACCAAAGATTTGGATTCTTATACAAGATTGTTATTAACTACATGTATGTGTAATACTTAAGGTATCATATACATTTTTGTACTGAAATATTGTTTACCAAGTACATTTAAGATTTATTTAAACTTAACATATATATATATACAGCAATGTATGTGTGTTTGCCTTCACCAGTATACCAAGTAGAGTACACTCTATGACAAAGTCTAAAGTGACCTATTCTAATCACCTGTTGTCCGTCGTCGTGTGCCATCCATCGTCTGTTGTATATCCATAAACAATTTACATTTTCGACTTCTTGTGAATTTCATGACCTGGGGATCTCACGTTTGCCCCTTGGTAGGGGGTAAACATAACTCATGTTTTTATAGGGAAATCACATTTTTGACGATCATTTGTTTGATTTTTATCGGAATTCAACAAACTTGGTCAACATTATCAGCATGGGATTTGATGGTATGCACATACTGACTTTGACCGACCCCAAGGGGCTTATGGGGGAGGGGCAAAATGCATCAAATTAACTGAAATTTAAAAAAACATCTTCTCAAGATCTAGACCGAAGTAAGGTAGAGTCAAATATTCCTCATAGTAGGAAGGGTCTTAAGGTGCTTTACCAAATAGTGAATTTCATGACCCTGGGGTCTCATGTTTGCCCCTTGGGAGGAGGTAAACTTAACTATAGTTTATAGAAGGAATTACATTTTGACTATCATTTATTGGATTTCTTTTGGAATTAATTCTAACATGTTTAGAATTAGCAGTTTTATGGTATGCATATGATGGTCTAACTGACTCCCAAGCTTCCCAGGCTGATGGGCGAGACCAGAAAGGTCAAATTGACAGAAATATTTCAAAACTCAGGTGACCGTTAAGGCCCATGGGCCTCTTGTTTATTTATTTAAAACAATAGTCATACAATTTATTTTCATACACTGGAAGATACATGTTTTTGAACTTTTCTACACCAAGAAGTTATATCATACAGGAATATACTACCAATTACTCCATTATATTGATTTAATCCAATCAATACCCATACATATTGTTTTGTGGCCCTTTGATATAAAACTTTTAAAATCAAAAGAAATTGTTGAGGATTGAAAAAACAGCTTTTATATGAATTTTGTCCTGTTTGTATATACCAATCCTGGGTAAAAATATTTCTGTTTTAACTGGTAAAGGGGATGCCTATGTGAGATAAACATAATATTTTCACCATTTTTGATCAGTACATAGAACAATATCAGACGCTAAAAAATGGATTGACACCCAACATCCCCTCACAGAAACACCTGGTAATTGATGAAATAAGCATTTTCACCTGTAGTACAGTGTATATACGGCCCCGTATATACAACACTTAGATGGTGTGCCATATTAGTTACAGATGTTGATTAAATCATTTCAACCATATACAATCATCACTTTCATATTATATTGAAAAATTATAATAAATCTATCCCAGAGATTTGTAGTGATCTATGTACCAGTGTATGGTACAAAAAGTTATTTGCTTTATGCATATAATGTATAAACAATGTAGTCATAAGTGTTGGTGATAGGATATTTTAAATGGATTGGAGAGAGGAAGGGCTTGTTAAAATTTTGGGGTGTGTGGTTAGATCAACATGCTGTTAAAATGACACCTGTTAATCAAATTTTATTTCTGGATTTCTGATACTGTAACTTGATTTTGTTTAACCCAGGATATTGTTATATTTGTAATCTGATTAATGAAAGCATATCACATATATATATGTTTTAATTGAAGGGCAACCACTATAGCACAGCTGGAATGTGATGATCAGAAGGAGTACATGGTACCTGTAACATATATTACATACATAGCCTCTTTACCCTTGTTATGAGATTGAAAGACACTGATATCAAATTGTTTAAACAGACCATTTTTCATTAATGAATATTGAATATTCGTTCCCGTTATCCGTGCCTTTAAAAATGTGATACACCTGTTGATATTATACAGTTTATTTAGTCCAGCAACAATCAATTGTCATGTTGGTTTTGTGGAAGTAGCAATATAATATGTGTACAGGTGGACATCTCGGCTACATCATTTATCATGGTCTAAATAGTCAAAAATTTTATGAAATCAAATAATGATGGGCAAAGTGATCTTATGTTGCATTCTGATTGGCCATGACAAAGTCTGTATAATATCTGTAGGGCAGAAATGTTAAATTTAAGAAATTTGCAAATCAGTTTGTCCACATCAACCAAAAAGTCTCTTGGTAGATTGTTCTATTAAGGGGCATCTAAACAGCAAATCCAGCCAAAACAGTTGATATTTTACAAGGCTATACATCCCTACTAGGATGCAATTTAATAGAAGTAACTTGATAAAATTTTGATATGTATCATGTCAAACTTTGGGCCTTGCTGTTGACATTCAATTTGTTCAGTAGTTCGTAAATTTCAACAAAACATGGGAAAAATGCATGTTTCAGGGGGACATAATTAACTAATTTGTATCGCATTTATCGTTTTGCTCACAAGGGTCTAAAGCACAAACTAGGAGCATTGGTTTGACTAGATTGGACTTTATGATATGTATTAACACTGATTTTATTTAGACCTTGAAATGCAAATGGCGGTTGTGAATAAGATCAGACAATTATGGCATATAAGAAGGTATTTCAAACGCCAAAAATGCTCAAATTAGATACTATAGAGAACTCTAGACATGGCAGGAAGGCTGTTTTTAGGAAAAAATGTTCAGCCGTTGAGTTTGGGGTAAAAGACATATTTCTGAAAAAGGCCCAAAACTCACCAGTTTGACAATTTGTCTTAAAATGGTCATTCGTACTATAATCAGATGTCTTAAATGTATTATATAGGAGAATTTTTAATGGCTGAAATGCCTCCCTTTGTGCCATATTTGTGTAATATCATCCACAGCCGCCATTTGCATTTCAAGGTCAAAACTAAATATGTGTTTATACCTATATAAAGTCAAATCCAGTCAAACAAATGCTCCTACCCTGTGCTATAGACACCTGTGAGCATAACAGCTGGGCTATTTTTCAAGTTTGTTTATTTTTGTGGCTTAGAATTATTCCATGCTACAACTTACCACAAAGTAACTCTATAGAAGAAATTGTTAGCATCTACATCAAATTAGTTGTGATTTTAAGACACTACATGTCCAAACAAACATTTTGGTATATTACATGACTATTTTTGTGCAAATTTTAAGCTTTTTATTCGTGTTTGAAATTCAACATTATTCTGCTATATAGATGACCCTTAAACTGTCACCAACTGTTGTTATAATATACCTGTAAAATAGACACCAGCATGACAAATTAATGCCAGAATTATTTTTTTATTTCATTTTTGTGTGTGGATGTGAAATAATTATGATTGTTTATTTTTTCAATTTTTCATATGTATTAATATTATACAATTATGGCCCTCTGTGGAGGGATATATCCAGAATTATGTCCCTGGGAAGGGTTATTTTCACGAGGGCGTAGCCAGAGGGAAAATAACTCTTCCCAGGGACATAATTCTGGATATATCCCGACACAGAGGGTCATAATAGTTTTATTATACCGAAAAAGAGCATATTTTGTGGCCTTTTTGGTGTTTAAAGCATCCTTGCTGTCCAGCATCGCTGTTATTTCTACTTCTGTTGATCGGCCAAATCGTGATGACACTGCCATTTCAAAAGCCTGTGTTGTTGTTTGTGTTTTTGGAACCAGACGACAACAAACGCAAAAGAGTTCCACTGCCCGACTTCCGATGCAGGCGCGTTCGATGACGAAGGGTTATTCATCGGGCGGAGGGGTTATACACCGGGGTATAATACTCTGCTGCCATGGTTACATGGTTATTCGACGGGTTATACCCCAGCGACGGCATTTGTCGGGGGATATTCGATTTATAAAATGTCAGGTGATATGTTTTCGTCCAATGAAAAGAATTCTAACAAAAGCGAGGTATAATAATAATTGTTGTCTCCTTGTAACTTTGGGGATGAAAAATGACAGATATGACATCAATATTACATTCATAATAGGGTAAACTGGTAATAATAGAAAAATAATCTCCTCTCAGGTTGAGATCCCTGTCTCACCCCCGAGGGGATGAAGGATTTAAACCCAACACACTACCAAGTGCTGGATTTTTCTGACATGCACCTTTATTTGGTATACATGTATAGTGATGTCATAATTAAATTGCTGTTATTTCCAGTCATCTTAAGTGCATAACTTACAAGGGTGGCAGTTGTCAAATTGAAGAATTTTGAAATAATCATGATCACAAGGGTGGTAGAATTTTGCAATAATCATGATAATACATTTGATTAGTACTAATATTTTTTTGATATTTTTTTCTAATAATTTTGATACATTTATTGACAAGAAAAATAACTTATTACCCATGCTTGAGATGGACTTATCGCAGTCTATTAAGGCTAATATTCTGTGATAACACCAAACAAGATTAAATGACCAAAATGAAAAATCAATCCCAACCATGTATCAGGAGCAGATTTTATTAATCATGGGTGTTGGTAATTATGTTTTCATTTATTGATACTTTAAGTTTCAGTTACAATAAAAACTTTGATATTGCACATTAAATTCACTTGTCCATTCATTTTCCATCAAAGTTTTGTGATCCGAGTATTTGCTCATAATACCCGCCTATGTGATTTTAAGTGTCAAATTGATAAAAAGATGCCTATATATGTTGAATTTTAATACCAAAATAATCAGATAAAACAAGGACATCTTACATAGTGATTGTTACAATACAATTCCTGTATATGTATACAATTACATATATCTACATACATGTGCCTGTAAACACTAACACTTATCCACAGTTATATATATCTACCGTTTTCTTGTTTTCAGGATTTTGTAATAAAATTTTTAAATTTATTAAAAAGCTTTTTATGATTTTTCAGCCATGATCAGCTTTTAAATTGCCCTTCGTCAATAGCCTGTCAATCTGTATACAATTATTGTTACCTCTATTTCTCACTGTATTGATCTTTCTTGAATTTCATATGTAGGTTCCCTTTGGTCCTTAGTTGTGCATATTGAATTTCGAGACTGGTCAGAAAATAAAATTGGTCAACAGGCAACCAATATTAATGTTTACAGGTTTGTTACCTCTATCAGTCTCTTTTCTGATCAGTCCGTAGATCACAAGGAGGGACCTGACCAAGGGGGCCTACATATTATATTTGAGAAAGATCCATCCAGTACTTTTCAAGAAATAGCATTTACAAGTTTTCATTGTGAAAATCCAAGATGGCTGCCTGTCAGCCATGTTGTTTTTATAATCCCTCCCAAATTCAAAAGAGCACAACTAGGACCAAGGGGTACCTACATATGAACTTTGTCGAGGAAAAAAACCCTGGTACTTCTCAAAGACAGTGAGTTCAACAAATGTTTAAGGACAGACAGATGGATACGCCAATTTGAACACAGTTGTTATTATAACAAAATGTTTTTTTTTTAAATAATACAAAAAAAACATAAAACAGTGGTAAATCAAGATGTACTTTATTAGACACAGGTAGCCCTGTGCAGGGCCGTTTTATAGTTCTTTTTTAAAAACATACACATTTATTCGAAACTCTATAAGTGGCATACACATCTAGGAATATGTCTAGCTTTGCCAGTCCACTCTGATTACATGTACTTCAGTATGTTAACTCTGTCCTATATTTTAATTTAGTTTCTTCACCATAGTACATGGTTACACTTTGAAATACTGATAGTTGACAGTACATTATGCTTCCTCCTGGTCTATTAATGATTTTACTAAAATAAAATCAGGATGTGAGTGAGGACAAGACCCTACAATTCTCACCATGTGCCTTTTTTCCTACCTTCAAGTTGCATTGAGTCTTTTCATGATATTTATAATGGATTTTTTTTTATCAACTTTCAAATCTGGACAAAACATTTTGTTTTATGTCCTGTTGAGATTTATGATTATCATAAAGTCTTCACAGTGAGTTAAGAAAGCGAGCATGTTTTTTTCACAAATTCTGAAATACAAGTATGAATGCATACTCAATTAGCTTCAATTATGAGTTAAAACCATTTCTATTGCTTTGCCTTGCTAGACAGTTCCATCGAGCAATGACCACATTAACTGTTTAGATCTATGAAATACAGTCTGTACAGAAAGCACCATATCAATATATTCTTACATTCATAATACAATTCCCACATTCACTCACTCGCACTAGATCATTTATGAAAGCGTTAGCTAACAAACTGGTAAGTACACTAAAAGGTCATTAATTTCCCTGTAAGTGAGTGATTGTAATGATCAGTTAATTTGACAGTGTATTCCCAGTTCGAGATTCATTCATACTAGTAATGGTGAGGACAAACAGCAGTAACAACGTCTCCAAAATGTCATATTTGAGTGTATGTCAATCTAGAGAAACATCCAAGATTTCATGAGAAAGATATTTTGTAAAAATCCATTGGCACCACTGACCATAAACTCATAAATTTTGTTTTACAACTGTTACATTAAAACTGTTCTCTTTCACCACAAATTGAGTATGGAGTATGATCCTAAAACGGTGATAATTTCAATTCACACTCATTTAATTACAGGATATAACATTGACCGAAACAAAATTTGTCTTAACAGATCAAGACAAACTACATTCAGCACTTTTTTGACATGCAATGCTAGTGTACTGCCATAGTGTGTCCATTCTCTCCAGTGGATAATGAGGGTCCACTTCTGTTGATAACAATAATGATGATTGTTTCACACATTACATATGGTACACTTTTACACAACCATTCCACAAACAATCTAATGACTGGGTGTTATCTTCCTGATTCAGACTGTGAGGCCGTTGATGCTCCTGACTGACGGGCATGGCGTAAACCCTGAGGAAGAAAATCATATAACGTAACCAGATAATTTCTTCTAAATCAGGCAAATATACTTAAGCCAGTATAGGCTATTTCTCCATTTGGCTATTTCTCCATTTTGGAGATTTTAGATTTTAGATAACTGTTGCCTATGACTATAAAAGTGGGCAAAGGTCATTCATTTGAAGAAATTGAAGACCCCTATGACCTTAAAAGACGCTGAAGGTCTGTTCCATTTGAACAAATGACAGCCCTTGGCCTTTCTGTTATTAAGAATTGTTTAAAAGAGAAGTTAACATATGATGGAGGATGAAGCTGAATGACAACATAACTAATCTCAGCAACAATCAATGTAAAACGAGAAGAACATGCCTTGTGAAGTTAGACAGAGTTTGTATATGGTGTTGTTTACCTGATAATACCCTGTATGGTATCCGCTCATGTACCACGACATCAGCATGCTACAAAGAGCCTCATTGTCACCCTCCATTAGGTCATCTCCAATAGGTGGTGGGGGTGGGGGAACCGTCGGCAAACCCTGCACATAGAAATATACATATATGTCAGAAATTTACATTTCTCAGACCAACATACAACTGATATTTCAGTTACATGTACTGGCATTTTCATTGCCATATGATATTTGTTAGGCATCAGATATCATGGGCCTAGGTATTTACTGAATGTAAAGACATAACATCAGAATCCCACAACAGCTACCTGGGTACAAATCAGGTGACATTTAGTAGATCCGTCATACTTGTCATTATAGTCACAAATCCTCATCAGATCTTGTCAGCACATCCTAACCTCTATACAACAACACATTACATAAAAACATTATTTCCAAACTTACTGCTACAGTTCAAATCTATAAACTGTTTATAGTAAAGTTCTACAATAAATTAAATTTTGGATCAACTTGTCAGATGAATCATAGAGAGTCAGACTTTCTGAATTACACTGTACTGTTTTCATCATATTGCTATCTTTCATTGTGAGATTGTATAGTTACCAAATCTGAAATCGCATTTACATGCACATTTGTGATATTTTGCCGACATTACAGTCTCAAAGTAAATGTAAAAATATTACTTATTAAACCATAATTATGTGTCCTGTTATAGATAAGTCATTATACAGCATTTCTATGCATGTTTATTAAACTGTTCTAGACATGGATGTGCCGTAGCTATAGGTTTATTGCCAGATATACAGCAAAATAATGCTAGTTATTCTTAAAACTTACAGCAGGATGAGGAAATCCACTTGGTGGGAAGCCAGGATATGTTGGCAAAGATGAAAATGGAATCTGTGGCTGAATAAAAGCAATATAAATGTATTACTAAATTGTTGAAACATGCACTGAAGATGATAATATAGTTTAAATACATTGATATTGATATTGATATATTGATTTCTCCTGATAAAACACGCAACTAAACTAACGGAATAATTAACATGTAACTATACATTTGTATATGCCCCATACAAGGGTTGGTCGAATAATTAACAGGTAACTATACAAGGGTCCATACAAGGGTCGGTGGAATAATTAACAGGTAACTATACATGGCCCATACAAGGGTCGGTGGAATAATTAACAGGTAAATATACATGGCCCATACAAGGGTCGGTGGAATAATTAACATGTAGCTATACATGGCCCATACAAGGGTCGGTGGAATAATTAACAGGTAACTATACATGGCCATACAATGGTCGGTGGAATAATTAACATGTAACTATACATGGCCATACAATGGTCGGTGGAATAATTAACATGTAACTATACATGGCCATACAATGGTCGGTGGAATAATTAACATGTAACTATACATGGCCCATACAATGGTCGGTGGAATAATTAACAGGTAAATACACATGGCCTATACAAGGGTCGGTGGAATAATTAACAGGTAACTATACATGGCCCATACAAGGGTCGGTGGAATAATTAACATGTATCTATACATGGCCCATACAATGGTCGGTGGAATAATTAACAGGTAAATACACATGGCCTATACAAGGGTCGGTGGAATAATTAACAGGTAACTATACATGGCCCATACAAGGGTCGGTGGAATAATTAACAGGTAAATACACATGGCCTATACAAGGGTCGGTGGAATAATTAACATGTAACTATACATGGCCCATACAATGGTCGGTTGAATAATTAACGTGTAACTACACAACGGTCAGTGGAATAGTTAAAACAAAAGATACAATGAAAAAGGAAGGCTGTGTTATAGACACTGTTCAAACTGTACAATGTACAGTGGACCCGCGAAACTCACAGTCCGGACGGAATAGCACGGGAACGGATTTCCGTAACGTTATTTGTACTCACCAGTCCGGAAATTCGGATTCCGATTCCGGAAGTCCATTTTGGGAATGGAACGTACTTTTTATTAGTAAATTTCCCGCAATGATCCGGACAATTTTTTCACGAGGAGAGAAAAATGGCGGGGCAAGTCACCTGTGTCGACAGCTGTACAGACTTTCGCATGATACTGTGTGTAGTCATAGCGACCGCTGCCAGGTCATAGCCCCGGGTGTTTACCTGTGTTACAATGTAGCTCTGTTTTTATAGCAAGAATCCATACACTAACATACAGTACTTGATACGATAATTAATCAATCTCAAATACATGTAATAAATTTATGATCGGTAATTAACATCATTAACACTTGTATTGGGTAAACACGGATATCGGCTTGTAACACTGTTACGTGAAACGACGACTCATTGAAAGATGCATGTTACACATTTACGTATTTCATTTCAGGTTTCTAATTTACGTAAAAAAACGTTCATTATACATAGCGGGTCTTTCATTTTAGGGTTTTAAATTACGGTAAAAAAAACCAAAAACATGGACTGTTGGTAAGTTGTAAAATCCGGGTCTTTTATTTAAGGTATTTAGGCCTAACGTTTGTAATTTCTACTTGTTTGTGAACCTCCGGGACGTGACACACGTGTGTTGTTTGTAGGTCACATATGCCCGCTATAAATAAAACAACTTTCACTTTACATGTTCTTTTAAAAACATAGTTTATTCTTTAGTTTCTACAAAATAAAACAAAACAAGAATCATATCAGAAACATAAGTATATTTATTGTTAAAAAGACTGACAATTAGACGTGTTTATGAAACGTCCCGGATTGTATATAGTCAAGAGAGATAACTCTTACACGACAATTTTTTGTGACCTGGTAGACGAAATTCGGCAGTCCGGAAAACTCGTAATCAAGACGGTTTGGACTGGGAACAAAGGTGTTCGGATTATCGAGGGTCCACTGTAATGTATCACAATTAA
This sequence comes from Pecten maximus, assembly GCF_902652985.1. Taxonomy (NCBI): domain Eukaryota; kingdom Metazoa; phylum Mollusca; class Bivalvia; order Pectinida; family Pectinidae; genus Pecten; species Pecten maximus. The sequence continues at coordinate 15,161,251 of NC_047023.1, read as the reverse complement.
CATTTCTAATCAACTTACACTATAAAGAAATCCTAAGACAGCCTATTTAAGTTGTCTGTACTAAAACAAAACTTTCTTTAGTTAACTCACTGGCGCCATTCCTTGGAATGGTGGGAACATAGACGATCCTGGCCAAGAAAATGTGTTGTTTGGTATTGAACTTGGTTGTCCAGGCTTTTGACCTCTCCGGTTTGACTTTGGTGCTGGACTTGGCCTATCACTCCAGTCCATACTGTCAGTCTACAATGACATTTGATCCAATAATTTTACTTCTTTTAAAACTCCAATTACAATAACATCCCAAACATCCCAATACAAATACATTCTTGTATATGAATATTCATTACCCATCTCAATACAAATACATTCTTGTATATGAATATTCATTACCCAGGAATTTGCATGATAAATAACAGCTATATAAAGAATTCTTTAAAATATGTAAGCGTGTGTACTTGGTCTAATTCTTTGCAAAGTATGTTTTAATACCAATTATGTTCATAATCAACAAATCATTCCATCAATAAGTTAATAACTTAAACTATAACACATCACATACTGTTTTACAGACATTCATCTCTTATTCCCTTAATACTGATACCAGTACTGTGTATTATGCACTTAGATTTCACACAACTGTCAATGTGAATGTCTGCCAAATTCGAAGAAAAGACATCTTTTTCGATAGTTATAGTCTGTAAACCATTGTAAAACATTAGTTCTGAGGATCAAATTCCTGTAGCAAAGATATTTGGGGGGGGGGGGGGGGGGGAAACATACATAAATAAATTATATTGTTTGTAAATGAGAAAGAAACTCTAAGTCATATACATGTATATACAGAACAATCTTAAACTCTTCCTCATAAATCAAAGATTATATATACATGTATTATATACCTCCACATCTGATGCCAACTTCTGCTTGCGCTGTCTGCCTGTCGACAGGAGAAGGTCTGATAAGTTGTGCTCCTCTTCATTTCCATAACCTTTATAGCGAACAAAACATGTAGATGTCTCTTCATCCACAGACAAAATCTCAGCATCGTAAATCAGACCATCTTCTGAAAATACTGCTCTACACTGGTCTCCAGGACTCCACTGAAAGGCAAAATATACTGGTAGTACAATAATCAATTCTCTGTCAATCATTCCTTCTCTTAGCTATCGGGTAAATTTTATGTAGTAGAAACAATGAGATGAACACCCTTATCACTTAAAATTACCCGAGATTAAAGTATTTGAATAAAGAATTTCTTGGGAGTGAAGGGGGCCAATGAAGTTTATAATCTCATGTGACTTAAAAAAACATAAGTAAGTAAAGTTAGCTAAAAGAAAATTTACAAACAGATTTCTAAAAGGAAATACATAAATAGTTTTCCAGAAAAATAACAAGAGGCCCAGAGGGCCTGTATCGCTCACTTGGTTTCAGGAGATATGAAACAAGAATGATGCTTCAGTATATTTGTTGCTGGTATTGCTATGTCAATATATATCATAAGCATTTTATATGGGAACATGTACATTGGTTTTATTTTAATACTAAAAATGCCAAAAGTGCATTAATCCCTGAAATGAAATTGACTTTTGGTGCTACCCCATAGGGATCCTACCACACAAATGTGAGTGATATCCATTGCTTAGTTTCAGAAAAGTTGTTTAAACAAATTGACCAATTTTGGCCCCGCCCCTCAGGCCCCTGGGGGGTCAGCCCCACCATTTGTACAATTTTTAATCCCCACCCCATAGGGATGCTTCCAGTAAAATATGAGCGATATCCATTGCTTAGTTTTAGATGAGAAGTCGTTTATATCAATTCTGCAAACTGACCCCTTTTGGACCCGCCCCTCATCCCCCAGGGGGGTCGGCCCCGTCATTTGTACAATTTCAAATTAATTCCTACCCCAAGGTGATGTTACCAGTAAAATATGAGAGATATCCATTGCTTGGTTCAGGAGAAGAAGTCAATATAAATATAGCTCGACTGACCACATTTGGCCCCGCCCCTCAGGCCCCTGGGGGGTCAGCCCCATCATTTGTAAAATTTTGAATCCCCACCCCAAAGTGATGCTACCAGGCAAATATGAAGGACAGCCATTGCTCGGTTTCAGAGAAGTCGCTTATATCAATATAGCCGGATTGATCACATTCGGCCCCGCCCCCCAGGCCCCTGGGGGGTCAGCCCAATTATTTGTACACTTTTGAATTCCCATCCCATAATGATGCTACCAGGCAAATATGAGCGATAACCATTGCTTGGTTTCAGAGAATAAATCGTTTATATCAATATAGCCAGATTGACCACATTCCGCTCCACCCCTCAGGCCCCTGGGGGGTCAGCCCCATCATTTGTACAATTTTGAATCCCCATCCCATAGTGATGCTACCAGGCAAATATGAGTAATATTCATTGCATAGTTTCAGAGAAGAAGTCGTTTATATCAATAGCACCAAATTGACCCCTTTTGGCCCCGCCCCAGAGACCCCCAGGGGATCAGCCCCATCATTTGTACAATTTTGAATCCCCACCCTATAGTGATGCTACCAGGCAAATATGAGGGATAGCCTTTGTTCGGTTTCAGAGAAGAAGTCGTTTATATCAATATAGCCGGATTGATCACATTCGGCCCCGCCCCTCAGGCCCCTGGGGGGGTCAGCCCCATCATTTGTACAATTTTGAATCCCCACCCCATAGTGATGCTACCAGGCAAATATGAGCTATAGCTATTGCTTGGTTTCAGAGAAGAAGTCGTTTATATGAATATAGCCGGATTGACTACATTCGGCCCCGCCCCTCAGGCCCCTGGGGGGTCAGCCCCATCATTTGTACAATTTTGAATCCAGACCCCATAGTGATGCTACCAGGCAATTATGAGCGATAGCCATTGCTTGGTTTCAGAGAAGAAGTCGTTTATATCAATAGTGCCAAATTGACCCCTTTTGGCCCCGCCCCAGAGGCCCCCAGGGGGTCAGCCCTATCATTTGTACAATTTTGAGTCCCCTATGGATCCTTCGGACCAGGTGAGCTAATAATGACTGACTCATATGTGGAAAGCAATTTCTGTAAAATAAGCATTAAGATTTGGTTTATTAGGTTTTGTTTATTTTCGTTTAAAGTCCTATTATAACAACCAGGGTCATTTAAGGACGTGTCTGATTTTGGAGGTGGAGGAAAGCCTGAGTACGCAGAGAAAAACCACAGACCTACGTTCAGTACCAGGCAACTGCCCCACGTCGATTTTGAACTCGCAACCCAGAGGTGGAGGGCTAGTGATAAAGTGTCGGGACACTTTAACCACTCGGCCACTGCAACCCCTTCAGGATAAAGATAAGCACTAGCATAATGATGGCCCCACTCCTGTTACCCTGTGTACTGATCTGTGATACAGATTATCATACTGTATGTGATAATTATACCTTTCTTTTCTTGCTTTTGCTTCGTTTTTTCTTGTTCTTCTTTTTCTTTTTCTGTTGGAAAGTTTCTGGGACAGCCTCCTCTTCTTTGCCATTTTCACTTTTGATTTTTGACTGAAATTACACCTAGTATGTTACAACCGGGCCTTAGATATACCATCGTGACAAATATACACTAATATTTTAATATATATATATACAGCATGTCATTAATATACATTTGATTTCAGTACTGTTTGCCTGTATAATATAGTACCAAACAGGTCATATGAATACAAATATTTTTTACCTTTCCAATAGTTTGATAGATGATCACCTACCTTCATCAACTTCACTGCATTATCATAGGCCTTTATGAGTGCTGTATCATCCCACAATTCATTTTCACTACCAGAACCCGCCTGAAAGAAATACCAAATAACTTATAATCATATTTGATTTTAGGATTACAGACAATAAACAATACAAATGTATATATGGTTAACATAGCAATATTTTTTTTTTAAATGTGAACATCAGAATTTTTTTAATCAAATTTTTTTTTTTTCATTTTACTTACTGACATACAGGATGTGCATTACAAAAGTATACAGAACAATACATTCAATTAAATCAACTGGAAAAAGCTACAATGCTGAGTAAATCCCTAGTAAGATGATATGTATGAAGTGAAGTGAAGAACAATATCAAGATCTAGAAAATTTCTGTAAGATATAAATGCCACCGCTGCCACTTGACACCTGAAACTTCAACAGTTCCTGAGATTAGCTAGTTACATTGCATCAAGATAGGACAGGACGGGACGGCATGGGTAACACTATATGCCCCCCCCCCCCCCCCCCCCATTATGTGGCGGGGGCATTAAAAGAAAACAAGTTGTCCTTTCATTGACCTGTACAGTCCATGTTTCCCTATCGAGAATACTCAGATGATATATGCAAAACTTTACTTAAATTGAGTTAAATGTCGGTACCAGCGTACTAAAATAAGACAGGATCAGTATAAGATAAATGTGTGATGTGATTCGTCAGAGGCCACCCCATATAAATAACTTCTCGTAATAACATTTAGTTGTGCGAGTAATACAGAAATGAAACTCAGGAAAGTTAGCACAATGCGCATCCCCACCCCCTTTCTCTTTCCCGGGCCTTCTTGTCAAATGGGTTTACAACATAATTATTCTTATATATATTCTGCATGTGGATCTGGATGGTATGTCACCAGGACCCAGTAAATGCGGCAGGAGAGAGGGAGTACTGTCCGAGTCAGATTTACATATCACAGGTTTGAACCACTCTGAATTGTCAAATTGGTTATTTTTTACTAGATTCTTGGGGTCGTTATCTTGAAATTGTTAAGGTTTAAATAATTAATTTGAGGTCATCCTCATCAAATTGGTGTAAGTAAATCTTGTGAGGGTATTACTGGCACCTTTGACAAAATGAAGTCAATCATTCTCTACTTATCCATGAATTAAAACATTGTGTTATAAGGGTGAGTTAAAGTTTCCTACATGGTAGAACCCAAACAGTTGTAGTAGTAGAGGGAAAGAAGACACTGTCAGTGTTTATTCTGGAGTACCCCAGTGATTGGTGTTGGGATCCATTTTATTTCTTTATTACATAAACGACATCCCTGAGGGTCTAAATATCAAAATAAGACTATTTGCAGATGACACAATTGCATACCTAGTTGTCAGATCTAACAGTGATGCAAACACTGCGGAAAGACTATTACATGTTAGCATTCTGGGAACAAAAAATGGTAGATGACATTCCACTGGAGTAAATACAATATGTTATCTGTGACCAAAAGTAATATAAAAGCATCAGCCCATTGTCAAAAATTACACCTTAAATGGGTATATCTTAGAGCTATTTATTATGGGTGTCACTCTCCAATCAATACCATCTGCTCTAAAGTTAATTCCATTCTTTGTTTTTTGAGGAGAAATCTCAAGATTGGAGCAATATCAGTCAAACTGCAGGCATATAAATTATTAGCTCACCCATCATTAGACTAGTATGGCTGATAGTATGGGATCCCCACATCTAAACAAACATTGACAAACTAGAAATGGTACAGTGCCAGGCCCCACTGTATGTGCTCAGTAAACAAAGGTATAACCACTGTATGTCTATATGTGTGTGTGGAATGCTTGACCACTCAAAATGCCCCCCCCCCCCCCCCCCCCCTTGCTAATAGACGAAGAGATGCCTGTCAGTCCATGCTTTTTTTATATTGTCCACAACAAAGTTGCTGTCATAAAATCTGACAGACTAACCATTCATATCAGACACCTCATTCTAAAACTCAGACAAGAAAAAACATATTTCTTTCCTAAAGCTATAACTGAATGGAATAAGCTTGCTATTGTAGCGGAACTGGACCGGGTCGATCATCCGCGACCAGGTAGCTCAATCGGTAGAGCAGCCGGCTAGTGTTCGGAGGTCCCGGGTTCGAACCCCGGTCTGGCCGTGCATTTTCCCACTCCTATTACATTTGGTGCCTGTGACCAAACCTTGTTTCAAGTGGGGTGAGTACTTGACAAGGAGATACCCGAACCTGGGTTGTGAGTTGTGAAGTCTTCGGGGTCGAAGACTTAAAAAAAATAGGAGGGAAGAGTGTAGCGGAACTGGACCGGGTCGATCATCGGCGACCAGGTAGCTCAATCGGTAGAGCATCCGGCTAGTGTTCGGAGGTCACGGGTTCGAACCCCGGTCTGGCCGTGCATTTTTCCACTCCTATTACACTATGATATCTTGTCCCACCACAGATTTATTCATGTCGGCCATCTACCACAATTATTCAAGCACCAATTAAATTGGATTATTTTCTCTTTTTGTTAACCTTTACGATTGAAAAATCCATCCCACTTCTTTCTGGTATTCCCCTTCAAATGTTACACGGTGTCTGTCATAAGTTTCTTGCTGTGTTATCCTCTAACATTGTTGGAGTAGCCCAGTACCATGTAGAAGTAGAAGTAGACATTGGAAGGCCCTCAGGGGATAGGGAGTTTACGTCCAGAATAACTATTAAAGAAACTGGTGTGTATTGCTGGGGTTAATGATATTTTCCTATCGGACGTGTACGTACACACTACGTTTTTCTGGGTCTTTATTCTAAGTAAAACCTGTGGTGACACTGTAAATACTGAAATGAAGATGTCCTTAGTCAATGAACCAGTATACTTCCTAGCTAATTAGGATGTAACAATAGTCTGACTTAAGTTCTTGTGCATATTTAATGGCATGTTAAATATTCAAACCATTAAAACTCGAAAAACGCACCTGTCCTTTCTTAAATAAAACCGTGCCCACACCGGAGGTAGCCATCTTCTAATTGAGAACGACTTACGGCTGTAATGCATGCAACGATTGGGTATTAGTTCCTGCATTGACCAATCAAAATTGATCTTACATAGAGTAACTCTTTCGTGCTGGAGGTTCAAAGCGTTATCATCCGTTTTGTATGTGGAAGCATTTTTATCAAAATTAGGGAACTTGTTTAATGCATTTTTCCAGATTTGTGTTAAAATGATCAAGTCAAAAGGTAGCATTTTAGTGACGCATGGAATATGGAAGTAAACTGAAGATGCTGTGGACAGATCATTACTGAAAAGAAGACAAAACTTGGTCTGAAAGACCTTGCAGTTGGTTTGTCTTGCACACGTGTTGGCGAAGGTGGACTATGGTCACTGTGCAGTTTAGGCCTATACATAAAATTCTATGACCATTTAGTTTAAAATAATAATTTACCAAAATGGCTGGACAAAGCAATCAACAGTTTTCTGGTCTGGGTTACACCAGTACTAGCTACAAAGACAAAATGAAACAAATGAGTGAACAGGAGAGAATGATTGAAGAGAAGAAGAAGAAAATTTTGGAAAAGTTCAAAACAGAGACGAAACCAGCTTCAACACAATCTCCTGCATCAAAACCAGTTGGAATGCCATTGTATGTGTAATGATATTTCTCCTAAACCAAAAATATGTATTGTATTATTTTGTCAGTTGTTTTGCATTTGATAACTGGTTTTGTAAAGAGTATAGCAGGTCTAGGGCATCCATTGGACACAAGATTTTTAACAATATCAGAAGACAGATCACTAGTTCTCTGAATTCTGAAGTGTCAAACCATGTCGAATTCCAAAAGTCAAATATGACTTTGGGTAGTCAAAAACATACTCTCAAGTAGGGGTGAAACGGTACTTTCAGCACGGTTCGGTACATATTGCGGTATAGTGTTGATGGTTCAGTTCATTTTAAGAATATAAACCAAAATACAAATAGATGAATAGCTGATGTTGAATAAATGTAAAACACATTCAGCAAGTAGCTTAGCTGCTGCGCATCCTTTATCAGAAACCAAAATACGTAAGATCGATAGGAAGCCGGGGAATCTCAGCATTAGCGCCATCTTCCTGTCAAAATATCGCTTTAATGTAAAGCCTCTTCCTATTGGGGCTCATCAAATTGCTTGACCAATCAGAAACCAGCTTTTGTATATATCATCGATCTACCTTCCACTGGTGCATATTGAAATAGACACCCATATAAAAGTACAAAAAATGTATACCACACAGTGCATGTGCCGTTGCTATACCGTGTACCGAACCGAAAGAAAAGTATTGCGGTTCAGGTACACCGCTGTAAACCCTTTCACCCCTACTCTCAATGGTTTACTGGATGCCTAGAACGAATATTCATACCCTGCCTCCACTGCTCTCCAGCTGGGTATGGAGTCCCTCCCATTGCCAATAGTGTAGCAAGCCTCATTGTGATTAACATACCGCCATCTTTGATACAAGTGTAAAGGTAAATTTGTTATAAAGAAATCAAAATAAATAGATGCTAATGAGATTTCCCGCGAGATTTCAACAGAGAAATAGATTCAGAGTTATCATACATGCCATGCTTTCAGGAGACCAATAAGGGAGATTGATGATTATTAAGGGAGTTTTGCCTAAAATAACTTAAAGGAGATTTGTGCGCGACATGAATATCGATATTTTACTCAATTTTAAAGCAATAAACTAATTTTGAAAGTGATAAAGAATTTTTATATTTATTTTGGATATTAATCATATTGCAAACAACAAAAAGTTGTATAAGGTAAAAAATGCAATAAGTATACATTCAGATTCTGATGATATGAAATTATTTTTTGATTTTTTTTATGTAACACAAAAAGCTCCACATGTGCAGCTTTATGCATATTACATAACAGCATTTGAAAAGGGTATATTATAATTACTGACATGTAGCTAATATAAAGATTAAGACAAGCAAGTTAATCATTTATCAGTTTGGATTTTCTTAAAATTAGAAGGCTTGATCCACTCTGAGGGAACACATCAGTTGTAAAAATCACCATGAAATGTCCTTTGAGATCCCTTATGTTGAATTGGACCATTTAGATATAAAAATATTCCAAGTGTGCAAGTGTATACATGAAGTCATGAGAACTGAAGATGTTCATGTTAATTAGGAGACTGCAGTAAATCTTATCACGATCATTCTAGATTTTGTATATTGTCTCTGTCATGGACGGTAAAGTCATTGTAAACATCATGATTGACCACTACGACAAACAGATGTGCTAATTTTGATAGTTTTCTAAAAGAAAATATCGGATTTCATCTTGCTATCACTGATCAACGATACACATGTTATATGAAAAACACGTGTGATTTTGCGTCTGACCAGACTCTGTATCACATTACCATCATCAAAGTATGGTCCTAAAAGAAAACAAACAATAATTCAAGTCTGTTAGCAAAGAGGGTTTAAGTTGTTTGTAAGCGACTTGCCTTTATTTCATGGTGATAGATATTCTAGCGCAAACATTACACTAGCCAGAGCTTTGTGTGAAAGCCGTGTCCAACAGGCGCCATTTTGATTGAGTGATCACGTGAACAGATGGATCATGTACGTATGTGATCGCTAAATTTAGCCAAATCTCATAAAATCTCGAGAGAAAAACTACTGAATTGTAAACAAAAATGGTGTTGGCAAAAATACCGGAGGGAATTACAAAATACAGGAATTTGGGCTATCCTCCCGGGAGTAAAATAAATGACTTGAAAATAAGGGAGATTTTGTCTCACGCCGGGAGGTATGGCATGTATGAGTTATATACCTTGGTGAGCAAGGTCAAACATTCCGAAATTAAATAATTACACCAAGTAGTATGCACTTTCTTCACAACTCTTACAAAAACTGGTTAGATATCTCTGATAATGTTTTTAGCCCACCATCATCAGATGGTGGGCTATTCAAATCGCCCTGCGTCCGTGGTCCGTCGTCCGTCCGTCCCTCCCTCCGTCCGTCCGTCCGTCCGTAAACAATTCTTGTTATCGCTAATCCTCAGAAAGTACTGAAGGGATCTTTCTCAAATTTCATATGTAGGTTCCCCTTGGTGCCTAGTTATGCATATTGCATTTTGGGACCGATCGGAAAACAACATGGCCGACAGGCAGCCATCTTTGATTTTGACCATTGAAGTTTGTTATCGCTATTTCTGAGAAAGAGCTGAAGGGATCTTTCTCAAATTTCATATGTTGGTTTCCCTTGGTGCCTAGTTATGCATATTGCATTTTGGGACCGATCGGAAAACAACATGGCCGACAGGCAGCCATCTTGGATTTTGACAATTGAAGTTTGTTATCGCTATTTCTAAGAAAGTACTGAAGGGATCTTTCTCAAATTTATATGTGGGTTTCCCTTGGTGCCTAGTTATGCATATTGCATTTTGGGACCGATCGGAAAACAACATGGCCGACGGGCAGCCATCTTGGATTTTGACCATTGAAGTTTGTTATCGCTATTTCTGAGAAAGTACTGAAGGGATCTTTCTCAAATTTTATATGTAGGTTTCCCTTGGTGCCTAGTTATGCATATTGCATTTTGGGACCGATCGGAAAACAACATGGCCGACGGGCAGCCATCTTGGATTTTGACAATTGAAGTTTGTTATCGCTATTTCTAAGAAAGTACTGAAGGGATCTTTCTCAAATTTCATATGTAGGTTCCCCTTAGTGCCTAGTTATGCATATTGCATTTTGAGACCGATCTGAAAACAACATGGCCGACAGGCAGCCATCTTGGATTTTGACAATTGAAGTTTGTTATCGCTATTTCTGTGAAAGTGCTAAAGGGATCTTTTTCATATTTGTTATGTAGGTTCCCCTTGGTGCTTAGTTATGCATATAGCATTTTGAGACCGATCTGAAAACAACATGGCCGACAGGCAGCCATCTTGGATTTTGACAATTGAAGTTTGTTATCGCTATTTCTGTGAAAGTATTAAAGGGATCTTTTTCATATTTGTTATGTAGGTTCCCCTTGGTGCTTAGTTATGCATATAGCATTTTGAGACCAATCGGAATACAACATGGCCGACAGGCAGCCATCTTGGATTTTGACCATTAAAGTTTGTTATTGCCATTTCTGAGAAAGTACTGAAGGGATCTTTCTCAAATTTCATATGTAGGTTCCCCTTGGTGCCTGGTAATGCATATCGCATTTTGGGACTGATCGGAAAACAACATGGCCGACAGGCAGCCATCTTGGATTTTGACCATAGAAGTTTGTTATCGCTATTTCTGAGAAAGTTCTGATTGGATCTTTCTCCAATTTCATATGTAGGTTCCCCTTGGTGCCTAGTTATGCATATTGCATTTTGAGACCAATCACAAAACAACATGGCCGACAGGCAGCCATCTTGGATTTCGAAAATTGAAACTGGTTATCACTATTACTAAGAAACTAATGAAGGGATCTTCCTGAAATTTCATATGTAGGTTCCCCCAGGTGCCTAGTTATGCATATTGCATTTTGAGACCAATCGGAAAACAACATGGCCGACAAGCAGCCATCTTGGATTTTGACAATTGAAGTTTGTTATCACTATTTCTCAGAAAGCACTGAAGGAATCTTTCTCAAATTCCATATATATAGGTTCCTCTTGGTGCCTAAATCTTAAATTTTATATATAGGTTTCCCTTGTTTGAAAAGTACTAGAGGTTTCTTCTGAGTTTACACAGATTAGTAAGACTTAGAAGAAGAGAAAAGTAGAGAAAAGATCAATCTGACATGGAACCTATAAAGAACATTCAATGGTGGGCGCCAAGATCCCTCTGGGATCTCTTGTTTTTAATCGTAGTAGCTTCATCCATGCATGTTCACACATATCATATGTGGATTAGCATCCTCGCAAGAAGTCTTTGAAAAGTATTTGGCAAATTTAGGAGACAACAATATCGGAATGTGCGAATTAAAGATTTCGAGATTTGGCGGTAGCTAGGCTAATACATTGCTAAATTTACATTAGAAATGTTTAATTATACTAAATATTACTCCAAAGTTACAGGACATCCAATATTTGTAGCAATTTAAAGGTTCATTGTTTTGCAACACTATCGTCAATGGAAGGGAATTGTAGCTCTGACGCCGGCCATCTGTCTGAAATTGTCCGTCTGTCATCCAGAGCTACGTTTTCGCAGCTACTGGATACCCTGTAGAGTGTCAAATAGTCAGCAGCTGTCACTCATCTGATGGAGCATGCATCTTGCACCCATTTGGATAATGGTAGATCCAATTATCACATTTTAGAGTAGACCGAGTGTACATGTGTTGCAGTCCTGCTTAGCTTGCATTAAATTGAGTGAGACAGCTGGATAAACATGTCTGACAATCTGAGTACATGTACATACAAATTTAAGTGATGAGACAGACTTATTGTGGTATACAAGTTAAGGGACTGCAGTAATGAATGATACAAGGTTGTTAAATTATGATAGGGGTTCATAATCGACTATGGCTAATCAATTAATGCCTCAAGCTCTTTATAGGAAGAAGTCATAGCTTGTATAAATTTGTTGTAATTTATTGGGGCATGGCCCACTTTCTGTGCGTTAGTGATCGCTGTATGCTTCAGCAAATCATGTCTTGTCTGCAACAGTTAAATCTTGTCAGCTTTGCATGTTTACTTATCATGAATATACTGTTTATTCATATATACATATATGTGTGTGGCTTGGGATGTTCATATATGTGGGATTCAATATTATTAAGAAAAAATAAATCCATATTAATTATATATAACTAATACTGTTTTTGATGATTTTAGAATTGGAAAGCGTCCTGGGTTTAAACCATCCAGCTTCAGCAGCAAAAAGCCTAAAACTACAGAGACAACAACAGTTAGCTCCTCGCCAATAACATCAGCCCATAGCTTCTTTGCAAATGATGGAAATTTCATGGAGAGATTCATCCACATGAAAGGGTCTAAAGGTAACTGAATATTTGTTGTGAATGAAGTATATGATTACATGTTAGCCATAAGAAATTTCATTTGTGTAAATTAAAGCTTTTAAAAACTTTTGACTAAAAATATTACACTTCTTCAATCTGCTGGATATGTCTTGACATCCAAAGTGCCATTGATTATTTATAATTAATGACGGATCAATTTGTTCTAATCAGATGTAAAAATTCATCATGGAATCTTGTAAATGTAGTAATACATACTCACCTTTACAAAATTAACCATTGAAGTATTTTCTTTTCTTTAATAGCATCCTCTGGAGCAAAACCAAAGTCAACAGATAGTGTAAAATCTACTGACACAAAGACAGATTCTAGTTCAGCTCCAGCTATGTCAGGAACACAAGACAGTGATTCTGTTAAAGCTAGAGCTGAAGTTAAGTCAGAGGCAAATATCAAAATGGAAAACTCACCCATAAAGAGTGAGTCTGGTATGTGGGTGCAACAACCTTCATCAAATTCTGAGGCTCCGAGTGTCAGTCAAGGACAGTGGACTACAACAGCTGTTGTGAAAACAGAGTCCAGTGCTTTATCTGTAGGGAATTGGAATCAAGCAGTGACGTCTGAGACAGGGCAAATACCTCCACGACCACATCCTCACAGTGCTAATGTACACGGACCTGAATTCAATCCAAACTTTAGTAAATCTGTAACTTTCCCAACACAGCCAAGACCCCCGGCTCCTCCAATGTTGCCAGCCCAACAGAACATTGCAGGTCCACTTCACAGGATGCCTGTTGAACCACAAAATGGGGCTGGTCCATATGGTCCGCCACACGGTCCACCACACGGTCCACCACACGGTCCACCACACGGTCCAACACACGGTCCAACACACGGTCCTCCAGTTGGCCCTCCCACATCAGTCTCTAGTCCCTTCCCTCCTAATTCAGTTGCAAGTTCCTTCCCTCCTCAACCTCCTCAACAAATGCCACACCAGCATCTCCAAATGCCCCAGGTCACTTTGGCTCCTCCCCCTCAGATATATGGCACATCTCATCAGGTTGTGAGAGCTCCGCCACCTCCACAGCCTCCCCAGCCTCCAATGATTAGACCTGGACCTCAGCCTCCATCCCTTGTAACACAGCAGCTCCACCCTGGCCCACCACCACCTGCTGCATCAATGTATGCTGTACCAAGGCAGCAGCCTCCCCACCCACAGGATGTAAATGCCTATGGAAGTGTACAGCCCCCAATCAGTCATTCCCATCCTCAGGGGATCAATGAATATGGATCTCCACTCCAGCAACCTCCCCAGCCACGACAGCCGTACCCCCCTCCTCCTCCACCCCAGCCTCCAGCTCAGGAAATCAACTCCTATGGACAGCCTATCAGGCAACCGCTTCAACAGGAAATGAATGTGTATAGTACAGCTCCGACCAGAGCGCCACCCCCTCCCCCTCAAACACAGTATCCTGGTGCCCCTCCCCCAATATCGCACCCTCAGTCCCAGCCTCCACCACCTCATCCTTTCATGAGTCAACCTCACTTAGCTCCTCATCATCAAATGATGCCTGGTCATCCTCCATCTTGCCCACCTGGAAGGCCTCCAAATGTGCCACCCCATACAACTGTACCCAGTCAGGCTCCACCACATCCTCCTGCCCCTGTACAGATGCATTTACATCCACGTCCTCCACAGACACAGAACTTTGGTCCCCCAGGACAGAACTTACCACCCCCTCCAGGGATAGACATGTTCCCCTCTGCTCCTCCTCCTATCAGTGATCAACGGAACCAGCAACAGTCATCGGAGAGCGAATACGACCCATCCATGCCCACAGAATCTGAGTCACCAGGTCTGAATTTTTTTTTTTTATTATTTAAAGCTGTATATTTTGGAATATTTATTTCTTATTTATTTTATACAATTTGTTTAGCTCATTGAAACCAAGTTCAAATCTGTTTTGTTTTCAAAATATTACTTATGATTTGAAGCAGATGTTTAGATGTGACTCACACATGATTTGTTGTCCCTTTGATATAGAGATGAAGACATTTTTTACATGTTTGTGTCTTTGTTTCAGTTAAACCCAATTATGAAACAAGGAAGGATGATTCTCCATCATCTAGGTAATTGTAACTATCTTGTTAAATTTTATTTTTGATTTTATATAAACGGTAGAGAAGTGCTAAAATGTTGTGTGGCGCTTCCTTATGATTGGTTATAGATGAGTACAGTTTACTTACAAAAACAAAACAAAACATTATGTGAATTCATGTCCTATCAAATGCAGTTGTACATATTGGAACAAATAACACCTCAAATTAATAAACAACATAATCATCCCTATTTTCAAACATACTCTTACACCTAGCTGCAATATTGTATATCAAGTAAGACCAGAGCAGGATATACTAGGGTGAGGTATAAGTGTGCTATATTTGCCCCATATTCTGAATCAGTTGATGTTATTTCACACCTGTCAATCAAGTTTATATAATCATTGCACAGATTTTACATCTTATTGACATTTATCAGAAGAGTCGACTGATGATTTTCTATCAGTGCTATGTAAGTGTCTTCATTGACATACATGTCACAAGATCTAATACTTGGCCAATAAATAACATTGCACAATTCACTATCAAATTTTGATGACCATATGTATGGACATCAGTATGTATATTACAACCACATCTAGTTAAGACTGTAATGTGTGTAAAAACTGTTGACCTTACTATTTGATTATCAAATATTTATTTTATTTGTTTTAGGCAACCAACACAAAAAGTGAAAATGAGCGAAATGTTTGATTTACCAGAACCTGAAAATTCATCAATAAAAAGAGACAATGAAGGTACTACCAGTGAAGTCACCTGTATTAATCATTTTACTAACCAAGGGTGAACAGATTGATATGAACACAAGGGTTCAACCCAGGTCCTTTTCATAGCATTATCTGTTAAATATTTCACTTAGTATGAAAGGAAATTGTTTAAGAAAGTCAAGTTATGGAAATAATTTCCATAATAATATTTTATCAGATTTCCTAGATTCTTCTTAGGATATTCAAGTAGGAACACAATTTCTATGATTGTTTAAATAAAAATAAAACAAAAAAAAATTCCTCCTAAAATACAGGTAATGTATTTACTGGGAACTTTAAAACTTCAACTGTTCTGTAGATTTTCTTCAAAATTTTATAAAAAAAAAAAAAAAAAAAAAAAAACACATAGGGATTGTATGAGAGGGTGGTAATGTTTGAACTTTATAAAAATTTGTGTTACTGAACAGTCTTGCCTTGTGTTGCAAGGAAGTCAAGTACATATGCGTTAGAAGGAAAACATCAGGTTTTTCAAGTGCGAATTTGTTGATTCTGATACCAATGAAGGTTAAACCCCAAGAGAATTCGATACTGATAAGCTGCTTCTAGTTTCTCCACCAGAGGACCCACACACGCTAGAAACTATTGAAAGATTTGCAGCCCAAGTCGCAGAGAATGGTTCCGAGTTTGAAGGAAGAACCATGTGTGAAAATGTCAACAATCCTTTATATTGGTAGGTATTTAAAAAAAAAAAATAAGGAATTCTAATCTTTGATAGTTGAGGGTATTGAATTTGAAGGTACTGGTAGATGTACTTTGTATGTTTATAAGTTTTATGCCGAATTCAAAGTTGAAGGAAATTTAGAGTAATAATGCAGCCTTGATCTCTGAATGACCTTCAGACCTTGAAAACAAATTCCCAATGTCCCATGCAAGACTGTAAAATCAAACTAGTTTACTTAAAGTATAGAATAGATATTTTAATGGAAAAAACAAAGGTAACTTTTTTCTATGCCTGTAAAATTTGACTGGAGTATTATGGTATGGCATTGTCAGTTTGTCTGTCCATAATAACCTTTGTTTGTCTGGAGATTTCTCCTTACATTTTTCAACTGATGTCTTAAAGTTTGAAACTTAGTATACAGTATACTCATGATATGAAGTTGTTTTCCCAAAAAGAATTTTAATTCGGCTATTTTTGAGAAAGTTATTGGCTATGTAAGGATTTATTTTACACAACCAATGAATGTTATACATGACGTTTCGATGACAAGCACGGTATGTACACTGTCACCTTTATCAAACACAACCAATGAATGTTATACATGACGTTTCGATGACAAGCACGGTATGTACACTGTCACCTTCATCAAACGCAACCAATGAATGTTATACATGACATTTGATGTCAAGCACGGTATGTACGCTGTCACCTTTATCAAACACAACCAATGAATGTTATACATGACGTTTCGATGACAAGCACGGTATGTACACTGTCGCCTTAATCAAACACAACCAATGAATGTTATACATGACGTTTGATGTCAAGCACGGTATGTACACTGTCACCTTCATCAAACGCAACCAATGAATGTTATACATGACATTTGATGTCAAGCACGGTATGTACGCTGTCACCTTTATCAAACACAACCAATGAATGTTATACATGACGTTTCGATGACAAGGCACGGTATGTACACTGTCGCCTTAATCAAACACAACCAATGAATGTTATACATGACGTTTCGATATCAAGCATGGTATGTACACTGTCACCTTCATCAGAATCTTCATTATGTTTCCCCAAAAAATTTTGAATATATTTGCAGAAGTTATTGCCTCATAAATTATCAGCAATCCAGAAAATGAACACAACATTTACAGTTATTGTCATTTGTTTATATCTAATATTAGAATCTTCTCCAGAGATCTCCTTTTACAGTTTTCTATCTATTTCTTAGAGACTTGGTAAGCTTTACAATCAGATATCAAGTTTTGTTTAATGATGTGGAGACTTTGGATTACTTGTTTTCCTCAAAGTGTTAGGAATTTAAAAATTACTTGTGTACTCATTGAAAGGTCATATTTATAGGATGTCAGTTAGCCACTCTTAAGGTGATGTGAGTTTTATCTTTTTCATGCAAGAAAGTATGTAACACTATATGGCATTAGAAGAGCATACACTGTTCCACCCATCGTACTCTTATTTGTAGTTTTGCAAGAAATATCTTACATGTTTATGGTGTTTATATTTACATTTCCAGGTTTCTGTTCAACCAAAGCAGTGATGCCTACAAGTACTTCCGTCAGCAGGTTCGACAGGCAACAAGAGCCATGGGACGACTGGATGATGGCAATGACGGAGACACTGAAGATGTTGAAGGTGATTTGTTATTTAAGTGGATAAGAGTCTATTCTACATTACAACATATTAGTACTACATACTAGTAATCAAATCATCCTCAATAGTGTTATTTATACCTACTTTTACCTGTAAATTTCCCCTTTCACTAGTAATTGACTGATATCTCTGTTCACTTTAACACCCCTTTTCTGACTTTTCTAACTGTTGTTCACTTTGGCAACTAGTTATTAGTACACTTCTGGTGAACTGGGGGAACTGAAGTTCATATGTACATAACACTAATGTTTGTCAGGACTCTGGTCACTTCATTCCTTAAGTGATTTTTATCAAACTTAGTCAGAATTACTAAACGATTCACAAAACTTTGTAACTAACCAAACAGGTTGTTTGGATAGAACAAAATGAAGTTCATTGTCTGTGTATGGTTATACCGTATATGACCTAATAAGGGCGCAGGCACGGATAATTGACAGTGGGGCGCCCTTATTAAGATTCGTTATTCTGAAGTTTTATGAAACGGACTATACCTTATAGCAGAATATCCAAGGCTGTCATGTGGAAGCGGTAAAATATTCAGTCATAAAAATATTCCAGATGAAGATATCTGTTCATTAATCATAAACATATTAGGCTTAATTATCACTTGAATATTCCTGTAAACCATGCCAGCTGTTCATAAGACCAGAGAACGTGTGTCCCACCATTTACAATGTATGATCAAATGGAACTCTTTTGTGTTCTATTTATAGTCACAGGTGATTTCCCAGATCAAATCAGACATCGTTTTCTTTGACCTAATAATTGATTTAAAATGTCTTTTACTAGCTTTCTGTTCTGAACAATAGTTAGTTAACAACATAAATGAAGTATTTTACTTATCTTCAAATAACGATGGCAAGTTATAATTTGTATGTGTGTTTAGTTTCGGGTGTACTTTGCACTGACATCTGTAGGAATAGGCAAAATGTGGCGAACTTGTGTTCCAGTGACTTAATTTGCTGAAGAAAATTGAACACATAAAGTAGCCAAACATTTCACATGAATTATTACCATTTTGACACTCAGTCAAATATGTTTTTCTTTGAAAAAAGGTAGGGGCGCCCTTATTAGATCATATACGGTAGGTATAGGACCCGTATATACTTTTCACCCCAAAAGTGTCATCTTTTTTACCTCCACAATAAAGAGTGGTATAATTTTACTGGGATAACATACAATATATATACAGATATATATGAGAATTCATAGGTTACGGAGCTTTGTGAAATGGTACACTGATCTTGCTGCCACTAATACTTGTTATGAAGTTTTAAATGTTATGTGACCTGTTATTTTAGGTATGGAGAGGAGAGGAGAAAAAGTGAGGAAGAAGCGTAAGAGTAGATGGGCCGACTCAGACAATGTAGCTGACTCTGGTTCAGGTCAGTCTGCCTCATCTCAGGACATCCCAGGACCAGGTGAGAACTGTTATTTATCAGTAGGGTAAAAGTTGGAGTAAGAGAATGTTACTCTCATGCTTGAAAATCTTAAAAAATACTGTGAAAGTATGTCAGCCATTATGTTTGATACAGATACTATGTATTTATGGCCCTAGCTCATGAGGATACATAAGTGTATGGGAACAACTAAACAAAACCTCTATCATATATCACTGGCACAGCCGCTAGTTAATGAAATCAGGGCATAGTTTGCAACATTTATTGTAATAGGCACTGACTGCTTATATTCATCTGGGAAACAGATATAGATTAACTTATAGATGCAGGCCTCTATATCCCTATCTTTACATAAACTTAAAATTGATATTTTATCAAATCTTCACTATGTACAGTAAATATGTCATAAAAAGGGGGTTTGATATCATGAATTGCTGCACAAATAGTAGACCACAGAATACAACAGATGGTTCAGTATACATAAGTTAAGTAGATTTTCGGAGGCGTACACATTTTGTCTCAGACTGGTCCTTATACATGTATATATTGCTTTAATACGATATTCTATATAAATGTATTATTTAAATCTTAACAGCAACTTCCAAACAGCAACCTCCACCACAAGTGACACTTCAAGATTTTGCCAGAAAAATGGTGGGCAGTGACACTCTGAATGATGATCAGATTCAGCAAATCAAAGAACAGCAGGAGGTCTGTGTAGATACAAATGACTGCAATTGTAATAGAAAAAAAATACCTTCATACTGTGTTGATAGAGAAGTGTTAGCAGTGTGATATGTTATGGGTATTAGGCTAAATTATTTTACAATTTAACTTAAACACTTTCATTGTTTGTTTTAGCTTTTATGACACTCATTTACAAAATGCAGCTTGTTGAATTGTTTGTATTGTATTCATTGGTTGAATTTTTTTTGGAATTTTAAGTTTGAAATAAATTCAATGCATAGAACAATCGTAAGTCCATATTATACAGTACATGGACATACTGCTACATGTTAGAAAAACAAATTTAATTGATTTTGGAAAGTAATCAGGAATATATGTACAGCATAACAATATTAAGTGTAATGCCAACTTTTGTACAATATAACTCACATACCTCCATTAATTTTGATAAAACAGATATCCCTTCACTTAAATGCACTTTTTATAACACCAAACAATCTTGCTGCCATTTACTTCTAAGTTATGAGAAAAAACAGCAATAATAGGAATCCTGATAACACCATGGCCACAACTGTGTCATAGAGATTATGGTAAACCTCCAATTAATTCGAACACGCGGATAGTTCGAACACACATTTTTTCCTAGAAAAACAATATTTTTTTAGCTAGTAATAGTTCGAACTCTGGCTGTTTATAACTGACACCATTTCAGATAGTTCAAACTTGTCAAATGAAGAACGTAAAGTAAGATTTTTTTCGGCAAACTCCATTGAAAGCGCGCGACGACTCGGCCCCGATGACTGGCCCAGAAAAAATGCCAAGATTTAAATTTGATCAGCAAGCACGTTTATGTTATTAGATTGTATGCGTGATCATTAGAATGCGTCAGTGATTTAATATATGCCACATGTTTTAGCGTTATTTCAGTTTTTTACATTGCAAAATGCACCACGCACGAGACAGCTGATTGCAAATTTAGTCCCCGATAATGTATAAATAACATGCGATATTTGTATTCGCGCTGTATGGCAAACTAAGAAATCGTCCGTGTATTTTCACATATAACTAGTGTTAACTTAGCATTATGATTATTTAATTGTGACTGGACATCTCTTAAGTATTGCCAATCAAGGTATTACCTGAGAACCTGCGACCTCACGTGCTGAGTGACGTGAAAAGCATTCATATCCAGTCAAAACAATCCACAGGTGTCCCAATTAGTGATGGATTATTTTGCAGGTATCAACTTTGTTTGGTAGATAATACGACTGGGCATATTTAAAAACAGACATGTTGATGTTCTGACCTAATTTTACCAACATATATCGCCTATTTTTACAGTAGTGCTTTCGTAAACGCAACAGGTTATGAAGACTGCTTTTGATATATTGAAGAGACCAATAATTATATTTATTACAATGATATAGTTTCTGATTCAGATAAAATATATAACCATGCAAAGATTATACTGTACAAATGTTTAACTTTTGTGTCACAAATGAAACGTGTACTGTACTGTTTTGTTACGTATCAGATTTACGATGGATGTGTTTGTGTCTAATGATTTTACTCTGCCGAGATTTTCGCCGATATTGACTCGAATAGTTCGAACTCACGCTTATTTTCTGAAGCATAATTTCGAATAATTCGAACAGGTTCGTCAATATTTATTTAATTTTTTGTTCGAACTAACCGGAGGTTTACCGTACCTGTGATGTTCTTATTGGCTTCATGGCTAATGGATTTCTGGGATACAAGCCCAAATCACTTGATATTACATTGTTTGTCACTATTAAAGCTATTTCTTCACAAAATGGCTTCTCTGGAAAGATAAAGTCACATGCTGTTAGATAATACAAAAATTTAAAATATTGAAAAATAGATTCAATAACAGGACTGCATTAAAATTGATTTTTCTGGTAGTAAATAAAATTATCAATACATTGTGTATTTCATATCCCAAAAAAAGCACTTACTGTTTTTCTCACAATTTGTGTTGATTTTGATATATCTAGCAATCAATATGACAGTAATGAATACTTCACAGCTACACACTGGGATGTTTGACACTCTAATATAGAAAATGTAAGCTGAGGAGGGGAGATTTGTAAATGATTGGAAGGTCAGCTGGGTATGCAAAAAAAATACACATTTATTGAACATTCTTCAGGCTATCCTGGCAAGGTAGACAAAGAGAACATTTAAAGTAATTTCATAGGCACATTTTGTTTTACCATTAAACGTGTTATACCTCCAAATCTCATTGGACAGAAGGTGAAGTGTAATCAAGGTTATACTGTATATTATAGTTACTTGTCATGTGTAATGAGACAGGTTAATGGGATATTGCTTTATTTCAGTTAAATATGATGTACCAGTTGATTCTGGCCCAAAAGAAAGCCAAGGAAGCAGCCATGATGGCAGAGCTGCCAGGGATGAAGGCGAGTCAGAAGTACGAGTACGACTCTGACGAGGATACAGAGGGAGGCACATGGGAACACAAAAAACGTTCCAATGAAATGTTAGCCACCAGAGGTATATACAATATGAAAGGATATCAAAAATCAAGTAAATTGAAGATTTCTATTTCAGTAAAACACCGGTAAGTCAAAGGGACCAAGTATAAATATTGGACTTATTCGGTGGTATGATTTAACCATGTTTCTATGTACAGAGATGTGTAATGATGTAAGTGACCCCAAAAAAAATTTACTGTGGAAGTTTTGAGAGTATACATTTGTGGAAAACATCATTAATAATGCATGAAAAATTACATGTAAATTAAGTGTGCCGACAATCAAAATGATCAATCAAAAAAGGAAAAACACAGATTTGTCACAATTTTTTAGATTTTTCTCAAAGGTTGTATTTGATATTCTATTTCCGAGTTAGTCTCCCCTTGCCAACTCTTCAAAAAAGGAGAAAAATACACTTAAGATTTGGCGCTTGGTTGGGCAAGAACAATATGATATACTGTGGATGCATGATGTCAGGACCAAGTAGAAGTAAAGATGTTACCTTGAAAAAACTTGAGTAACACATCTCAATTTTTGTGTCGCCTTCAACGATGTCGGAAAGGCGGTACAGATGTTGCTTTTCTGATGGCAGCGGTGTTAGCAATGTTAAGATTTTGCATTTAGCTATGTTTCAGACAAAGCTAGACCAACAAAACCTAAATCATAAATGTAGCATTTGGATAGTAGAGCCTATTGCACTAAGAATATTTCATTTTTGGGGTAAAATATCTTAAATTTTTGGATTTTGGAAAAAAATCAATGAATGTCATTAGTCTCTTTAAATATATACTTGAGTACCCATATTAAATGCTTAATATATTGACAAAGACAGGCAACACATATAATTACGTGTAATTCTTGTACTTGAAATTAAGTTACAGACATCTTACATACAGAAAATCTGATACACAAAACTATACTAAATAATGAGCAAATATGAACTCTTCCTAAGTACCGCGTACATGTTGGTAACCTCCAGTTATTATAAGGGAACAATGTTTGGACAGGACTTGTCTCAGGCCGGGTTTTCCATCCGCTAAATGACAAAAGATATTTGCCAAATTTTGTTCGAGACCAGTCACGATCAGTGAGATTCACTTTCTTGGTGCCACATTACAGCCAGGCACACAGCAGAAATGTGCCAACATTATGACAACAATGGGACAACAGATTGCCTTCCAATTCTAGCCCTAGCTCCAGTGTTGGCACGCTACCTCGCCCAACAGGAGGGTTCAGTTTAGGGAGTAATAACTACTGTAGAAAGCACAAGTCAGAACTCGGAAATTGTGTATTTTTGTTTTATCAAATTAAATAGATAAAATCATTCCCTCAATGTCATAATATGCCTGTTCTTGTAAACCTTCATCTAACTGATAATGTTGATCATACAGAATGGGCTGATTCTTTGACCGAAGCAAACAGAGGAAAGCATTTCATCGGTGACTTCCTTCCCCCAGAAGAACTGGAACGCTTTATGGAAACGTACAGGGTATGGTCATATACCCTTT
This sequence comes from Pecten maximus, assembly GCF_902652985.1. Taxonomy (NCBI): domain Eukaryota; kingdom Metazoa; phylum Mollusca; class Bivalvia; order Pectinida; family Pectinidae; genus Pecten; species Pecten maximus. The sequence goes on along the minus strand of NC_047023.1, from coordinate 15,137,224 downwards.
TTTATGTGAATGAAGGTCTTGTGTATTGTGTTGTATCTTATGATAAATGCTTATAGTCCATAATGTCTGGGCAAATTTTCTGTCAATGAAATAGTCCATAATGTCTGGGCAAATTTTCTGTCAATGAAACCAATGAATCCATGTGCTATGCTATGCTGGACCCTCGTTGAATCTGGACTACAAAGCTTCAACAAAACTTTCTGTATATGGTCACTTCCTCCTGTTGTTATGCCATCTCTTGTTTAGATTCTTATTTCAATGTAAAAATAATCATTTAACCATGACATATGGCGAAAAATTGTATGACATTTTTTTTTTAATGATTTATATAAATCTTCAGTATTTTATATAAACCCAGGTTTAATTAAAATCTGTAATTTACCAGGCCCTTAAGGAAGGACGAGAACCAGACTTATCTGACTACAAAGAGTTCAAGATCACATGTGAAAACCTTGGCTACCAGATGTTACAGAAGCTTGGCTGGAAAGAAGGGGAGGGGCTAGGATCAGAAGGACAGGGCATCACTCAGCCTGTCAATAAGTAAGTATTGTAAGGTAGGGAGACAACAAAAGTCTGTCAATAGGTCAGTCAAAGGAAGGGGAGGCAAAACAACCTGTCAATAAGGCCATGTTATATTAATTAGTTGGTTCTCAGGCCAGTTTTTGAAAAATTAGATGAGGGAGGGAGGTATTTTTTATCATTTTATTGGATACGAAACAGATGAGGGTGATTTTTTTTTGATTTTTCATTTGCATCAAAATGAAATATTTTAATAAATGCAAATTTTCAAAAAAAACAAACATGGCATTGAGAACCAATTAAATATATTTTTATGGCCTAAGTCAATATTCTAAGGTAGGGGAGACAGCAGAAAACCTGTCAATAGGCAAGTTTAAAGTAAGGGAGACAACAGGAAAGTAGCATCAGAGGGACAGGGCATCACTCAGCCTATCATTCTAAGGAAGGCGGCAAGACAAATTAATCGGCCTCTCATTCTAAGGAGGGTGGTGAAACAGAAAATCACTCGGTCTGTCATTCTAAGGAAGGCGGCAAGACAGAAATTACTCAGTCTGTCATTCTAAGGAGGGTGACGAAACAGAAAATCACTTAGGCTATCATTCTAAGGAAGGAATGGGGGGACAGAAAATCACTTAGGCTATCATTCTAAGGAGGGTGACGAAACAGAAAATCACTCAGTCTGTCATTCTAAGGAGGGTGACGAAACAGAAAATCACTCAGTCTGTCATTCTAAGGAGGGTGATGAAACAGAAAATCACTCAGTCTGTCATTCTAAGGAGGGTGACAAAACAGAAAATCACTCAGTCTGTCATTCTAAGGAGGGTGATGAAACAGAAAATCACTCAGTCTGTCATTCTAAGGAGGGTGACGAAACAGAAAATCACTCAGCCTATCATTCTAAGGAGGGTGACGAAACAGAAAATCACTCAGTCTGTCATTCTAAGGAGGGTGATGAAACAGAAAATCACTCAGTCTATCATTCTAAGGAGGGTGACAAAACAGAAAATCACTCAGTCTGTCATTCTAAGGAGGGTGATGAAACAGAAAATCACTCAGTCTGTCATTCTAAGGAGGGTGACGAAACAGAAAATCACTCAGTCTATCATTCTAAGGAGGGTGACGAAACAGAAAATCACTCAGTCTGTCATTCTAAGGAGGGTGATGAAACAGAAAATCACTCAGTCTATCATTCTAAGGAGGGTGACGAAACAGAAAATCACTCAGCCTATCATTCTAAGGAGGGTGATGAAACAGAAAATCACTCAGTCTGTCATTCTAAGGAGGGTGATGAAACAGAAAATCACTCAGTCTATCATTCTAAGGAGGGTGACGAAACAGAAAATCACTCAGTCTGTCATTCTAAGGAGGGTAACGAAACAGAAAATCACTCAGTCTGTCATTCTAGTCTGTCATTCTAGTCTGTTCTGTCATTCTAGTCTGTCATTCTAAGGAGGGTGGCAAAACAGCAAATCATGCAGCCTGTCATTTAAAGGAGGGTGACAAAACAGAAAATAACTCAATCTATAATAATGTAAGGAAGATGGTGAAACAGAAAATCACTCGGTCTGTAATTCTAAGGAAGGTGGTGAAACAGAAAATCACTCAGTCTGTTATTCTAAGGAGGGTGGCAAAACAGATAATCACTCAGTCTGTCATTCTTAGGAAAGGGGACAGGACAGAAAATTACTCCGCCTACGGGACAAAAAATCACTCAGCCTGTCATTCTAAGAAGGGGACAGCACAGAAAATCAGTCTATCGTTCTTATAAAGGAGTTAGTACAGAAAATCACTCTGCCTATCATTTTAAAGAAGAGGATAGGACAGAAAATCACTCAGAATTTCAATAATTTGCCTTTCTTTTTGGGCTCAAAATTAGGATTAGACTTTAGTTGAGCTCCATTCCCATCAAAGAGGGAACATTTATTCCACAAATATCCTTTAGTTTTGGGAGTTACCCCCCTTCGCTTAGCCTACGGCTACAACTTGGAAGGATATTTTAAGATATGAAAACTGTAGAAAATATATCCACTATCCTATAAACTGTTTGATTAACCTACAGAGGCCAACAGTCAGTGGAAGGGCGAGGACTCGGCACAGAGCGCCCGGCAAACCTGTCCCGAGATGATGACGAGTATGACGCCTTTCGTAAGAGGATGATGTTGGCTTATCGCTTCAGGCCTAACCCCCTGGTAACTGTTTACTTTTTCTAAGGCAAATATTTCCCATGATACTTGATTTTAGATTCTTTATAGAGCTACTCTCCTTTGTATTGAATTTTCTGGCAAATATAACTCTTAAATTAGAGTACCATTTGTTTTAAAGAAGGCTCTTTTATGATATTGTTTACATTTTGTCCAAAGTATTCCTGCCATACTTTTTCACCCATAAAACACTTCATCTTGTTAAATTGTGGTATTCATTAGTCAAAATTAAAAGGTAAAAGTTCACACTTGACAAATTAATTCATATTTACACCACTGAGATGTGTCATCACCTAATAAGGCTAATTAGATGTTTGGTGTCCATGATTGACGTTTGATGAAATTTTCATTGAGCGTAATTACTTATACTATTTCCTGATGAAGGGGTTGGGGGTATATATATGTTCTCCTGCTGACTTTGTTTACCTTTGTTTCAGAACAATCCCAGGAGACCATACTACTAAGGTTTATGTCAGCGTTAACCATGGACTCACCTTGTGCTATGTTAGAGGAGATGATACAAACTTCCACATCTAGGTGAAGATTAACACATCATATACTAATGTCGTCATTTATATCAGATCGCTTGTTAGGTCTTACATCTGCAATCCTAATGAACGTTCAGAGTGCAATAGTTGTTTAATTTAAACAAAGGAATGGAAGAATGATACTATATTAAGAATTCCCCACAAAGCAAAAGGTGTAACATTTCTCTGTTACATGTAGACGTTGGTCTATCTGGTCCAAACAGCCAAGCAAGCATATGATGTTGACAGGATCTTTATTCCATCTTTAATAAGCTTATTATTATGTTTCAAATGCCAGAAACTCTGTGTATACATTTTTGTTTAATGGACAAGATGAGTAAATGAAAAGAAATAAAGATTATCTGTTCCTTGATAATTCTAAACTTATTTACGAAAATCTGATTGCATTAAAATAATTCCAGAAATAAAATATCAAGACATTTTCCAAGAGAACTTAGTTACTAGACAGGTTTTATGTTAAATGGTTTGAATGCAATGGAAAATTGTGAAGAATTGTCATATACATAGACATGTACATGATTTCATCGCATTTTCAACAGGAGTCTTCTCTAGCCCGTGTTTAGGAATGGAAATCGGATTCCCTTTTCAGACTCTTCAATACAGACAGGAAATTTGACATGCTTTTCACACATTAAATTTTCTATACAGAAAGAAAATATGAAAAGCAAGTCAAATTTCCTGTCTGTATTGAAGAGTCTGAAAAAGGAATCAAATTTTCATTCTTTTATTGAACCATGTGTTCTGAATGAAATGTGTATTAGATGAATTTTTTTCTGTATAGAAATGCCTGAAAAGGGAGTCAAATTTTCTTTCTGCATTAAATGTGTGTTAAAAGTGAGCAAAGTTTTCTTTCTGTATAAAAATGTTTGAAAATGGAATCAAATTTTCCTTATGTATTTGAAATGTCTTAAAATGGATTTTTTTTCTTTCATGTGTATAAACGTATGAAAAGTGAGTTATGTGGATTATTGATCTAGTAAGATGTTGGTGTTGACCTTGTGAAAAAATGATGACATTTAAGAAGCAATTAAGAAATACAAACAGTATTATGATGGTGCTGAGATTCAGACTATGATAGGTGTAATATGATTGTTTCTTATGAAGAGTTGTAAAATAAGAATAACTGTGTTATGTAAAAAGTTAAATACATAAAAAATGCAATATTTCTTTTTTTATTTCTCTTTTTTTCCCCTGTTTTTTCATAAATTGTCTAAAGGTTTCAGCATTACCTTTTAATTCTTGGTTGAGATCTGCTATTAAATTGTAACAAAAACTTGGTTTATATAAACGCCTACCAAATAACAATGCTGATTGTATACTATCGGGACCAAGTTTGATTGAATGCCAATCTTCATGTAGCCCTATGGAAAACGCATGTTGACTTTTTTTTTCAATGTAAGCTTGTTCATACATTTTTTGGACGGTATATGTTGATGAGACTTTGAGAGTTAATAATGCATACAATTGTCTTGTAATTTGTTATTGATTATGTTCCCTATGGTGAAATTGTTTGTCATGGTAAAGTTTCATTTAATAAATCTCTAATGTATGATGTACATATAATGGTTAACAAACCCAGACATACTGAGTTATCTACTAGTAGTGTGGTGGGATAAGTGCTATCTACCAGCATATGGAATTTATGTTATTGCTTTATATATAAAAATTTGCTCATTAAATTCTGAGTTATGGAAGTGTTATTACTATTATTCAAGTCACAGGTACATTTATAAGATAGAACTCTAACAAAGATTACAGGTATGATGAGTAAGGTAGCATATAACCTAAATTCTAACACAGATCATAGGTATTATGAAACCATTGTACATATTATAATAATCTGTTATAAAGTGACTTCAGTTTCAAAGTGGTACCCGGTAAATGACCCAACTTCCCTGAACATTTGTTATCCTGCGCTTTCACTGAACGAGGAATATCAGTTTCGGTTTGTCCGTTTATCTTTCACGCTTCGTTTCCGTGCAACGACTGCAACAAATGTTAATGGATTTTCTTTAAACTTGGTAACAGGGTTAAATGCCCTAAGAGGTTGTCCAAGTTGAATTGCCACTTTTGCTAGACTTTATGGAGTTATGACCCCATGATTAACTGAAAACTTCATTTTCTGCCATTACCGTATAATAATTGCAACAAATATTACAGTTTTTCTTCAAACTTGATAACATGGGTAAATGCCTTAAGGGTTCAGCCAAGTTCAATTGCCTCTTTTGACGAAAGTTACCTGGCCTTGATTAATGAAAAAATGTTTTCTGCTGTTCCTATGAAATATTATGCGATTATCATGAAACAGAGTGGTTTGGTGATCGCAGATGAGAAGAGAAGTCTTGCAAAATCAGTTTACTTTATCCCATAATAGATGTTCAATAAAACATCTCACTTCTGCATTTTAAAGGCTTTACTTTTTTCTGTCCAGTTTCATGCACTACATTATGGCTCAGCAGAATTGATCAGTCTGTAGAGCTGTAATGACGTGCTTACTCCTAACCTCAAAAATGATTATCTACATCCGGAGAGTGGGGAATATAAATTTCATGAATTTGCTTGTTTACCTTATATTGTGTATTGTAAAAATATTGTGCTATTTTCATAGTGCTTTATACATATTGTTCAGATTGTACTACTAGAAAGAGGACGAGAGAAATTGAATGATTTTGGGCATACCAAATTATGAGATGCATGAATGAATTTGAAGTTGGTGATTAAAGATATTGACTGTCTTTTAATAAACTGTTTTTAAAATCAATGGTCAATATCTGTACATATATATATATATTTACATACTCAAATGTCAATACTATGGTGACTATTCCATTTTGATTTTGCTTTTTGTTTATATTTTTATTATACCACTATTGAGTCGAAGTTTGATGGGCGTAAGAGAATAGCGTCTGTTTGTCTGGGTTAAAGTTTGGGTTCAAGGTTCTTCAGTGGTGGACAGTTCCATCAGGTTATGCGTTATTGTCATAATTTTTGGCGTGGATGTTCATATAGTGTCTTAAAATGACAATATGCATTTAATTTTGGAAAGTAATTCCTATTTCTGTAAATTTTGCACATGTGTAGAACTGAACTTTTCTTGTTCAATTTGTCAGTAAAAGTTTTAGTGCAAGTTTCTTTGTTGAGGTACAGTTCATTCAGATTATGCTATTGTCCTAATTTTTGGCAGGGATGTACATGTGGGGTTAAACAAGGACAACATGGATTTTAATTTTGGAAAATTGTTTCTATTTTGTTTTGTTTTTGACAATATTGATTAAATATTTGGTAATGATTTTTTTGGTTTGCCAATTTTGGACTTTTTGGGGCAATCTTTGCAGGACAAGATAACTTTGAATATCAAACAAACTATCTAAACATTGTTGGATAGGGTCAGACAGGTGTATTATCCATCGGTTTGGGGCGGACAGATGTTTATGTGAAAAGGTAAAAAGTACTTTCTCTAGATGGTGAGGGGCACTTAATATGATGATGTTGCATACTAGTCGAATACAAAGCAGTTGTATTACATGTAAGCTGTGGGATATTGGAGATATAATTTGTCTTTGTTTAAGGATGATGTTTTCAATTGATCTGCATTAATATTGTTAATCATATAAAAAAAAGTATATACATTTGTAGTCCCTAAATATCTACTTTAATAATTTGAATTTGTTAGATGTATGTACATGTATATGAATGAAGTAATAAGATTAACAATCTGCCCAGACCCTGATGATAATCAGTAAGGCATATCTCAGTTGTTTAATTTTTGTTTTAGTTTTTTCTTATATAATTTTGATTTAGTAGTCACGTTTGGTCAAATAATCTTCAATATTTGCTGAACAACATGCCTTAAATGAAAAAAATGGAGACTGATAAATATAAGGGATATTTTTGTAGATTGTGTGTATGTACATATGTCATGTTTTGAAAGTTGAAACTTTTAAATATTGATTCATTACTTTTCTTAAAAAGTTGTATACAAAGGTGTGGAATATTAAGTAACAGTATATCTTTCTGCAATGTGAATAAGACGTAGAGATTTGTGGATAGCTGAGTTGTATATATGGTAGTGTCTGTAACTTTGTATTAAGGCTTTTTTCAATACATGTATTCCATTTCCAGTTTCTGTCACTCAAATAGAAAAAAAAATGTTTTCTGCACTAGAGCTAGAGTTTATGTAGTTTGATAACATTCAAACAGCATGTTATTGATGACTCCGAGGATTCTGTTTAAAAATGGAGGGCATGGGTTTATTAGCAATGTCAAATGTCAAGGTACACCTGCACCCACCCTTCCACCCACCTTTTTTTTTTTTTTTTATCTCAGAAGAGGTAAGCATGCTGTTTTATGCTAAGAAACTACATGATCTCAGTTTATTTCTTCACAATTAATAGAACAATAGGGAAAATATGGTCATATAATGATATCCACTATGGGGCGCCGTTTTACTATTTATTCCCATTTGGTGATATCACCTATTCAAATGAGTGATATCACCTATTTGAATAGGTGATATCACCTATTCGAATAGGTGATATCACTCATTCGAATAGGTGATATCACTTATTGAAACGAATAGGTGATATCACCAATTCGAATAGGTGATATCACTCATTCGAACAGGTGATATCACTTAATGAAACGAATAGGTGATATCACCAATTCGAATAGGTGATATCACTTATTTGAAAAATGAATTGGTGATATCACCTATTCGAATAGGTGATATCACTGATTGAATAGGTGATATCACCAAATGGGAATAAATAGTAAAACGGCACCCCATAGTGATAACACTCATTCGAATAGGTGATATCACTTAAGAATTTTACAAGCGATATCACCTATTCGAATAAGTGATATCACCTATTCGAATAAGTGATATCACCTATTCATTTCATTAAGTGATATCACCTATTCGAATGGGTGATATCACCTATTCGATTAGGTGATATCACTTATTTGAAAAATGAATTGGTAATATCACCTATTCGAATAGGTGATATCACTGATTGAATAGGTGATATCACCTATTCGAATTGGTGATATCACCAAATGGGAATAAATAGTAAAACGGCGCCACATAATCCACAAACCAGGAATGGAAGCATTTGTCAGATGTTACTACTGCTTTCTTGGTTCTGTTTTTCTCTCGATTCCGTTGCCGAGAGCACTGTAATAAGCACAGGGGCATGTAAAATGTTCCTGTTGGATTGTAGTACTCTGTAAACTATCATTACTCCTAGTATCCTAGACTCCACCAGAGACATTGTTACATGCCCCTGTGGTAGAACTTTATATCTGGCATTAGTGGTAGTCAGTGTTTACATTCGTGTTTATAGCTTACTTAGACACATGAATTTGACCGGTTTTTCAGTGATATGTGTTGACTTTTTTGAAAGTTAATTGATTTGCATTTTGTTTCATCTAATAAACAGAAAAGTGTCAATTACAGAAATGATGTATTTATTGTTATTTTTCACTTTGTCAATTGCTAGTCTTGCAAAGACTGACCTAACCAATATTGGTGTATGGAATCGGTCAACATATTTGGCAGAGAAGAAAAAAAGAAGAAAAAGATGCAAACTTTTTTTTATTTTACAACAATCCTGAAACATGAAATATATTGACTTATATTGATAATGCAAGTTGGTGCGGATAGAAGTGCCTGGGTGTGTCTTCGTTACGGTGGGGGATAACCAGCGTGTCCAGAGAAAAACCCACATGGTCAGCCATGGGACCTCTAACCTTTTCATGTCCAATCGGAAATCAACCCCCGGCCACAAAGGTGAAAGACAAAAGTGTTGTCAATATGCCACCTGACAACCCATACGTAACCAGGTAAATACTAGCTGCAATATACTGCTCGACTAGAGATCTTCTCTATAGCTGGAGTGAAAGAGTATTATGGTATGGTGTCATTTGTTTGTCATGCAATCTCTAACATTTCTCTACAAATCTCTTAAAAATTTGATAGACAATATTTATAATCATAATATGAAGTTTCGTTTAATGAGTTGGTGACTTTTGCCCTCAAACTGTCAGAAAATTCAACATTTACTTTGAAGTGAAAAGTGAAATTACAGCCTGCCAGCTAGGCACTCTTAAGGTGATGCAAATCTTATTTTGACACTTTATGGCAATCGATGTATTGTTCCACTCCATGGTACTCTGGTTAGATTACCTTTAATTCCAGTGTAGATGAACTGATTATTCCCGTACTGGAATTAACTATAACTAACGATTACGTAAGACATTAAGTGGGCTACAATTAACTGCATAAGGGCAATAACTCTTAAGCTTCAGATCACTCTCTCCTAGAACATGGGTTCGAGACATGCAGGCGGCAGGTGATGATGTCTGTTGGGTAAGTCGTAAGTAACCTTGTAATACTTAATATGCCAATACATGTACTCGCCGAAGATGGCAAACAGCCAGATTCATAAAGGGCCATAACTCCAAAATAACAGTAGGGTCGTTATTGAACTTAGATTCATGGTGATACAAGTTCTGATAAAGTGAATACGTCGATAATATTATTATATTCAGCGGACACGTTTGTCTTATTACATCTGCAAATACATGGAAACATGCATTCTGTCTTGGACGGGTTTATTAAAAACTGCAAACTACACAAAACGTAAGAACAAATTCCTCAACCAACAACCATGGACGGGTTTATTGAAAATTTCAATCAGCACATGACGAATTACACAATATGTCGGTACAATTCTATAGTCATGTACATTAACAGTATTCGATACCCATATTGGAGATGTAAAAACTTTATCATAAGCAGAGACTTGTACATTTGTGATATACAAGTCTCTGTCATAAGGGTTTTAAAAAAAATTATCTTTTTTTTTCTCTGAGTGTTTTCGGGCCAATAATGGCCCCATTCTCAGTTTCAGATTGTCTCGTGTCAAAACAAATTTCGGCAGTTTACATTCCTGAACAAACTTTCTCAATTCATCATGCAGGGTTTATTCTAAAACTGAGACAAAATCCGAAACGAGTGACAAAAGTAATGGTGATACAACATCCAGTTCAGGTAATGAGTTCATGTAATTAACATTATCTACACACGAAAAGGTTAATTGCAGGGAGTGGGGAAAGTACACGCATGTAAATGTTAAAAGGGGTTTTGTTTGGCTATCCAAAGGCGAAACGTAGTCCATGGTTATAGCGAAGATGATGAAACTATTCACAGAAGATGAGATAAACCACAGGAATCTGAGAATTTTTACAATCTATGTGTATTTGGACCTTCCCTAGTGTGTATGGCACACAAAATTATTGCAAGCAACTGTTACATTAAATGACAATATGGAATACGTTTGTCGTTAATAACATTATATTTCCATTTAACATATCATTAATTAGTTTGTGTGCTTTTTCCATTTACATTGCAGCACCCAAGCGACCTTTATACTTCGAAGGGAAATAGCTATAAATTATTTAGAAATTAGCAAAATAACACCTGAGTTGCATATATATGCAAATGATGATGAACACATGAGAAATAAACTGTATAGGGTCAACACGACATGCCTTTGGGATCGAATTTACTACTTCACAGACGAATCCATTCCGGTTTAGGGATCAGCCACTTTTCCAGAACAGACTATAGCCTTACCTGTAATTATAGTACCCATTGTTCTCATCCTGTAACAACACTACCTGTGTCCAATGTTAAATAAGATATGTTGACTGAGTGGGAAGACACCTTAAAATCAATGGACATCGATCTTTATAACTTTGCGCCTTTCGGCTCATCAGTAGACAGTATAGACAAATCATTAACAATGCATTAGAAACATTAATTGCTTTCGCACCACACCCACACAGACAAATAACGTATTAAATTTATCTAACGCTTAGTATAGAGATTGACCATAACATTATAAAGTAAAGTAAAATACTTATACATGTACAATGATAATGCCTTGCATATTGTAGAATAATTCTAAGTATGTTAAATACCAAGTATAAATATATAGTAAATTCATACGCAATACACTATATATACTAATTTCAACATGCTAGCAGAGACCTAGTATATAGGTCTCTGATGCTAGCATTTCTAAAATAATGGTAATATAATTATGTTGTCGAACAATGAACCGCCCCAATGAACAGGCTGTGTTTACCCTTGGAAGTATATAGTCCCTACATTGGTAGGTTTGTCGTTCCAATACTTTACAGTCAATAAAATTACATTTGATTAAAATTGTGTTTAACATTTTCAAAAATATTGTGGATAAATAGAATCAACCCGAAGGTGAAAAGTGACGAGTGACGTCATTGTATTGTCTCCGTGACGTCATGGTATTGTTGACGTGACTAAATGCACATTGTTGTAGCTTGTCTCAATCTATGTAGAAAATACAAATCAGTGGCGTTGTTGCCATAACCATCCGTCTTATCGGACCAATCTATGGTCAGAAATGGCCAGCAACATGATCGGTTTTCCTTCAAATATTTACCGTATCGCATGCAATTTAATATACTTTGGTTTCGATTGACGCTCAACGTTGAAAATGGCGCGGGTATGGTTTATAGTGGCATATTGAAAGGTCAGTATTAATTTGTACGTGACCAGATGTTTTTGTATTAATGTGAATAAATACTTATCATGCACGACGCAGAACATCAGTCGCTGAAAAAGACGCCAAAAGAAAATATCGACCATGTATGTTAAATAAGTAAATTTATACATTGGTTTCTGGGCAGTCAATTATAATGTGTTTGTTTCTTTACCTTCGTGAACCACATCATATATCCAATTGTTTTATTTATTACATTGTTTTTAGTTTGATTTATTCGGTATTGTTCTCTCTAAATGACTTATTTGTCAATTTGTCATTTGGTCGTAATTGTAAAAACAAAATAAACCTTGACCTTATATAATATATTAGTGAGGACGTTACACCCCTTACGAAAGTATAAGTAAATATGTTTGTGGTTTTGCGTCATTGAATCGGCAAATGTCATACTGAAGACAGACGGTGTCAGCTGGGAGCATTATCACGGGCTACGTAAACACACATATGACATTTTTACACCTCTGATCATTAAAGATAACTAAAATGCCGTACTCGTGGGATCAATTTATCATCAGGGCTTGTAACATTTTGAATCATTGTCTTTAATTTCGCAACCGTCTGCTGGACAAACTGAGTACTTGATAAAGTCGCTGAATACTTATCTTGAGGTGAGTATTTATTCATAGATATTTTGTGGCTCATTTATAGTAACCCTGAAATATATATAAAACAAAAAACAGGGCGATATAATTTTTTTCATTTTAGTGTGAAAGGGTGTATTATTTTTTTCCTTTTTCTTTCTTTTTCTTCTGCATTTTTTCTCGCATTAAATCAGAGACGAATATATCAGATGTGATATGTCTACGTCTCTGATTAAATATAATAAATTAGAATACCAAATGATATTTATAACAAACATAAGCTTTATTTCATAACAAATCTAAAGGTAATGCTCATATTTTAGTTTGCGGCGCCGTTTTACAATTTTGAAAAAAATATGTAAAAATTCTATTTCCTTATTTGAAAAAATCAAGCATATTTGCTGATAGAAAAAATCACCATCCTTTATTGTAATATAATTATTTTTTTTTTAGTGAAGATCATATGCACTAGAAATTGTATTAATAGACACATATATAGGCCTATATATATATATAGTATATAGGTCTCTGGTCTATATAAGTGCAAAGATTTAAACAGGGAAATGTATGTACGTCTCTGATTTAGCATTTGCCTCCTTTTGTATTCATGGAAAATATCACTGGGTATGAGGTTTTATTAGGGGAGTCAATGTAATACAATTTTTTTTCCACAAATTCCAATGTGATGTCGTGGACAAAAGGGGATTTCCTCATCTGGCTTGAAACATTTGTCAAAAATAGAACGGATACTCCCAGTTTTGACGTCATCCCATGTGACAAACCCTTTTATGGAAGTTGACACAGTTCACAGCGCCACCGGAAGCGAGTAAATACACACAAAACTAAAACTGAAGTAGGTTGTGGATCGATGCTGCAACGATTTCAAAATAAGTTGAGAAAACAGTTCTGCGAATGACGTCTCAAAGATGGATTAAATGACGGACAAGGTGTTACTGAAGAATACGTGTAAGTTTTAGTTCACATTTAGTCATAATGGTAAAATTATGTAGTGTGAAAATATAAAGCGTTATTGACAGGTGCCCGAATGGAGTGAGTCACCGGTTTGTCGGGTACCCCTATAGTATAGTATAGTATACGGATATTAGCCTACACAAACAAATTCATCGGTAGTAGCTATTGACATTGCTGTACTTTTGTTGTTTAACACAATGATGCTCTAGTACTGCTCCCTTTCGTTGAAGTTTTTATGTTGAATTGTTTTTATAAACAACAAGCATTACTACAATCTTGAGGGCATTCGGTACGGACTGTTCGTGTTCCATTTTAACAATTCACTTAAGCTTGTGTAGAGATAGACGCATGTGTTAAAGTCAGATCGAGCGAGGGAAGCTCATCATGTCCCTTTCTTCATTGGTACCACTCCCATCAATATAATTTTGTTACTTGGGCCAACAGTGCAGTAAATATAACGGTTTATAAAGTTATGAATTAAAAGTACTTATTAAAACTGTCTGTCTGTATGGATTTTGTTTCTGGACAACTTTGTGGCTGTCTCTCAGACTAAGCCATAATGTAACCAGAGCCATAGAGGTCTTCATAAACAGTATTATATATTGTACGTGGTGCAACAAAACTTAGTCAAATGAGTCTGACCAAAGATTGTAACCGTCCAAGTTGTCGGATACTCTATCTGTAAATATATATCAGAATCCCTTTGAAAATACCCTTTATACTTTAATATAAAACTATATATATATATATTATTGTGTGCAAGTTATTTTTTTATAGTGGCTTTATACAGTTTTTTTAATAGGGATTATTAGATATTCTTATATTGATAGAATGTTAAGACTCCTGGATCGATGCTATGGACTATTTAATCAAGAATGGACAAGTTCTGCTTCAAAATGTGAAACAATGTATGTGTAATTTGGGAGCATTATGAAAGATACCCTGCCCTCACAGGGGCTTGAACAAGCAGATACACACATTTTAACCACTATCAAAATTGTAAGCTATCAATTTAAAGGAATTTCACCAATCTGACCTGGCAGGTGACCTAGGTCTGAACTCTAAATTTTAACACTTGAAGTCTCCTCTCTAGGAACCATAACAAAAACAACTAACCTAGGTTTTAAATTGAAAAATATCAAAGAAACCTACACAATGGTGACAATAACAGTATTAACTTTGTATTGCATTATATAATGTTTACTAGCATTCAAATTCAAAACATGACTCATGATCATAAACTTGTGTGGAACCAGTGTATGAAATGCATGGATATATATTAGATCTATAAACAAGTCTGTGATGAAAACCAGACTTTTGAAGTGTAATTAAACTTGTTACATCATCCACGTAAATACACTTGACTTAAATATGGAATAAATCTGGTATTACCAAAGCTCTACACGTTTTTCTACACTGTTTACTAATGGTGGGAACATTGCCAAGTATCTACAGCTGCTGTCGTAAAAACAGCGCTCTCATGTGAAACATACTTCGGTTTTATACGTCTTAGAATTTTAGTTAATTTTTAGCAAGGTAGATCTGTGTTTGTATATTCGCTATACATGTCCAATGAATTCATTTTCATGTGTGTTGACTGCTTGTAGTTTGTATAGGCATAAAGTATACAAGATACAAAGTTTATTTTCTAAAGAAATATGTGTACATAATATGAGATGAAGACGATGTATTAATACAGACCTGAAGCATGATATAACCTCATGATATAGTCTCAGTTGAACCCATCCTTGTAAAACCTTGATCAGGTTAGTAATAAGTATTTATCATAAAGATTCTGCTAAGACAGGATTTTGGGCTGACTGTAGATGACTACACCATATTTATAAGTTATAATTACCAGAGTTAACATATTTTTACAATTATAACCTACACTGAGGTTTAATTTTCACTCATTATATTTTATGGCCGAGGCAGTAGAATCATAGATCTTCATAAATATACACAGACAGAATGTAATGAAGACTGTAATGGAAATAAATGGTAAAACCCACTTACCAGGTAATAAATAGTATGCCTGAATTCTCCAGGTCTTCTCATGATCACCAATTCCTGATCTACCATTTAAATCAATCCATCGTTTAGGAAATTGCCTGCTATACCTCCAAAATATAGCATTTTAAAATTTATAAAAGACAAAAAAACAATAATTTCATTTTCTCATTTAATTACAGGTGTCTTTTTACATCAGTAACCATTGGTATGATTCACACATTTGAACTGAGACCCCAACACATTGCCACGTATTCGGTTTATTTTTATATATATATATATTGTAATGATATTAAGTAGATGTAACAATAAAAGTGTCTTGTACTTAGACAGAATTTTATGGTTTAATGTAATTTTAGTTCATATAGCTGGCTGAGAGAATGCAAAATTGTAACATTAACGGTACATCTTGTTAAAGAGGTTTGATATTACGTTACGATTATCTTAATGAACAGTAAATAAAAAATAAATCTTACATATGAATAACTTAATTTTCTGTAGAATGACATTTATGACATATATATATTTAAATTTGTCAATTTCATTCAATGGAACCTCAATCTCCAAACCCTAGAAAGAGTGGTGCCCATGACTGTATATTGGGCATGAGGATACCGGAGAGCTAATTGTAATATGTAACAGAAACTTATATTTTTGCAATAAGAAAATCTGACTCGAAAATGTTTTGAGTAGATGAGGACAGTCTGGAGATAAGTTCATCATTTACCTCAAATAGACCTTAAACATAATAAAACAAGACAAGATGTATGTGTCTGTATCTCAGTTTGAGATTTCTTGTATGTTGTAAATTTGTAATATATTTGCCTAAATAAAACTAGCTGTCGGTCCTCTACACCTCTGTCTAATTATTTCAATTATTCAACTAACATTTCTCTTCAATGACGTCAACTGTACAGACTGTCTGTCTAGAAATTGTACTTGCAGATTTCTAAAAAAAATATGGCATTATGATTATTTTTGGTTGTACCGGGTATTTAACTTAATAAAAGGAAAGCTATGAAAATTTCACCATAAGTTCAGCGACATTTTGGTATATGATCTGAGAAATCTTACAAATCTTTTAAATACATGTACAAAACATTATGTTAGGAACAAAAGTATTAATGACATTATACTCATGAGTTATATTTTCTATTTTTGAATATTTGAGAAATTTCTGAACTACAATATATATACAGAATAAAGCTCAGAAAATTGACAAGCTATATAAGGCCACAATGATTTTAAAAACCGTCTTTTAAAGCTAGAGCCCTTAACACAAGTTGATATACCTGGACAGTGTATTCCTGTACAGATAGGGATCAGGAGTGCTAACCACTTCTATAAAGTTACGTAATGTAGGGGTATTAATGGCATCACCTGGAGGTATATAGTGGTAAATTTATTGACCTTCATTCAGTTTAATATGTTTTTGACATTTATATATCCAGCTAATTAGCATATCAATAGTAATATATTTGACATTTTCCAGATTTATATTTGTCAAGTGTCAAGTTTGTGCTTAGGGTTTATATGTACAAATGTACTATGTTAAACTTCTTGAAAGTCAAACCAAGAAAGGTGATTTAGATTGTTCGATCTTTTATGATTTTAGACATTAATACATTATTCCATACAAATCATGATTAAAACATGTTAATATCATAAAACAATATCACATTATTATTTTTTTTATTTCAAATACTTTTTTTTGAATTTTTGAAATAATGAAATTGTCACTATCAGAATACATGTTTATATATTAAATATAAATGCTAATCATCTATGAAATTAAATTCTTAAGAATGATTGATGTTCATATGAGTACAATTTTTTAGCTCACCTGCCCGAAGGGCAAGTGAGCTTATGCCGTGGCGCGGCGTCCGTCGTCCGTCCGTCGTCCGTCCGGCGTCAACTTTCCATTCAAGCAACTTCTTCTCAATAACCAAAAGGCCTAGAGACCTAATATTGGGCCTGTAGCATGCTGGGGTGAAGGGCTACCAAGTTTGTTCAAATGAATGACCTTGACCTTCATTCAAGGTCACAGGAGTCAAAAAGGCTAAAATCTTCAAACGACTTCTTCTCAACAACCAACAGTCCCAGGGAGTTGATATTGGGTCTGTAGCATGCTGGGGTAAAGGGCTACCAAGTTTGTTCAAATGAATGACCTTGACTTTCATTCAAGGTCATGGGAGTCAAAAAGGCTAAAAAAAAATTAGACGACTTCTTCTAAATAGCCAAAAGACCCAGGGACTTGATATTGGGTCTGTAGCATGCTGGGGTGAAGGGCTACCAAGTTTGTTCAAATGAATGACCTTGACCTTCATTCAAGGTCACAGGAGTCAAAAAGGCTAAAATCTTTAAACGACTTCTTCTCAATAACCAAGAGTCCCAGGGACTTGATATTGGGTCTGTAGCATGCTGGGGTGAAGGGCTACCAAGTTTGTTCAAATGAATGACCTTGACTTTCATTCAAGGTCACAGGAGTCAAAAAGGCTAAAATCTTTAAACGACTTCTTCTCAATAACCAAGAGTCCCAGGGAGTTGATATTGGGTCTGTAGCATGCTCGGGTGAAGTTTGTTCAAATGAATGACCTTGACCGTCATTCAAGGTCACAGGAGTCAAAAAGGCTAAAATCTTTGAACGACTTCTTCTCAATAACCAAGAGTCCCAGAGGCCTAATATTTGGCCTGTAGCATGCTGGGGTGAAGGGCTCCCAAGTTTGTTCAAATGAATGACCTTGACTTTCATTCAAGGTCACAGGAGTCAAAAAGGCTAAAATCTTTAAACGACTTCTTCTCAATAACCAAGAGTCTCAGGGAGTTGATATTGGGTCTGTAGCATGCTGCGGTAAAGGGCTACCAATTTTGTTCAAATGAATGACCTTGACCTTCATTCAAGGTCACAGGAGTCAAAAAGGCTAAAATCTTTAAACAACTTCTTCTCAATAACCAAGAGTCCCAGGGAGTTGATATTGGGTCTGTAGCATGCTGGGGTGAAGGGCTAGCAAGTTTGTTCAAATGAATGACCTTGACTTTCATTCAAGGTCACAGGAGTCAAAAAGGCTAAAATCTTTAAACGACTTCTTCTCAATAACCAAGAGTCCCAGAGACCTAATATTTGGCCTGTAGCATGCTGGGATGAAGGGCTACCAAGTTTGTTCAAATGAATGACCTTGACCTTCATTCAAGGTCACAGGGGTCAAAAAGGCTAAAATCTTCAAACGACTTCTTCTCAATAACCAACAGTCCCAGGGAGTTGATATTGGGTCTGTAGCATGCTGGGATGAAGGGCTACCTAGTTTGTTCAAATGAATGGCCTTGACTTTCATTCAAGGTCACAGGGGCCAAAAAGGCTAAAATCTTTAAACGACTTCTTCTCGATAACCAACTGTCCCAGAGACCTAATATTTGGCCTGTAGCATGCTGGGGTAAAGAGCTACCAAGTTTGTTCAAATGAATGACCTTGACTTTCATTCAAGGTCACAGGAGTCAAAAAGGCTAAAATCTTTAAACAACTTCTTCTCAATAACCAAGAGTCCCAGAGACCTAATATTTGGCCTGTAGCATGCTGGGGTGAAGGGCTACCAAGTTTGTTCAAATGAATGACCTTGACTTTCATTCAAGGTCACAGGAGTCAAAAAGGCTAAAATCTTTAAACAACTTCTTCTCAATAACCAAGAGTCCCAGAGACCTAATATTTGGCCTGTAGCATGCTGGGGTGAAGGGCTACCAAGTTTGTTCAAATGAATGACCTTGACTTTCATTCAAGGTCACAGGAGTCAAAAAGGCTAAAATCTTTAAACGACTTCTTCTCAATAACCAAGAGTCCCAGGGACTTGATATTGGGTCTGTAGCATGCTGGGGTAAAGGGCTACCAAGTTTGTTCAAATGAATGACCTTGACCTTCATTCAAGGTCACAGGGGTCAAAAAGGCTAAAATCTTTAAACAACTTCTTCTCAATTACCAAGAGTCCCAGGGAGTTGATATTGGCTCTGTAGCATGCTGGGGTGAAGGGCTACCAAGTTTGTTCAAATGAATGACCTTGACCTTCATTCAAGGTCACGTCGATCAAGTATGCTTAAATCTTTAAATGACTTTTAGTGAAAAGCCAAAGTGCAGAGAGACATTATATTGGTCCTGTAGCATGCTTTCAAATAACTGCAGGATCCATATATGAAAAGATCACTGCATTGCAGGTGAGCGATTTGGGCCCATTGGGCCCTTGTTTATATATATTTCTCAACATGCCACAGTAAAATTTGCACAATATTTTGTATACATATTATACTAGTTTTGAGTACACATATTGTGACATATTGTTATTGTAGTATGATAATATGTAGCTATGATGCCATTTAGCTGCCCCTTTGAAGCCCAGGAAAGGGTGAAAGCCCTAATATGTTGGTCATTGAAATTTGCTATTTTTTCTTTATATATATTAAAGTCACCTAGTTCTGACTTTGTACTATTACACTATTTTAGATTTTTAAGAAATTGACAGGCATTCATTAAATGGCTTGCTCTGATCGATGGACCCACATGATTTTTGTATGGAGTGATATATCTGCAAGGGCACAGCATTGACCCACTGACCTTGTCTCTGTACTTCTCGATTATCAGCTGGTTTGTGGATGTCTGGGTCACTGGTATGATAAGTGACAGGTATGTGGACTGGTATATGGACATTATACTGGTATATTATGTCTTTTTATTAGCAGATATATCGGTCTCAGGAAGTGTTTCCAATAATATCACATGAACGGTCAGTGACAGTTGATTCACAGTCATTGTTCTGTACTGTAGAATTAGTTATGTACATGTACACCTGTGAACATTTTTTATCCATGAGAAATCTAGTATATAGCAAGGCCACTGATGTATACAAAAGCATGTATGTTGTACATTTTAAACTTGTTTTTTGTTATTCCATTGAAGTGAATTTTGTGCAGTTTCAATGTACATTTGTCATGTATTTACCAAATGTGACTGTTACACAAAAAGTTTAGCTGAGT
This sequence comes from Pecten maximus, assembly GCF_902652985.1. Classification (NCBI taxonomy): domain Eukaryota; kingdom Metazoa; phylum Mollusca; class Bivalvia; order Pectinida; family Pectinidae; genus Pecten; species Pecten maximus. Next base: position 15,116,771 of record NC_047023.1, on the reverse strand, counting down.
GAAAATAAAATCTTATTGAAATCTTGTTAATAATTTTGGGTTGAGAGCTAGATCTAGCTGAAAGACTGGAATATGAACTTGTGAAATATCTAATTTTGCATTGGCCTATACTAAAGAACATAAAATAAATGTATGCAGTTGACAACGTATATATTTGAGTCATCGACAGACTCAATTTACGCATTTGTTGTGAATTGTCACATTTTTTGGAATCCAGCATAATAATAATATATCTGATATTTAATTAATGATCAACAATTTGCATTTTGCTCAATTTCCTCAGAAAAAGTAGGGAGGTATAGAGGCTAGTAATTGCCACTAGTTGGGGCATCAGGTTACAGCCAATGGTATTAATATATATGTCCAATCAGCAGTTTCACTTATAAGCAAAGTATAACCTGGTACATAAGCTTTACTCGCCTTGACATTCTGTTGACCCAGAAATAAGACATTTCACGGATTATTTTCCAGGTATGAAGAAATCTTTTGTGTAGGGTATAGTGGGCCAGGTATGTTGTCTTTTGTTACGTATTTGATATTTGGACATTTAATCGTTTGACCCCAGGTCATTTCACTCACTGTATATGATTGTACACATGTATTTCCAAGGCCAAAGAGCTCGAGATTGGTACCTATATGAAGGGGACAGTCAAATTACATAGACCATTAAAAGACACCCAATACAATACCCAGTGGCCCTGACCATTATATATGTCTTATGCAAATTTTATCCTTGTCTATAGGCCAGTGTTCATTTAAATTCAGAACTAAGGATCAGAGAGAGGTCAGGATGTGGTCAGCAAAGGTGTGTGTATATATAATCTCATTTAAGTGTATCCTGGATATCCAATGTACACATGGGGATGAAAATTTACTACTCAGGTGTTGGTATTGGTAGAGAGGTGATTAATTACCAGGCCCATGTTTCATCAATACATATGTATTCCATAACTTTAAGAATTAGTCTCTATTCATAACTCAAAATTTTCATGAGAAGCATTGATTTTAAGGAAAGGTTCCTAAACTTAAAAAAAAAAATCCGTCCTAAAGATCGCATTTTATTGATTGAATTTATGAATATAACAAATGGATATTAAAGAATATCAATTGGAAAGTATTATTCATGTAAATGAGAGTTCTTTTCCTTAAATTCTCTAATGCTTTCCTATGGAAAATTTCGAGTTAAGGATTTGTATGTTTGTTTGCTGGATTTATCGCCCCATTAACAGCCAGGGTAATTCTGTGGCGGGGTCTCTTTGTAGTAGTTTGTGATTACCTCACTGAACAACATATGGAAGGCCTGTCGAATGCCATCTAGAACAATTAGGGTAAAATGTCTTGCACAAGTACAAAAACACGACAGCACAGACTGGCTATTTCTTGGCTTCGAGAGAAACATAAACTGTTAAGTTAAGGAATTTCTTTTAAAGAATAGTGATGAAACTGGGGCCAGATCTGTGGTTGAGGATTTACTAATACAGCATCATAGGTATGTAGGACATAAAAAGGTACATAATAGGTCATAGATGTTATCTAATTTGACGTCAATATGTACGTATGTTTGTATACACTAATACAAGGACCAGATATCCACAAAATGGATCAGTTCTAAAAGGTCAGTCAAAGCCTTTTTGATTGAAGGATATTTCAAAATTTTATGGTTAAAGTAGAAAAATATCATTTCCGGATTTGAAAGTACTAGTACTAGCGTGGTCATCATTGTTAATTGTTCTGAAGATCAAAGTTAAAGGTCACTGCATGTTTAGGTCTGTTACTATAAATAGAAAATCTGCATTCACAAAATAACTGGAACAGAGTCTGCCTGCCCTATATGCTACAAATCACAGTTTTCCATGTTACATGTTCTGGACTTGAAGCAAAATGTGGTATCTTTTTTGTTTGTAGTTTTCAGATACAGATAATGGGCTCAATGGTTTCTGATTAAAATTATTTCCCATTATAGCTAAATTCCTATTTGCAGTTTACTTACGAAATTGTCATTCCCAATTTGAAATATCTTCTCTACTTTTTTTACAACAATTGTTAAACAATATAATTATATTAATTACAAATGTTGGCCCAGAATGGATCACACAGGCTAGGGGTCTTACTGTGGGAGAAACTGCAGAGTACCCAGAGTAAACTTATGAGGTCGGACAGTTGACCCCATACTTTTGTGAAGTCTGTCTGTCTGTCAAGGTGAAAATCAAGTGTGTTACCACTGTGCATTTGACCACCGGTATATCATAATTCTCAATGTTCTTTTAAGTAATCTAAAATAGCACAAAAAATAAGACAAAAATGTGTTGATATCTATTTTGACCTTTTGGTACTGATGTGTTGAAATTACAGTAACTTCACTGTGTTTGTTTCTGCTATGAAATTTGCGGGTAAACATATCAGGTTGATGAACGATGAGGACAATTTTAATGTCATTCAGAGGTGAAGCAGTACTGAATAATAGAACTTCAGAGAATCATTTCCAGTTAGTATGCTTTCAGTTTACAATGTGAACTAAGGATTTCGAAGAGTAGTAACAGAGACCATGGTAGATCATATTTACTGTACGTTGTGCTATTATCCTACTCGACCCAGTTTGTTTTCATCTCATTTCTATGTGTGTGTATCTGGTAGCTCAGACAAACATTTCAGACTTAACGCCTGAATGAGTTGCTTCTATAAAGGTATTATACAAGCTGCAAGAGCTGAACCTTAGGGACTAGTCAATATATCTGAGCTCCCTGATATATACAAAGATAGATTTATTTTTACACTGGAAAGTCAAGCAGACAGACATATATTTTGTACACAATAAAGGCCCATTTTTGTGAGTCTGCAGACTAACATAACTGACAATTACACAAAGTGACAGGTAATTGTTATTTCATACCATTTCTTCTTCCTACTAGTTGGCTGTAATGCAACAGTTCTTATGAATTATTTAGAGTGATTGCCAAAATGTGGCTAAATAACCATTTACAATAACTATGATAATTTAGACCCTCCACATTTAACTCACTGTATAACTATACTTTTTTTCTGGTTTTATAATATTGTGAAGGATACATGTGGACACTAAATTTAGTTTTGATTTTTTTCTGGATTGAATTAGACATGTCGGGTTTAACAAGAACTATTTAATTGTACCCTTGGTTACGAGGGTCATGCAGATCTCTATGTAAACCATCTGATATAGTTAATGATTTTTATCTGATAATATCAGTGTAATATCAATATAATCCAGGTTATATAAATACTGCCCTGTAATATCGATCAATCCTGATTGGAATGCTACAGAGATTGAATTTCTGTACCTAGTAACATTAGCAATTAATCCATACTTGTGGATTTACTTTTGAGCTGTGTGTGAATAGGTCAGTTTATGTATATAGTGGTCCTCAGGACTGTGAGGTCTGTTACTGCAAAACATGGGGGGTAAAATAATATAAGAAATGTTTTCCGTTTTTGTTGGAGGTAAAAAGGGTTTATACATGCAGGTATAGAAACATGTAGCTGCTAGTAAAATTCTGTATACATTTATAATGTATGATATAGGATGTGGTGTATGTAATAATTAGTGTGATGTGTAAGATACTTAGTAACAGAAGGATGCCTCATTTTCCTTACAGTACATAGGTTGCTAGATGGATATTATATCATTATTACCTGCAGGCCTAGCTTTTCCTCCTGGACATAAGTTGGGGCGCCAATGATTACATAATCAGCATGTGCTGGAACGGTTGCCAGTTATCAGTGTTTAGACAGGGTAGGTGTGAAGGTATATTGAGTTGTCTCTGGCCAGCAGAATCATAAGATAGGGAATCTACTTAGGCCGGCCAGTGTTGTTTTGGTGGTTATACGTGATGCCAGGATAGGTGATTATTGTGGGGTAAGTTTATCTTGACATTCTAGCAAGTATCTTTGATGTTGATAGGTTTCCCACCTGTAATTGTGAATTATCAGCTTGTATGTAGTAATTATAGATCAGGCAGGATTAGTACAGGTGTTCTAATTATATAATGGTTCATGGTATGTGTGCAGTGTACATATACACGACCATGGGTCAGTTTTATGGATCTGACATATATGCATTGATCCAGATAAAATACTGACAGAAAATAGTCTACAGTATATACATGTATTGCAATTTGTGTCTCGTTAATAAGTAGGGAACAATGGCGATATGATTTGGATTTACAGTACTTCACAACCATAATCGGTCAATTGGTCTTTCTGTATAAAACAGTTCATAGTCAGTGTTGTTATAGAAGACAGGTGGGCCTCTATGTACCGGAAACTAATATATAATCCATCAAAGTAGCTGGATTATCCAGGGTTCATAGTACATGTATTACACATGCTCAACTGCGAAACGGTAAGACATTTGTGGCAATCATTTACTAACACATTATTTTCTGATATTATAATCTATTTGTTTTATGGCTATATGATATATATGGTATTATTATGAGATATATTAATATAGATATTATCTTATATCATGACAATTGAATATAGTATTATTACTTTAATTTGGAGTACTGATCATGTGTTGGGTTTAACTTCCCACACTTGTTATGCTTGTCAACACAGAAGTGTGATGATATTGAACTTGTATTGAAAAGCCTGCTGATATATGTATTAAGTAATTGGTTGAGTTGACAGGCCTAGGGCAGTTACATTATAAGGCCATTATAGGGTGTCCAGTCACCGATGAACCTGGTGCATGGACCCGTGAATAACTTGATAAATAGCTCGGTTCATGTGGGTATGCTGTTTATATATGTACCTGAATGTGTGGGAAGAAGTGTCCTTGTTTTGGTAAGGTCTACTGTTTAAAACATATTAGTCACTCTGTAAAGAAAGAAAAAAATGTTGTTATGAACATGTAAACAGTCTTTTTAGATATAGGTGATCAGCTGATTTGTATAGAATGATGATGTAGTTTGATTACACACCCATGTACCTGTAATTACAGGTAAATACATTTTAAGTATTTAATATATATATACACAGAATACATGTGTACATCCCTGGATCTGCTGCAGCTGTTTATAAGTTCACGTCATCGTTTAGTTATTAATGCTGATGTCGTCACGTCACGGTTCCTTACCTCTATCTACCTGTAACAGGGCTATTTCCTGTATGTCGTCACGTCACGGTTCCTTACCTCTATCTACCTGTAACAGGGCTATTTCCTGTATGCTGGTATATATATATGTTACACTGTCACCTAGAAGAGCCAGTGTCCCGGGCACCTCTGGAGAGTGTCGGTACCAGCAAGTCTGTTGGTTCCGGATAACTTGACAAAGCCCGACCGGCACTCATCGAGCCCCTGACACCATATTTGCAAGAGGAATTAGGACCTCCGAAGAATTGATTCATCAAGTGACATTAAGGGACAGCGATTGTAGACATTACGTTCGGGTCCCACGAAGGTTCATATTGGTTTTTTTTAAAGAAAGTGTTTCTGGTTTCCTGTAAATGTGCTGTTAAGTGCTGAAACCTCTAGTTACCACTTCAGGAATTATTTGGATATTTGTGAACTATTAGATACATCTTGTTGGATTGTTGCACTACTCCTTAGGTAAATATTGATTGCATGGGTATACAATGTGTGTAAGTATATGTGTACCCGATCAATAAACGATTGAAACGGTTCAGCATTTTTTATTTGTTTTAATTTGCTTCAGTTTTTCCCAAAGATGCATTTTTCACACAAATACATATATGAAGGTTTCTGCTTTTGCTATTTTCGATAAAAGTTTGCCCTAATGACTAAGCCATTTCAACACAATCTTGTCATTTTTGCTCCAGCACAGGTATTTGTATTTTTAAAACTTCCTGGAAATTTTCAGGTCTGATGAACAGTTGTTAATGAAAAGTTTCAGTGATTCTAATCAAAGTTTTCTGTTGTTTCAGCCACAGTGATGTGATTTGGGAGTAAGCGTAACAATCACCTGTCTTTGTGTAACCTGACCAACTCACCAGTAATGCCGAGAGTTGGTCCCAATAAAAGCATGGTCCAACAGCAGATTGACTCCAACCTGCTGCGGCAGGCATCCGCGAAATCCCTCAAAGTCGGCATAACACAATTTGAGATTCATCGAAACAAAGTACCCAAAAAAGTGAAATTATTGGATGTTAAATTATCTTTTTCCTATCAAGAAGATTTTACCACAAAGACTGAGCGTCTCGAAAGACAGCTTGTTCGCCATGGAAAGAAATGGACATGGCAGCCAACGGATGGTGACAAAAGCATCCTGACATTTTCGTACGCACCTGGAGATCGGGTGAACCTTAATTTCGGACTCATTGTGCATAAAACAAAGAGAATGGGTGTGTTTAGTAGTGAGACCCTCACTACACAGGTAGGGAATGTTACTGAGTGTATAGTTCTGGCCAAGAACAGCGGAGTCGGGGTAGCACTTCCTATCAATACCACAATCCACCACCATTTTCGTCTTAACTTCAATCTTGGAGGCTATGGCCACCACATGACTGTAAAAATGAGGTTGGAACAGTTGGGGGAGACAAAAGCAAATCCATCACTTTGGCTACGACCATGTTCGATGGAGAAACCTTTCCGAAGTGCTGGTTCCCTTCTGTCAATCCTAAAGGATTCTGATAGCTTTCCACCTCGACAAAAAGTAATCGATGAAGAGAATGCGAAGAGCTACATCTGTTCTAACCAAAGGTAAGATAATTGTTTATTATACCTTATGTATTTCACCTTCTTTGAACTCTAATCTAAGGTAGAAATTTAAGAGTGTGGTATCCTTATATTCTATTTCATTTTAATTACTTCGTGTGGCCTTTAATTATATATATATACTGGTTTAAACATTAATGGCAGTTACACGTAGGTGTTTTTAACCACAGATAACTCATGCCTGTTTTTTCAGACAGTATCTGTTTCTTTGTATATATATATATCATAAAATCAAATTGAATTGTCAAATGAATCCCACTTTTTCCCTGATTAATGATGAATAAAATTAATAAGAGATATTTGGACACCATTGCATTTGACATTAAAAAAACTAATGATGAATACTTACATCAGTTAGATGAGAGATTCTCGACCACCATTGCATTAATATGGTAATGTGCATGTGACATGTCACCTTTATGTAGATTTGTCACATGACTAATTAATGCTAGTTATTCAAATTAAATAGCATGTACATGTAGTGATGATTACAAGATGCATTAGCAGGTCAAATAGTGCACATGTAAATTCAGTTAGTCAACAACGACGATTACAAATTACGTGTTAAGTCAACAGCGACAAAGCCAAAGATAAAAAAATACATGTTAATAGCTGGTGAAATAATGTAAAAAGTCAACAGTAGTGAAGTTGACAATTATAGAATACATCTTGATAGCAGGTCATATAATCCAAAAAGTCAACAGCGACAAAGCTTAGCATTACAATTATCTGTAAAGTCAACAGTACAAAGCTTAGCATTACAATTATCTGTAAAGTCAACAGCAAGGACGCCAAGGATTGTCAAAATTTACCTGTTAAACTTTGTTGATCAGATATAGTTCATATATGTAAGTCAACTGAGAGGAAGGCAATAGTTACAAAATACATGTAAATAGTATGAAAATTCAACATCAATGAATTCAGAGGCCAAAAGTTACCAAATGCATGCTAATCTTTTATGATTTCAATGCGTGTTGAGTACTTTTCCATCCCTGATATGGTGCCTGGTGGAAAGTACATTTTGTTACAGAGTGTAACATCAGTTGTTGATAAAGTACAACCCCATGCTGACATAATAGTGCTAACATCCATACTAGCCGGCGCGATATAATATATAGGTTACAGGGCCTCTTCACCTGGCTTTGATCGATACACTACATACCCTTATAGTCTACTTGTCTACAAAGATAAAATGTTTCAATTTTTCATCATCAAACGATGATTTTAGCCCATATCTTGCAGGGTGCAAGTCATTCTACCCAGTTTTAGAAAACAGTAATGTAAAATTATATCTCTGTTTTCCTCACCAATGTTACAAAAAGAAACTGCTTGAAAGGAAAATAAAGTTAGTTTAGCTGTAATGCTGAAAACTATGAGTTGCAACGATACTATGTTTAATTCTCCAGAAATTCTGCGAGTCCCATTCACATTATTCTAGTTGTACATTATAGTTGTTTCCATGTTGGTGTTGATAGTAATTGTTGATACATGGTCTTGATGATATCTTTTGTCTTCTTAAAATGTATTGACCTGTGTCTATAATAAACAGACAGTATTCTGGTGCCATACTGCCGATACCCCCTCCAAGCATGTTGCCACATTGCCACTAATACAAACAACAAAAATATTATTACCACATGTACACCCGTAGAAAAAGAACAAAATGGTGCACCATTACGGTATGACAGATCTAGAGCCACATGTGAAAAGTCTTCTCGCATAGTATCATCTGTATAGTTTGTATAAAGTACTGATGAGGTCCATACCAGTGTGTATTGTAGGACAAAAAAAAATAGAAAAGAAAGAAAACTGCAGTAGATGTAGGTGAGCTTATTCTGATGACAGTGTATATATATATATATCTAATAATTGACTTCAGAAATTGACAAGACACAAGGATTTGCCATAAGTTAAATTAATTTTTTTTTTAGACTTATTGTGGAAAAATAAGAAGACTTTTTGCTTTGGTGACAGTACTAGTTGTAGTTGACATTGGCTGAGACAGGAAATTACTAAATTGTGTCTCAATTGTAGTTCCCTGAATGCACATATACATGTACATTGTAGTTGATATTTTCACAATGCTATGCTTTTATAATTCAATTATAGTTTTATTAGCTGTATTATAATTACAAGCATAATTTGATGGCTAGAAAATAATAACTTTGAAATAATAAGATATTAAATTAAACTTGATGCAGGCCTGAATAATGTATATAAAGTATTTTCAGTTTGCCAACAGGAAGGCCAAGAGGAAGACAGTATTTTAGTAATGCTATAGTATATAAAGTAATGCTTTCCTATGGGAATTTTTAATTCAGAACATATAAAACATGCCAAGGCTTCTAAAACTAAAATTTGGTCCCGCAACATTCATTGTTTAATATTTTTATGGGTCATCTTATAATTAAGCGCTAGCTTGTTAGTCTTATTTAATTTGTATTGTCGTGAAAATTTGCCATGCATTCATATTTTTTTTTTTTGGCGGTTGAAGCAGCTTAGTTTTTTTGTAAAGAAGTTTAATTCCAAACATTGAGACTGGTTACCATGGTGAATTTTTTGTGTCCACAGATTGGTCAACAGTAACAGGTCAGCAGTATTGGAATGCTGGTCAGTTCGACCATGTCTTAGTGAGTCTGACATTCCGTCTGGTATCCAGATCCGACAAGTGGCTACCAACAAACCAGTAGCATGTCTTATTCCTGTTGTCGAGAACATCAGCGGCACAAATGATGTAAGTATTATTATAGTAAATTATTTTAATGGAGCAAAACAGCGGTCTGAAATCTGCATACTTGGCAAACCAGTCTTTTTATACATTTTGTTGACTGCATGCTCTATGCTTTGCACTTGTATATATCACTTTATGTAGTGCACTTGTATATATCACTTTATGTAGTGCACTTGTATATATCACTTTACGTAGTGCACTTGTATATATCACTTTAAGTAGTGCACTTGTATATATCACTTTACGTAGTATATTTTTGTAAAGTCAGATATTTTTAATGAGTTCCCACAAAATGGTCAAGGCACAATATTGCCCTCCGCCTGTCTTGTGTCTCAATCCATCCGATTTGGGGAAGAAATAAAAAAAATTGTAACAACAAATAAAAAAAATGTGAGATAGTTGCTGTACAGTTATCTTAATGTGATTTTGTTTTTTTGTTTAAGCTTTTAACTTAATTTGGTCAAAGTGGGAGGGGGAACATATTTCACAACCTTTCTCTTTTTGGTGTCCATATATATACCTTTAATGATAAAATCAAGTTAAATTATACTGTTTTGGAAGGAGATTGCAAAATCTGCACTCACAAAAAAAACCCCATTGAAACAGTCTTTATTGAAAATTGATGCAAAATAAAACATCTGTGAAATAGAAATTTAAACCATTTCATATCATACTTATGCCACCAAAGGGATCTGTCTTATTTGTAGATTGAATTTTATTTCATGACTCACAACATATACACTGTACATGTATGTATATTTGCACGCGTATCCTGCATGTCTATTCCGATGTCACATTGGAGTTCAAGACGGTATCTAAGGTCAGAACTTCATCAAGCTGTCATTTCTTGCCAAGGAGATGTTTTACGAGGCAGATTTAATTAATTGAATTTCCTCAGTGACAAATACAAAGCGTTAAGAAGTCTGTACCGACACTGCGATTATACTGTTAATTACATCAGTGGTGATGTATTATCCTTTCAGAAATTGTAAAACTTTAATTTTATCATGTCTTCTTGTTCTTCAGTCATGTAAAATGGTTGAAGCGTAAATCAGGTTTATGATGCAATTGACAGTATAATGTGTTATAATTTAGTTACAATAGAAGTGTTCTGAAAACTGCTGCAATCAGCAAAATCCTGGTCGTCTGTATGTGGTGATTGATTAATGGTGTATCATCCTTCATGTATTAATGTGACGTGAGACATTGTCTAACAAGGCAACTGTCACATATACCATCCTGTGATCCCTTCACACACTTTATTTAGATTTATTTATTCATCATTCATGGACATTTACATCTAATAGCTATAAGGAGTTGATATCAATATCCTTATAAGGCGAGAAACAATGACATCATCGTTCTTTTAAGCTGCTTTTTGATTGGATTACACAACCCAGAACATGTGATGAATGAATGATAATTATGTAAATGATGAAATTTTTTTGAAAATTTTAGATTTGCATTTTATTTTTTACCCTTTTTGAAAATATTTTCAAAGGAAACCTGTCATCAATAACTCTCTATTTTGTTTAATGACAAATGATTCATCAAATGAAGTTGGAAATGAGAATATGTTTTTGACACCACATCAAATATTATGTAATATCAGTCATATATCTCATTAAAGGTTGAGCCTGTTATGAATGTACAAGTTAAATAGGCCTGAGTTTTCATGCAAGCTACTTCTGTAGGGAAACCTATCATGAGTGTAAGTCATAATTGTTGAATTTACACTCGACCAATCTGTGATAGCTTAGTAATGTGTTTTTTTTTTATGTCTTTGATCACACATTCATATTTACTGTCTGGAAATTCTACGTAATAAAGTAATATATTTTTCCTGTAATAAACCAGCAGGGGGAGGCAAAGTAAACTACAACTCAGTTTTTGAGTGTGGGTTTGATGGAAAATCAAGAAGCGTTTTTAGTATTTTTATTAAACTGCAATATAGTTGTGGATGATATTAGTGCCAGATAAACCCCATATAGATCTTCCAACACAAATATTTATATAACATGTACCATTATTTTAATTGTGAGTTGGTTTGATTAAAATGTTTCAATTTGATAATTTGTTCATTGTGAAAACAATAATAATTGACTATTGAAATAATTGAAATTGTTAAGACACAAAGTTTTAATTCAAATTAAATTCTTTTTCTGATTTTCTTTAGTAAAAATCAGAAGACTGTTACTGCGTGACTGTCATAGCCGACGTCGGCTGTGACAGTATTTACTAAATTGTGTCTCCAATGTATAGCTCCCTGACATCAGAATGCACATAATGTAGTGGACGTTTTCACAATGCTATGCTAGCCATCCAAATTAATAAGGTAATGTCTGCCTTAGCATAATTACTATTTGTATGCAAAAAATTAGTAAAAATACGCTGAATATCCAGGGATACAGTTTGTCGCAAAAAAATCCAGAACATAATTTAGATTATATGCTAATACAATTATGAAATTGAAGTTGTCTGTCACTTAAAATTCAAATTAGATATGTATAGACGTAACATATATTTGACATAACTGTTAATTCACGTTGCCAAGAGGCTCTTGAGTTGTCTGAGTGATGGATGATATGACGTCATCCGTCTCGAGTGCTTCGGCAGACCTTGCTACTGTCCTTGTAACGTTGACGAACAGGGATATCAGGGACAGGTATTTCCTGCTACGTACAGATCGATAGTGTCATTGAGTTCTGATGCTTTAACACGTATGGATTCATCTTTTTTACATAATGAAGATGTCAGCTTTGTACTAAGATGACACCCTATTTAAGAGCCATGTTAATTGTCATCAATCTTCTTAAAATTAATACACCTGTACTTCTTTAACATTGTAAACTTTTGGCATGTTAATGTTGACAATGCAAAAGTGTAGGTTAATTATATACAGCTGTTGTACAGGAAGTAATAGATCAACTTCTGTTATAACCCCATGTATACTGCCTGTCTGAACCGGAAACGTATACCAATGCCTCTCTGAACCAGATACCTGTAACAGTGCCTGTCTGAACCGGATACCTATAAAAATACCTGTCTGAACCGGATACGTATAACAATGCCTGTCTGAACCAGATACCTGTAACAATGCCTGTCTGAACCGGATACCTGTAACAATGCCTGTCTGAACCAGATACCTGTAACAGTGCCTGTCTGAACCAGATACCTATAAAAATACCTGTCTGAACCGGATACCTGTAACAATGCCTGTCTGAACCAGATACCTATAAAAATACCTGTCTGAACCAGATACCTGTAACAATGCCTGTCTGAACCGGATACCTATAAAAATACCTGTCTGAACCGGATACCTGTAACAATGCCTGTCTGAACCAGATACCTGTAACACTACCTGTCTGACCGGATACCTGTAACAATGCCTGTCTGAACCGGATACCTATAACAATGCCTGTCTGAACCAGATACCTGTAACAATGCCTGTCTGAACCAGATACCTATAACAATGCCTGTCTGAACCAGATACCTGTAACAATGCCTGTCTGAACCGGATACCTATAACAATACCTGTCTGACCCGAATAGCTGTAACACTACCTGTCTGAACCAGATACCTGTAACAATACCTGTCTGAACCAGATACCGGTAACAATGCCTGTCTGAACCAGATACCTGTAACAATGCCTGTCTGAACCAGATACCTGTAACAATGCCTGTCTGAACCAGATACCTGTAACAATGCCTGTCTGAACCAGATACCTGTAACAATGCCTGTCTGAACCAGATACCTGTAACAATGCCTGTCTGAACCAGATACCTGTAACAATGCCTGTCTGAACCAGATACCTGTAACAATGCCTGTCTGAACCAGATACCTGTAACAATACCTGTCTGACCCGAATAGCTGTAACACTACCTGTCTGTATTGGATACCTGTAACACTACCTGTCTGTATGGGATACCTGTAACTCTACCTGTCTGTATGGGATACCTGTAACAATACCTGTCTGAATGGGTTAGCTGTAACACTACCTGTCTGAATTGGTTAGCTGTAACACTACCTGTCTGAATTGGTTAGCTGTAACACTACCTGTCTGAATTGGTTAGCTGTAACACTACCTGTCTGAACAGAATACCTGTAACACTACCTGTCTGAATGGGTTAGCTGTAACTCTACCTGTCTGAATTGGTTAGCTGTAACACTACCTGTCTGAATGGGATACCTATAACACTACCTGTCTGTATGGGATACCTGTAACACTACCTGTCTGTATGGGATACCTGTAACACTACCTGTCTGTATGGGATAGCTGTAACACTACCTGTCTGAATGGGATACCTGTAACACTACCTGTCTGTATGGGATACCTGTAACACTACCTGTCTGTATGTGATAGCTGTAACTCTACCTGTCTGTATGGGATACCTGTAACACTACCTGTCTGTATGGGATACCTGTAACACTACCTGTCTGTATGGGATACCTGTAACACTACCTGTCTGTATGGGATACCTGTAACACTACCTGTCTGTATGTGATAGCTGTAACACTACCTGTCTGAATTGGTTAGCTGTAACACTACCTGTCTGAACAGAATAGCTGTTACACTACCTGTCTGTATGGGATACCTGTAACACTACCTGTCTGTATGGGATACCTGTAACTCTACCTGTCTGTATGGGATACCTGTAACACTACCTGTCTGTATGGGATACCTGTAACACTACCTGTCTGTATGGGATACCTGTAACACTACCTGTCTGTATGGGATACCTGTAACTCTACCTGTCTGTATGTGATAGCTGTAACTCTACCTGTCTGAATGGGATACCTGTAACACTACCTGTCTGTATGGGATACCTGTAACACTACCTGTCTGTATGGGATACCTGTAACACTACCTGTCTGAATGGTATACCTGTAACACTACCTGTCTGTATGGGATACCTGTAACTCTACCTGTCTGAATGGGATACCTGTAACTCTACCTGTCTGAATGGGATACCTGTAACTCTACCTGTCTGAATTGGTTAGCTGTAACACTACCTGTCTAAATGGGTTAGCTGTAACTTTACCTGTCTGAACAGAATACCTGTAATTCTACCTGTCTCAACCTGACACCTGTAGAACCTGAAAGCCTGTATAGCAGACTCTACACACTCAAACAGAAAACTATTCATGGTTGTTGGTGCAGACCTCTTTCTATAAAGTTTATAACCTTATAACTATCTTATTCATAATAGTAAAAACAAAAAAGCATGTTTATGTGAAGTGATAATCAATGGTGATGGGTTCTAACATGTATTCCAAGAATCCTAGAATCAATGTCATCATTGATGATATGTAATACAAATAGATGATTGGTAGGCAAATTGGGCAAACAAGATTGAGGACTTGGGCAAGTCTACAGGTTTGCCTGCTGGACATGGTGAACACATGCAGGACAGGAATGTACATTATGTATATTATGTTAGCAGTACTATGACTGATTCTGTGTAGATTGTATATAGTATCACACACTGTCTTTCTCTATATGATCGCTCATCTTCCACATCTCTCATTGCTCCTTCCTCTCCTTCACCACATCTTGAAAGAATTTAGTCAAACATGCTGAGAGCACATAAAAAATTGACAGAAGTTATTGATATCAAGCATACACAATATGTCTGGTACCTATATGTTGTATGTGTATTGGACCACAGAACTGAGTCATACAGAAATACAGACATGTATTTATCCTTTCTTGTTTTAACCACTAATATATTAAGCTTGGAAAAAAAGTCGATATTTAAGAAATTGTCAAACACCAAAGTCAATGAAAGCATAATAATAACTGTAAAGAGTTTCATAAAAGAAGATGTTTTGGTATAAACCTCCATTATGATGCTTTGCTCAACTAAAGTCTAGGGTTGTGTTATATGTACGTCAGGTTTACTGTATTAGTCACAAGGATTGGTAGGAAACCTTTGTGTGTAATCACAGGAAAGCCACAACTATTTAGTAACTATTACAATCTGTCACCGCTTTTTTACCACGGGTATTTCGAAAATTGCTATCCAATCTTCACTTGGGGATATTGAATGTAAGAGCACAAAGGATATCCACCTCCGTAGTGACTTGAATGTGACCTGATCTACGTGATCTACCAGATAGAAATGTAGGTATACTTAAATCACAGGTTGTGTTACAAACCCATCAAAACCTTTATTAGTTTAACACATAAATTTCTGCTCCTAATGGACACCTTTTCCAATCTTGTAATACGACATATGATTTATCCATATTTCCAGTTTGTGTTAGGTTAAGTTCTGATCGGTTATAACGAGTATCAGTAGGTACGATTGTACCAGTGTGGAGAACAAAGATGGAACGGAAAAAGAATGAAACCTAGTTCTGTTTGGAACCTAGGGGAGGGAATGTTAGATATAATAACTAGATGTTTATAGTCTTAATGCAGTGTTCTACTCCTTACTTCCAAGTATATGTAGTGCTGAGGGTGTATGTAATAAAGTTTTCATATTCTTAACAGTCTTGTAAACGAACCCAGCTGTCTATGAATCATTTTTTATGGAAGCTACAAAATGTAGTTGTAGATTTCTTTTTTCTAATTTGCTTATGTATGGAAATATTAAATGTCTGTGTGATTTAGTCTGTTTTTTGTAGACTAGGAGATACCTGTCTCGTCAGTGTAATTAGGTTAGTAGGATATACCTATATAAAGCTAGTTGGCTACCATGTAAATACTTTTAAGTGGGAGGCAGAAAATAAAAACTGTGAGACTGGTATGGATATTGTCAGCCAGCGACCTTGACTATCTATAATAGAGGACAGTTAAGGTGACCTAAAGATTGCTGGGATTCTTGTTACCACTGTAATGTCCCTTTTCATCCCTCAACACTTGATACTAGAAGTTAAAGACGACCCTAAAGAATACTGGCGTCTGGAGCCAAATGAAGAAAACTCGTGTTCGTACATGTGCCTGGAAAATTTCTTGCTGTCATCCACCTACTTATATTTACATAATTGTCCTTCAGTTTACCTTGGGATCAAATTCTCTGTAGCATTTATCTGAATAATACACAGTATCTATATAATGAAAGATATCTTAGCAGGAATCATGTGACAATAAAAACATCCTAAAACAATGTGAAATTAAATATGAACAGATTTAATGCTGAAGTAAATTTATGTTGATTTTGCTAAAGAATGCCGATGACCACAGACTGTACCAGTCTGTACCTTTTGAATAGCAATGTGTATTAATTTGTCTTTTTGAACTCTTTAGCCTGGGGGATATAGCATGTCATATAGCAGGAAGAAAGCCATGACCTCTGTGCCAGATATATAATATGAATCAATGCATTGTTATTTGTTGAATCATATTCAACAACCACGATAGAAACATATTTTTATGCTCCCACTATAACACAAAGTGGTCAGAGGCATCACGTGTTGTCTTGTCCCGTCATCCGCCCGTCAAATCTGTGGTTAAGAGGTTTTGTCATACACTCATTAGTAGTGATAGAATAGTAATACTTCTTGTGAAAGTAGTTCAGGGGCTATGTATCAGTGCTATGCAGTCATATTGGATTATTTTTTTCCTCGCCAAATTTTGATAACATTTGATATTTTGACACAACTTTGGCTAAGTTGTGTGTGTAGCTCTAACGCCAACAAAAGGATCGAGATAGCATGTCTCGGAAAAATTCTTTCTTTTCTGAAATTCAGTCCTATCCACCATTCTTTCTATTCTGAAGTTCAGTCCTATCAATAATTCATTGATACCATTTAGTTACCATTACAAGGATGGGCGTTTTAGAACTGACCATCACAAAGGGAAGAAAGCTGTACTCCCCCTCCATATCTCATACACATGTTACCTGGTACAAAGGTAGACAAACCAACCTGGGTCAGATTACAACCATTAAACTATAAAAAGCCTCCATTGACCATTTTTACCCCTATTGGATGCTGATCATCTGTATCTGGACAAAGGTCACTTAATATACAGTATAAACCAAGGTCAACTTGGAGCATGAACACTTAAAGCAGATAAAAAGTTTGTAATATACTCTTTGAATTTGTTTATTTTAGGCTGATTATTTGTTAAATAGTGGGCTAAGTGTATTGCCCTATCAACAATTTGGGTTATTTGGAGGCAGGGATCTCCTTGTAGTAGCTGGTGACTACCATCATGGAGCAACATACAACTATAAGCCTAGTACATGCTTTACAGAGCACTCAGGGTCACCAATCTTGCCCAAGAACACAAACATTATTTTAATTTTCAGAGGAACTACATGCCTGACCTCAGTCCTTCCCCTGAGGTAGTGTTAGGATGCTCGGCCTATATACCTACCGAGCTATCCCTCTGTCACATTATTTCTAGTACCAGTGGCTAATTAACATCAGGTGGTTATAAAGAAAATGTTTTGATGACTAATGTATTTGCCGGTAAGAAATATTCTCATTGAATAATTTATCAATCTATATGAGTTGGAAGTTAAATTAGTCATGCAGTGGTGTTTTGAGGAGGTGTAGCTATAGACTTTGCTTTGCTTGCATTCAACCATACAAAAATAAAATTGAGATGCAAAGGGGAAGGGGGAAATCTTAAAACGTGCAGCAATTTATTAATGTCTGAAGGTTGATTTACTCTTCTGAAGAAAGCATTAAATATTCTGTACATATAAATATGTACCTGTTGTTCCTAGTAATTGACAGGTAAAGATCGAGTCTGTTATTTTTTACCATACTGTTATTTAATTACCCTGATCTTACACCTGTTAATAAGCCCGCCAAGGTCTATTACAGCTCAGTAAAAATCCTAACAAATATTTCATTGTCCTGTAATGTCCTACTTTTTTGTCAAAGTTTGTGTGGAGGCTTGACTGGGCTTATTATGGGATGGATATATGATGTGTTAATTTCCGTTGTTTTCCTTTTATGCTCTTTTGATTTTGTTGCTGACCTACTTATTGTTTAGGTAAATTGTGAGAGGAAATTTATGGGGTGGAATTATTACCACACAGTTCACATATATACCTGGTGAAGCAAGTTTTCAGAATTTACTTGAATAGAAATGTATTTCATGTGCATAATTATTTCTATCTTGATGCAGTCATGTGCATTTTTTGTGATACAATCATGGACTAGATAATTTTATTGTTACAAATAATGTGTTTTTGCTATAAACCTTGACACTAATGTTCAAGTTCTACAAGCCTTCAGCTTTTCATTTAGTTCATATAGGCCATGCGACAACCATTCCCTATCTTTATCATTAAAGAGATCTTTTTTTAGAAGAAAAAAATACAATGGATAAAGGAATACATAAGTTTTATTGAAACTCATTTACATATCATAACCTTCACAACATTACTGATAGGAAGTTTGACCTCTAAAGTATAAAATGACATTATATATCTAGAGGAGAAATTATGAGCTGGCAAATTTTGACAGAAAATAGATCTTGTATCCAGAGGATATATCATTATGTTAATGAGATTTCAATGTACACAAAGGGAGGCGAGTTTATTTCAGTATAAGATGACACTCCTCGACTGTGTATATATATATGAATAGGGTATTGGGTGCAAACTTCCTGAGGCTGACTAGCTGACCTTTAGATGTAATTGGTTTAAATTCATGGTATATATCCTCTCCTATCGATTTATAGGCTGAGAAGATAAAATGCTTGCTGCAGGGGACACTGCAGCTTACCCGAGATCTACAGTCTCTTGTCTGCTTGATTGAACTTTGATTTAAACAAATTCTCATTGTACAAATATATTTTTGTTTAAATTGATTTTTGGTTTATGGCATATTATATATATATATATGTATATATGGAACTTAATGAAGAGCAACACATCTAATAATGGATAAAACTGCTGGATATCATAAATCATTTACCTACATCATAATAATGAATAATTCATTATAAGGCTTTTTCTCACTGGTTTGGGATGGGGCCTTTTTCTCTCATTTTGGGAAGAAAATTGGTGAACTGGGAAAGAATTTTTCAGGAGTATAAACTGCAAATTTTGGGAATTTGACTTAAATATCAAATAATTTCAGTTGGAAATAGAGCCAATTAACAGCCCCAAAAACCCTCAGAAAAAGACCTGCAGTACCAATAGTGATGATAAATATTGATTGCGAATTTGGTACATGTTTAATGATAAAAACACTTTATTTGAGATATATTAAGAAAATGCAACTGCTTATCGATAGTAGTATTTCGCATTTATTTCCGGATGCAAGAATTCATACCTAGGTGCAGGTTTTATTCTGGACTGAATCAGCCAAAGCTGACCTTTATCTGACCTCTGTATTGATGGAATTGGTTTTATTTTGACAGGGATCAGTGAACCAGAGACACCTGAAGCTGTCGATTTTGGTCATGTGTCCAGAGGGTCCATATTGCCTGTGTTCAACCAAGTGGAGAAGTCCAGGTAAGACCATCAACAACATTCAAGGGTAGACCTGGCTAAAACTGATACACGTACATCAGTTTAATGTCATCATGTTATTTGTGATAGATCTAGAATGCAAGACAAATACTGTATATTTACATAGCAGGCCCTTTTTTAGTCTCAATTTAGATTTAGTCTGATGGGATGTTAATTCATAATATAGATAAATATATGGAGTGAAGTTTTTTCCTTGAGACTGGTAATTACCAAATCGACCATCTTTTGTGTTGACTATTAAGCTTAAGTTGGTGGGATTTCCAGTTCCTATAATGACTGTGACAGAGTGACTATAAAGTGGGTGATTATGTAATGAACACACAAAGGATGTCAAGCTGTGTTATAATACAATGTAAAGTGGTCAAATACCTGGGTAAAAGGCTGTCTATATATAGTACATTCCTTTATACCCGTGTCGTTGTTATGTAGCTCAATATACACACATGTATTTACCGTAAAATATTACATTGTGACGTATAGGGAGAAAAGTAAATGTAAAATCAATGATTTACCTGTAAATAACAACAGATGTTTACTCAGAGACAAAGTTACCTGTACTGGCAGGTAGTAGCTTATTCTAGTAGTTCCTTTGTAGTCTATGTACCTATAACATTAACAGAAACACAGATCCAGTTACCCTTGTAAAGGTATAAAAATCTCTTGTAAAATTAGAAACCATAAATACAACCTTTATAAAACTATTTACAGCCACTTGTTGTGTTATAAAGTGACTGCAGACATAAGCCACCTGTTGTAAACCGATAGATCAGTTTTTGATCTGTATACCTCTACAACAGGTGATACAGTATACTTTAATCTCCCAGAAATATCGACATTTTGATTGTCAGGGACAACATGCTTAAGTCCTGAATCACCTATATAAACCTCCTACTCGTGGGACTGTAATTTGATTGACCATCCATCAAATGTAAACTAATTGACCAGTTTTTGTTCTCGACCTCCCCATAGATGATAACTTTTAATCTCCCACTAAGATGGTCACTGCGATTGTCAGTGACAACATGCTTGAGTCCTGAATCACCTATTTAAACCTCCTACTTTCGATTGGGATTGGATCGATGGTGGTACTGTAATTTGATTGACCATACACCAACTGTAAAGTAATTGACCTCAGTTAAAATTGGTTCTTGACATATAGGACATATATAATAATGGCCATGAGGCTGTATAATGGACATGAGGCTGTATAATGGACATGAGGCTGTACTATGTAATATACATGACCAACAAAGCCAGTGGTAGTTCAGACCTTTGTGTGGTTTGGTCGGTCATTTTGTTTACCAGGTGCTGGTACCACCTGCTTACTGGCCAGTACTTATTTACTCTAGGGGACGGTGATAGGTACCTGTCTACTCACAAGTAGACTGATATATATGTACACAGTTTGGATGGTCATTTTGTTGGTCAGGTTCTGAATCACTTACTTCCTGGTGTGTACTTTTAATTATCTACTCCCGAGGACAGGTAGACAGTACTATATGTAATTTAGGTGTGTCATAGAATACACAAGTTAGCCATTGTTTGACTGTCCAGTAAATGTTAGATGTACAGAGATACACAGTGCAGTATTCCTATACCTGTAGGCTAATTCCTCTACCTGCAGGCATATATATGGTATATATCTTTGTGTGAATGCAGGCACCAATGTATCATGTAAATTCGTTAGATTTTATGATTGAGTTCACAGGAACTTGAATAGACGTACTGCACATCATTAAAAATAAATACGGGAAACTGAAACTCATAGAATTTCTGTTATTTCAAACAAAAAATTACAGAAGGCAATATATCAGATGCTACTGTGAATGCCCTTTATATAGTGTGATGTAGGTACTGGCTAGACTTGTATTTTTATCATGTTTGATTAAGTGTGTCAACTTCGACAAGATAGATCTAGATCAAACAATACTTTATCAATTTTAATGAGTTACACCTTACAACTTCAGTTAATTGTTTTAAATCCAGAAAAATATTTTTTTTCCTTTCAAAACATAAGCTGAATATATAATCTGATCTGCTGTACATTTAATGGCCAATATTCCAAAGGGACAATTTTGTCAATTTCTTGAAGTTCATTTTTTCTCTTCAATCCTTAATTGTCAATTTTGATTTTTTATAGGTATTCCTAAATAAAATGCATCATTATTAGTCATATCACAAAGAATTTTTTTTTTTCATTTTCAGAAAAATATTTAGAAAGTGAAAATAAGTTGCTGTACATATTTCATACTGTTGAAAAATACCAAGAATGTAAAACAAAAAGAAGACATTTTATGATCAGTGTGCTTTAGAGTGAATGTTGTGTAACCAGTTTATTTTTACAATTACTGTTCCACTGAATCAAGTAGGCCAGAAGTACATTCCTCCTGTATATCGTATGATAAAGGTTGTTATTAATGTAGAGGGAAATGAAAAAAAGCCATAATTTATAGCCAAATTAGTGATGATTAATGACATTTTGTTTAGTACACTAGACATAAATGACATCTGTAAAACTAGGTAGTACACACAGGTAACTTACCACGCAAAACTCACATGTGCATATTTGAAATAACAACTGTTACACATTTGATTTAGTAATATTTGAAAAGAAATTTGAAAAAGTCATAAAATGGCATCCATATGTTTGTCAGTCAGTTGTTTAAGATTTGCCACTTGCTTTAGTAGATATTTATAATTCATTAGAACTCTGGTAACTATGTTGGTCTGTTGTGATGAATTTTAAGTGGCACCTTTTCTTATTTTTTTCAGACAAGTTTGACTTTCAAACTTCACTACTACGGTGATGATGAGACGTGGGGTCAGCGCATCAAGTGGGCAGCACGAGACTTCCTGGATATTGACCATATCATAATGAACAGTACTGGCCATCAGTACTACTTCAAACACGACACAAAAACACCTCTTCAGGACCTATGTATCGGGCTCTGTGTCAAATACCTGGTCCGATGGAATGATGAAACTTTGCCATGGAAACGTGAAGGTTCACGACCTCTTTCACTACATGACCTTGAACCCGACCTTAGTTTTGGTTATAATAGCTCTGAATCCCTTCCAAACAAATCATGTGCTGCAAATCCACTGGAATGTCACATGGAATCTCTTCCTTCATTTTTAGAATCTCAGAACTTGGCTCTGTTTTACGAAATTGAGTCCAAAGTGTCCGTTACCAAGGTGATAGGATTACAGAACGATACTGCTAAGTCACGTTTAGCACGTAAGGGAAGTGGCAGTAGTTATGGAAGTTTCCATGGTGGTGGTGACCGCTACATCAAGAATGAGAAAAGACGGAGCATCAAGAAAAAGAGTGCAATAGAAAGTAAAATTGACAGTGATGGAGATGACTTTACTTCAGGGTTTGTTGATGATTTCGCAGGGTGTTCAGAAACACGAACTGGCTCCTACATCGAGTCATACATTGATTGACACAGAACATGTATATATATATAATGTGCACAGTGAACTTACACAGCTGATCCAATATGAGAGGATCCTCATGTGCTCGTTATTATCACCCATACCATTACTCCCATTCATCATCATAGTAATATAGAACATCTATAATATATTGATTTACAAATCTGTATTGGTAATACGCCAGTTTTATATTCTACCATTTAGAAATGAAAGTCTTTTATAGACACGCAAATGATGGTTGTATTGACTAAATAGGTTTAAGACCATTTTCTTTTGTCCATTTACTTACGACCTTGACCTTATATGCTGTACAGTTTGGTGTACAGTATTTTTCCTGTGATAATTAATCTTGGGATTATTTAATAATTTTACAAATGAGAACCAGTTTGATAGTGAAATTTTAACTCTGTGTGTTAAAAATGTCGAGACCAATGTAGTTTTGTTTAATACCCATTAACTGTGGTAATGGACAGAATGGATTTCATACAGTGCTATATTTTTATGTTTTATTGAGAAAATTATACAATTTTGGGCAGTGATATCTGTACATAAACAAACACTCTTCTGTCAATATCACAGTCATCCACTTTGGGTTTTAATTTCGTGAAAATCTAACATCTGCCGCTGGGCCTAGGCCATGCAGTGACTAACAATCACTTTAGGTTGATAATAAACAGAAATTAATAAAAAGCAACATGAAATAATTTGAACCAATTACTGGTAATAGATTATGAATGGTGTAAACAATTAATTCTCCATTATAATCAACCATATCATATTAACACTAAAAGATTGTAGTTCAAAAGGACTAGAGCTCTATTTTATAGAGCTGAAGCAGCAGATGTGTAGATTCTGTAAATTTTACATGAAAATTCAATTTGAGTCCATTTTGTGCCTGCGCCACTTGTTGTCAGTTTAAACAGATTTGAGACTGTTTCTATGTATTTTCATGTGGTAATTTGTATTTACCTGGTGTGCGACAGACAAGCATGTCAAACAAGAGGTCCCATTATGTGCATGATGTTTGTCCTGGTAGGATCTACAAACACAAAAAAACACAATATACTTTTTAGCAATTAATCAACATTTTACAACAAATGCAATCTTCAGCAGATTTTAAATGAAGCAATAATTCATGAATTATATCTGTGTATGATATTAAAACACAACACGTTATGATAATACTGAGTTGTGGCCACGCGGTTACGACGGTCACCTGTAAATACACGTGATAAATGTATGTTACATGTTTTAGCTGCAATGTTGTCTCATTAAGGAGATGTGTATATATACTGACTTAGCCATGCTTTTAGCATTTAAAAGATAATCAGACCAATGTGATAACTAGTTTCAGTGCATATCCTTTTAGCAATATCTGTTTTGTTTCCAAAGTGAACAACATTTTTGAGGGGAAGCTCGAGTTGACTGGTCATAGTGTTAACAAGCTTAAGGGGTAGCATAAAATATAGGTACCACTCTTGAAACTTAATTTTAATAATTCAGATATATTAATTCAGTTGTTCTATTTTTATATTTACTGGCAATCTTTATAGCAAATTAAAGACAATATTTGAATAATTTATAGTGGACACTGAATATATAATTTATGTTTATGTAATGGAAACCATGCTTTGATGTTGGGATGTGAATTGCTGAGCTGTCCTAGGAGGTATATATATACCAAGTAGATTGTATAACTTATGTGGCCCTGAGCTGACACATTGATGCATGGTGTAATTTATATAAACGTACATCAGTGTATCCATAAACGGTTTGTACCGTTAAAAATAGCTCTCAGATGTCCACAACTGAAAACATAGACCTAGGTCTAAAGTAATGCTGTATTTTTTCTCTTTTCTACCTACAAGTGAATGTAAAACACAATTGCCTTATTGAAACAAATTGTCCATAAAATTTCAAAAAAAAAAAATTTAGCTTTTATATTTTTTGTACTGGTGAAAAAAATAGAGATTAGTCAACAGAGGATTAATTATTTATTGTGATTGAGGTATACTGAATGTTAATATGTCTATGTTATATAAACATGTGTATCACTGTTAAATGTTATTACTTACATCATTGAAGTCAGTATTTTTATATATCATCCTGGCTGTTTCATGAAACCTCAAACACGTGTTCATATTGTTCAAAATTATTATTACACAAAAACCTGCTGTTGAAATTTAGATAATGAATTTTATTTTCAAACCTGGTTATTTGTATGAATAACTCTATTATTTGTCCATGTTATTTAATTGAATTATCCATTCTTGACAGATTTTTTGTGGTGTCTCATCTTTCAATGTCTGTGATATGTGTAAAAGAAAATCAGAAATATTTCATACACAGTATATACAGTTTTAGACATTTATTAAAAGGTCAAAAGGTATATGAATGTATGAAATTCAGTCTCTGACCTTTTAATTACATACCCTGTGTGTATGACTGTTGACATACAACCAGCACTTTCGTATTGAAATACTCACATACTGTTACAGTATTAAAGTATAATACTGTGTATGAAATATGTCTGTTGTACACTGTTGGTATAATTTGTTTTCCTTGTATAAGGTACAAATGAAATGGATATCATATTTCGGGAGTCACCTACAAATAAATCTGTCATAAACAATGGATTCGTGTTAAAACTTTATATGAACAAAAATAAAAAGTGTATATTCTTAAAACATGTTTGTGTAGTTTTCTTGTTTTACTCTTGGTCTGTTGTATTATGAAAATCTTTCCCCAATGAACTAAAAGCGTTAGTGTATATAATATCAGTCTTGTATGGAATACATATATTTGTAGTTTGGACATGATTGGAAATTTTGAAGCAGTAAATATTATTTACATTTACAGAAATCAAAATTACTGTAGTATTTAACAGGTAATTAATACACGAATTGTGTTTATTATTACTCTTTGATCTATCAAAACAGTCTGTCCAGATAAGTGGTTTAATTATTATACACTACATGTAAAAATATTATCAAAATTATTTATTGGCCTACTGCACAATAACATTTCCATTGCAAAACCACGTTCTGGTTATTATCCTTATCGAAATGTTTTGTGCCAAATAAATGAGTAGAGGTTACACAACAAGTGGTTTTTGGATATGGAATTTATTTGGAATTATTTTTCAAAAGTTACAAAAGACACAAGCTTTAGCGAGTGTCTTTTGTAAGTTTTAAAAAATAAATTATGAGTGTGAAATAAATTCCATATCCAAATATCAAGAGTCGTGTGACCTGTTTCTACCACAATAATATCGGCTTGAATCAAAGGGAAACGTGGCCAAGTCTTATTTCACGTATGCAAATAAGGTGTACAGGTGACGGCCGGTGATGTAATGTCATTTGATTATTGATGACGTCAATAACAATTGCAGCTAGGGTCAAAGTTCGAATTCTTGACCTATCAAAAGACCAGAAAGTTATATTCCACTAGTGGAATATAACATATATATATCCAACAGTCGGCACATTTATACAATGACTTGAGAGTGGAATAACACAGTGTATTGTGGTAGTAACAGAATTAAAGCCCTTTGTTTTGGTGTCTGTCTCCTGTAGACCATCATCTACAATTGCAATATTTGGTATGGACTATTTGTATATGTAGTTACCAATTCAGATGGTAAAGTTTCCAAACTGCAATGGGATTTTAGGCTAAATTTATAGAGTTAGGGTCCCCTTACACACTGTCATTGCCTCATGGAATATTGGAGATTCAAACACTGAAAATGACATTTAAGGAAAACTTGGATAGAGCTGTGGTTTCATCTACTGTGTCGACTCTTCATGGAACAGTGGAGTATAAAATACTGAAATGACATCTTGGGCTTATTTGATTGAGTTATGGTCCTGTGTACACTGTCATTAACTCAAGATTTTTAGTTATAGAGTTATGGCCCTTTGTTTACTTTCATCACCTCTCTGGATGATAAGGTATAGAGTTATGGCCCTTGTATACTATCATCACCTCTCTGGATGAGTAGGTTTAGAGTTATGGCCCCTTCTATACTGTCATCACATCTGCGGATGATTAGGGATGGAGTTATGGCCCCTTGTACACTGTCATCCCATTTAGGGATAATTAAGGATAGAGTTATGGCCCCTTGTACACTGGTCTCTTTTGGGATGGTTACGTTTAGAGTTATGGCCCTTTGTTTACTATCATAACCTCCTGGGGATGGTTAGGTATAGAGTTATGGCCCCTTGAACACTGTCGTCTCTTTTGGGATGGTTAGGTATAGAGTTATGGCCCTTCGTTTACTATCATCAGATCCTGGGGATGGTTAGGTATAGAGTTATGGCCCCTTGAACACTCGTCTCTTTTGGGAGGGTTAGGTATAGAGTTATGGCCTGTTGGTTACTAACATCACCTCCTGGGATGGTTAGATATAGAGCTATGGCCCCTTGTATCCTGCGATCACCTCTCATGATTGTTATAGAGTTATGGCCCTTTGAACATGTACTGCTTTCTCCATTTTTGGGTGGTGGATGGAGTGTCCAGTATTGAAAAAGTATATCACACCAACTTTGCTTGTAAATTCAGAAATACTGAAATGACATCTGAAGCAGCAGGTGCCCTTTGTTCACTGGCTATACCACTTGGATGTAGCGACCAGAAACAGCAGAATTGTTTCTAAATTGGAGCATTTGGAATAATTCTCTTTAATTTTTATTTTGGTGAAGGCATTGATGATAACTGAAATAAATGAATAACTTTTGCATGAAATCCAGATTTTTGACTAAAAGAATGTGATATCATGATGCACTCTTAAGCATTAAGAATACCGGATTAAGTAGAATTTGGACTGTAATGTTTATTCTTAGAAAAAAGTGATAAGTGCAATTGTATTAGTTTGATGTGAAATGGTAATATTAGTTGTACATCTTACTCCATGTGAATGTTTATTTTTCATTTCCAACTTATATCCGAATTTATTTCCAGTTTTCATTGAACATGTTAAATTGCCTTGGTTGAAGTAATTATTCACTTATGTTATGATATGTTATATAGAGCATCACTACAATGATTAGAGCTGGTCTACATTTCTGTAATTTGTTTTTCTGAGAAAATGTTTATACTATTACAATGAATAGAATATTTTGAAAATTGACAGGGAAAAAAAAGGAATATAATAATAAAAAAAAAAAAAGGAAGAAAATTAATATATGTGTAATAGAAATAAAAACATCAATAATGTGTAATAGAAATAAAAACATCAATGTCTGATTAAAATGTTGATTAAGTTAATTAAGTTAAAATTGAACTCAAAATTTTCCAGGATTATATACAAATACATTCATGAGGCAGGATTTTAAAAGTGTTCCAGTTTTCAAAATTTAACATGTCTTGAAATGCATGCTTTGGGTACCAGCTCTGAGAATCGTGTAGTATATACCATTCTATGTAATTTTTTTACAAAGCAATATTTTGCCATGTCATTATTGATTAAATTTTTTAAAATTACACTGAATCATTGGTTGTGCTTTAACTCAAGTTTTAATCCCTTGCTTCAATAAAATAATAAGTAACACCGGTATATGTATTGACACTAGAAGAATCTGTGAAACTGATGGATTATGCTCTGTGAAAAGCAACTGCAATTCGATTTTGCAGGCATGCACATTGTCCATGGGTCTAAAGTGAATCGGAAATGTTAGTCAAACTTGAGTAAAATGATATTTCATACACTGCTCCCCTATAATACCCAACGTAGGTAAAGGGGCATAACTGCCATAAAATAGGCAAATCAAAAGAATACATCAGTGAAAGTTTGGATAAAAACTGACAAGATTTTATGCACAGCTGGACAACCTGATTCCATTATAACTTCATTGGGGCTGGTGTTACAAAATTTGGTGGTATTTCTACACAGGATATATCAGCCTGAATTACTATCCTGGACAAAGAATTTGAATTGACCTCATCATCAATGTGACCTCATAAAGTACATAAATGTAGTTCATGATGCACTACCATTTCTATCTTATATATTACCCATAAAACTTTAAAAAATAAAAATAGTGATCTTACACAACAATGGATCTGACCTTTGATCTTTGTTACTTTAACCATGGGCATACAGACCTGAACCGTATATGACACATCGTCTGAATTTCCTACATTTATTATACTCCTCAAAAATCAATGACTTTCCTTCAGTGAATAAGAAGAAGTATTTCGGATAAGCAGACAGAAAAACCAACATTTTTTAGTTACCATGATGGTGTTTTTTGTACATATGTTTCATCCAATACATGAGC
This sequence comes from Pecten maximus, assembly GCF_902652985.1. NCBI lineage: Eukaryota > Metazoa > Mollusca > Bivalvia > Pectinida > Pectinidae > Pecten > Pecten maximus. Next base: position 15,087,170 of record NC_047023.1, on the reverse strand, counting down.
ACCAAATATTTCAAGAGACAAAAGAGAGGGCATTATAGCTCAGCGTCAGACTACCCCTGGTAATACAACCTCGGATAAAGATCCAAGGTGTTTGGTTTAATCCCTACCAGGGTAGTTTGTTTCTCAGGAAGCCGCAATCACAGATAGTGATGATGATGTTCTGTGTCATTACGTTCTTAGGCACAACATTTTTACCATCATTGCTCTGTGACTTGCCTCCAGTAATTGTTCTTCAATGAGGTAGCCACTGTCAATCTTCTACAAGGAGACACTATTTCAACATAAAATGAAGATTACTGTATCTTGTATCATAACATAAAGAGTAAACCAGGTAATTCAGCAAATTACAGTCCCCCACCGAATGTGAAATTATACATATGCAATGTTATATATATGCAAAGATGATGAATTTGTGTAGGAACCATTTCTACCCACTGAATGATTGTCAGTTCAAAATTATATTTGGTGATTTTAATGAAATCAGTAATATCACTAATTTTAATAGGGAATACTAGTATAACAGGAAGTTTAATATTGGTGAACCCAAGTAAGAAGATCCAGTGACAAGTAGTGCAGGAGATCAGGCCTAATTTTTTTTCTATGATGTAGGTCAAAGGTAAAAATATAGGTCAACATAACCTACTTTTGATGCATGCCACACCAGCTCACTTAGCTGAACCCATGTCCCAGGTATGAAGTTCCAGTAGTGAGTTGTGAGAAAGATGCAGCCCAGATAAACTTTTTCTTTGATGCAGGTCAAAGGTCAAAATGTAGGTCTGAGTGAGCCTGGACAAGATAAAGTGTGGAAGGGCAAAAGGAAAGACAGACACAATGCAAAACTATACACAAGTTTTTTATTATATTCCAAGGGAGATCATCCAGAAGTTACTTAAGGTACCAGACCTTCATCTTAAAATATTATGTCAACATCCATCTAAATTAAAGACAACGAAAACTACCTTATATTGCATTTAGATTCAACACGTCGGTAGACTTTTAAACAGTTCCAGTGTTTTACAATTTCAGAATATTACCAGTATTTTATACTACCTGTGTAAGTAGTTTTCTAATACAAAATTTTTGACAAGGTACTAGGCCAATACAGAACGGTATTACTAAGTGTATATTAGGCTATTGGCATAGTGTTACATTAAACTCTTAACAAGACGAAATGCATTGTACATGTATATTTTAACATGTTAATAAAACAATTTTCTGATGGTTGACTTTCTATCACATGCCATTTTTCAGTTCAGTTAGGTCATGACCTGAGCCATAACCAACAGCTAAAATCTAATAAGTGTAAACGAAAGTCAAGAATGAGCTTATAAAATCAGAGAAACATGTGACTTTGATAATACTTATATATGTAAAGGGATAGCTTATAGTTACAAATTTCATTCTCAAATTGTATGCTCCATGTAATAAGAGCTTGATGAGGTTTTATGAATGTTTTCTTAACCAAAACAATGGTCTCACTATTATCTGGGAACTTTAGACCAATAAAATTTAAAAAATTTTGTAACTTTTTAACCAGTGGTTGTATCAACCCAATTTTTGTGTCAATATAGCAAAAATACATTTCGATTGGTCAAACCTGACTTTTTCTGTCCCTCTCCACAAATGCCCATCATAAACAGATTTCTGAAACATATCTTGGCAAATGATTCACCTAGACATCAGCTGACCATTATGTGTTCACATGTAATCTTCACACTTTTGGTCGATCATGAGAAGATGCTATAATCAACCTAAAATGGATGTCATAGAATTATGACCTTAATTTGACTTCGGACCTTAATTTGACTTCTGACCTTAATCTGACTTCTGACCTTTACATAAGCTACTAAAAGAAAAGGTTTCCATTTCATTTCTCAGTCACTGTTATATACATAGAAAGGTCAAGCATTGTGTTCTCCTTCAAGTTAAATCTAGTAAAACATTTATAAACATAACAAATTTAATCACTTGCTGGGATCCTACATTTTAAGAGGATTTGGTAGTGTAAGTTAAAGCCCTTTATGGAGTCCAGGGAACTAAAATTTCCAGTTCAATACAATTACATGTGTATTTTAAATTATGATTTAAAAGATGAACACACATTCACTGTCATGATTTTCATATATATTCTACATACATGTACCTTAAACGATGATTAAAACTAGAATTTTGATAGAAATACACATTACAAATGGGAGACTGATGAGGAAAACTTTTCAAACATACTCTGATCCATAAATGTTCAGATTTAAAACCTTTTCACACATATTGCATATTTAAGCTCAGCTTACAAGGTATATATTCATACATCTTAGATGTTTTTATATTTAAAATTGTGTCTTGATCAGAGACCTTGATACAAGAGTCAGTCAAGAGTTCATCCAATATGGCAAAGCCAGAGATTTGTTTTCTTTTCATTCAGAAAATCTCCACACATATTCTATATTATATATACAATCACAGTGCTAAATACAGATACTGTTATGGCTACTGTTTAATATGATGGCTAAGAACAAGTTGCCTGTGTCTCATATATAAAGGTCTCTGGAACTATTTCAGCAAATGCAAGAGAAACTATTTGGTACAGAGAGAACAACTGCCTCATAAAACACCATAATTAATTATATATTATTTGCTTTTAACTTTTAATTAAAAACACATTTAAGTAGCTTGATTAATTATACCAGTACCCCTGATTTCTTGCATACAACTTTATACACATCCAACTTTAAATAATAAATTAAGTATTTCAGTTCAGGGACAAAGACATTTATAGACCTGTGATGTCTGTTAATCCATATCTCTTCCATTCAACAGTCCCTCAACATTTCCAAAACTCCTGTCCATACTGCAAAGATAATCATTTAAAAAAGGGCAAAATCAGCTTCCAGTTAATAGTGGAAATTGACCTGTTCAATATACATTACACCAGGTACAAGTGGAGATACAAGTTTTGTCATAGTCTAACAATTATCACAGTATGGCCGTAATTACACAGGGAAGGCTCCTTATCCTACGGTGTCTATGTGTCTACAGGGAGCTGTCAGTCCTCCATCAGTACTCCTCCTCCAGACACTTCTCCACCAGTTTACGAAGGTTCGGATTCTCCATGGCAGCTGCTATTCTCTCTTTGTCATTTATCTGTTTGTTTACTAAAACAAGATGAAATTATAAATAGAAAAAACATCATGTCATAGAGATTATATCTGTTTTATAAGCATTATCTGTTCAGTGAGAAAAAAAAACCCACTGTAATTCATGTTTTTTTGTAAATGCTACCCTACACCTTAACAGCTGCATGTTCATCAGTGACAACCCAATATAGGTCAACATGTCTTGAAGTTAATTTGTACATTTCTACAACCGAAACTTATCATAAAGGTTGTTATTTTCAAGGGGTTTAGTTTTTATATTTTTTCAAGAAAAGAATATAATTGATAAAATCAAATGCTTCAAATAAAAAAAAACAACCAAAATAACAAAAAAAACAACAACAAAAACACACACAAATTTGAACCATTGAAACATATAAATTGTACAACAGTCACAGTTCTTCCCCATCAACAATGAGGTGTCACATGTTGATCATGTACCTTAAAAAACAGCTGGCACCTGCAGCTTTTCTGACATCAGGAACACACTCAATATTAATTGATATCACAGTTTTCAAACTAGTCCTATGAGGATGAAGATATCGATATGCCAATCTTGTTTAGCAAAGCATTGATATGATAAAAACTCTTATTTATACAATAGTGTCTTTAGGACTTGTACTTACTCTCATCTGCTGTGGAATGTGTGCCTTTCTTTATGAAAATGTCCAACTAGAAATCAATGTACAAACTCAGTAAAAATGTAGATACACTTTAGAGGTATTTTTCAAATCTCTGTCAACAGAGAGATCAACGGTTCAAGTTTGTATACAAAAATGTAGAACTAGATATGGTGATATTTGCAGAAAGTATGGTACTGTATAATGAACAAGAAGCTCATTACTACATAAAGGTGGTTTTAGATACCATATCTCAAAGGCATAAATACATTCTTATAAATAGATGTACAGTATATGTATAATATTCAGTGTAGCAAAATGTAAAATGGAGCATGGTCTAGTGGTAAGGGAGCTAACTCTTACCTTGTATTTCTCTGTAAGTGATCGCTGTAGCTTTGACCTGATACACAAACCTACAAAAAGATACATATTTTGTCAATTGATAGATAAGTACAACACTTATAAAACCTAACATTATCTTGAAACAATACACCATTTAGTCTCACTTAAACTTTCACAGAAATTCCAGTAAATACATAAATACCTATTTAGGGGTTCCAATGACCAATAGTGAACCCTAGGGTATTACCTATAAGGGACACAGGGACTAATAGTGAACTCTAGGGTATTACCTATTAGGGGTGCCAGGGACCAATAGTGAACTCTAGCTAGGGTATTACCTATTAGGGGAACCAGGGACCAATAGTGAACTCTAGGGTATTACCTATTAGGGATACCAGGGAGCAATAGTGAACTCTAGGGTATTACCTATTAGGGGTGCCAGGGACCAATAGTGAACTCTAGGGTATTACCTATTAAGGGTGCCATGGACCAATAGTGAACTCTAGGGTATTACCTATTAGGGGTGCCAGGGACCAATAGTGAACTCTAGGGTATTACCTATTATGGGTGCTAGGGACTAATAGTAATAGTGAACTCTAGGGTATTACCTATTAGGGGTAACAGGGACCAATAGTGAACTCTAGCTAGGGTATTACCTATTAGGGGTGCCAGGGACCAATAGTGAACTCTGGGGTATTACCTATTAGGGGTGCCAGGGACCAATAGTGAACTCTAGCTAGGGTATTACCTATTAGGGGTGCCAGGGACCAATAGTGAACTCTAGGGTATTACCTATTAGGGGTGCTAGGGAACAGTGGGGAACTGTAGGGTATTACCTATTAGGGGTGCCAGGGACCAATAATGAACTCTGGGGTATTACCTATTAGGGGTACGAGGGACCAATAGTGAACTCTAGGGTATTACCTATTAGGGGTGCCAGGGACCAATAGTGAACTCTGGGGTATTACCTATTAGGGGTACGAGGGACCAATAGTGAACTCTAGGGTATTACCTATTAGGGGTGCCAGGGACCAATAGTGAACTCTAGCTAGGGTATTACCTATTAGGGGTGCCAGGGACCAATAGTGAACTCTAGGGTATTACCTATTAGGGGTGACAGGGACCAATAGTGAACTCTAGCTAGGGTATTACCTATTAGGGGTGCCAGGGACCAATAGTGAACTCTATGGTATTACCTATTAGGGGTGCCAGGGACCAATAGTGAACTCTAGGGTATTACCTATTAGGGGTACCAGGGACCAATAGTGAACTCTAGGGTATTACCTATTAGGGGTGACCAGGGACCAATAGTGAACTCTAGGGTATTACCTATTAGGGGAACCAGGGACCAATAGTGAACTCTAGGGTATTACCTATTAGGGGTGCCAGGGAACAGTGGGGAACTGTAGGGATGAATTCTATCCTGACAAAGAACTCTTCTTTTCCACATTTCTTCACAAAAACATCTTGTTCGTTAACCACATCCAAGTCTTCTAGATTGGATGGCTTCTCTGGATCCTCTATCCCACGGATAAGGTCTGCAATATATAAGATATCAAACACCCTTATAACCTTGACAATACAATATACAAATGTAGTCAATAAAATTTAAAGAGGCTTGCCCGCAGAGAGATCAGAAAAATTGGCTAATAGAAAAAGATTTTCTACACATGACAGATTGTTGGAATTGTTGAGTTTTTCATTTTATTTTCCTTATAAAACGCTGAAAAGTGATATTAAAACCTCATTTTTAAATATTACTTATTTAATCGCAACCCGCAATAAGTCTAATTTGATTGACACATCAAAGAAACAAGCAGGTGCACAGTGCCGCACAGTGATAACTTCAAAGGCAGCGGCGATTTACAAAGAAGATTTGCCGTTATATTCCATACATTTCCCTCTCAGGTTGAGTTTTAAAACGTCTTTTAAATACATATTCTGTAATTGTTTTCAAGAAATAAAGTCGGAAAGCCTCTAATTTTGTCACATAGAAACGTGTACTGAAGTTTATTTAGTGATCGGAGATGTGCCGTTTACCGGTCCGTCTGCGGGTAAGCCTCTTTAATCATTGAATGTGTCAAATATATTTATTGGTCCATTAGTGTAATCAAATCTGATCTTAACAATGATCTTAAATCATTTGTGATTTATTAGTTTTGATAAGAATTTTTCATAAGTACATATATATTCTATATTAGTATTAAGCATAAATTCTGATGATGGCTACCCTATAGCAGAAACTTATCAATATAAATGCTCTCCATTATATCAGACTATTGAATCAATCTTCATCTTTGGCTCACCATTTTTTAGCATCATACATTGTATGCAAAGGTATATGTATATGTATATGCTGTAATTTTAAATACATGTAGTCTCCAAAGGGTGAGCATATATTTTTAATGAATAGTGTGCATGTTTGACTCTTAACATTAAATGTTAGTCTCAAAGAGGAAGAAAATGTCTACATGTAAATCTACTTTGTGTACAATTATAAAGAAAAGGATTTAATTAAGAATTATTTGACTTTTTGAGATATTTCAGGCTCATTTTGCATTGATATATTAAAGACCAATTTTCCATCTGCCTTTTTATTTTGTCAGGGTTGTAAAATAAATCAAGATAATGCTGAGAGATCTTACCACAAACTATCATAATTAGCTCTTTACTAGTTCTATTAAGTTTTGATCATTTGTGGCATTGACATCCATGTAAATTATGGTAAATGAATCATGTAGTAATTAACATGTTAAAAAAATTAACTATTTGTATTTGAAATGTATACCTTTCTAATTGTGAGGTCATCAATAGAAATGTGTAAACTAGAGAGAAGAGGAATCTACAGGTATTTAGAAGCCACGTACTTCAAACTTATTTACAATATTATTTTTTTCAGATTCTTATAACCACATAATCTCTAGATCTGTCTCAACAGAACAACCTTTCAACTGTGTGACTATAAAAGACTGTAATTAACCATGTACAATCAAGCTCGAGTTCACTCATGTCTGCGCACCAACATTTAACATTTTGCTGGACAGATGTCTGCAACAGGCATCTGACTGATTGGTGGTTATAATTGGTTAGGCCAGAGGTAGCCCAAGTTTCCTCTGGCTTCGATCGACACAAGCCATGGTGTCAGGGCCAGAGGAAACTTGATTGGGCTAGGCCAGAGGAAACCTAGGCTAACACATCTGTACAAACTACATTGGAACTTACTCGCTCTCTTTTTATTAGGTTGGAATTACGAAAGTTGAAGCAGTCCCGGATTTCGACAAAAAACCCCCAAAAAACTGTTAAAAAAGTTGCTTCTAACAGAAATATATATAACATCACTAATACCAGAGACATATATACAGAGAGATTGGTAACTCTCTATTTGCCCTTGTGTTAACATAGTGGCCCCTGACCTTCCCACAATCCTTTGCGGTCGCTCGGTTCAGTCTTCACTTGACGCCATATTAGAGAAATCGTGAAAACCACACACATAATTATCGATAATTTCTATTTGAAATCATCACCAAGATCCAATTATGTGCTTTAATTTTATTAATATCAAAGTGCAGAAGTGTCATCAATATGAAATATATCACAATTTGCTGTCCAAGTGTTTGTATTTTGAGTATGAAAGTCAAGCACACCGCAGGAAAGATCGGCGGGAATCTCCAATTTTCGAAAAGTCCCTATGGGGTTTTCGAGAATACAGATAAATGACAACAATGTGCATGATAAACAAGACCATATTCCATAAGCATGATAGTTTTTGGTTAATGTGGTAACTTTTGTAGTGGCCTAGATAAAACGATGTGCTTTTTGTGTGCGTTTAAAATTGACAATGTTTTGGTCTGACGTAATGGCTGCTTAATTACAAACTTGGACATGTCGAATAGGACCTAATGGATTTTCGAAAATACGTATAAATGACAACAATGTGCATGATCAATAAGACTATATCCCATAAGTTTGATAGTTTTTGGTTAATGTGGTAACTTTTGTAGTGGCCTAAATAAAACGATGTGCTTTTTGTGTGCGTTTAAAATTGACGATGTTTTGGTCTGACGTAATGGCTGCTTAATTACAAACTTGGACATGTCGAATAGGACCCAATGGATTTTCGAAAATACGGATAAATGACAACAATGTGCATGATCAATAAGACTATATCCCATAAGTTTGATAGTTTTTGGTTAATGTGGTAACTTTTGTAGTGGCCAAAATAAAACGATGTGCTTTTTGTGTGTATTTAAAATGACGATGTTTTGGTCTGACGTAATGGCGGATTAACCAGAACATGTCGAATAAGTTCCAGTACATCGATACACACATGCGCAAAGCCTGATTTACCTGTGCTCGCATGTGTTTGATAGGGGACAGGGCGCTCTTGATAAGGGATATGCTTGAGTGGTCACGAATAAAGGGAGCCACCACTTGTACGGGGAAATAGCGATGTTACTTATCTCTCTATATATGTCTCTGCTAATACATGTTTCTGCTTCTAATAAGCAAAAGAATTAGTGTTTGGTTTGCAATCAGATATTTATATAGGGCGAGCTGCATAATAAAATACAAACTTGTCTCGCAGTCTCGACTTTCTGGGGGAAATCATTAAGGTTTTATGCAATTTATACAAAGGTAATTCAAGTTGGCATGCCTATATATTAAAATTATGAGAATTAGGCAATCTGCAGTGCAGATAACAACATATCATACACTAATCATTACTGACAGACAGTGTACCTAGTGAACCGTACCAAATATTAACTGCTGAAGCTGTTCACATTCTGTGTCGTCGATGTTCGTTGTTGTCTCTTTGGGATCCGATTGGCAACCATTGCCGGTTCCCTGGTTCGAATCTCCATTCGATGCTAACTTCTCCAAACCACTCATCCCTATTCATTTATCCATGTTATGATATAAAGTAAACATAAAAACGAATGTTACCATAGCTTCGATTCACTTACGACACTAAAAAAAATTCGAAGAAAACAGCCTTGCATTCATAACTTTGGTCAACATGGGGAAAGTTGAAAGGTCATTTTACAGCGGAAGTTAACATCTTCAACAGTTCTTTTTCAAATTGAAATAGATCGGAGTTAAGGAAACTGTTGGTATTCGGCGTATATTAATGTTGTGGTTTCATAAATAAATAACACATAATTATGCTACATTTATAGACCTATTTTGTCTCAAAATTCAACAAGACATATTAAACAGGTTTATCGAACGCACCTGTCATTTCCACGCATGTGCATTGTTCTACTTCCGTTTTGTCTCTAAAAATGATGAGGAGAGGACAATATCTTCGTTTGAAGGATACTGCAACTAAATGGGACATTTTTGATGTAACAGATTTAAAAGTAAGTATTTCATTGGTAAAATATTTCCCATAAAACGTGTAAAATGACGTCGACATTTTTCAGTTTGTCAACATTTCTCCTCTTTGCATGACTGGCATGAGTCATCGCCTGTGACTGGCTACAGGCGGTGTTGTTGTTTATCAAAACTTAATTGTGTTTGTCAGTGGGAAGTTAAGGCCATGTTTGGCTCAGTGCGAACCTCAAGTTAAACTTGGCACTGTTATCGTACTATCCGATCATATCAGAAAGGCGTTGTTTGCCTGGTGATGTATATTATTGTACCACTCAGAAATGAATAGACTTTGTAAGAGTTGCTGATGGTGATGTATAGTTGGCAGATACTAGAGTATATGCATGTAATGTCTGAGCCTCTGAGACATTGATAACCTTTGCCCTAAGCCTCTCATACCTGATACTCTGCCACGCTATTGAAGGTGAACAATGCAGAAAGTTGCATACAATTGTGGTAGTTGGTAAATATAAACACAGAAGAAATAATGTTAGCATATATTTGCACAAAAAATAAACCTTGCATGCATGTTTAACAACAGAAAATGTGTGTCGGGTAAAAGTTATCCATGCATATTGCAATTCTGTGGAAATGCGAAGAAATGCCCACTAGTACCTGGTTTGAGTGGAAGTTTTATTTTTTCTTGTTACAGTTGTATTTCTTTAAAAAAAAAAGATTTTTTTTTACATTACATAAAGATCCATTCACACAATCTCTTTCACACAGAGAATACTGAATATGGATGTGTACATTCATCATCATCATCATCATCATCATCATCATCATCATCATCATCATCATCATCAAATTCATTTCACGCAATAGGCAATCATCTTCAAGTTTTGTATGTTGATCCCCTTGGCTTAATTGTTTCAGGAACAATTTGAAAACTTGAATCGATAGAAATATCTTACAAAACCATTGCGCTGTCTGTGTGTGCAGAATTGAAATGTAAATTTGTTGTACCGTAATATAATAATCAGTATTGTTTTCCGTCTACATGTATCTTCAAGGATATATACAATTTCACTTTGAGATCTAGTATTGCAATTTATTGTAATGTGGTCAAGAGTAATTTTTATAGTTCAATTACTTCCTCTGTTCTGTTTAGGTATGAGATTACTCATTTTGTACATTTCACTGCATTACATGATAGAAAAATGTAGCTCGATGATATTTTGCTATGGCTATTTCATATAAGTAATCATTGTGGGGTGGATGGAAAATGGGTTGTTTGAGTCAACTATCTAATGCTTCACATTTGTTGTGAATTCTTCTAAAACATTCCTCTTATTCACCAATATTCTGCTTTTTTATATGGTATTTTTTTTTTTTTTTTTTTATAAATGACACAAGCATAATTTTATCCAGAAACAGAATGTCCATAAATAGTTGTTGGACTTTTTAAAATGCAAATTATTATTTTTTTAGTTATTTGTGCATGAAATCTGGATTGATAAACAAGTAAAGTAAAAAAAAAACAAAAAAAAAACTATCGCTTGCACAACATCAGGACCCTTCGCCTCTTAAAATCTCTAATTGAAATTTTTGGCAAAAAAAATAAATTTGCTCGCTCGCTCCCTTTTATTTTTCCAATTTCCCAAAGAACAACTTTTTTTCCACATATATTTTTGGGAAATGGGAGTTAACAATTATATGGGCATGATCATGCCATTTGCTCGTTTTTGTGCTATTATCAGTACCCAACATGCCATAATACGTGATTTTAAGTGAATTTTCCTGTTTTTACCTTTCACAAGATGAATCCATGCAAAATCTTCCATAAATATATATTGTCACATATGTATGGATGCTTGCAGAACTGACAAAAAAATAGTATTTTCTTTTGAATCATGGAAGTTAAATTTTTAAACAAGTTTATTTAACTTAGAAAAACAAATAAAGTTAACCCTATCCATTAATTATAAATGGCCAAATACTAATTTTTTCACCTTTTACCCTATCTCCATTGATTATTAATTGCTAAATACTAATTTTTTCACCTTTTGGTGTAGATTTAACTCTTTATGTAAAATGTTCTGCTATTTAACTTTTTGAAATATTTATATTAGAAGATCAAAAGAAAACAAGTTAATCTTTCTAAAACGGTCATAAAAATGGGAGGTGTGAATGCTTCCTTTTTTGTCCCATTATAATTTGTGTTATTTTTTACCATTTCTGGGGTCAGAAATCCAAAGTACTTATATTATGTTAAACTAGAAATGTAAAAAAAAAAAAAAAAATGAAAAATATATAATTTTCTATTTTTATGCAACAAAAATGAACTAGCTATGAGTATAAAAATGACCACACACTGATGATTAGAGTGGTCAATCTAGAGTTTAAAAAAGTGAAATTTGGACTTTTAATGAAGGACAAGAAATACACATTTTCAAAATGGCCGCCAAATTGATGATTTATTAAAATTCTTGTGAAAAAAGTTCCATAAACAGCAGATGTCTTGATTTTGACACATTTTTCAGATTCGCATTTGCTAACAATAATGACCATATTTTGTTAGCTGTTGCAAAAAACCCTTACACGTACACCAGATCAAAACGAGACTTGAACGTGATTGAAACCACAGAGGTAGTACATCCTTAATATTATACAATATGAATTGTGATGAAAGGGGATGAGTTTATGTTGTCATAATATGTACAGAATTTCCTTTTAGACACTGAATGTAATTAGACGATTAAGCTCATTGTTAAGGTGTTTCCTGCTTAAAGGGAATTAAAATTTTAGCTTGCTGATAACACATACATGTATACATATCAGTTTATTACAGCTCTACAGACTTTAAACCATTAGATGAATGCACAAAAGATGTTACACTTATTAGCTCACCTGGTCCGAAGGACCAAGGTGAGCTTATGCCATACCGTTGCGTCTGTCGTCCGTCGTCCGTCGTCCGTCCGTCCGTCCGTCCGTCCGTCGTCCGTCCGTCCGTCAACAATTGACTTCTTCTTCGTAACCACACATCTGAATTTGACCAAATTTGGTCAGAAGCATCCCTATGGGTAGGGGACTCAAAATTGTACAAATGATGGGGCTGACCCCCTGGGGGCCTCTGGGGCGGGGCCAAAAGGGGTCATTTTTGCGCTATTGATATAAACGACTTCTTCTCTGAAACCAAGCTATGGTTATCACTCATATTTGCCTGGAAGCATCACTATAGGGTGGGGATTCAAAATTGTACAAATGATGGGGCTGACCCCCCAGGGGCCTGAGGGGTGGGGCTGAATGTGGTCAATTTGGCTATATTGATATAAACGACTTCTTCTCTGAAACCGAGCAATGCCTGTCACTCATATTTGCCTGGTAGCATCACTATGGGGTTGGGATTCAAAATTGTACAAATGATGGGACTGACCCTCCAGGGGCCTGAGGGGCGGGGCCAAATGTTGTCAATCGGGCTATATTCATGTAATTTACTTCTTCTCTGGAACCAAACAATGGATATCTCTCATCTTTTACTGGTAGCATCACCTTGGGGTAGGAATTTGAAATTGTACAAATAACGGGGCTGACCCCCTGGGGTCTGAGGGGCGGGGCCAAAAGGGGTCAGTTTTACAGAATTGATATAAACGACTTCTGCTCTGAAACTAAGCGATGGATATCGCTCATATTTGCCTGGTAGCATCACTATGGGGTGGGGATTAAAAATTGTACAAATGATGGAGCTGACCCCCCAGAGTGCTTAAGGGCGGGGCCAAATGTTGTCAATTGGGCTATATTGATATTAGCGACTTCTTCTCTGAAACCAAGCAATGGATATTGCTGATATTTGCCTGGTAGCATCACTATTGGGTGGGCATTCAAAATTGTACAAATGGTGAGGCTGACCCCCCGGGGGCCTGAGGGGCGGGGCCAAGAGGGGTCAATTTGGCTGAATTGATATAAACAACTTCTTCTCTGAAACTAAGCAAGGGATATCGCTCATATTTGCCTGGTAGCATCCTTTTGGGTAGGGATTCAAAATTTTATAAAGGAAGGAACTGACCCCCCACTCCCCCCGGGGTGCAGAGGGCAGGGTCAAAAGAGGTCAATTGGTTTAAACAAATTCTTTTCTGAAACTAAGCAATGGATATCACTCACATTTGTGTGGTAGCATCCCTATGGGTTTGTGCCAAAAGTTAATTTTATTTCATGGATTAATGCATTTTTTGACATAAAATCCTCACGTACCCATATAAAATGCCTATGATATATTGACATAGCAATACCAGTGACAAATATACTTAATCATCATTCTTGTTTCATATCTCATGAAATCCAGGTGAGCGATACAGGCCCTCTGGGCCTCTTGTTAATTATAGGAGCACAAAAATAGTTCTGAAGGAAGATACACAACTTTTTGTGAACATTTCATTGTTTAAATGTATTTAACAGGTACTTTGATACATGTATTTCTTCTCATATTTGATTAACTCATGTTTTGTAAAATGTGTGTTTACAGGGAAGTGTTTGGGTCCTTGTGGATAGCTGTGTGTAAAATGATCAGACCATCACAATTTCACAAGAAAGTGTTACATCTTTGTTCAACACAACCAGCAATACCACCCTTACAACTAAAGATCTCATACAACCATACCTTGCGACCTTGGATCTCCAGTGAACTCATCACCCTGCATCATGGACCAGCAGCGTCTGCTTCATCAGTTCATACAGCGAACTGGACTCGAGTTAGAGGCTGCAGCCAGTATTCTTCGGAGTAAGTACATGTATATTATAAAAATTATGATAAAAGTATTCTAACATAGACAGAAAAGATTTTTGTAATTCTTTTGTGTTTTACATGTTGACCTCTTCAATGGCCCCTTTTCCTTTTAAATGTGCAAAAATAAAGATATCATTATGTCGTCCCCACAGAGGTTTCCGTGTGATAACCCAAGTTCCCTTGGGCCGATCATTCATGCAGGTATATTCCTTACCAAAAGTGCTCACTTGGGATTGTGTTTCAGGTCAGAAGGTCAAAGGTCAAGGTCACTGTTACTAAAAATAGAAAATTTGTTTCGATGATATAATTCAAGTTCCCTTGGAGTGATCAAACTCAAACTTCATGCAGATCTTCCTTACCAAAAGTGCTTACTTGTAATTGCTTTTCAGGTCCAAAGGTCATGGTCACTGTTACTATGAATAGAAAATCTGTTTCCATGCAATAACTCCAGTTCTCTTGGGCCGATCAAGCTCAAACTTCTTGATGCTGATTTACCGAACGTTCCTGCTCTGTATTGCTGAATATCGAGCATATTTAAGTGATGCTGGTCTTGCTTACTTCTAACATTATTTCTTGAAGTGAAAAAATGAATCTATTTTTTCGTTATCACCCAACTTGCTGCATATGCGACACATCCACTTCCATGGAATTCTTGAATAAAAACTGACTGGGAAAAAGACATTAACGTGCTGTCCCTGTTGTGTAGGGAACCACATTGTCCACTTAGTATAATACCTGACCAGTTTATTTACTAAGACGTAACTCATCAGTGGAAAAGTGAGCGGGGTCTGCAGCCCTTTATATAGAGTTGTATAGGGTGGTGCAGGGTAACGTAATATGGCAGAGGTCTGGTGTAGGGTGGCGTAATGTTGATGTAGGTGATATTGTAATTGTATGGCTCTCCTAACAGTGGATAGACCTCCATGAAAATGAGACACTTGTTGAAGTTTATGTGTAATGTTTTTTTATAAAAAAAAGGAAAAAATGATAGTTCATGTTACTGGAGATGGAATGGCTAATGAAGAGACATAAGTTGTGGTACATGTACATGTATGTCTGGGAATGTTTCATAATTAGATGTGACGATTGTTGCATGTGCCAAATGTTCCATTTACCAGTCAGCATGTTGCTGTGTTATTTAGGCAACTATAGAGTTCTAGTTGTATACCAGGTAGTCAATGTTAATCTTGTCTCCAGTGAGACAAAGTGTGACGTTGGTAATGGTGACGTAATAATGGGTTGCCTAAGGCAATGCCATGACGTCACGGAGTGGTAGTCAGCGTGTCCGAAGTTGACGTAAGAGCATTGTGTCTAAGACAGAGTTGTAGTGGAACATAGGAGTGATTTGTTGGTGTAAATGTATGATGTGTACCTTTGTTAGTGTATCCTATTAGAGGTGGTTCTAGTGGCCCTGTTCATGTATCTATTGTCGTGCGCAGTCCAAATGGCAAATGTGCATGGGATAAAAAAAATGATAATATGACTGACTGAGGATGCAACAATTACCCTTGGACATTGTTCCCTAGTGGTGTCATGGTAAAGAGTTGGTGTATCTAGTAGGATACAACAGTTACCCTTGGACATTGTTCCCTAGTGGTGTCATGGTAAAGAGTTGGTATATCTAGTAGGATACAACAGTTACCCTTGGACATTCCTCCCTAGTGGTGTCATGGTAAAGAGTTGGTGTATCTAGTAGGATACAACAATTACCCTTGGACATTCCTCCCTAGTGGTGTCATGGTAAAGAGTTGGTGTATCTAGTAGGATACAACAGTTACCCTTGGACATTGTTCCCTAGTGGTGTCATGGTAAAGAGTTGGTATATCTAGTAGGATACAACAGTTACCCTTGGACATTCCTCCCTAGTGGTGTCATGGTAAAGAGTTGGTGTAGTTGGTAGAGTGCTACTGGGCTGTCTCTGTGTTGTCTAATTGGTGTGGATGTTCAAAGAAACAGAATCTAAGTTCACATTTAACTCCCCCACTGCATTATGCATTGGAGCAGTTAATCAGATGAATGAGGATTTGGATAACATAGCAACCTCATATCAGCATATGCCCAGATTTATAACAGTATTTGCTGATGGAGCGTTAACAATGTAAACTGTGCAATTGGCACTATTGCAAGTGACGTATGCTTATGGATAGAGGCATTTCAGCTAAATACATGTATGCATTCCGTGTAGTCTCTCTATCACAGCAATATGCCAATAGCTGTACCGTGATCATGCTTAATATAAGCAAAGTCAGGCTTTTTAAGAGTGCCATAGCTTACTGAAAAGCTAGTCCAAAAATTAATTTTCTGTCAACAACGTAATATAATTAAAGGGCAGGAAAATATCAAAGGTCTGACATGGAGATAGGTGATGCCCAGCCACATGACAATATTGATAAATTTGGGAAAAGCAAGGGAACGGGACAAATCTAAGCAAGAAATTAGTTATTATTAATGATAAGTTTCATCAGAGTCTAATTTCTGGAAAGATTTATTTCTGATACTTCTATTCAAATCTTTTACTGCACATACATATAGGGGTGACCCCCCCCCCCCCCCCCTCCCCCCCAATATAATTTGTGATTCATTGATTGGAATGCTCTTCTTGTGTACATGTTTACATTTCATTTACTGAGTACTGTGTAAATATTTATAAAAATGAGTAAACTTTGCAGCGTAAATGTCTTGTCCTATAACAAAAATACTGGGTACATGTATACATTACCACACAAGTCGTGTAAAAACATAGCGAACATTGACGTCAATTTATGTCCATACTCGGGTAATAAGTCCCCAGGGTATAATCATTGACAACAGGTGTGAATGCTTTGTTCTCCGTGGAGAATACCATAACTTATTTGCATCTAGAACTCGGCAAATCTACTGGAAGTGATGAATGGATGATAAGTGATCACATGACTAATTACCGTGGACACCAATGGCTGTAGGTCAGAGTTATATGTCCTACTTTATGTGTGATATCAGGACACTATATGCTATTGATTTAATAGTTTCTGGTTGTGTAGAGAGTAGAAAATGAAACTTTCCCAATAAATAACCTCATGTATTTTGTTAATCATTAAGATCAGTAGAGTCAACAGGTGTTCTGATTATAAAAGGATATCCTCTATTTTCATCTCACCTGGACTGAAGGGCCAAGTGAGCTTGCTATGTGGTGTGTCGTTTGTCCTGTCATCTGTCTGTTGTCTGTACATCTGGCTTCAAATTTTTCCTTTAAACAACTCAATTCTTCTCAAAAAACAAAATGACCTAGAATCATGATGTTTAGCAGGTATGTTCCTGTGATGAATTAAGCCCAACTAAATTTAGGAAAAGAAAAGACCTTGACCCATATTCAAGGTCACAGGGGTCAAATTTGTATACTCAGACAGTTTCTTATTAGAAAAGTTGTCAAAATTCTAAAACTGCTTTTTATAATAAACTAGAGGTCCCAACCTGTAGAACCAAGGTATTTGGCCAGTGGTTTCTTGGGGTGATGCCAAGAAAGTTTGTGAATGGAAATGCCCTTGACTGATATTCAAGGTCGAATTTGCTAAAACACAATATACACACAACTTAAACAAGTTCCAAGTTCCATTGATTTACTGAAAGACAGAGAATCATTTTAGAAACGAATACCTGGTAAGTGATACAGGTCCATTGAGCCTCTTGTTTTGGTGACAGATTGCAAAACTCAGAAAGCTGTGAATTTATTAAATCTATATGGGTAAGGAGGAAAATTTATATTGTCGAGACTGACCCTTGACCTACATAGGAAGTTCAATTTAAATTTCCTAACCTGTTTGTATTGGCCAATGGTGATTCACAGGACAGCTTTAGAAGTACCTCCCTAGAACATATAGCATTACTAACCTCTCCGGAAACAGATTAAAATAATTTAAAAACAAAGTTACATTTCTTTATCTAGCTATATATAAATATATAGGTAGCACACTACAGTAGGACAGCCTGGCCATGGGCAATTTTTTTGTTAAGCAAATAACTCCTGTATTATGATATGCATAAAAAATAAATGTACACTATAATTGGTATATTCAGTATGAAGTAGTACATACAGGCTTCACATTTATTAAAACAAAAATCAATAAATTGGTTCCGGATTTTAAATATCCGGATTTTCCGAACGTGTGTTTACACAGGAAATTTAGTTTTGCCTACAGCGAAAAATGGAAGCCCAAAGAAAAGGTAAGATAGCGGAAAAACTTAATTTACACCATATGTCCAAACAAGATTACTTCTGTCTTTGGGATAGAGATATTTAATTTTAAATAGGTTTCAGAAAAAAAATTGTGTAGAGAATTGTGCCATTTTGGGTCAAATATCATAATATTTTGCAATTTTTGAGAATTTTTTAAGCTGTTACCATGGTATTCACAGCTCTAAAATTCACAGAAAATATCAGTTTACTTATCCTTCAGAGCTCTATTAAAATTGCAAATGTTGTACAGATTTCAAATATATATACTTTATTAGAGGTTATATGTAAGGTTAACTGGCAATGTTTACATATCTAAAACATGTGCCATATTTTTCAGAATTTGGCATTTTTACTGTACACTGCTACCATATATATATATATATATATAGCCTATATACATGTATCTACCTTATACTACCTGTGTATGACAGGTTCAAATGAAATAAAGTACATTTTTGTCTAGGAATTGATGGACTCATGAAGCCAGACATAGCCGTTACTTTTCTGATGTTGGTGACAGTGGAATCAACATTTTTGCTAGACTCTAAATTTCTCTTGAAGGAAGTATGCTACATCATAATTGACACTGGAATAGTTATACAATTGTATATCTACCCCGGTATATATTTAACCATCCCAAAACATATTTCAGACTCAGAACTTTAACAAAAATTTATTGTAAATTGGACTTAATTAATTAACTTGCCCATGTTAATGTTTTCCCTTTAACTCCACATTGAAGTCGATTTCTAGTACATAAGCTATCTGATAATAATTGCACCTGAATTATACGTCTAAATATAACCATCCAAACTCACGATTTCAACTAGAATTTACTGTTAATTGGCCATGGACTTTGTTAGCCATGTTAAAGTGCTGGTTTGGTTTATTTTGTTTAATGTACATGTCCTATTAACAGCCAGGGTCATTTAAGGACATGCCAGGTTTTGGAGGTGGAGGAAAGTTGGAGAACCCAGAGAAAAATCACTGACCTGTGGTCTGTACCAGTTAGGCAATTGCCTCACGTGGGTTTCAAACTCACAACCCAGAGGTGGAGAGCTAGTGATAAAGTATTAAGACACCTTAACCACTCGGCCACCACGGCCCCTGCCATAACCAAACCTGGATTATACTTTAATCTATGCATGAGCATCCTTTACGTACATGTCAAATTTTGAATAAGGTTAATTGGAGGAAGTTAGAGAAAGACATTGGTTCTAAAGCCCAATAGCCACGGACAATAATTGGTGATCTATTTGAGATGGCAATGAATGTTGCTGTGATTAATTATATAATAAGTTAGGAGTTTTATATTCTGCATATTTCATTCTGATGATGGGTAAACCTTTTCCAAACCACTGATAGTAAGGGCAGGCCTGGTCCACTGAGAAGCTGAGCTAGCCTGTGCCATATGTGTATATATGCTCTCAGCTTATATTTGACCTACATTTTTAATTAAAATAAAAAATAAAACAGTTGAGCTACTTCTGCCCCACAGTCATCTTATTTTCAGTACAGCAAATCAATGTATGACCTCATTAGAAAATTGATATTGTGAATGATTACATGTAAATTGCTGAAGTTAATTGAATGCATGATGAATTTGAATAGGACTTCAGTGCTCACAAGAATTTAGAAAAGAACAAGCATATCTGTAGGGTTTTGAACAAATCCAACAGTTTATGAACAAAAGTGGAAATTGTTCCTGTCTCATATGAAGGGAATAAATCAAGTTTTTGTTTATATGTGAAATTCCATCCTAAAGAGGCTTGAATAACTGGCCTCGCCACCTCCGAAAGAACACAGGTCATAGGTGAATATTGATTTGGAGGAGGGATTTGTGAAACAGTGATGTGCAGTAGTCCGGCTGTGATGTAGTGATACCCAACACATATAAAATCAATTCCGTGGGCAGAGATGGTCATATGAAAAAGGTAATCAATACTTAAGTGGCTAAGCTGAAGATTCCAGCTGACTGAATCAAGTGAGTCTTTTTTTTCACAGACTACACTGGCCACTGTGTGTGTGACAACTGCACATATAGGTTTATTTAACTTTATATATATCATCTTCAACTTTCTGGACGTACATGTATGCATATTTGTATCCAAACTTTGTTAGAAATATCAAGAATCATTGTAATGTCAATTTTGTCAACATTTGGTCCTATCTAGAAATCTATAGATATCATTGCAGCTGTTTCAGTTTACTGTTGCATAATATGTGTATCACACTATTACATGTGTATTTTGGAAAAATTCTTCATTAGAAATCTTGAAAGTCATTGTAAAGACAATTTGTCAGTGTTTGGTCCTATCTAGATATTGTCACGGATGTTTTAGCTGTGATTGCACAATATGTTACATTTGAAGCAAGTGTATAGTATGTCTCGAGCTACTATATCAGATGTGTTAATCATGTTTTCGGTAGCTTTAAGTCGGTACTCTAGTGACACATGTCACTAGAGGTTGGACTTGGTGTTTTATATGTTTCCCCATTTTCCGTTAGAGAATCGAGTGTTGGTTTCTGTTCGAGTGTTGGTTTCTGTTAGCCATTATAATATACATGTACTGGTATTACAACTTCCAATTGTACAACAATTGATGTATTCACCTTGGTAACTGACCTTGTACACTGCATGAGGCTTCTGTTTGGATTGGTTGTTGTGGTCTCACTATAAACACCCACCCCTGGGGGTAATTCATGCTAATTCATCATAAAATTTGACCAAGAAGTTTTTCAGAGTTTGTCTTACTTTCCTGATAGAGATATGGTTCTGATTTATTTGCCTGCTAGTTCCTTTGTGGTCAAACATCACAGCATTGCAGTGATATTGAATTTTCTTCAGATGACATTTTTTCCTTTGGCTAAATATGATGTTTTGCCACATATCCATCGAAGTGGGAGCAGGGGGCATACACGTATCACAAACATATTCTTCCATATTATTGTGACAATATCAGTAGCTCTTTTGTTACTTTGACCAATTGATGAATGTTAGCAAAACTTTGACAAAGTTCTTTGTCAATTTCTCAGGTAAAGAGTTCAACAGTTTGTAGAAAATTGCAAAACAAAAGTTATATAAAAATTTTAACCTCTTGTTGGCCTGGATGAAAGTGCAGGAGAGGTCTTATTGTGGGAGGAAACCATAGTATACCTGAAGAAAATCCACATGGTGGGGCAGATGAAAGCTTGTGTGATCTGAGGACCTGTTAATTGGTTGCTGGGCATGGGCTGTATTATTTTGTGAAGGCACTGGGGTAGCAGACAAAAGATTAACCTGGCTTTGATGGAATATTTAACGACAGAATACAATTGGAAACTGTGGACAATTTGTTCTAACTGTTCTTTAATCTATCAATGGAACAACCATTGCAAAGTAATTATTGTATCGCAGAGGAATTTTGAGTTGCATTTTTACATGCCGGTCATTGATAGCCTTATTAAGATGTAGTAAACAAAAATGGCAAAGTGAATGTCCACTATAGATCAGATTATATATATGATAATTAGGATGCATGTAGGGAAGATTACTGGGGGAAAATATTTGTGCATTATAGCGATGGGATATCGGTGGCAAATCCATAATCAATTATCAGTTATAAATGGGAAAGCTTTCTGATGTAGGTAATTGATTACCGGTACGTTATTGACTGTTAGTGTGAATTTCCATAAAATGAGCACATTCTAACTTTTAAGCAGTCATATTACTTCAGGAGGTATATTTTGACAGATTAACACAAAATGCCAAATTTACCTATAGGTAGATATGAATGAAATGTTTTAAGATTGACGTTATTATACCCTCCGTAACGAAATTAGGGGCGGTATACTGGAATCAGCCTGTCTGTCCTATAATCTTGTCTGGATAACTAATAAAGTAATATTCCGATTTCAACAAAACTTTGTATGCATGATCAGTATCACAAGTAGTTGTGCATCCTGATTTTTTTTCACCACAATGCATTTTTCAAAATGGCCACTGGCCTCTGATTGGTTGAGGTTTGTCTGGACAACTCCTTATAAAGTATATACGTACTAACCAGATTTTAACGAAACCTGGTATTTATGATTGGTATTGCCATGTAATTGTGCATAAGAAAAAAAATCTACCATGATGTATAATCCAAAATGGTCGCCGGCTTCTGATTGGTAGATACAATCCACTACTCCTATTAAAGTACTTTCCCGCTTTTTAACGGAACTTTTTTATTAACAATGTAACAACTGACTTGATAATATGATTACACTCACCTATAGCATACTCAACTATAACACCCATGGGGGTAATTATTAGTTATCTCTGGGGATACTAATCTAGTTATGTTTACATATTGGCTATGGAATCCTTTATGTGGGTAAAAGATAGTACAGGATAATATTAAATATTGTCAATATATACATTTGTATATACAGATGATGGATGATTAGTTAATGAATTATATATCCGATCATTGTCCCCTCAGACCTTTTATATATATATCTTTATTTAACATTGTCACACCAACTGAATATAAGAAGCCATCTTCCTACCTTCATCTACTTTTCATACCCATGAAATACCCCATCATGAGAAGGTGCTTTGGTATACACCAAAACAATAACCCCTATTTGATATCTGACCTTGACTTCAAGTACTGAAATAAATGTTTTTAGAACATGTTGAAAAATGCACTGTTCATGTATAGATTTCAGACTTGGTGTCTAGATAGGAGACAGGAGAAAGCACTGTTACCTTAACTTCCAAGTTCTGAAATACAGTATGTCATGCTTCCTATTACATGTACGACTAGTCATCTATATGCTACCAGTTTGACATCTTTTCTCTAAGACACATGCTTTATATTTTTCATATTATCTTGCTTTATAATCAAATGTAAAATTTAGCATATGTGGAATTGTTTAGGAACAAGTCTTATAAACACAAATATTTATATTTTAAGATTATTTTGTGTGTTTTAGGAACTGACTGGGACCTTGTGGAATCCTACCGCATGTTTGACAATTTAGTCAAGATTGGCAAGATCAAGCCCGTCCAGCCACCAATGCATTCCCGCTTGTCCAGTGCTCCAGGGATGACTGGTGGTCAACCGTCCCGCTCATCAGCTGGTCCAGGAATGACCATCAACCAGCCATCCCGCCTGTCCAGTAATCCGGGGATGAACAGTGGTCAGAATATGTCAAATGCCCAGCGGTACTCAAGTGGACAGCCCAGGCAGGAGAGCTACCCCAGGGGTACAGCTTTATACCGTGGGCCACAGCCACAAGAGAGGATAATTCCCATACAGGTGGAGAAGCCTCGTCCACTGTCACAGGCGGCGGGCCGCACCTCCACCCCTCCCCCAATGGTCAAGAGACCAGTCAGTCAACAAGTGCAGTACAGGGATCATCCAGGTGACAGATATCCTGGGGAGCAGAGTAGGCTGTCTGGAGACCCAAATAGATACCAAGGAAACCAAAACAGGTTTCAAGGAGGCCATGATAGATATCCTGGGGATATGTCTGCAGGTCATAACAGGTTAGATGACCGTGCTACGTTTCAAGGGGATCAAACTAGGTTATCAGGGGACCAAGGTAGGTTTCAAGGTGACCATAACCGGATGCATGGTGATCAAGGGAGGTTACCAGGTGACCATTGCAGGTTACCTGGAGACCAGGGCAAGTTCCATGTTCAAGCAGTCAAGCCACAAACTACCTCCTATCAAGGAACACCTGGTCAGTATATGTCTGGACAAGGGAGAGGCCTGGAGATCAACTCAAGGTCAAATGCTCCCTCTTATAGTGCTGAAAATGGACAAATCAGATCTGGTATAGGGTCTGGTCCAGGGCAGAAAATATCAATCATCAATATCCAGGGTCCTGGTCAGCATTCAGCAACCGAGACTGAAAATCAGAAAAGGTCAGATACTTCTATACAGTCTGGAAATCCTCACACCACAGGATTTGGATCTCAGGTTAAGCAACAAAGTCAAGTGCCAGTGATAAAAACACATTCTCAGGCACCAAGACCTCACAGTGAGGTCCTGCATGACAACAGGGTATCACCACCGAGAATGGTGGGAGGCTCCTTACCCCAGAACCAGATGACAACTACACAGAGGCCAGTCAGTGAGATTGTCACCAGTGGTAAACACACCTCGACTGGTAAACCTGACACCAAGTCTGCTGATGTGACGCCCACAGGGGACCAAGGAGAGACAGAGGTCACAGGGGGTCTCGACACCAAGGCTTCACACGTTACTCCATCATGTAAGTTATCTTCTGTCACATTAAAGCATTTAGACACTATATCAAATGTCAAATAAATTTCATAATGAAAATAAATTGCATCATGCGTCACGTAGGTTGACTTTCTGGATGATTTATTAACAAAATTAATTGTGGATTTGTATTAAATTAAGTAGGTCTCAAAGATATGCATCTTAATTGCTTTTAGCTTAGACCTTAGTGATCAGTATGTTTCAATACTCCAAATATATAAACAAATTACTTAAAAGTTTATGAATGGGAAATCTCATATGTTACCCATTGTTAAAATTTTCTGTATAGTTTTGTCAAGGGTGCCAAGATAATATCACTTAACTGAAGCAAGTGATAAATAACATTGTATATTACGTAAAGATTATATATTTGTACCTTAGTTTTCATGAAATTGAAAACTAAATTCACATAGATCAAATGAATCTGTAACATGTAATATGTATTTAGGATCAACTTATCTTGTTCAAGGTCTGGCATTATAAAACAAATTGTTGTTGAAAGCACAAGACTTGACATAAATCAGTCTCAAATACATGGGTAATAGGTCCCTGCAGGTAGGGCGTAAGAATTGTACCTGCTGCCCCCATTGCATGATCGTAAGAGGCGACTAAACTTGGGATCTTATCTTTTCTCTTCTTTCTTGATAACTTTCTTCTTCCTAATGTCTCCCTTGACAATGCCTCACTTTTGGCCTTTAGTTGAGCGTTCGCCGCTGTGAGGAAGGTTTTGGGTTCTGTCCCCTAGCCGAGACATACCAGAGTCTTTAAAAATGGTAGTTGCTACTCCTGCTTAGCGCTCAGCATATTTGGAGTGGGACGACTGGTTGGCCCGTTGTCAGTATAATGTGACCGGGTGGGGTGTGCTGCTGGGTGTCTTCGGCAGTATGCTTCAGTGAGATAGCACTTTAAATCGGCAAAAGTTCCGGCCTATCACAAGGAGACTTAACACGAACATACCGCAGCCTCCCAAAACACACATACGCACTCACCACACTCATACATGTCGCACGCACGGGAGGCCGTCCTTAAATGACCTTAGATGTTAATAGGACGTTAAACAAAATAAACCAAACCAAACATGGGCAATACATTCTTTTCCTCATATATAAATGTATCAAAATTACATAGAAATGATATGAACATAATTTGACTGAATTACTTTGACAAAACCTGCAGTATACTTGTATTACCAGAAGCCAATGTGCATACTTGCATTATTACCTGAAGCCAATGTGCATACATGTACTTGCATTACCTGAAGATGTGCAATGCGCTACTGTAAGGTAACTTTGACCTTAATCTCAAGGTCAAAGTGAAAATTGTTCTGATAATTTTTTAACTGTTGATACCTTTTTAATCGTTTAAGATATTTTGATGAATGTTGCTTTATATTACTCTGTCATTGGATCTTTGCAACCTTGATGTAAAGGTTAAAAGTGAATTGAATTTTAAAAAAATAAATGCCTAGTAAGGGATAAGGGGAGACATGTTTTTTTTCACAAAAACTATACTTATGACATCATCATGCATCAGTTTAATTTTTTTTCCCCATTTTTACAGCTCCGCGGCCCTTGAAGCGTGGATTCTCTAAGATCGTTGAGAATGAGTCTCTGGTGAGTGCGACCAGGAGTAGCCTGTTACATGACATCGAAGAGGACAGCCATGATCACATGTATGTACAGACCTTCGTCCTCCCTGATCTAACAATCTTCTCCTCAGACTACCGTGCTTTCCTGGAGAAGGACCTCGTCGAAACCTCCACACTGGTCTCCTTGGAACAAGCAGGTCAGTAGCTTAATGTCATAGTTTACAGAAATAATCATTATAATTTACTAGATATCACATCAGTCAGAACCTCTTACTTATTCCTACCTTGACTTTCAAATATTCTCATGTTATTTGCACTCATGTATAATATGCTTTTCTACATTTGAACTGTACATGTGTTCTGAATATTTTTCAACATTTCCATACTTGTCTGTTTCCAATGGTTATATAGATACCATTTAGGTACCTCCAGAGTATCAACACCTTACAAATACTTTATTTCATGTTGTCAGGACGACTAAACTGGTGGGCAGAGATGGGCATCTGTCAGCGACTCCTTCCCATGGCCACTTCAGGAGACGGTAACTGTCTGCTACATGCAGCATCTCTAGGTATGTATGTTGTATGGTGTAACGTACAATTCGTCTTACTAACCGATCAATATTTATGTGGACTATATTTAGGGGGAGAAAAAAGAAACTTCTTTGTCCATTTTGAATACCTGGTATGTCGACAGAAATCCTTTCAAAGTAAATATGATTTTGAGAAACATTCATCAAAGATCAAATTACTTTATGTTATGTAACAAAATCATTTTTCAGCATGATTTAGAGAAAACCATTAAATATAACATACATAGTCTAGTACATGAGGTAATATAAATATAACATACATAGTCTAGTACATGAGGTAATATAAATATAACATACATAGTCTAGTACATGAGGTAATATAAATATAACATACATAGTCTAGTACATGCGGTAATATAAATATAACATACATAGTCTAGTACATGAGGTAATATAAATATAACATACATAGTCTAGTACATGAGGTAATATAAATATAACATACATAGTCTAGTACATGAGGTAATATAAATATAACATACATAGTCTAGTACATGAGGTAATATAAATATAACATACATGAGAGTCTAGTACATGAGGTAATATAAATATAACATACATAGTCTAGTACATGAGGTAATATAAATATAACATACATAGTCTAGTACATGAGGTAATATAAATATAACATACATAGTCTAGTACATGAGGTAATATAAATATAACATACATAGTCTAGTACATGAGGTAATATAAATATAACATACATAGTCTAGTACATGAGGTAATATAAATATAACATACATAGTCTAGTACATGAGGTAATATAAATATAACATACATAGTCTAGTACATGCGGTAATATAAATATAACATACATAGTCTAGTACATGAGGTAATATAAATATAACATACATAGTCTAGTACATGAGGTAATATAAATATAACATACATAGTCTAGTACATGAGGTAATATAAATATAACATACATAGTCTAGTACATGAGGTAATATAAATATAACATACATAGTCTAGTACATGAGGTAATATAAATATAACATACATAAGAGTCTAGTACATGAGGTAATATAAATATAACATACATAGTCTAGTACATGAGGTAATATAAATATAACATACATAGTCTAGTACATGAGGTAATATAAATATAACATACATAGTCTAGTACATGAGGTAATATAAATATAACATACATAGTCTAGTACATGAGGTTATATAACATACATAGTCTAGTACATGAGGTAATATAAATATAACATACATAAGAGTCTAGTACATGAGGTAATATAAATATAACATACATAGTCTAGTACATTAGGTAATATAAATATAACATACATAGTCTAGTACATGAGGTAATATAAATATAACATACATAGTCTAGTACATTAGGTAATATAAATATAACATACATAAGAGACTAGTACATGAGGTAATATAAATATAACATACATAGTCTAGTACATGAGGTAATATAAATATAACATACATAGTCTAGTACATGAGGTAATATAAATATAACATACATAGTCTAGTACATGAGGTAATATAAATATAACATACATAGTCTAGTACATGCGGTAATATAAATATAACATACATAGTCTAGTACATGAGGTAATATAAATATAACATACATAGTCTAGTACATGAGGTAATATAAATATAACATACATAGTCTAGTACATGAGGTAATATAAATATAACATACATAAGAGTCTAGTACATGAGGTAATATAAATATAACATACATAGTCTAGTACATGAGGTAATATAAATATAACATACATAGTCTAGTACATGAGGTAATATAAATATAACATACATAGTCTAGTACATGAGGTAATATAAATATAACATACATAGTCTAGTACATGAGGTAATATAAATATAACATACATAGTCTAGTACATGAGGTAATATAAATATAACATACATAGTCTAGTACATGAGGTAATATAACATACATAGTCTAGTACATGAGGTAATATAAATATAACATACATGAGAGTCTAGTACATGAGGTAATATAAATATAACATACATAGTCTAGTACATGAGGTAATATAAATATAACATACATAGTCTAGTACATGAGGTAATATAAATATAACATACATAGTCTAGTACATGCGGTAATATAACATACATAGTCTAGTACATGAGGTAATATAAATATAACAAACATAAGAGTCTAGTACATGAGGTAATATAAATATAACATACATAGTCTAGTACATGAGGTAATATAAATATAACATACATAGTCTAGTACATGAGGTAATATAAATATAACATACATAGTCTAGTACATGAGGTAATATAAATATAACATACATAGTCTAGTACATGAGGTAATATAAATATAACATACATAGTCTAGTACATGAGGTTATATAAATATAACATACATAGTCTAGTACATGAGGTAATATAAATATAACATACATAGTCTAGTACATGAGGTAATATAAATATAACATACATAGTCTAGTACATGAGGTTATATAAATATAACATACATAGTCTAGTACATGAGGTAATATAAATATAACATACATAGTCTAGTACATGCGGTAATATAAATATAACATACATGAGAGTCTAGTACATGAGGTAATATAAATATAACATACATGAGAGTCTAGTACATGAGGTAATATAAATATAACATACATAGTCTAGTACATGAGGTAATAGAAATATAACATACATAAGAGACTAGTACATGAGGTAATATAAATATAACATACATAGTCTAGTACATGAGGTAATATAAATATAACATACATAGTCTAGTACATGAGGTAATATAAATATAACATACATAGTCTAGTACATGCGGTAATATAAATATAACATACATAGTCTAGTACATGAGGTAATATAAATATAACATACATAGTCTAGTACATGAGGTAATATAAATATAACATACATAGTCTAGTACATGAGGTAATATAAATATAACATACATAGTCTAGTACATGAGGTAATATAAATATAACATACATAGTCTAGTACATGAGGTAATATAAATATAACATACATAGTCTAGTACATGCGGTAATATAAATATAACATACATAGTCTAGTACATGAGGTAATATAAATATAACATACATAAGAGTCTAGTACATGAGGTAATATAAATATAACATACATAAGTGTCTAGTACATGAGGTAATATAAATATGACATACATAGTCTAGTACATGAGGTAATATAAATATAACATACATAAGAGTCTAGTACATGAGGTAATATAAATATAACATACATAAGAGTCTAGTACATGAGGTAATATAAATATAACATACATAGTCTAGTACATGAGGTAATATAAATATAACATACATAGTCTAGTACATGAGGTAATATAAATATAACATACATAGTCTAGTACATGAGGTAATATAAATATAACATACATAAGAGTCTAGTACATGAGGTAATATAAATATAACATACATAAGAGTCTAGTACATTAGGTAATATAAATATAACATACATAGTCTAGTACATTAGGTAATATAAATATAACATACATAAGAGACTAGTACATGAGGTAATATAAATATAACATACATAGTCTAGTACATGAGGTAATATAAATATAACATACATAGTCTAGTACATGAGGTAATATAAATATAACATACATAGTCTAGTACATGAGGTAATATAAATATAACATACATAGTCTAGTACATGAGGTAATATAAATATAACATACATAGTCTAGTACATGAGGTAATATAAATATAACATACATAAGAGTCTAGTACATGAGGTAATATAAATATAACATACATAAGAGTCTAGTACATGAGGTAATATAAATATAACATACATAGTCTAGTACATGAGGTAATATAAATATAACATACATAGTCTAGTACATGAGGTAATATAAATATAACATACATAGTCTAGTACATGAGGTAATATAAATATAACATAAGAGTCTAGTACATGAGGTAATATAAATATAACATACATAGTCTAGTACATGAGGTAATATAAATATAACATACATAGTCTAGTACATGAGGTAATATATAAATATAACATACATAAGAGTCTAGTACATGAGGTAATATATAAATATAACATACATAAGAGTGTAGTACATGAGGTAATATATAAATATAACATACATAGTCTAGTACATGAGGTAATATAAATATAACATACATAAGAGTCTAGTACATGAGGTAATATAAATATAACATACATAGTCTAGTACATGAGGTAATATAAATATAACATACATAGTCTAGTACATGAGGTAATATAAATATAACATACATAGTCTAGTACATGAGGTAATATATAAATATAACATACATAAGAGTCTAGTACATGAGGTAATATAAATATAACATACATAGTCTAGTACATGAGGTAATATAAATATAACATACAAAGTCTAGTACATGAGGTAATATAAATATAACATACATAGTCTAGTACATGAGGTAATATAAATATAACATACATAGTCTAGTACATGAGGTAATATAAATATAACATACATAGTCTAGTACATGAGGTAATATAAATATAACATACATAAGAGTCTAGTACATGAGGTAATATAAATATAACATACATAAGAGTGTAGTACATGAGGTAATATAAATATAACATACATATATGAGAGTGTAGTACATGAGGTAATATAAATATAACATACATAGTCTAGTACATTAGGTAATATAAATATAACATACATAAGAGACTAGTACATGAGGTAATATAAATATAACATACATAGTCTAGTACATGAGGTAATATAAATATAACATACATAGTCTAGTACATGAGGTAATATAAATATAACATACATAAGAGTCGAGTACATGAGGTAATATAAATATAACATACATAGTCTAGTACATGAGGTAATATAAATATAACATACATAGTCTAGTACATGAGGTAATATAAATATAACATACATAGTCTAGTACATGAGGTAATATAAATATAACATACATAGTCTAGTACATGAGGTAATATATAAATATAACATACATAAGAGTCTAGTACATGAGGTAATATAAATATAACATACATAGTCTAGTACATGAGGTAATATAAATATAACATACATAGTCTAGTACATGAGGTAATATAAATATAACATACATAGTCTAGTACATGAGGTAATATAAATATAACATACATAGTCTAGTACATGAGGTAATATAAATATAACAAACATAAGAGTCTAGTACATGAGGTAATATAAATATAACATACATAGTCTAGTACATGAGGTAATATAAATATAACATTCATAAGAGTCTAGTACATGAGGTAATATAAATATAACATACATAGTCTAGTACATGAGGTAATATAAATATAACATACATAGTCTAGTACATGAGGTAATATAAATATAACATACATAAGAGACTAGTACATGAGGTAATATAAATATAACATACATAGTCTAGTACATGAGGTAATATAAATATAACATACATAGTCTAGTACATGCGGTAATATAAATATAACATACATAAGAGTCTAGTACATGAGGTAATATAAATATAACATACATAAGAGTCTAGTACATGAGGTAATATAAATATAACATACATAGTCTAGTACATGAGGTAATATAAATATAACATACATAGTCTAGTACATGAGGTAATATTAGGAGGAACCAGTCAAATGAACCAATGCCATTGTCACAATGAAGACCTGAAGTAAATATATCTCTAAGGTCAAATGTTGGTTGTGAGAGTTGCTACACTTAACGGTGGACTGGTTTGTTATCATTTTCTGTACAATATAAAAACTAGCCCCCCACTTGGCACAAACATGTGTGGGTGTTTTCACCACATAATATAAGATAATTGTGAGAGGAAGTACATTTGATCTGCAGTAGATAAAACATGGATATGTGGGAATGTGTATAGAGCATTAATGTTGATGCCCATGGGAAATCATTAAATTAGTACGACACAAGCAAATTTATCCAACAGTGATATTGAGTTGTCTCCCTTTGACCTGAGTTGATGTGTTATAACAGCGATGTGGGGTATCCATGACCGGGAGCTGATGTTAAGGAAGGCTCTGTACGATACACTCACACAACAGACATACAGCAAGGCCCTGTACAGGCGCTGGAGGTGGCAACAGACCCAGGTCAACAAAGAGGTAGGTCTATAGATGTAGGAGGTGTAGGTCAAGTTTGTCAAACAAGCTAGTTTTATATGGTATTTACATTTGTACATGTATATTCTAGACGATTTTCCTCATTGATGATTTAGATATTAATCAAAGATATTGGTAATTACTGAATTCCAAAACTACAATTTTAGGCAATTTTGATGATGTCAGTAGTTTATTTTGGTCAAAATGTCTCGGCTGATATTTGGAACACAAGACATTTCATTAATCAGATAATGGCTTTAAAAGAACACTCTTGTCATATTTGACCTGAAGAATCAGTCCACCTTGATGCTGTATAGTTTAACATAATATGTTCTTTTTCAGTCCGGTCTGATCTTCTCTGAGGACGAATGGCAGCAGGAGTGGAAGGGAATCCTGAAGCTGGCCTCCAGCCGTCCGAGATCTCTCCCCGGCATGTCCCGTCGCAGTAGTAGTTGTTGTGACAGCGCCATCACTCAGGGGTAATAAAGGATATCACTTATCGGATCATTCTACTCTGTATACCAGATATATCTTTATATAAAGATTGCTGGTTATGTTCTTCACTTACTCAACCAATTCTTATGAATTTTGGCGAACACAATCTGTATATTATGATAAATAATCATTATAAGGCTGTTGTATGCTGGCAATTTATTTTTGATGTTGAGGATTTCCCTGAGGGTTAAGCACTTTAATGATTTCCTATTAAATATAAAAGTATATGTTGGATAGGAAGGGCCCTTTGATGTACATCTGTCTCTTTATAATCCAGGTGAATGTGACACATCCACTTCTACAGAGTTCAGTTTATAAGTTTGTTTGTTTAATGGTCAGTTAACAGTTGAGGTTCCACTGAAATACAGGATGCCCCCAGAATGATACCCTTTCAATTCAGAATTATACTTAACTAAAACTAAAAATGACAGCACAATCATAATTAAAGAAGAGGACAATAAAACAACTGAGCACCTGGATTACCCTCAGGATGATTGCCATAGTAACTTGGATCACCCTCAGGATGAATGCCATAGTAACTTGGTTTACCCTCAGGATGATTGCCATAGTAACTTGGATTACCCTCAGGATTATTGCCATAGTAACTTGGTTTACCCTCAGGATGATTGCCATAGTAACTTGGATTACCCTCAGGATGATTGCCATAGTAACTTGGTTTACCCTCAGGATGATTGCCATAGTAACTTGGTTTACCCTCAGGATGATTGCCATAGTACTTCCCATTAACCTTTTTAGATTTGACGAAGACTACTATTTGCAAAAATTGAAACTGAAATGGGTACAAAAATAGCGTCTAATTACGCAATCATTTTTTTTCGGCATAGCCGTCTAATTTTGTTTTGGCCCCGGATATGACGCTACAGGTGGCGTTACTGGTCAAGATGAAGTATGTGATTGGTCAATGTAGCGGTCAATGCAAAATGCAGATATGCAGTTAAAAACGAAACAAAGTTAAGATTGAATGCAAGCTAAATAAGTGGATGTATCTTTTCAAATGACACATTAATAAAAACATTTTCCTGATTCAAATGCAGTCTTATTATTACCAAACATGATTCAAACTGATATAATTTTGTTATCCGTGCTGAAACGCATTAGTTCGTTGATTTATTTCACCAGCAGTATTACATTATAACCACCAGCATTAAAACTATGCCGTTTATCTTTTTTAAAGATATTTCTTGTTTATGGATATCGTGGAGAAATGATTTATGGTTACACAAGCATTAATACCTTTAGTATGGTGGAGATACATTGATAATATCTGGCCACATAGCAGAGAGACACTCACCTCCTTCTGCCATGAACTGCTACCATCCCACTATTAAGTTTATGTTTGACGTCAGTGACATTGAGGTAATCTTCCTGGATACTACTATCTACATGCTACAGACCAGGAGTCTGAGGAGCAAGCTGTATAATTAACACAATATACCAACTTACACATTTCTATATCTACATTACTACCACCCTATACATCATCAGAAGAGCATCCTGTCATCTCCGGTACTTTGAATTAGGAAAATATGTAGTAACCCAAAACAGCAGGAATGTATCCTCTAACATGACCAGATATGTTTAATCTATGATGCGTAGGATATATACATATATATATAAAGACATACATCTTATATATATATGTGTGTGAGCAGTAATAGTAGGACATATTTAAACAGGTATCATAGAGAGCTATAAAGTAATTACTGTTTAACTTGTATGCATATTGATATATAAACATATTTCCAGAATTGCAGTGGTCTGTGACAGATAAACAAGGATTTGTATCAAAGATGAAATAAGCTACTTACAGTAAATGTCGTTGTATGTGTTGTAGAGGAGAAACATTGACTCCCGTCGTGTACGAAAGTCTGGAGGAGTTCCACGTGTTTGTGTTGGCCCATGTCCTACAGCGAGCTATCATTGTTGTGGCAGACACCATTCTCAAGGATTCCCATGGGGATGCTCTTGCTCCGATTCCCTTTGGTGGGATTTACCTGCCCCTAGAAACTGAGTCTAAGTCATGCTATAAGTCACCACTGCTACTCACTTATGATGCTGCTCACTTCTCTGCTCTAGTGCCTATGGAAAAACAAAGCTCACCTCCCACTGATGACAAATCAGCTCTTCCAGGTAAGTGATATAGCTTAGTATTGAAATAAACAGGTGATTTTTGTGAGTAATGCAAACCGTACCTGTGTTCTGTTGTATGATACCTAACAATAGTTGGTGATATGTAGTGCCTAGCAGTAGCTTACCTAATTAATAGTAAGTAGAGAATCCAAAGATGTCATCTCTGATATAGCTAACTTTAAAAATAGATTAAATTTATGTCAAATTTATTTAAAGTTAAATAAAATCAAGGTGTCCAGGATATAATGAGTGTAACTGAGGGGGCCGCGGTGGCCGAGTGGTTAAGGTGTCCCGACACTTTAACACTAGCCCTCCACCTCTGGGTTGCGAGTTCAAAACCTACGTGGGGCAGTTGCCAGGTACTGACTGTAGGCCGGTGATTTTTCTCCGGGTACTCCGGCTTTCCTCCACCTCCAAAACCTGGCACGTCCTTAAATGACCCTGGCTGTTAATAGGATGTTAAACAAAAACAAACCTGGCACGTCCTTAAATGACCCTGGCTGTTAATAGGACGTTAAACAAAAACAAACCAAAGTGTAACTGAGATAACTTCGCTGAGATAAATTTTGCTTGTAGGTTTCTGAAATGAAGTGTGACATAGTTTGTGAGAGGAAATGACCATGATCCATATTCAAGGTCATAAAGGTCAAATTAGTTAAAACACTTCTTCTGATTAACTTACCTAGAATTAAGATATTTTGGTTCCTGGGTCCACACATTTAAGAATTTGCTCAAAGGTAATGACTTTGACTTTTTGGAGTAAAATTTGTTAAAGCAACCTCTTTTGGCTAACTTAATGCAATGTAAGAATTACCAAAGCAGCGAATAACAGGTGAGTGATACAGGCCCATTGGACCTCTTGGTATCTATTTTCCTGTTTATTATGAGTGTAACTATAACCTTACTTTGTATTTTGTATAGCTGCAGTGCCCCTGGTTGGACCTGACCTTGTTCTGCTACCTCTACATTTTGTGGTGGACCCAGGAGCAGGATATGATTGGGGGCGTACCAACTGCATTGGTGTTAGTGTGTGTAATAGTCTGGAGGATCGCATCAACCTGCTACAACAGTTCCTAGATATGGACAAACTGCCCATTCTTTGTGAGAGTGATTATGATAGTGACGCACGCTCAACTGGCTCATATGAGTCTGACGAAAATCTGGGGTGTATTGGTAAGGATAAAAAGCGTGACAGCAAAATGTCTCAACAGATCCAGAACATGACAAAACAGTTTGGAAGTTTGGGTAAAAGTGTAGGTAAAAAGTTACGTAAGAACTTTGGAAGTGTGGGAAAGGCCCTCAAGTCAATGGGGCCAGATTCAGAGAAGGGGAAGCGTGTTGGTGGTGTTACACAAAGTACGAAGATACCACTCACTATAGCAGCCATGTCAGACCAGGAACAGACTTTTGTTTGGTGCGCAAAACTCTCGGTATCTCATAGCCAGACTCATAGACGTATGATCAACAATTACCTTCAAGACTCTGAACTACGCTTCAAGCAAGATCGGGAGTTGATGAGACCCAGTCGGGAGGAAATTAGGCGACGATCTCTCGGCACTTATGCTGATGGTGATCACTTGACCAAGTGTGTCACGTCTAACTGCAACATGTACGGTAACCCAGAAACCTGCTACCTGTGTTCTAAGTGTTTCTCTGAGCAAAGACTTGAGGCTTTAGAGAAAGAAAAGTTGAGCAATAAATCTACTAACCCTCCAAATCCATCAAAAGGTTCAGATCCAGTTATCAAAAAATGTGGCCAGTCCATGTTTTACATTTCACCAGATGAGGTTGCTGATGATGATGCATTTGTCACAGATCCAAAGCTGCTGGCATCAAAGTCAAGTGCACCGACTTCACAGCTTAACAACAAACTCCACACAAATGTCATGTCTGCCCGAGATAGAACGCCATCTCCAGACTATGATAATGTGGAATACAAGACTTATAACAAAACAGCTCCACACCCATCGGGCCCAGGCCGAATGTCTAATTCTTCAACATCTGGGCACTCAACAGCTTCCAACCCCTCAGGACCTGTCCATGCTTCTGTTACACAACCAAAAATGGCCAACACAGCTAACAAAGGGGTCGGGGCTCCATGTAGAACAGCAGGTTGTACATTTTTTGGAACAGAAGCCACTCAATTCTATTGTTCTGCCTGCTTCAAAAACTCAGCTGTTGCCCAGAAACCACATGGTTACATAGTGACGTAGCAGTATTGGAGTACTACATTAATGTATATATCTATACGGGTAGAAACAGTCATGCATTTTGGGCTTACAACACAAGCTTCTTCGTATGATCTTACTTGTTTGACCATTGATTTAATGTTTTTGAGTTCTATTCATCTTATATGCAATACATTTGTATAGTCATGAACGTTAATGAATTTTCCTGATTTGAATTTTATTTATTTCGTGCCAGCATCAAAGATGCGAGTGTCCCATGGTGTTCATCTCTCTGACCTTCTGTCCATCCCCACTTCATTTCTGGAGGTTTTCTCAAAATCAAAGGCCAACAATTCTGATATTTGGTATATTTTATTTCATTGTGATGCACTGCAATAGGTAGACAGGAGGATGGAACATACAACCTACATACCTACCTTGTGGTATCTCAACGCCTACTGTACAACAGACAGTATGGTGTGAGACTTAAGCTATAGTTATGTATTTAGTATTAGACGTACAAGTTATTTAAAGGCTAGTCTACCGTTACAACATCATCCAGTGTGGCTTCTATATAATTACATCATTGTTTTGGTTCAGTTTTTTTGGATTGTTTAAATTTTTACATGATATTAATTATTAGGTATGTTTTATGCAACAGGATTTTTTGCTAGTAACATTTCAAGATTATTGATACTGCATATGGTTATATGTACCCTGATATCTTTTGTTAAATGCTTTTAGATAAAGCTTCATTGACATTCAAGATGTCCCATGAATTCCTCAACACAATTATTCATATGTACATTGAACTTTAACACCTGAATAGATTTTGGTGGTAAGTATACCATCATCGATCTGGGGTCAAGAGTCAAAGGTCACACTTAACCAGTGTTGTGAAGCAGGGGGTATATTTAGTGACCCCACTCCCGGCTACTTATCAGTGGTCAAACAGGGTATTGGTATTTATCATGCAAATGGCATCCCCATTGTCAGAATATACCCAACACATATAAATGCTGTATTCAGCAGTGACGGAAAACAGCTGTATTTTAGAATCTTAGTACAGTACATGCGTCAATTCAATGACCTACTTCCAAGCGAGAAAAAAAAAAATATTTAAAAGGCGAAGATATTTGGAACATTTTTGTTACCATTTCAATTAAAAATGCTTATTTTTTGAAACGTTTCAACTTAAGCACCAGGCCCACATAGTCATTTCAATAAACTCTTCTATAAAGATAGCTTTAATTGATGTCAGAAATCCATGCAGTAGATTAACATTTGATAAAAGTACTAACCAGATAAAATATACTGTAAACTTTGATATAATGCCCCAAACTTTGATATAATGCCCCTTAAACTTGATATAATACCCCTTAACCTTGATATAATACCCCTTAACTTGAGATAATGCCCCAGACCATGATATAATGTCCCTATATTATTTAAAGGAAATCCTTGGTATACAGTAATGCCCATTGACCTTGATATAATGCCCCAAACCTTTGATACAGTGCCCCTAAACCTTGATATAATGCCCTGGACCATGATATCATGCCCCCAAACTTTGATACGTATATATATATATACAGTGCCCCTAAACCTTGATATAATGCCCCCAAACTTTGATAGTGCCCCTAAACCTTGATATAATGCCCCTAAACCTTGATATAATGCCTCTATATTACATTATTAAGTAAATCCTTGGTATAATGCCCTTTGCTTCATTTCCCAACTTGCTTATTGGTAATCATGATTTATAGTCCCTTTTTGACATTTCTTTCATCCTTTTATAAATCTTCCTTTACATTTTGCCAAAGCCCTGACTGGACGGATGATGGAAGTATAAAGAGTTTTTAATGTACATGTACTTAATAATATAACCTGCTGTATTGTAATAAATTGATTGTTATAATTTTTCTTTTTTTTTTGCAGTTACACGTAAATAATATCTTCATTTTTAAATGTTGCATCTTTACGAAATGATTTTTCATTTCATATAATTATATAATAATTTATATATATATATATATATTTGATTTTCATCTAATGATTTCATATGTTAATAATTCCATAATGTTCTTGTTTTTCATGGTTGTATTAATATTGATTGATTTTGACACTTTAACATTGTCTCACCTCATGAACATTTCATTTTCCTCATGGTTCAAGATGGGTTGAGCATTTTGTAATTTTTTAATCATCTTTACCAAATTGCTGTTTCATTGTTAACGTTTTATTATATATATATAAATAGCACAAAATGTGATCAAGTGGCAGGTAATCTCTAGTATTTTGCTGAGATAAAAGTTCTTAAAAATAAAATGAAAATTTTCTTAATGT
The DNA here is from genome assembly GCF_902652985.1 of Pecten maximus. Taxonomy (NCBI): domain Eukaryota; kingdom Metazoa; phylum Mollusca; class Bivalvia; order Pectinida; family Pectinidae; genus Pecten; species Pecten maximus. The sequence goes on along the minus strand of NC_047023.1, from coordinate 15,047,012 downwards.
TTTTTTTCTGATGACAACAGCTTCATTAAAATTTCTATGCTACCAGTAATCACCAGCAAAAGCATCAAGGATGCAGCAAAAATTGTTTGTTACAATTTTCATGTTATTTTTGCAAGCTTCATGATCTGTTTAATTTCTAATGAATAATACCACTTAAAGTGTTTAGTTCCAACATGTCTAAGGCCAAAGACAAGCACAAATTACAAGTATTCCTTATAATTAACACATTAGGATCTACTAAGGGTAAGACAAATTTGTATGCAAGCAATTTTATTGTATTGTTGTTGCTGTTTGTTAAGACATTTCATGTGAAAATATATACATCCCAGTACTGTCAAACAGGAAATGTTGATGTTTACTTTCTTTTGTGGTTTTGAAAATTCAGATTATTTTGTGGGTACAAATCTGCATGGTTATCTCATGCAGCAAAAATACTGTACATACAACAATATTTGTTGTATTTATATTTGTGGTTAGCGACCATGAAAACAAAAGTTTCTACACAACAAAAGTTTCATGTTATACAGTATTTCATATCAGGTTGTTGCATTGTTTTTTCGTCCAATGCTTTAGGCAAATTGCCCTCTCCATTGTGATAAGTTTTCATGTTTTGAAGTTACTGCTATGAAAGATAAGTCCCATAATTACTTGTTATGTTCATACATGTGTGCTTTTAATTTCTCTTGATTTTGCACAATGATGTATGTACTGATTTAGTAATTGTTTTATAGGTAATTATTCTATGTTTTTTGCAGAAAATGAGATACTCATTATGTGGATCCATCCACTTTCCATCCATACAGCTGTGTGGATCCTTTGCTGTCCATCCATACATCTGTGTGGACCCTTTGCTGTCCATCCATACACTTGTCCCATGTATATCATTCCTCTGTCTGTATGGATCAATCCTTTGTCCATCTGTCAATGTGGATCTTTTGTTGTATATTTCCTGTCTGTGTGGATCTATCCTCTGTCCATCCATACATCTGTCCATGTGGATCTTTTGTTGTATATTTTCTCTGTCTGTGTGGATCTATCATCTTTCCATCCATACATCTGTCCATGTGGATCTTTTGTTGTATATTTTCTGTCTGTGTGGATCTGTCCTCTGTCCATCCATACATTTGTCCATGTGGATCTTTTGTTGTATCTTTCCTCTGTCTGTGTGGATCTATCTGTCCATCCATACATCTGTCCATGTGGATCTTTTGTTGTATCTTTCCTCTGTCTGTGTGGATCTATCCTCTGTCCATCTTTACATCTGTCTGTGTGCATGGATCCATATTTTGTCATTCCACACATCTGTCCATGTGGATTCATCTGCTGTCCATCCATACATCTATCAGAGTTAATCTATAATCTGTCCAGTCGTACATTTGTCTTTCTATCAGTTCTTCCTCTAATCACCTAATCATGGTATTATTAAAGTCAAAGTGACAAGTCACTGGCTATGTTTGATCTCCAATGGGATGCATGATACATTTATATTTACAACTAATGAGACTGCTTGATTCTGGTTGTTTTCAATAAGTTTCCTAAGATGGTCTAATTTCACCCACATGTAAACATCATGCTAAGCTTTAAGTAATCATGAAAGTGGTGCTTGGTTATATATGTATATATGATGAGACTACTGTATTTTGGGTGGTTAATATGCCTGTTTACAATAACTACCCCATCAATGGTTAGAATTTAACTCAATTTGGTATATTTTTATCAAATTATGCACTGTATGCAGTATTTATATCCATGTTAACCAAATCTGTTATTGAATCATATAATAAAGGCAAGTCTTTACACTTCATATGTTTACATCAGATCTCAACAGTAGACTACACCAGTGTTCTGAATGTGGAGGATGCAAATTGCTTCTGGTACCTAATTAGTTCTCCCCCAGCCCCGGAAGGAGGGTGACTATATACTGTAGTTTTGGGTCCATCCAAGTTCTTCCGTCCTTCGACTATCTTATCTGGGTTATCTTCTACACTGTTTGGAACTTGTCATTCATACTTGGTATGGGTTCACCTTGGTAAGGCAATGTGTCAGGTATCAGAATAAGGTCAGTCTGACCTGCATTTTGACCTTTGATCTGCATAAAAAAGAGTTTGTTTGGGCTCTATTTCCTGTACTAGTCACTGTAACATCATACCTGGGGTATGGGTTTACCTAGGTGAGGTGGTGTGTTATGTATCAAAAGTAGGTCACTCTGACCTACATTTATGATTATGACCTTCAACCTTCATAATAAAGAGTATGTCTGGACTATATATCCTGCACTAGATACTAGTCACTGAACTTCCTACCTGGGGTATTGGTTTACCTTGACCACTGGAGCTTCATACTCGGAGTATGGGTTCACCTTCATTATTACAAATTTCTTATTTATGCTTTCATGGCATATAATTTCACTTCTGGTGGGGGATTATTTCATTGATTTGTCTTATTTGAAATATGGTTCTAAACCTCATGTTTAAAGATAAATCTTTAATGAATTAGTGCTTAATATACCATCAAATTTAATTTTATTTTCATAGTTTATATTCAGTTAACAACTGTTTTAATTAACATCTTTGTCAAATGTTCTTTGGTTGATTTCTTTAATCATCTTCATGTTCTTTTTGACAATTTTGAATAAAATGACATCAAAGTTGAAATGCTGAAAGTTTAAGCACAAATTAAACAGTGATAATTACTTTTTGGTTCAGTTCCGGACACTTTTTATTCGAGCATGGGCTTCCAGCTGTAATACTAATCCAATACCTCCTGTAACTTCTGAATATTTTAGCTTTAAATTTTAATGTTTATTGATTCTTATTTCTTTTTGCACTCAAATTTTGTTGTGATGCAGCCATGCTATAAACCATATATATAAATGTTAACTTATCAGATTATAAGGCTCGGGGGCCGTGGTGGCCGAGTGGTTAAGGTGTCCCGACACTTTATCACTAGCCCTCCACCTCTGGGTTGCTAGTTCGAAACCTACATGGGGCAGTTGCCAGCTACTGACCGTAGGCCAGTGGTTTTTCTCCGGGTACTCCGGCTTTCCTCCACCTCCAAACCTGGCACGTCCTTAAATGACCCTGGCTGTTAATAGGACGTTAAACAAAAACAAACAAACCAAATTATAAGGCTCAGTAATCTGGAATAGTCCATAACAGTAAAGAATATGGACTCTAATATTTCCAAACTACATTCTTGTTCTGCTAACCATATGTGATAATAGGTTGCAGAGCTCCTGTTGTTTTAATCTACCCAGATATGAAAATGGCCACCAGTTTGTGCTGGGAAGTCAGACATATCAGTATAGATCATATCAAAAAAGTAATTTGATTATTTATAGTGAGTTATCAATAGGAATTGTGTTTTAAACTTGTTAAATCACTGATTGAAAAATCTATGATAAATATTATATGGTGTAGGTGTATAAGTTTGTACTGTTAACATTGTTACAGGGTTATCCACTAAGGTATTGCTGAAATAAGCATTGAAATATGCAATCTAAATAACTTTTCAGTATTTACAATACAGGTACTTTGTACTTGTACAATTCACGTCATGCATGTGAATCTCATTTGTGATATGCAATGTATATTAAAATTTAAAAATCAAATGGAAAATAATACACATTTCAACAAACATCTGTTGAACAATTGTTTTAATGTTAATTGTTGAGATATTAGAACAAACTTGATGTGTGTTTAAAACATACTCTCAGACAAGACCGAGAATCCTCTGATACAACAGACCTTACTACATATGGCTGTTTCTTCTACATGATATTCACATGGATGCACAGATCAAAGAATGTTAAGATTAACAGATACATTTTACTCCAAGTTTTGTTCAGCCAACATGGATTGTGAAGCAGAAAGAAATTGAACTTCAACCAAACTAGAAAAAATGGATCATATTATCATGTTATACAAAAAGCAAAATATGTAGGAAATGAAAATTAATTTTGAAATAAAAAAGAAATAATTTTAAAAAGCATTTTTTTATCAGATGAAACTTGTTAATGATAAATGCAATTTGATTTTTAAAATTAAAACATCAGCAAGAAGATTATTTGGAAGAGTGCAAGTTTATTTGATTGAGTTGGTTTCTAGAGAACAGCAAACCTGTGAACAAGTCCCATCCTTATCACTGGGATAAACCTTTTTGTTCTGTGACAGGGCTGAAAGACATTTTCTTCTGTAAGCAAAAGTGTTCTAGCTACAAGGTCAAATCCCTTTAGGTCAAATCATTCTAGTTAACTTTTAATATAACTATATATTTAACCTTATTTATTTTACAACAATTGCAAAACTACTTACATTTATCACTCTTATTGGCCTGGATAGGAATCTGAGATGGGTCTTACTATGGGAGGAAATGTAAGAAAACCGACAAGGTCGGGCAAGTGACCTTGAGGACCTTTTCAGTTCGACCAGACTGTACTGATAGATATGAGCTGATTTTGATTATTAAAATCAGGATACCTCTATGTTATGTCTACCTCCTGTTTAGACAGACATTGATAGGGATTACCTAACATTTACTTGTGATATCCATTAGAAGGTCAGGCCAGTACTTTGTTTTTGATATTTTTTCTTGCAAATGGTCCATATTTGATACCTATTCAGAATAATTTTCTCCTTGTTTGTTTATCATGCACAATGCATTTGGGTAATTTTCATATTTCATATGTTAAAGTTTACCACATAACTCATGATTCCATTGATTTAGTGAATCATAATTTATACATGAGTGATGTTTTAAGAGGTTTCATATACATATTAATGTTTCACATAATTATTTTCATGAGTGTTGAAATATCTTTGCATATATGCTAGCATAGCTGTTTACATGAACTGTATATGACCTAATTAGGGCACCTGCCCTAATAAGGGCGCCCCTACCTTTTTCCAAGAAAAAAACCTTTGACTGCATGTCAAAATGATGTGAAAAAGTAATAATCTATGTGAAAATGTTTTGCTTCTTTTTGTGTTTAATTTTCTTTAGCAAAATTACCCGTAGTCACCAGACAGAAGTCATGGCAACATTGTCTAAGCTTATACAATTTTACAGGAATATTCCATTGATATTTAAGCTAAATAAATGATCATGAATAGGTATCTTCATCCAGAACATTTTTATAACCTATTATTTTACCATTTCCGCAGCCTTGGATATTCTGCAATAAGGTATGGTCTGTTTTATAAAACTTCAGAATAACGAACCTTCATAAGGGCGCCCCCACAGTCAATTAATCGCGCCTTGCGCCCTTATTAGGACAAATACGGTACATGTGTCAGCGTGACTGTTTTACATGTACATGTGTCAGCATGACTGTTTTACATGTGTACATGTGTCAGCGTAACTGTTTTACATTAACATGTGTTAGCATAGCTGTTCACATGAACATGTGTTACCATAACTATTTATATGTACATACATGTTACTTGTTGATAATATGCATTTCAGATTATTTAATGTTAAGACAAACTTAACATTGATGTAAAACACACAAAAAGTATTTATTATTTATTTTTATTTTTATTTATCATTAATATTTTTTATTAATTTTTTTTCAGTTTGTTAATTTTGATATTTAGATTGATCTTGTGTTCCTCATAAAAATCGTTCAACTTTTAGTCAGTTTCAACAAAATATTATTTGTTGGTTACCTAACATAATATTGATGACTGGTCCCTAACCAGCACCAGTACTCCGATGTATTATACCAATGTTATCATGCTCTATATCTTCCTGCCATGCAGAATGTAACGGTATGTATATATATGTACTGTATATATATATTTGCTAGATACTATACTTGCGAACAATGTCCTTGAAGTTTGTGTACAAATGCTGTCTGTCAACTGTTGACAAAGTGGAAGTCATTGTACATAAAGCTGAGAATTAGTGTGCCTGTATGAATGTCTGTACATACTGCTGTATTCAGTGAGAATATGTGGATAAATCATAATGATGTATTTTCTGAGAATGATAGGTGTTTAGTGTAGAAGTACTCATTATGTATAAATGCAATTCCCTAGCTTAGTTAAGAATATCCATTTTCCTGAGAATGAGTAAAGAAACATTTCAATGCAAGGGAACAATGAGAATGAGTGGTGAAAATATCACAATTATACGTGATTTAGCCTGAATTGTCTCAGGATTTGTATACATTGTAGGTACATGAACACATGTATATAGGTTATTTTGAATTTGTATTCATAGAGAGGACAGCTTGTAAGACTGATGGAGTGGTACATTTCTATGTTGGATGAGTGTTAATAAATTTAGAACAACGATAGTCTGTAATGTCCTAGGTCAGGTAGAGCAGAGAACATATAGGTAGTGTTGGCCAAGATATTCTTAATTGGTTCTGTATCGTATAGAGTAAACAAAAGGTAGTTAAAAACTATCCAATAAAGTTAAAGTGTGTGTTGGGGGTGGGGATGCTGTTCCATAGCAAGATAGTGGGTAACAGTGGATCCACTAGAGGGAGCTGTCTTATATAACAAATGGTATGTACACTGTCCTCTGTTGGAAGTTATTCTGAAGGAAAGGTAGTACATGTATACTGTCCACTAGGGGGGGTTGTTACATATAACAGGTGGTATGTACTGTCCACCAGGGGGAGCTGTTGTATATTGTCCCCAAGAGAAAGTTTTTCTGTAAGGAAGGTAGTACATGTATACTGTCCACTAGAGAGGGTTGTAACATATAACAGGTGGTATGTACTGTCCACCAGGGGGAGCTGTTGTATATTGTCCCCAAGAGAAAGTTTTTCTGTAAGAAAGGTAGTATATTCTCCACTAAAAGGAGTTCTTACATATACCAGGTCATACATGTTCTGTCCACTAGGGACAGCTGGTGGTACACTGCCCAGTAGAGGGATTTGTTACATAGAACAGGTATGTAGTATGCTGTCCACCAGGGGGAGCTGTTTACAAAGTTCTTGTTGAGGGGATATTAGATTACTATCTGGTACATGTACTTCTGCTAGATGGAGAACTGCTCAGTACTCAGACAGGAAAGGAGTTGTTACAAAAACATGTCTAGTGCATGGAGGAATGTTCAATACTCCACCAGAGATCCATCAGACAGGGAGCTGTTTAAAGGATGAGGAACAAGTGGCTGTCCACAGTATGTTTTACAATGTGGATATTTAAGTTTTGTTTCCCTTTCATTTAAGTTGTACTTTATTTTACCTGGCTGCGGTGTGACATGTGTTTTTTACTCTGGAAAAATGGAATATTGGCATAATTTAGTCTAAGATTCTGTGTTCGATGTTCAAGGAATTGTTCTTAAAGTCTTCCAGAAATTTCATCACTGATGCAGCATGTATAATGTACTGTACCTTTTGTTTTAAGTTTTCATGTGTTGCTATTGAAAGATTATTTAAACATAGGGAAATTATATCGGTCAAGCTGCCACACCTGAGTTTGAAACAATGACATGCTTTGTTTTCAGAAAACAGTTAATAATTTGTTTTCAGAAGGTGGTGTAGTTCAAAATGAAATGTTTTGCAATGAGTAGTCTACATTATATTCATTGTTATTGGTGCAATGTTCACGTAATTGTAATCAATGTGGCAAGTTATTGAAGTTAGCTTTTTGTTGATTGAAAGTTTAACAGTTGAATATACTGACCAGGTTTGCTTCTTCATAAATTGATCCTCAAGACTGTCGTACAAGGATTGACAGAGATCTCTACAATCATACTTCAGTAAGCATCAAATGAAACCTTCATTTGTAGGCATAGTCATTTTTGGATATTAATATAACACATCATGCATGTGCTGGTGTTCAGTATACTTCTAAAGTTGTCGGTATACATACTATTTAAAGCTAGCTTGTGTTTGAATTCAATACATGTATCAGTGTTATAAAGACTGAGAGTAATTTTTGTTTTGCTTGAGAGTAGTTAACTTCATAATCAATGTAATAATGATGGGGACAGTTTGCCAAGAAAGATTAAATAACAGAAAAGAAATATTATTATGATATTATGATAACATCAAACAATCAGTTGCATAAACAAATGCTCTTTTATTTACCAGAATAACTTTGTTTACAGGGCATTCATTCAGCTATTTGTTACTGATTTTGTTTTGATTTTCTGAATTGATCTTGAATTCAGAATAATTGTTTGTCAGCAAAGTAAGTTCCATTAGGACTTAAGTTTCAATTAAGAATTCCAATATTTTTGTAAGGGTTACCTATTTATTGGGGTAATAAAGTAAAGAAAGCCGAGGTGAAATGCACAATTAAATATATTTACTCCATTAAGCCAGATGTAATATGTGCATGTCTTTGTTCCTTTGTATTTTGTTATATATTATAAAAAATAGTATGGCTTTATTATAATTTTTTGTGCTTTTTATTGAAAAAAAAAAACGAATTATATACAATATATTATTTTCCTTTGTTCATTAAAGTTGAGTCATTGTGACATTTTTATGTCTTTCTGTATTTTGTATAAAAACATTTAATTGTCATCAGGTAGTAGCCGTACATCAACAAAACTGTATTTCTAACGCGAAAATCGATGAAAGACAAGAAAGATTTACACGAAAGAATACAACACTAAGATCATGTGTTCCGGCAGGCTAAGCCTCATCCCCATGCTAAGTTCTGTGAATTTTTTACTTGGTGACCTAGGGTGATGTGGTATAGGCATAATTTTTCTTCTCTTCTGGGTAGACGTGTCTGCGTTTTTGCATCTAAAATATAGATGATAAACAGTTCCCGACTTTTCTGCGTTTTTACAACGCCTCGATTTCGTTTGAGAAGTTGTTGCATTACGACATGGATTATACTGTGTAAAAAACGTCCTTTAGATTTAACGTGATTGGAATATCATGCTATCCTGTCAATGCTATGATAGAAAGTGGCATGCCACCTATCTACTAACAGGATGTAAAGCCGATATACACTGCCTTCCAGTCAGTCGAAGGATATGCTGCAAAACATCAATATATAATTAGCAGTTACTATTTTGTCTGCCTTACATTTCATATTACATAATAGATTCATATTTGTGTGGTGACAAATGAGTGAATCGCCTTGAAGCTTAAGAGAAATATCATTTCCGCACTATAAAACATATTTGGAATTTATGTAGGTTCGTTATGATCAAATCAGAGACTCTCGTAAATCATCTGTTAAAAGGATTCTCAGTACCCCGGAATAGGACGTCACCTGTACGCATAAACTAAACATCCTTCATCCTCACTTTTTACGGATATAGAACACGACAGCAGATGTATAAAACACTCCGACCTTTACGTTTTGAATTTGTGTCCCATTTGGCTTCCTTCATCAGCCTGTTGATATCCATTAACGATATTTTTTTACTTGGATTCATGAGATTATCGCATACAGTTAAAATGATATAATGGAATGATTTATGTATATGTATTGGCGTGCTTAGATATTTATTTATCTTGCGTTAAAACATGTTAAAATAAAATTGGCTCCAATGTTCTGATAACATGTACACGCGCAGCAAGACAGACTGGTTCTAGACCAAAGACCAGTCAAACTCCGTAAAATCTGCACTTCCCCCTGACGTTCTTATGTTTCGATTTATTTACAGGAAGTCTGAATAGTCTTATTGGTTATTAGTATTCATTGTTAAACGATCTATCGACAATTTGATTCATTTAGGGATGGAAATAGGATTGGGTTTGACTTCTGGTCCTGGGAGATAAACACTATTTTATTAATATTCCAGTACTTGCACACAACATCAAAATATAAATCATATATACATATAGGGATTTGAAAACAAGCTGGGAAATTTGGTTCTGGAAACATATGTTTGCTCTATACCACGGCAGTAAAAACAAAGTTTGTACAGACCGAGCTTTAATCGGTGTCTTCCGACGAGGAGACGATGTAAAAATGTCACATTTGGAATTTAGAAATCTATTTCGTTTTGCGAAGCCGATAAACCTGACGTCTTCAACAAACCTCCTTGAAAAATCCTTCAAATGCACTTCATCTAATTGATAGTGTGCCGTCTTTGAACAAGAGATTTCTTCATCTCCGAGACAAAACTCTATGATAACTACTGTGATGTGATATAACTGTTCATAACAATCGGAAGTTTCAAGAAATTTTTTCATATTATTAGATTATAAACCATAGAAAATACCCCGACGACAAAATCGTGAAAATGATTAAATTTTTGATCGACCACATCTTTGATGAGTTTGGTGACAAGATCTTTCAGCAGACCATTGGCATTCCCATGGGAACATACTGTGTCCCTCTATTGGCGGACTCGTTTTGGTTTCATACAAGCTGGTTAAGTATACAGAAAAGCTTATCAGAAGAGGTAACATATCCCGCAAAGTACTTCAACTCCAACTATAGGTGTATTGTCAATGCCTTACCTTTAAATAGGTAAAACGTTACTGACCATGTCCATCGGAAACCCTGTACGCAGAACTTGAAAGCAAGGACACAAAAGACTCTTCATTATCAATCTCTTACCTCGATTTTTCTTACAATGTAACCAGCTCGGACAGCTTAAATTTCAGTTTTCTAGTTGCTGATTTTCCATTTATAGACAGTAATATCCCTGTTTATTATCAGGATTTCCGCGACAAATGTCGACGACTGACGGAAAAAAATCAACAACACAATGTTTCATTAGATGCAGGTTGATGAGGACCATGGGAAAGTTTTACGGTCAGCATCAGGATCCCATTTCATAAAAATAAGAAATATGTTATTATCTAAAATTGTACGATATGGAGAAGGATGTGTTCAATGCTTGTTAAAGTGCCGAGAGTTTCAATCTAGTTCTCATTTGATCTAGCTTTGTATGGCGGATGTCGTTGATGAAGTAAAGACGCCTTCCCTTCCGGAACACCTGACCTCTTCGACTTATAACGGTCTCCATAGAAATCTATGTTTTTTGTTGGTATCTTTTCTTCATCACAATATGCCATTATTTAATGATGTATGAACGTCTCAACGAATGTCGTATCTCCAAATATGAATGTGTAACAGTTGCCGACTTTCATTTTTGTAAATTGCCTGTAAGGTATGCTTAGTTTGACCTATATTGTGACTTGGCGGGACTTCACTTCCGTCAACGGATAATGTCACTATAGGTCAATGGATTTAGATACTAACAATTTCCAGTTCAGATTAATGTGGAATGTAGTGGAACCAGTGCATCACGTAATTGAACAGGGGCCGACTCCACATACGAAATACCAACGTTTTATGCTTGTCTTTTTTTCTTCTTTCCATATTCATGATTGAATATTCCAGGTAATATTGCGGATTTGTTTTCAGTAGTTTTGGCCCTTAGTGTCACTGACGAGTCAAAAAAGGAAAAAATAGCATTACATTATTCTAAAAACAGCTGTAGAATGAAACTCTAGACTTTATATGTTACTAATAACAGCTGTAGGGTGTAACTCTACACTTAATATGTTACTAATATGATGTAACTCTACACTTTATATGTTACTAAAACAGCTGTAGGGTGTAACTCTACACTTTATATGTTACTAAACAGCTATAGGGTTTAACTCTACACTTTATACATGTATGTTACTAAAACAGCTGTAGGTTGTAACTCTATACTTTATATGTTACTAAACAGCTGTAGGGTGTAACTCTATACTTTATATGTTACTAAAACAGCTGTATGATGTAACTATACACTTTATATGTTACTAAAACAGCTGTAGGGTGTAACTCTACACTTTATATGTTACTAAAACAGCTGTAGGGTGTAACTCTATACTTTATATGTTATTAAAACAGCTGTAGGATGTAACTCTATACTTTATATGTTACTAAAACAGCTGTAGGGTGTAACTCTACACTTTATATGTTATTAAACAGCTGTAGGTTGTAACTCTACACTTTATATGTTACTAAACAGCTGTAGGGTGTAACTCTACACTTTATATGTTACTAAAACAGCTGTAGGGTGTAACTCTACACTTTATATGTTACTAAAACAGCTGTAGGGTGTAACTCTACACTTTATATGTTACTAAAACAGCTGTAGGGTGTAACTCTACACTTTATATGTTACTAAAACAGCTGTAGGGTGTAACTCTACACTTTATATGTTACTAAAACAGCTGTAGGGTGTAACTCTACACTTTATATGTAACTTTACACTTTATATGTAACTAAAACAGCTGTAGGATGTAACTCTACACTTTATATGTTACTAAAACAGCTGTAGGGTGTAACTCTACACTTTATATGTTACTAAAACAGCTGTAGGGTGTAACTCTACACTTTATATGTTACTAAAACAGCTGTAGGGTGTAACTCTACACTTGATGTGTTACTAAAACAGCGGTAGGCTGTAACTCTACAGTTGATATGTTGCTAAAACAGCTGTAGGTTGTAACGCTACACTTTATATGTAACTTTACACTTTATATGTTACTAAACAGCTGTAGGGTGTAACTCTATACCCTTTATGTTACTAAATGTATGTTTAAAGTGCTAACCACTTTTGTTTTTGTACAATCCCTTGTCATAGTCTGGACACTTTGGTGTTCCGATGACCCCAAGCACTGTGTTGGCTGTAGTTTGGATCTTAGAGGAGAGTCAACCACGTCTGAATAATTTCGTACGAGAAGTGAGATTATCCATTTTCTGTCTGGGATCCACTTCGAGTTTTACACTGTGTCATTGGTGTGTATGAATTTTAGTTTCATCCATCTTGTTATTCTTCTTATAAACACGAACTGCCGAGATCTAAGGACAAAATAATGCAAGGACCTGAGGATTAGTTAGTCTATGTGTAATTAGCTTCTCTGGCGTGTATAAACACATTTGTAGACGTTTTCGGCGTCTAGATTAAAATTCGGTAAAAATGACACCCCACGGTTTTCACTATATAGGTAAGAGTGGAAAGCACTCTTTGACTGAAAACGGCTCTACCTACGTCACTCGATAAAGAAAACCAACATTTTTCTATTGAGTGTAGGAATACATGCTTATGATCCTTGAAAAGATCGATAAATTTTCTTTCTATAGCATTCTATATACAACTAGAATGTGTTCTCATTCCCTCGAATGCACCTCCGTTTCATCTAAACCACATTACCGCAATTTGGAAAGGATTTTTTCAACAACAAAAAAAAAAAAAAAAAAAGAAGAAGCTTTTTGAGGAAGAGTGTCTAAAGGATATAAATTAGATTTACTAATACTAGGTTAAGTATGGATAATCTGTTCATCGTAGGTTTCATCAGTTATTACTTCTGACAACAGATTCCGGTGAGCGGAAATAAGTAATATGTATGGTGAACAATGACCTTTTACTATGTCCCTGATCTATATCCTTGTTATTTTCACCTCCGCCACAATGACATGGACGATCATTGTGGCTGTCACTGATCAATCGGCTGGTCACACAAAGCTCTGGGTCAGCGCCGGATTTTAACTTGTCATCCTTTATTCTTTATGTTTTATTCAATCTTATGTCCATCAGTGTTCTGATATTATCATTCACGAGTCTGGCCTTAGAATGTTGTACCATTTGGGCTAATTTAGTGGTCTCGATTTCTTTCGCTTTATATTGCCTAGATTCTAGGTTGTGTGCCTCGCTCTCCTTCCCTGTTTGGAATCCACGTCCATTTAAAACAACATGGATTCAATACAACCCTCAGTATCTCAAATAAATAGCATTTTTATCTATTTTCTATAATTATCATTCACTATTCTTGTCATACAAGGTGGAACCATATGTGTTTCAACTTAAATAGTTTGACTTCTTTCCTCCTCGTGTTGCCTAAATTTGGCTTCAGGTTTTCAAGGGCTTTGACTCTATGAACACTCCTTATTTAGAATTCATGTTGGGTAGGAGATACGAATAATAATCAGCCCTTAAAAGAAACAACAAGAAACCAACCTGAAACAAACAACACTAACCAACCAATAATAACCACAAACCAACCAAACAGCCAAAAACTAACCAAAAATCAAAAACAAACAACCAAAAATCAATCACAAACAACCACAAACAACCACAAACCACCACAAACCAACAACAAACAACCACAAACAACCACATGACAACCACAAACCAACCACAATCACAAACAACCACAAACAACCACAAACAATCACAAACCAACCGAAAACCAACCACAAACAACCACATGACAACCGCAAACAACCACAAACCAACAACAAACAATCACAAACAACCACAAACCAACAACAAACAACCAAAAACAACCACATGACAACCACATGACAACCACAAACAATCACAAACAACCACAAACAACAACACACCAAGCAAAAACAACCACAAACCAACCACAAACAATCACAAACAACCACAAACAATCACAAACCAACCAAACAGCCAAAAACTAACCAAAAATCAAAAACAAACAACCAAAAATCAATCACAAGGTAGCACACCACAGTAAGACAGCCTGGCCATGGGCAATTTTTTTGTTAAGCAAATAACTCCTGTATTATGATATGCATAAAAAATGAAAAAATAAATGTACACTATAATTGGTATATTCAGTATGAAGTAGTACATACAGGCTTCACATTTATTAAAACAAAAATCAATAAATTGGTTCCGGATTTTAAATATCCGGATTTTCCGAACGTGTGTTTACACAGGAAATTTAGTTTTGCCTACAGCGCAAAATGGCAGCCCACAGAAAAGGTAAGATAGCGGAAAAACTTAATTTACAACATATGTCCAAACAAGATTAATTCTGTCTTTGGGATAGAGATATTTAATTTTAAATAGGTTTCAGGAAAAAAATTGTGTAGAGAATTGTGCCATTTTGGGTCAAATATCATAATATTTTGCAATTTTTGAGAATTTTTTAAGCTGTTACCATGGTATTCACAGCTCTAAAAATCACAGAAAATATCAGTTTACTTATCCTTCAGAGCTCTATTAAAATTGCAAATGTTGTACAGATTTCAAATATATATACTTTATTAGAGGTTATATGTAAGGTTAACTGGCAATGTTTACATATCTAAAACATGTGCCATATTTTTCAGAATTTGGCATTTTTACTGTACACTGCTACCCAAACAACCACAAACCACCACAAACCACCACAAACCAACAACAAACAACCACTAACAACCACATGACAACCACAAACCAACCACAATCACAAACAACCACAAACAACCACAAACAATCACAAACCATCGAAAACAAACCACAAACAACCACATGACAACCGCAAACAACCACAAACCAACAACAAACAATCACAAACAACCACAAACAACCACAAACCAACAACAAACAACCACAAACAGCCACAAACAACCACATGACAACCACAACCACAAACAACCACAAACAATCACAAACCAACCGAAAACCAACCAAAAACACCCACATGACAACCACAAACAACCACAAACCAACAACAAACAACCACAAACCAACAACAAACAACCACAAACAACCACAAACCAACAACAAACAACCACAAACAACCACATGACAACCACAAACCAACCACAAACAATCACAAACAACCACAAACAACCACAAACCAACAACAAACAACCACAAACAACCACATGACAACCACAAACCAACCACAAACAACCACAAACAACCACAAAACAACTACAAACAATCACAAACAACCACAAACAACCACAAACCAACAACAAACAACCACAAACAACCACATGACAACCACAAACAATCACAAACAACCACAAACAACAACACACCAAGCAAAACAACCACAAACCAACCACAAACAATCACAAACAACCACAAACAATCACAAAGCAACCGAAAACCAACCACAAACAACCACATGACAACCACAAACAACCACAAACCAACAAAAAACAATCACAAACAACAACAAACAATCATAAACAACCACAAACAACCACCAACCAACCACAAACAACCACAAACCAACAACAAACAACCACAAACCAACAACAAACAACCACAAACAACCACAACAATCACAAACAACCACAAACAACCACAAACCAACAACAAGCAACTACAAACAACGACATGACAACCACAAACCAACCAGAAACAATCACAAACAACCACAAACAACCACAAACCAACAACAAACAACCACAAACAACCACATGACAACCACAAACAATCACAAACAACCACAAACCAACAACAAACAACCACAAACACCCACATGGCAACCACATGACAACCTCAAACAATCACAAACAACCATAAACAACAACTCACCAAGCAAAAACAACCACAAACCAACAACAAACAACTACAAACCAACAACAAGCAACCACAAACCAACAACAAACAACCACAAACAATCACAAACAACCACAAACAACCACAAACCAACAACAAACAGCCACAAACAACCACATGACAACCACAAACCAACCACAAACAATCACAAACAATCACGAACAACCACAAACCAACAACAAACAACCACAAACAACTACAAACAACCACATGACAACCACAAACAATCACAAACAACCACAAGCAACCACAAACCAACAACAAACAACCACAAACAACCACATGACAAACACATGACAACCACAAACAATCACAAACAACCACAAACAACAACACACCAATCAAAAACAACCACAAACCAACCACAAACACTCACAAACCAACCACAAACAATCACAAACAATCACAAACAACCACAAACAACCACAAACCATTAACAAACAACCACAAACAACCACAAACAACCACAAACAACCACATGACAACAACAAAACAACCACAAACAATCACAAATAACCACAAACAACTACATGACAACCACAAACAACCACATGACAACCACAAAACGACCACAAACAATCACAAATAACCACAAACAACTACATGGCAACCACAAACAACCATATGACAACCACATGACAACCACAAACCAGCCACAAACCAGCCGCAAACCAACTACTAACAGCCACAAACAACCACATGACAACCACCAACGAACCAATCAAAACAACCAAAAACAACAGCAAACCAACCACAAACAATCACAACCAGCCACAAACAATCACAAACAACCACAAACAACTACATGACAACCACAAGCAATCACAAACAACCACAAAGAATCACAAACCAACCACAAACAATCACAAACAATCACAAACAACCACATGACAACAACAAACAACCACACGACAACCATAAACAATCACAAAGAACCACAAACAATCACAAACCAACCACAAACAATCACAAACAACCACAAACAATCACAAACAACCACAAAGAATCACAAAGAATCACAAACAACCACAAACAACCACATGACAACCACAAACCAACCACAAACAACCACAAACAATCACGAACAACCACAAACCAACAACAAACAACCACATGGCAACCACAAACCAACCACAAACAACCACAAACAATCACATGGCAACCACAAACAATCACAAACAATCACATGGCAACCACAAACAATCACAAACAATCACAAACAATCACAAACAATCACAAACAACCACATGACAACCACAAACAACTACATGACAACCACAAAAAACAACAAACCAACCACAAACAACTACATGACAACCACAAACAACCACAAACAACTACATGACAACCACAAACAATCACAAACAATCACAAACAATCACAAACAACCACAAACAACTACATGACAACCACAAAAAACAACAAACCAACCACAAACAACCACATGGCAACCACAAACAACCATATGACAACCACATGACAACCACAAACAACAACAAACCAACCACAAACAGTCACAAACAACCACATGACAACCACAAACAACCATATGACAACCACATGACAACCACAAACAACTACATGACAACCACAAGCAATCATAAACCAACCACAAACAACCACATGACAACCACATGACAACCACATGACAACCACATGACAACCACAAACCAACCACAAACCAACCACTTCCTGTTGCTGTATTTGCGTGGGTTTTCAGAGAACATGTACACGGCTCCTGTGGATACTAAACATAACTGTTATTTTCTGAACATTATTTTAGATATCTGGCGTCGTGCGGTAAAAACTATTTAAAATGTCTAAACGTCAGAATCATTGGGTAAGTAACCTCCCCTTCTATATCTTTTTAAATCTATTCTTATTTTTTGACTTCCTGTGGATTTCCACACTGTTGTCTCCTATCATCACTGTCAAATCTTAAAAGGACAAAATCTCGTGTGTAATGTAGTTTTATACTCGTTACTCGGAATATACTGTATCTGTTACTTAATTTAAAGGTGATGTGTACTTGTTTGCATGTCGTACACCCTTTTACAGATGCTTACATTAATGCCAGAATATCGAGTTACAACATTAATGACTTGGAATAAAAACTGGACGTTTACGATTTTACGTCATTGGCTTGGGAAATATAATGGAATACACATCTAATAACACGGTTCCTCGCTCAGTGTTTAGAAACCATTGTCATTAAGCTGTCTACTTTGATCTCAAAAGTTCATTGTAATTACTTCCAATGAAATTCTATACAGCAATAGTTATGTTATAATTCTTGCTGCTTTGACAGTCGGCGTCTCTATATTCTACAACGTCACCGTTTTCGCTTTTGACAGAATAAGAGCGTGGCACAGGCTTACTTTTTCAAAGAGATGTTACGTGGTAGCTATGAGAATAAAACATGCGATGTATTTGAATTTGAACTTAGTGTAATTGCTTTCCCTGCTAATTTCAACGTTCATATTGGAAGCATGCATGGGGACGTATAGCTGATAAGCAGGGACAACTTCCAAACCTATTTACACGGATTTTCAAGAATTCCAAAGACTCTTCATTTCATGAACGTCAGGCTAGGGGTTAGACTCTTTAGTTACTTCCATGTTAAATTGGGACGGTCGGCCATTATGCTGTATATTAAGACTTCCATGTTAAATTGGGACGGTCGGCCATTATGCTGTATATTAAGAGCGACGAAGTCGATTTTCAAATTATAAACACTTTTCATTGCAACATCGCTACTTCCATTCAGAATATTTACATGTCGCAGTTGATTCAATGGCTTGTCCCCGATATAAAGATTTGCGTGATAGATATCGAATGCAGACGGGTATTTCATATCACAAATGGTTTTGAGATTTACACGTTTTATTTGTTTTAGGGGTTCAACGTCCTCGTAACAGTCAGGGTCATATAAGGATGTGTGTCAAGGAGATGCATAGAAAAAAAACAACAAAAAAACCCACACACAGAAAGACAGAGTCGATAGGAAATAGTATACAGGTCGATGAAGGCTATGTACAAGCGGATGTTCTTAAGTAAGCTAGGTGATTATGTTTCCGGGATCCTCCGGAAAGGGATATAGGTAAGTAATATACTTCTGATATATTTTTATCTTACGTGCGTTTGCTTGAGATATCTTTAGTCAGAATGTTTTATAGGTGCCTCCTTTAGCTGTGAATTTTACCTGTCAAAATTGACAATCCCTGATAGCTAGTCTTTGACTGTTTGGAGGCCGTAAACCCCTGGAAGGCAAACATGTGCATTAGTGACACCATGGGAAATGATTCATATCCAACACCATTACACCGACGATTTGCAGACTTAATTTTATTAGAACATTTTTTATATTCTATTTACATAGATAGCAATTGGGATAGAGCAGAAAAAATAATTGCTGATAGAAATCCCCTTATTCCGTAAAATATTGCCATTACTTAATAGTTTTAATGTATCATTTTATAATGGTTTCGATATATTTTGGTTTAATGTTAAAATGCGTTTATTCACATATTTTCTCCTCCAATGCCTTCTGCTGTCGGATTATTTGATAAAGAACAGATTGATTTCTGTGTGATGGGAGTGCTGTTTGGTGATACACATTGACGGTAATAAATGTAGGTGTATTAAACGATTTAAATGTTTTGCAATTGTGCTGAAATTTCACATTCTGAAACATTAGTATTACTCTAATATGGACATTTAAATAAAGGCTTTTCTCTCACGTAATCTTTTAAATGGTCGTCTAACGTTTCCATTTTTGTCATCTGATTGTTTATGGTGATATTTATCTGCTGCATTTTATCTATTTAGCTCGACATATCGCTTTTCTCTCCATTTCCTCTATCTTATATTGTATCTCCTTAAACACATCTCAGCAGCCATCTGAACAGATGGATTTTTCATGCCTCGGTGTAGATATACTTACACTTAAGCTTAGTAGCATATTTAAAATATACCGTATGTAATATCTGAAATAGAAACTTAATGAGATATCATAAATAAGTATATACAATATATTATACAATACATTAGTCATAAATCATAAAATATAAACATTTATTTTATATAATGTCGAGTCTTGCTTGTATATAGAATATCCTATATGATGCATCGACAATAGGAAATTTTCCCCGAGAACCATTGATAATGGAAAATCTTCCTCGAGAATCATTGTTAATGTGAAATTTTCCCCGAGAGCCATTGGCATTGGAAAATCTTCCCGAAAATCAATGACAATGGAAAATCTTCCCCAAATGTCATTGACAATGGAAAATGTTCCCATAATCATTGACAATGGGAAATATTCCCGGGGAATCACTGATAATGGAAAATCTTCCTCGAGAATCAATGACAAAGGGAAATCTTCCCCGAGAATCATTGACAATAGGAAATATTCCCGGGGAATCACTGATAATGGAAAATCTTCCTCGAGAATCACTGACAAAGGGAAATCTTCCCCGAGAATCATTGACAATGGAACATTTCCCCAAGATCATTGGCAATGGGAAATCTTCCTCGAGAATCATTGACAAAGAGAAATCTTCTCCGAGATCAGTGACAATAGGGAATCTTCCCCGAGAATCATTTATAATAAAAAATGTTCCCAATAATCATTGACAGTGGGAAGTGTTTCCGATAATCATTGACAGTGGGAAGTGTTCCCGATAATCATTGACAATAGGAAATCTTCCCTGAGAATCATTGACAAAGAGAAATCTTCTCCGTGATCATTGACAATGGGGAATCTTCCCCGAGAATCATTGACAATAGGAAATCTTCCCTGAGAATCATTGACAAAGAGAAATCTTCTCCGTGATCATTGACAATGGGAAATCATCCCCGAGAATCATTTGGAAAAAAGCCAATCTTTCATCGAATCGACTCAGTATGGCTTCGACAGCAATCCCCTTTATCTTTTTCTGTAGAATGGTCCTAATAAATCTCTGCGGGAGATTCTAGGTGTAGAGACTTAGTTTAATACATTGGGATTTTGTTCCCATAAAAGATTATATAGAGACGAGCCCTCTCATAGTTATTTAAAGACATCGTATAGCTTCTGATATGTATACTATTTCATTATCATTATTAAATCTTGTGTAGTACGTCATTTATATATAAAATAATATAATAATGCTATCGTTTGGTGCCCTATTTAATCTTTTATGGGTTGTCTCCTTAGGCAGACATCTTTGTTTTACATTGTTGTTAGCTGTCCGCCCAAATTGGAAGCCTTCAGCGAGGGCTGCCGAGCAGTGTGACGCAGTCTGTGACGGAAGCATCCCAAGCAATTCTGATTTTGATATCCTGACCTTTAATCGACGCTGAATTAGCAATGAGATCGAGAATCTCCAAGGTATATAAGCTAATCTTTATAGATAAATCAACATTTTCCTAGTTAACGCCATTGTTAGATTTGACAGCGCGGAGTTCGTGAATACGCTTTGCGATAGTTACCTTACTAACGATGTATTGTTCCATATGGACGAGATTAGGCGTAACGTTAACAAGATATTAACGATGAAAGTGTCAGTATGGTACCAATGGATCACGAAGCTGCCCATGAAACAAATACTGTAAGAAACTTGAATGCAGACATACATCTGACCAGCTTTCTAATGTTCAATTACCTTAAATCTGAGGTCATTCGAAGACGAATCCCAGGGGAGTCAAGTAGGATAGAAAGGGATAGGTATGGAACCTATGTAAAGAGGACGATGATCCCAGGTGTCGAAATTTAGGTTCCTTTGTATCCTCCTAAATGTAGGAACGCATGATCGATCCTGCTGGAGTTCCAATTTGTTGCCTCTTACGATAAAATGTATATGATACAGCATACAGGCGTATTAATGCCTCGAACTGGCTGAGGCTGGACTTACAACGGTGTATCACCATCTGACATTTTACCATTTTCACGTCTGAAAATGAAAGTATGCATAATTTCCAGACTGTATTTGCTATAAATACTAATAAAACTACCTTAGGAACCCTGACCTTTAGTTTATACATCACCTTTAACTTAACATTCTCCACACCAAGTTTTATTACAATTAATCAAGCCCTACAGAAGAAGGACATGATGTACAGTGTATCTCTCTATTCCCTCTACTAAACCTCGCCTTTGCAATCCCATCGAAACATGACTCTCCTTTTATACAACCTGTTTCCCTCCAATAATAGTTAAAAAAAGAAGATAGAAATCCATCAAGCCATAGAGAAATAAGACGAGTCAATAGATCAACGATACCCCCCCCCCCCCCCCCCCCCGCCCCCCACCCACCCACCTTCCTGCAGGGTCGGGAGTAGTGTCTCTGATGCCGACTGTTAAGTATCTCAATGCGTGCTGTCGAAGAGGCGAAGTAAAACTAGCCGAATCGATGATTGTTCTCTTTAAGTTCCGCATAGGTTCATTGAAGGGATTAAAATTGATATTCTGGTTCCAAACAATACTTCGGAGTTTTATCTTTCTTTCATGTGCTTTTCATTTTGTTCCTGTGTGCCCTTTTTATCTGCGTTTTGTTTTCTGTTATAGACGCCTGCTAAGCTTCATTTCTCATATTACCCAGCATGTTGCAAAGACGTTCAACCAATTACAAATGATCGTTATGAAACAAGATCAACAAGATACGTTTACAGAGTACAAATGGGCATCAGTCCAAATCCTGACAAAGTTGACAATTCGTAGCATTCCTCTAATCGTAAAACACTTACTGCTCATGTTAAATATCTATTTAACAACCACGATCGCAGGCTGATCATCATAAACTATTTACATACACATACTTATATGCACAAAGATATTGTTTTTACTTGTCCTACCTTCCTATGGTATCCACAGACCACTCACGGGTTTCTCTAGTTCACTTAAATACCTTAAATTTCTTTCCTTTTCCAGATATGTTGTTTTTCTAAAGCCTACCTATGATGTACGTAAGCTGTGTGTAAAACTGTCCCTTAATAGAATTTCTGCAGAAAAAGGGACCGGCTAAGGCAGTAATGAACAGAAACCAATGTCCCTTACGACCAGTAACATTCAACCTTCGAAATAATATTACTCTTGAGGTGCCCTGTGATTAGTCTCGAGGTCATTGACGGTTCAAGTCCTAATAACAAAGCACATTAAAACAGTTATCCTATCGTTCATGACTCAATGGTTAAATTAGCTCGGGGAATTCCAAAGGGCGATTCCTGCTGATATCCACTACATGGTCAAAAGAAGTGTCTGCATTAGATTTGTTATTACCTTTTTGTCCCTCTGTTTTGAACGGAATGACGTGACGTGTTCTAAGGATGCCGGGAACTGTGTTGGCTAACGATATGTCATAATCGTAGATTATCCATTCCAACTGAGGAATAAGACGAAGATGGACTAGCACTGTAAAGTAAGTAGTAATGAGGAAGGTTAAGATTAATAGCTCTGTCCCCAGTCCGAGCATGCTGATTTCAGCGTGACATTAAGATTATATTCAGCGATGATTGCAGGTAATGAATTGTCAAAATTAATTAAGAGACAAGGTGAGTGTCCCGCTTCAGTGTCCAGGTGGTCACTTTTCAGTGTGATGACACTTTAAATGCCCCTCCTTTGACCTTTGATCTTTCGAGACAGTTCTCATATGGGCTTAAAGCCTGTAAATCGAAATAAATTGTATGAAAGTCATTAATGATGAAAAAACCTTAATACGTCAACCATCCCTAAATATTTCATTATAAAGCAGAATTTAGCTGACCAGGCTTATACATTCGGCTGTAATCTAGTGATTCTAAAACTGACTAATGTTTGATAGGGTCGGCACTTTTCTGTGTTTGTGCAAATCCGCAGTAACGTAATAAACAATGCCCGTATAATTCCTTTGTTGTGGAGAGATGACACGTGGACGTAATCAAATATTGGGCTAAGTTCAAATGCACAAGGCTGCAATATGACTTATCTGGCGGAAACGTCCCCTGCAGACATACTGTATCCTGCAACATTCCGATATTTTCTCTTGTATCTTTTATTATGGACAATGAGAATACCGCAACAAGAACACATATTTTCATACCACAGAGTGTTTCGCGCCTGTATTATGTTGTAATATTGATTGATATTTTATCCCAACGAAAAATAGAATATCGTCAGCTTCAAAATGATAAGATCCACAGAGATTGGTGTGTCAGCCAAACCAAAGCGTTACTCATTTGAGAATAATTGATTGATTACAGTAGGTCTTAGAAAATGGGAAACAGATAAAGCCTAAAGGCCCTCTCCATAATATACATTAAACCAGAAAGAACAATTGTTGCTTCGGAACATTAATGCTCAGTTCGTGTATTGTTAATTAGTGTCACGTAAACTGTGAGTTAAAATATAAACTTTTTTTACTGTCAGTCAAGAGAAAGCCTGCGTGCCCGTGATGTGTACGTAACTCATTTCCTGATCCTTGTATATTCAACTAGTACTGTCAAAAACTTAATGAGAACTAGTTCAACTTCACTACTGAGTATAATTGAATACCCTTATGTTGCTATGGTTAGAGATTATTTGGACATACGACATTATATCCGCTCATAAACAAATATCATCTATCCGTCATATGACAGTATTACCACACCACTCAGTCTAATGATAATGCTATACACATTGATGTCTTGAAAGCATTTCTCATACCGAGTAGAGTTAATGGGAATGGATGGATATGAGTTATGCAATATACTTATCATTATTACTATGCACTGCAATTATATCCTTGAAATACATTATGTGTCGATCATTGTACTGGTAACGGGTAAAAACATTATCATGAGTTATGTTCGGGAAGATATTAAATTTGGATGTGGGCTCCCAATAACTCATCATTTTGTTTGGATACGTCCTTGCTATCTATTCCATACTTAAGTAATCATTAACATAATGATATAGTAAAAACAATTAATCATTCTTATTCGTGTGTAGGGAAAAAAGTATTAAGGAAGGTTTATTAAAAAAAACCATCTTGTTTCTGTATATTAACATATAATATATCAAATTGTTTTTATATTGTTTCAATGATTCTATTAGCTAACACGATGTTCCCCGCCATCATGATCTTAATAAATGATTGACCTTAGCATATAACGAGTACGAGTATAAGGCTATTAAAATCTTCACGTTTACGAGTAACTCATCCCTCAGTAACAGCATTTATATACACACCCACGCGCGCGCGGTATATAAATGCTTAAATGTCCTGGACATCTAAAAACAGTTTACGTCGATAATTTCTTGTATAGACCTGAAACAGTTCTTAGTTAAAACCTAGGACAGGTGAAAAAAGGCTTAAAATTCGCGAAAATAAACTGTAACTTTAAAAAAAAGTATGGTAATCCATGTTTATCATATTCGACACACCATTAAGGGTTCGGTATAGTATTGAAAACATACCCGTTTTCTTGTTGTTGTACAATTTTAATTAACATATCACAAGAGTGAGAGATAGCATACCCCCCTGGTCATTCACACTACATTACACATTTTTTGTAAAAAACTACTATTAGCCTCTATTGTAGGGGAGAAAGTGACAACAGTGTGTGTTATTTACATATTCCGTTTCTGCTGTCTTTCCAATTAGGCCTCTGTTGATGTATCTGATATCAATTACTACGGATTCAGATAAAACAAAACCTCAGAACAATAATAAAAAACAGTATCCGTTGTGCCTCGCCGGGTCTGACATTCATCATTGGTACAGTACAATGT
The DNA here is from genome assembly GCF_902652985.1 of Pecten maximus. NCBI lineage: Eukaryota > Metazoa > Mollusca > Bivalvia > Pectinida > Pectinidae > Pecten > Pecten maximus. Next base: position 15,021,031 of record NC_047023.1, on the reverse strand, counting down.
GACCACTTGGCGTGTCATTATAACCATGTTCCTGGAATTAAACAAAAGACACAAATAATTCGAGTGAAATCTATCGTTAGAATTACCCGTAAATCGCTGTATCATCTAAAGAGATCGTCATCATATGAACTTAACTTTTATGAGGCTTTTGACCCTCAAACAAATGGAGCAATTTTACCTGTCATAAATATCCCGATATTTATGACTCACAATTGTCTTGGACATGTTAATGCTTAATGGGTATCATTTATTATTTATGGTGTCGTAACGTGGGCGTATATGACAATGCTGTAAAGACATTTCTGTTTGCTTGATCGACAATATTTACGATGAAACATTCCACCCTCCTTTCGTTCCTTGATACGTTTTTGCAATGAAGAAAGAAAGAAAGAAAGAAAAATGAGAAGTGTATGACTTGAGGAAACGTTACAAATCGTCAATATGACCTAGGTTAGGAAGACTTAAAGAAACTCAGTTTCACAGAGCCCCTGTTTCCAGGATTCACATCGCATGTACTTTAAGCAATATGTTAATCGAGAATAAATGACTAGTATTGATCTATAATGTTTATTTCTGCCAACTAAAATCTATTAAATTTCAATTTGGAATATGTACACTACTATATGGTAAACAACTGGTATCCGAATCCTCGCCTACGCTCTCCATGCACAATAAGACTCATATGATCATGTACGAAATGTGGAGGAAGAACAGCTGGGAATGTTTTTGCCAATATAGAAATAATTACATGACGATCGCGCCAGGATTGAAAGATAGATTTTTGAGTATGCTACCAACAAAAGACGTCTAGATATTTAAAGGTCCTTTTGCCGTTGGCATTGTTCGCGAATCAATGATGTCCATGTAAGAAGAAATGTCTGTACGTGTTGGCACTTCATGTTTTAAGTATATCTTTCCCGAAGGCGGCCGTTTTGTAATCACGCCTAAACATATTGCGTATATTACCTCACGGACAGTTGCAGTCTACCAAATTTCAAGTTGTGTCGTTGTTATATAAACTCGCCTTTGGCGGTGAGTATAGTGATGTCTTCTTCCTGTCTCCCTGTCAAATTTTGTTCGTATGCTTGTTTCTGAATAAAGATAACTGTACTGAAGTGGTTAGAATGTGGTTGACCTGTCTATTCCCGAATATAACTGACTGTTAGAAGTGTATTATAGTCCTAATGATATATAGAAGGAAATGCATACAGGATATATGAACGATGATCCAAACTTCACGACGCAATACAGACGTTTACCTAACTTTAATGTTCCTGATGAAAGGCAAATGAAACATATAACTTCGATAGAGTTCATAGCGACACAATGCTAGGCATTTTTTTTTTGTGTATTTCCCGAGCAAATTTCGTGAAATTATCTTTTTTCATTTTTGACTCTACAACTCTTCTATTTTATTCAACGTCAAAGCAAAATCTGCTGTTTTTAGGACAGTGTCCATGGATATTTTGGATACGCAAGCGAAATTTTAAGAGTCACCACTCTGAATAACCATCGTTTGGACACGTTAACACTTCACTCCTGCTGTCATATGGTGCATACCAAGTCCTTTTACCCACCCATTATAAACTGAACAACTGGCAAAAGGAAGTACCTATATTATCGAATGTTGGCTTTTTACGAACATGAAAAGATATTCTAGATTAACGTATAAAGATAGCATAACTGTGTTGCCAAGGAAAGCATTAGGAACAAGCTTGTGTGAGAGGACCATAAAGGTTACTTTGGGTGCAATCAATTCATCTTGTCATGTTTTCATGTCTGTCAGGGACACAGAAGGATTTCCAAAGTCATTTAATCTTTGGATTAATTTTTGGTATTGTCTACTTTTGCAAATGATAAAGAGAGTTATGCCCCTTCCGCCGTCTGTCTAGAGACATTTTTTCCCGGATATGCATTCGTGTATTTGTCGATAATTCATTTGTTATCTTTCAGCGTATCTCAATGATCGTCTTGCCCTTTCTTTTGTTTTATAGGGGTCATGGTTCAAGGACAATAATGATTTTCCTAAATAAAAAGGTTATGCAAACAAGTCTTCTTTATGAAAGATTTTATCAAATACACCAAGAATAAATTCATGTATGACCTTTATTGGACATCTAGCAAGATTTTTTTTATTGAAATTCAACACCTTTTTTTTGCGCGAAATATGCCTATTTGTTGAAAACTAAATGCACAATATGCAGATCGTTATAGTGATAAGGATTCACTTATATTCTGTTTGTAACATGATTTGGATACATTCATTATCTTGTCAAAATCATTAAAGGGTTTAAATCAAAACAAAAACACAAGAACACAAATAAAATCTGCATTTTATTGATTTAGGGAGAAAGTGAGCTGTATACACGACACAGCATCCGATACTATTTTAAACACACCCTTTAGTTTTATCTTTCTACGTCAATGGAATATGTTTTCAAAAGGTTTTCCCCCAAAATAGATAATGCACAGACACGATGGTAGAGAAGATAGTCATTGAAGTGTGAAATACTTCCAAATAAAAGTTAGATATGAAATAAATATGTGTTTGTGTTCATTACGCTGTAATTTTTAACATAGCAATATCTCCAATAAAAATAAGTTTTTTCTCCGTTGTCATTATCATCTTTTGCCGCCTGCGCCGAATCGAAGATATGACGATCTTCCGGAATGACGTATTTCGTCACTCCCTACCATAGCTCGAAGTCGGGCAATCAGGTCATTCAAACTGTACCGTTTGCTTTGGTCTGCAATTAGAAAGGAAAGGAAACCAATAAGGGAATAATACAGATTCTGATTAATCATCCAATCATTAAGAAGGAAGAGCGCCTCATAAAAATGGTCTCATTAAGTAATTGCTCCTGATATTAACTATCATCCTTACGGAATAAAATAAAATCAATTTCAGTCCAGCTTCCATTTGTCATAGGTCTAGAGGTATTTGTTAGGACTTTTAGGAAATCTTGACCAATGGCTGATAACATACGTATACATATTTACATCGTATTGTGATTAACCTTTAGGGGAAAAGTTAACATATATATATTCACACAAAATTCCGATCATTGTTTTCAAGCGGAGGTTGCAGTATTAATCCTTTGTTATGCTTATCTATGCTTACAACTGTACACCTTAAGACTTCCAATGAATAAACAATGTAAATGCTATACAAATGGCCTTTAGGAGAGGTAGGTGCTACTTATTATAACAGATTTAAATGATAGCGATAACACACAGTAAGTCTCTGAACAAAACCTCTTCTAAGTGTGTCTGATGAATATTTCATATTCGGTGGAACCTAGCCGAGATTAAAAAATTACTCGAGAAATGTCATCACGCAAGCCTTTAGATAAAGATTTGTAGGTCATATGATTCCGTTCTGCTTCTAGAGTTATTGGATGAAGCCAAGAAGGAACTGAATAATCCACGTATAGGAAATATGTATTAGATCTAAAGCAAAGCGGATAAAAGAGGAAGAGAAGTCAAAGTAATACCTATTAGATTAGAAAAAAGACGTTAACAAAACCTATCCGTGTTAAACTGATACTAGAGGAAGTCTTCTATAACCATCATAAAAATACTTTGCCTTAAGGTTTGATAGGATACCAATATAATATTCTATGGATATATTTATTACGGCGTGGACTCGTATACTTACTATTGTTCCAAGAACAAATCATAAGATATGGAAGGAATGATGAAAAATGTATGTATGAAGGCTCTAGGAATCAGATTGTTCAGGGCTTTGAAACTGATTGATGTAAAATGGCAAATTTGTTTTTTTATATATGAATTCGTTAAAAGTAGTTAGAAAAAAAATCAACTCCGATGCAAGTTAGACAAACGTATTGACATATGTATGCGGATCTTTGAATACAAATCATGCAATAATTACTTATCATTTTATGTTAGGGGGTGGAGAGGAGGGGGGGGGGGGGGGGGGGGGGGGGGGGGGGGGGGGGGGCATTATTCCATATACAATCATTGTGGTTGCACTAATCCATGGCAAAAATACGCTAAAGAGAGTGTTGTCCACTACAAGTTCATAAGCATTACTCAGAGTGTAGAAAACAGATATCGGAAGTGCTGCAACGAGGTATCAGTGTCCTCTAGAAAGGACTTCATGTCATGATTTCAACTCGCTCAGTAGATATTCCGTATGTATAGTATATAGCTATTTTCTTTTCTTTCGATGTTGTTTGATATATATTTATAATGTTCTTTAATTCTATTCCTCTTCATATTTTGAGGAAACAAAGGAAACAATATTAGTGTTAGATGTTGATAACTACTTTATTGTAAAAGGTAAACACAGACAATTCCATATTATGACGATATAAAATGTAAACATTTAATAAAACAAATATAACTGGTACGAATTCCTTATTATAGACTAGGATGTGATTGATAACTCGCCGGAAGCTCCTGCACATCAATTAAGATCGTACTTCTGTTCTATGAGACAATTCCACTTAATTAGCTCACATGTAGCTTCCGGCGGGCAAATTATCTGTGTCGCAAACATAGGGATGGTCTGGTAATCTGATGTGTTAGATAAAAGCTGGAGAGGACGGTTGATAAGTTTGTATGGATGTTTGTTTTTGATGTATATCTGTATCAGCAGCAGATACAACCATTTACGTGACGCGTGTCAGTGGTGAACACAGGTAAACGCATGTTGCTATCTGAAACAAGTTCACGATAGCTCCATGCATACTTATTTTAATCTGCGAAAAGTAAAAGAAAATTTACTGTGCTCGGACTATCGAGCCATTGTAGCATTTCCCCCCAGAGAAGTCAAAGTCTCGGTTAAACATGTAATTGTTTTCATTGTTGTGTTTTGTAAATCCTATTTACGCTCGGGGCTATATCTGCCCTTTTGGTGTTGAGGGCCGTTTGATTCAAACAAATGTTATTGTACATGGTGTTGTAATTTAATATGAAAACGATACATTCAACTACTGCTATGATGTAACAACACAAGTTATAATATTTAACGAATCGTTTTGATCAGCATTATCAAAAGTAATATGGGAAATTCAGATGTGTTATTTCACATCTAGACGAGTCACTACGGGTGATTTTTCAGCCTACGCCGGGAGAGCAGTCATTTAGACGATCCCATTATCCACATCATTAGTCAAAGACGCTCAATTTTCCGATAGAGAGCCTCCGATCAAACCCATTTATAGACTCGATATCGGTAGTTCACCAGCAAATCAGTGTTGCTACATATGAGATATCTACAGCTCTGACAAATTGTATCCATTGCGCCCCCGCTTTAAAAAAAGAGGCACCAGTGGGTGGTAGTGCATTTGATTTCTTTGCGCTGTGTATATTATATATATTTAAAGACATACTCAACGGAAGGAGAAATTTGAATTAGTTCTTTAATGATACTTATTTCCTTTCAATAAAAAGGGGTTAAGCGTTTTGCAAGGTTATAACTACAATACATTTGTTAAAGTATTTCCCTCGGTAACCCCAGTATGGGCAAAGCAATGATAACGTCACAGAGGCAATTTGGTACCTCTTTGAGCCGTGGGTGATTATATTAAACGGAGACAATTCTGGCACTTACATCGGGCTTTTGAATTTTGATGATGAATCCTTTGAGCGCTGAATAACAATTGACATCAAAGACTAAAAGCTAGTTTTTATTTAAACAAATGCAATTTTTATTAATTTAAACAGTGTGCGACATTTATAGTGATGTCATTCAGTTTTAATATTTTATACATACAAAGAAGTGAAAAATATCCTTTACCTACGCGTAAAAAAAGTTACGGGTTACAACATCTGCCGAAAAAGAATAATGCAGCTGCTTAATTTTTCTAGGACCCGTCAGGGATGAGAGAGATCTAAAATGTTGAAAACCAAGAGGGAGGAATTAGAAATATAGAAAGGACAGGAATATACACGCGATTATTTAATCTTTTTTTTTTCATTGTTTAATTAAAAAACGTTGGAGATATACATGTTAACACAGATATGCATACAACAAAGGATCGAAATATGTATATATATCAAAATTTCCATCATAGCTTCACTTATCTATGTGTATGTTCTAATAACACTGTATTTTATATGTAATATTGTAATATTATGTAACATGCAAAAGAAATAAAAAGAAAAAAAAATGATATAGATTGTATGTGTTATTATCTCAACCATAGTCATTATTCAGTATAAATATGGCATGCAGGAAGTGTATCAGTCGAGTTTACCAGCCAGCAGACACATAAAACATATTTACATATAAATCTAGGAACTTTATGTAATATGATGAATATAAAGACTATAATATTGCTGTCTCTTGATGTAAGTCTTCAGTGGTACTGGGGTCAAAACTCAGAAGGGAGGCCAGAAAAAATAAAAATGGCCCTAAATAATTTAGGTATAGACGGGGAAATTTTTCAACACTAAATTTTCATACCAAAAATAATGTTTACGCTTCAAAAAATAAGTTTGTTGCGTATTTTTTTTATTATCAGACCAATTTTTGATAAATCCGTCCTGAAAATAACACACATGAACTACAATACTCACAGCCTCGTTTTATGAAATGTTCCAGAGGTTGGTAAGTCCGCGGCGACATATACAGGACGGGGTCTTCTAGGGGCCCTCTTTTATCATATACATCTGAAATATAAACCATCATACAATATGAAAATCTGTTTACATTGTTACGATCCTGTATGAAATAATAATAATAAAAAAAAAACCAACAAAATACCATTATTGATGTGACGTCTTCCAGTCATTCATGAGATTCCAATATAGCCCTACAGGTAGGGCATACCATTGTACATGCTGCCCAAATTGTATGATCGTAAGCGACGACTAGATTCTTTTCCCTAATGTCTCCCTTGCACTGACTCAAGTTTGTCCTTTAGTTGAATGTTCGCCTCTGTGAGGAACACTTTGGGTTCTGTTCCCTGGCCGAGACATGCAAAAATATTTTAAATAGCTTCTACTCCTGCTTAACCCTCAGCATATTAAAAGTGTGGCGATTGATTCGCCCCTTGTCAGTATAATGTGACCGATTGGAGTGTCCTGCTGGGTGATTATAGCTATACGTTTCAGTGGGGGAGCACTACAAAGTCGATATCAGTTCCGCGCTATCACAAGGAAACAAACACGTACATACCACAACTTCCCAAAACACACATACACAACACGCATGTATCTCGCACACAGAGGAAGCAGTCCTTAAATTACCATTGCTGTTAAAAAGGACAATAAACAGCAGCTCTACACTATGCTAAACCAATGTAGCCTTATATGTTTACGTTACGATATCGTTTTCTGATACATTGTTCTCCTATCGTATTGTTTTTGTTTATTGTTTAAACATTTCATGAATTTAATTTCTGTAACAAACAGCGTAGCTGCAGCAAAATTGGCTAAGAAAGCTGGGACAAAAACAAAAGGAATGCAATATAATGTATATCAAAACAAAAGGAACAGGGGAGACAAACAGTTAATTGAAGAGACGCCAAAAAATAATAGATGCAGGAGATATATTTTGCGCTTTTGTGTGCAATTTTAAAACTTTCTCAATCATTTATATGTTTTTACAAGTCATATGAAACATTTCTACCATCGAGGTTACGTTTTTCTTTCACTACTATTCCTAGCCTTACTCAAACGCTGTCATAGTATAGCAGCAATATCAGTCGTAGTATCAGGCAATTGATAATAATATATACAGGTTTAACTAAACTTAAATAGTATTCTTACTCAAAATTGATAAACAAAAGGGCAACAACCGAATAAACATATGTGTATATTGGAACCCTTCAGCGTTGAGGCAAAAATCAGTGGATCAGGGAGTTTTTTTTTATCTGTTTAAACTGCAAACGGCGAAAACCATAACAGCGGCTACGTCAATTTAGGCCACATCAGTGTAATGGCGCGTTCCCAAAATCAGAATCGAGTTAGTGACGACTAAATCATCAGTAGGCTTTAAATCATCGAACTTATATCCAGTAGAAAATATCATCTTTGTCATGATGACCAACAGTAGACCTCCTTGTATTTTTCAACAGCCTATATATCTTGCGACCCTGTTATTTCCATTAATATTCATAATTTATCACGCAGTGAAATTTGGAACAAGTCATTGATTTATAAAATCTACTTCGAAATGTCTATCAAGAAATAAGAAACTCAAATCGTGATAGGGACATTGAAATACTGCTATGGTACAGCTTAGTGGTAAATTGTCCCTGATAGCTATAGTGTATTATCATAATCAAAGATCGAGGTAAGTGGCTGGTTTAGAGGTAAAATTTAAGAACATTCAGCATCATATGAAAATAAAATCACGTCGGAAAGAAAAAGGCACAATGTCCACATGCTTTTATTGGAATATTACATTTTACAAAGATACTGTCAACCAAAGATTTCCTGATTTACTTTATTATGGTATCGGTCGTGATTCTCAGAAATATATTCATGTTGCCGTTTGCCTTGCTTAGGAATGGAATCACTGATAACAAGAGGCTATGGATATATCAAAAACTTTTTGGAACCTTAAAAGCCACGGTTCATCAATTCTTCTGTACACATGGTAGTCCTGGTATAATATGACAACGAATTGTCATATGTTTTGATTAAGCCGGTAAGTTGTGATTTTTTTTATAAATGCATTATTTCGTTAATTAAGCCTGAATTTCTGAGTTTTTATTATTGTGAACGATTTTGTGAATGCTTTAGAGTGTTATTCTATGAAATAATTGCAATTACTTTGTAAATCAAAAAATCAAAGTCAATTATCGCTTAAACATTTTCTGTGTTTTTTTCCCTTTCAATTGCAACGGTACGTGTAATTGAAAGTGAGAATTATGCCGGAAGTGTGAACAATTTTTATTCGCCTCGAGCAGAATTTTCACGTCGAGTTCCGCTTTCTTGTTCCTGTTGGGATTTTAACCCTAAAACGGAAATTATAAATGGGGATTCCCCGGACAGCCGTTGTGACCCTAACGTTTCCACCAACACAGACTAATGGTGAGATAAAGATGTTTTGCTAAGTGATCGTGCTAATATCGTGCCGCTTATGCACATAAAGATGGAGTCTCGCTTACGACATTAACGCTGTTGAGCCGTTTGTATACGCTGTATTGATAACAATTTTTGCTGTAGATTGACACGTCTGTCGGCGATAAGCATTAAAGAGTGTTGACTGGACGTCACGCAGTCATTGAATTACAACATTGTGTGGAACAGATAATTTATATCGCCTACTTCGGAGGTACAGGAAAGTGCTTGTCCGTGAAAAGTCTTTCCATTTTAAGCGCTACTATATCAGAACATCTGAACGTATTTTTGAACTTTGGTTTAGTCTTAGCATTGCTTGATAAAGGCCGTGGATTTGTAAAAAACGAAACGGAAGGTCTAATAAGTGTAGCAGACATGTTTCTTTACGAGAGTTGACACTTTCATATGAACGATGTATAAATATATGTTATTCCTCTTTTCCCGTAGTCTGTGAACGATGTGTTAATGCCTTTTTTGTCTACCGTTGACAGCTGTAAATATCGACAGCGACACAGAGAGGGCCGGCTGTTCTCGTTCATCTCTTTTAAGTCACACGTTTATGGATGAAATTCTTGATGGGACGCTCGCTGATATTATAACAATAGACTCTGAGACAGTTCGAAACATTGAAAGATAACTTTCTCTTTTCCTTTACCATTTAAAGTGCATATTTAAAGAAAACACAATTACTGCCGAAACGTGGATAGCACCCAAAATATTAATTGAGTTATAGAAAACTCCCTCATATGTCTGTTTCGTCATGGGTTGAACAATATGTTCTTATATCAGAATAATTCGTTTTTAATGCAACATATTAATGAAGTTCATATCATAGGGAGTTAGTTTGTTGTACTTAAATAGCCTAATACTCTACATAGACAGATGCTGCGTCATCTATGGAACAGTTAGTGGTGACTCAACTACTCAGGGGGAAAGTTACAGACACCAGGATAAAGTTGATGTCCAAATTATGAAATAAAATCTAAGAAACTTTGCGCTTGGTCTTCGACCAAACGAGGTAAGTTTAAACGGATTCCTACCACTCATCGAGGTCAGTCATTTCGTTCTTACAGCGTTCTTTTTGTACCTACAACTTGTGTGGTGTAAAAAACGGGTAAGCCCAGGGTCGATATAATGTAATCATGTCCGGGTAGAGTGTCATACTTACAAGTCCAGGATGCGACATTTGATTTAAATGTCACTATAGAATTACCGTTGTTTTTTTACATTATCATTAATGGATCTCTTAACTGTTAATAGGACATAAAAAAGATTAAACCAAGGAAAAACATTAAAGTTGATGAATGATGTATTGATTCCTAGTAAGGAGCGACCTTAAAGTTGATATTAAGAATTAGACATCAAAGAAGTAAAGCGTACTTCGAAAGGATTAGTTCTTTTGTTTCATACCTTTCCCTTAATGCTGTATGTCTTGTTAGACCGAACGTAAACAACTTCCAATTGGACGTAGGGAAATACTGTATAAAAGTTCATACCAATTAACGGACGGCATGTTCATGTCCACATGTAAAACCCTTTTTAATCATCCGATAAGTCTTATTGTTCATTACACTGGACGTTCCTCCTGAAGTACGATTTGAATTTTTGATCAGCTGATGGATTACCATATTGATTGTTTAGAGTGAGATCAATGAACACTCATGCATTTTTATTACCATCCAGTAAACAACCAGGCACGTTTACTAACAGAACACGTAGTTAACACTTTCTTCAGATATACTTCAATATTGAACCCTTAGAATATCTTTCCTATCATTGTTGTGCATACATTGATGGGATTACTAGCTCCTCTATGAGTTGGGGTCAAAATAGGGGGAAAATCATTTTGTTGAGACTACCTGGTGAGCATATTCATGTTATAAGGGATATTTTGCAATCCCTATGTATACATTTCTGTACCTATAGCTTTTTTGTCCATAGTGAATACAGCTCTGAGTCTCAGCCTGTTATAATGTTTATTTACATATTAATTAAGTTCCCCCATTGATATTGTTAAAGGGACGGTACGCTAGGAGTAGCCAATAGTTTAATGTACTTGCGATGGCTGTGGTTAACATATTCACATCTACAGTTAATATCACATAACCATGATCATGATCACTAATCATTGTCCCGCCCCAATTCTATCAATGTGCCTATCTTAAGGAAATTGATTACTAGTAATTTACATTTAATGAATTAAGATTTCTCCTTATATATCCCAGAATGATTGCCAATAAGTAATTTTAAGCTTAATGTTCTCTAATTAAGGAATTTTGATGAAACTTGTGACTGAACCCCTGTTAGTGTCACCAAAATAAAATTTCGGATCTGACGTTTATTGTAATGATAGACAGCTATACTGACGCGTACGAAGATATGGGCAATACGCAATATAAACTTGTTTCTACCTTAAAATGCCTAAAGAGGAAACCACCATAAGGACTCTATTGCCTCTATTAATTTGAACCATTGTAGCTCATTTGAGAAGAGCGAAGTATGTGAATTTTCTCCGAGTCTCAACCTATGCAATTAATATTTCTGTTAGGTTAGGAAGATTGCTATTTAAGGCAAGCACTGAGCTACATTACAGGTAGCTTTATAATTTCTTGTCAAATAAACACACAATGAAGTATAAGAGCTGTATAATCGTGGAGAGTCTGTGATAAGAGCAAAGCCATGACGTATAAAAAAGCAGGTGTAAAATGCTAACTTAGAAGTATGATTGGGATACTGTACATAATGTTATTTTGTGTGGTTATATTTTACCGATTTTTTCGGAGATAAAATAAAATGGGAATTTCAATAAAGATTACAAGATTTCTACTACAATGTATCCTTTTCCCTTAAACTAATAAACACGCTAAAAGTGTGACGATAGAAAGAAACTTCCTTCACAGTTATCAGAGAAGTGAGATTTTATCAACGTACATATACAATATAACGCAATGTTGCTTAAATACGATCGTTAAATCTTCATTGTGTGTTTAGGAACGTTATCTTAATGTTATCACGGACACATAAACAGTTGTTCTATACACTATCTATATTATTTTGATAAATGAAAATGAAAACAGTTTGTATCCTCATCCATTAACAACTGTTCTTATCTAGTATGCTTCAGTTCAAGTTTAGATTTTGTCTACAGGTCCAAATATTTTGATAACTTTGTTAGAAATGAGTGGTAAACCAGAAATTCACTCTTCACAGGCTTCATTTTATATCTTAAAACAGCAAATATGTTTCATACTGTACTTAAAACATACGTTTTAATTCCTTTGATGTCTAATGCTATATGTCAAAATTAACTTTTTTTTGTTCTATTCAATAGTAGTACAATATTTCTCAATGATTTCAAAGGAATCAAAACCCATCAAATTAGCCTTTCAGTATATTTTATTCCTTAAGGACCACATTGCTATTCCGTCAATACAGCTACTTAGTGTTTATTAAAAAATCTTCGGATTGTGGAGTTATTTTAGCGACACAAACCACATATGTTTCTGCTGAATCAAGTGAGAAATATTGACTGTACACTGGAAAGATATAGATGGTCACAGCAAATCAATCGGGGTTATTGAGGAGAGAAAATGTCATCTTGTCCAATTAACGATCAGAACCATCCCATTGGCAATAGTTTAAACAATATTACATGTCGTAAATTCATCGATTTCCCTTCTTATTGAATACACTGTCCGAATGACGTACGTGAAATTTCGAAATAGTCCACATGTTTCGATAAGGAATTTCCACATTTCTTTATATTGTCTCAAGGGTATACTGCTCAATAAGAATAGGAACGTAGCTTAAACAATTACATCGTGACCAGACGCTGCTAATACAAAGGGGCATTTTATGTTTTAAGAGTATATCATTTCTGGATTCGACATTAAGTATCAATATTTATCTATCAAATATTAACGCGTACAACTTACGTGGGACAAACTACTTCAACAGATGACGTGTACATTTCGATTATAACCAACTGTCTTCAGACGTAACCGACATAAAATCTTTATATCTATTTGGCAATATGAATAAACTGATTGTGTGGATTTAAAAGTAAATATACAATATTGTAAACCATCCCACGTATATTTTGCTTTATATATGAACAATTGTAATTGCCACCTGCCTCCTCTCCTCAATAATTTGTGTCATTGAGTGTTGGGTTCTGGATTGTTGTTTTCTGTACTGAATTTTGAATTCTACAGTGAGTGGTTTTTTTTTTATTGTTTTCTACTCTCAATGTTGTTATCTAGATTTAAGTTTTCTACTCAGAATATTGTTTCGAGATTGCTGTAATCTACATTGAGTGTTGCTTTCTGAACAGTTGTTTTCTACACTGAATGTTGTTTTTATATTGCCGCCCTGTTCCACACTGAGTGCTGTGTTTCAAACTGAGTGGTGCATTCTACACTGAGTGTTGTACTCTGCGCTGTGTGTTGTATTCTACACTTAGTGCTGTATTCCACATTGAGTGTTGTACTCTACGCTGTGTATTGTATTCTACACTTAGTGCTGTATTCCTCACTGAGTGTTTTGTTCCACATTGATATTTGTGTTCCACACTTAGTGTTATGTTCTGTACTGACTGGGGTAGTTTATTCTTTTGTTGCGTTTCATGTATTGTGTAATGTTTTGTTGTCTATTGAGCTCTACTCTTCCCGCTTAGTTTCTCGGCTTTATTCAATTTTGAACCCGTCTATTGCTTTGATACAATTTGTTCCGTGTTGAGACGGCTCATTATTATAATACAATGCAAAAGACCACTGCCCTAGTCAAATGCGCATTAATTAATGTATTTATGTGTTCTTAAAACAGATACTATTAATCTTATATTAAGTAACACTGTTTTTGATATTGTAAATAAAGTGTACTGCATGTTAAGGATTAAAAAAAAAAAGAATGGATAGTTTAACGCTAACTAACCTCAAACCAGAAAGCATAAGCGGATATACTCCATTTTGTCTACATTTTATTGGGTCGTGTTGATGTTGGAACGAGCGGTAGAGCAGTTAAGAAGTGAAGTAAAATTAAGTAGTGGTCTAATCTGATTTGATTAAGGTCTGCTGCTTTCTACTTATTCCTCAAAATTACGTGCAAACCGCTCAGAAGTTTGCATGTGAGTATTCGCTATTATTATTGAACTTGTCAAGCCTAACATTTCTTCAGATTGATAACGACAAAAGCACGGTAAACACCTTATGTTTATATACAGTCTGATTCTGAAATAAAATAAAAAGCCGGTCCCAAAGCCAACGCTTTATTGATTAGCACATGCGCTATCTGCATTGATTCACTGGAATATGCTGCCCAATAGACGTATGTGAGACATCAGAATAGTCTGTGAACAGCTGAGGAAACTTTTATATCCTTAGTCTCGAGGGCGTCATTCAGTTCCTAAAAAGGGAATGCTCAATTTCAGCAAATGCACTATGACCAGATACTGTTAAAATTTGAATGGATATGATTACGCTTTCTAAAATTATATAAGATTTTCTAAAAACTGGAGCCAATTCTTCTTGTTTTTTGTTTGGCATCCTATTATTTAATTTGAAACTTCATTTTCTATTATGTCGGAATCGATGATACCGTGTGTTCTGAGCCCCCTGGGTTTGCATATCGTCTAGTCTCGGATTCAGCAAGAGTAACAGCACATGTTTTCGTAGAGCAGATATTATTTTGACAGGAATGTTTTCATCCCTTGTGTATATATGTACATTAATCTATCGAAATTAATGGTTTAATTGGTTAACATGACAGTTAAAATCCTAGTAAAGCATAGGATTTTAGAAAGGACACACCTTTTAATACTAATGAAGAGTTATGTACATTAGAGCCAAAATGATTACTACACAATACAACTTTAGTATAGGTTATTGGTATTGAATTTTACTGACAGTGATTATGTTACGACGTTAAGCCTAATAGGGTGTCAGCTGACAAATTCCAGATACATGGAAACGTACATGATTTGGTTAAGTACAAAACAGTTTTCCCCAAACATAATTGGTAATTAATAGTCTCTTGTTTACGTTAGCGTGCTTATCATATCTAAAGCACTTGTTCAGAATGTAATACATATTACAATTATAAACATCTTAGATTCACCAAATTGAATGAATTATAGTAATATATATCTATATAATTAGTACACCTTATTTCTATATTTTGACATATGTTTAGGCCCAGTTTGATATTTCGGACATCCCTTCTTGAATCTCAGAATTTCGACCCAAGTACCACTGACGAGTCATGGAGGACGTAGAAATTGTGTAATAAATACTTTAGTTTAAAAGTCATAATTCAGCATACCAAATCTATCTTTGGTATAATACAAGTCATTATGATTAATTTACAGGATGTTTCCCATTTTAGTGTATTTTATATCTTCTCCAATTTCATCGAGGACTCAAAAATACCAGAAGAACAAATTCATTTTGACGTCAGTATGTATCTGTCCAAGCATTAGTTGTTAGAATTTACTCTCTGGTGTTCAGTTCGTCTTCTTCAAAATTGCTGCAAACGACTGTCATCATCTTTGATAAAGTATTTCAGATTGTACTAAAAATCTTGCTCAAACTTATTTTTGCCGTGTATAGAAGTTGTAGCTGCGGCGAATATTTCTTCTGAAGCTGTATTACTATTCTTTCTTTTGTTTCAATAACTACCTCACTAATACCTGTTTCAACAAATAATAACCTTCATGTCCCCTCCCCCGACGTAAAGGAGACTTTGATGTGGTATTAAGAACTCTTTGAAATGCAGTTTATTTAACCTGATATTACGCTATACGCTCTCCTTGTTAAAATATTTCATATCACCATGGATTCTATGCTAGCATCATGATGGCTTTATTTTGTTACCCAGATAACTACTTATCTTTTATTTCATCAACGTTGATATTTCATCCTCCTAACCTAAAACCCAATTATGATAGTCCATTGTTCAGATTGATTAAAATCTTCCTCTTCTTCCCCACGCAGTATTTTACTGTTAATCCTCTACATACTATACATCAAAATAATTCAAAAATAACAAGATAAAAGATAAGACATCGGCGCTTCAAGATGGAATGTATAAATACATGTAGTTATTTGTTTCTGTGAAATATATTATAGCGTATTTTATATAGTATATGTGGTTTATTCTCATCCTTTGTGTTAAATGATTTCCTCGAGTTGTATGGCTGGTATGAAATCTTTAACTATTTTGTCATTAAATACGAGTTGTTATTTCTTACTTCTGTATCCAAAGCTGCAAGTTTGATATACTGCATACATCCTTCGTCCTGACATTTATTGTTTTGTATACCAGCTGGTATTCATTCTAATATATTTTAATGAGTAGTTTGGGATACAATGACAAATTTTACGTTCAAACCCAGTAATCATTACTGCCTGCAATGAAAGTATATGGAAGTGCGTTGCTAATACAATTACTGCTTTCAGATTGTTTCTTGTGTGGGTAATTTTGTACTTCTTCCGAAGAAAAGTTTTAAACTAGATTTTACCGTATCCCCCCTGCATATTCATGGTGTTACATTTCTTTGCAATTAATCTGATAAAATAACTTGAATGTAGACTTTTATTGATAACTATTACAAATACATAATTTGATAATTTGTCACAATGTCACAATGAGAAAACAGATATTTGGACAGTTATGATAGAAATACGGCCTGAAGTAAGTTGCTGTCTCGCGATTGCGCCATCATATCAACATGCACATGCCTTCATTTTATGAAATACCTGTATCTTATCGTCATGCTTCAGATCAACCTTTTACAGTCAATCATTTAATGATTGAACATGCAGACGTAAATATATGCAACATAATGATATTCCATCGTGGAAAGTTTGTTTCATAATTTTTGTGTCATTAATAATTGATTATTTATTTCCAAGAACAACAAACAGTGCTGTTTATTAGATGCATAATAGAACATACACAATCGTTTGATATTGAAAGTTTATGAGATCTTGCTCATTTTTTCTAATGTTGTGATTGGAGCTAAGTCTGAATCTGGCCTCGATTTTTCTGGTGGGTGTCGTCAATGAAACAGAAGACCGTTACTCTCTGGAACACCTGGACTCAATATTATGGTACTTTTCCAGGAGTCTTCAGGTAGATCTATATATTATATTTTGCCCACGGTTTAAGGTTTGAACTATGGTTTTGTCGTTATGTCGGTATTCCTGTTGTTTCTTTGTCCGAAATGATTAAGATTACAGCTGCCAGCATTAAACTGTTTGGCGACCAAATACACATTAATAGCAAAGCTTAGGTCTAATATTACGAAAAATATATCAACAGCATTGTTTTCATAATCGGCTTAGCAACATTGAAATCAATCCATTTAATTCAATCATTCCTGTGACAAATGCACATCGCTAGCCTGAACCACAGCTGCATGAAAACACTTCATAAGGGCAATTATTGTCTTCGATTATGTTCAGAAAAAGAAGGTTATAACCGTATCTTGTTAAGGAATATTGAAATATGACACTGGATTAACTCCTGAGAGTTTTAAATGCCGGAATGGGTAAGGATTACTCTCAAATTACCTTGAAGGATTAAACTATAGATCTCAAATATATGCCACGTAATGATAACTATGCATGATACATTTGCTATCAACATAGAGTATATATATTCAAACGAAGTTGTAAACTCAAAATCGATAAAACTATGGCAAACTATGAACTGTTACTATATTTAGATAATGTCCTTATAAAACAATCAAGGAGAATTAGACCAGATGTTCCAAAGAATAAGCGTCTTCTACACTAAAAGCAAAGCAAGGTGATTAATGTTATGTCTTCAAATTCAGAAGCAGGATTATGGCAACGGCACCAGAAGGCATATCAAACGAAGCACACCAATGTAGTTTCCTGAAATCGTGATGCCAAATAACAAATGTAAAAGTCATAACTAAAATAGGAGCTGTATATTGTCTTTTATATGGCAATTGGTTGAAGTTGAAATATAAAAAGCGAATCTTCTGAACCATTGCAAATTAAAAATAATTTGAGTTAGGCGTGCGGGGATAACGGCGAACCTTAATACAGTACAGCAATATTACAGTAAAAGACACATAAGTGGAAAACGATTTGATAATGGATGAAATAAATATACTAAATATATTTCGGGGAATAAGATAACCAGCAGAAGATCTTAAATGTCAGTTACTATAACTCCAACAGTCAGGAAAATATTGATTTTTAATATGTGTTAATTAAGGGCTTTAATGAATCTGATTACAGTCATTAAAACGTGAAGTGCGTCACAACACAAAAACAAGCCTATTCTCCATGTTTATGAACCAACTTTTAATTGTCGCGGAGATTAATATTTTTTACGAGATCAGAAATTCTAATTCATCTAATAAATCGAAATTTCAACGCCGGGTTTATTTGATAGATGTCAGACATTATTCTCTAGGTGATCATAGGTTATAAGGAGAATTTCAGGTGATATTAATTTCAAACTTTTATAATTTCCCACGAGTATGTATGATACACAACAGTTCAGACTTCCGGTAGCAGGAGCGTTTATCAAACGCTAGTGTCTACCTTTGTCATTGATAGGTGTAAACGATATCGATTAACAAAAGTGGGGATTCTAATCTAATGTCTGAATGGAAGAAGATTATCAAATGAATTTTCCGTTCAAACCCTCCGTCATTTTTGATTGAAAGTATTTTTTTTATTATGAATATTATAACTGATTATTTTTTCCTGGCACAAACCTGTTTGTTTTCGTTATGGGAAATGATGAAAGGTCGCCATTATCAACTAGTTGTTTGTCATCGTTTGACAATGATAGTATGGGCGTGCAGTAGTGAATTCATCATGTAACGGATTGGGGCCCTGACTTTTATTTGAAATAAATCGCTTGTGTCCGCGCTCGTTTAAACATTCTGGCCTCTGAGCGAATATCACTGCGAAGAGGATTTAGCAGAATATTACAGAAAATGACACGTGGAAGTGTTAAAACATGCTATATTTTGTATATATGCTATAGAATATGATTATATATGTATGATATTCGGGTGATTATACATGTGATATACATAGATAATACTAGATGTATAATATGGGCTTGATATACATGTATTATGTATTGTAGATAATATATTATAATATGGGGTATTATCCATGTAATATAAGTAGATAATACTATTTATTTAATACTGGGGTAATTAAACACGAATGTAATGATAGGTGTGTGATATATAGGTGATGATAATAGTGATCTACATTTAAACATCAGCGCAGGTCAGATAATGTATGTGTTATCACCAAAGATAATATTGGTTTTATCAATCACGTCTTATGGTTGAATCCTAGTTACATCTATGACACGTTTATTTTCCCTCTGTAATATGTTTGTTCGTGATTTCTTCCTTGTCAATACCTCCAATTCGGCCTTAGTGCTGAGTGTCCACCAAAGGGAATTATGTAATGGCTGCGATTGGCATTTATTGGCTCTTAGTTTGACGTGACGACACTGGTTATCCTCAGTATAATATGGCCGGTGGAGTTCCATACGACCATGTCTGTTGTTTTACGTAATATCCTTTAAAATTACTTTAAAGTGGTCAAATGATCTACGGACAATTCCGTCATATGGCATTAGTTACAGCGAGGATGTAAAACACCAAAACATCAAAACATGGATATATCAAGTAAATCCATACTTGTTTGATGCTCAATATCACGATTGCTGTGACAGATATCGAGTATTGACATACTGAAACAAGGATTCGTTCGATGAAAATGATGAAACCATGAGCAAGTCTTATAGTCGACATCACGGTTTCATTGAAGAGTATTTTAGCTCCTTGTGTGATATGTAGTTAGATCTGTCCGATACTCACGGACGTGCCAGGTGGTTCTGCCGCCCTGTCTCTCATTTTGAGAACATGGCATTACATATACCCGGGTTTAAACTAGAATTGCATGACGTCAATGAAACAAAAGACGTCTATCTTCGTTGTACTTTTTAACGGTATCTGTGTCAACATTAGTTTTATCAATAGTTTTCCTCGTTTTAATCGATTTTGAGTTAACATTACGGTTCCGTTTACACGCCATTCATACTAGATCAAACGTCTGATATATTTCCCTTATCAACTGATACTATGAAAACACATTTACTTAATTTCAATTTGTCCTTTTATACTACCACGTCATGTTCGTGTTCTTATCTCAACACACCTCAGACCCATGACGTAAACGAATCTCACTACTGTTCTACCGTATACCACTTCTACATGTCAAATCATGAAAACACTCCTGTTGTTACCTACAGCATGTGTGTATTTGACAGCTACTTTTACACCCGGGGGAAACAAAAGCGATGAACATAGATATGCTGCATCATTTGCCATATATTGTTCTCTACTTCCATACAACTTATGTATTTGGCAATTCTTCTTTTATAACATTTGTCATTTTGTCATATTTATTTAACGGGTTTTAGGTCTGCTCTTTGGGTCTTACGGTTTTCATATGAGGAGTTCTCCCCATCTATGGACACGAGCACTCGTCAGTTGAAAGGCCCGTAACCTGTGGACCATGCTGTTATAAAAGAATCATTTCCTGTATATTACCATGGATGTTAATAGGACGTTAAACAAAATAAACAAAACTAAACCTATATATTAATGTTGGAAATAGACTTTTTGTTGCTTCCTTTAAGAAAAAGTACACGGAGAAAAAGACCAGGTGCTCCGACAGAGAAAGCGTCTTCTGCCTCATCGACAACACCTATCATACAAATCTAGGTCACGACGACACCCGTCATACAAATCTATGTCAAATCCTAGTTAAGTCCATTCTCAAAATGAGAACTAGGGTGGTGACAACGGAAACAACACGCCTATTGACTTCACGTCGCATAACTAATTAGAATATTTCGAAATTATGATGTCGAACATGTCCATGATCAAGCTGCATTTCTCCAAATCTTGTGTTGTTCTCCGTTAGTAGTCGACATCTGACACGGAGTCTCCCATACAACCCAGTTACTCTTAGTGAGGTCAGCAAACTGTAACTCATTTTAATGGCGATACGATTACATTGATTTAAATTGATTTATAATTGTATATATAGTAAGTAAAATGCGCAAGGGTCTATGTTTTAACTTTGGTATGGTTAGTTGGTAGAAAAATAATCCCTAAATGTTACAATTGATCTCTATCAACAAAGAATTTCCATTTTAATAGAGCGGAAATATATACATATGCAAGCTTCACGCATGATACCAATTCGTTATGTTCCGTAACACCGGGTTGTATCCTCGTGTCATTAGTAATACATAGCCAGCCATCCCAACCATCGATTTTATGGCGAATGTTGTTAATCGTGACAATTGTACTCCAATAAATACGCTTATCCCTTGAGATGTGAACTGAATATGTTTGAGTTACGCAATTAATGAAATATTCCATTTATAGATACAATAAAAGCTGATGAAAAAATGTATTCCCAAGTTTCAATAACCACTTTTTCATAAGGATTCTAAACACCATGACAATAAAAAGCTCTACGAACGAGATTAATTTGAAGACGGCAAATAGCACAACTATAACCCTTTGTTGGAAGTATTCAATGACATCAAATGATATATGTCTCGGTTTTATGACACAATGCCATCTTGTCATCAATTATACTGGCAGTTGATTATCGAGATAACGACTGAGGGTAGTTAAATACAAGACATAATCCCGACGCTTCTAAATTGATTAAATCGGGCATTTCAGGAAGTCCTAAACTGCTATGCTGTGAAATCTCGTTACTAACGATGCTATTTGATATTGGCAGGATACAACCAAGAATTATGATGATGATTGGAATAAAAGACAGGCTCCTTTTGTTTCGGATTCTGATATGTCACTTTTAGTTTGGCGTCTCTATTCTCTTTCCCGTTAGTTTTGCTGTCCTCTCAATTCTGTTTATGTTTTCCTATTGTCTCCTCGGCTCCTTTTGGTTTGTCGCCTCAGTTTTTTTTCTCCATGTTTGTTTCCTCTGTAATTTTTGTATTTGATGTCATTTCAAACCCTTTGTTTTGTTGTCTCGTGAATTCATTTTGCCAATTTACTTCCTTTTTGCGGCTTATCTTTCACTTTAATTTTTTTTTTATATTTGTCTTTTTTCGTGCTGACAAAATAAAATCTTAATTAAATTTTTCTTATGATATCCCTAGCAATAAAAAAAGACTTTTAAAAAGATACCGCTGAGTTCTTTTCTGCTGACGCTTTTTGTGATGTTATGACGTACATAGCTCTAACGACACCAATTAAATGGCGTCTGGAAAGCAATAAAACAGACAATAACGTTGTTTAAAATACATCATTGATAAAGAATGACCCGACCAACGTTCTGATGAAATAAAAAAAAAAACCAGTAAATAACAAGATGGTGTTACCATCATCATTAGCTTGTCAATTACTATGGAATATGGTCAAAGGTGAAAATATATTAGCATGCGTTCATAACTGTTGACGTATCGGAGAATGATACAGTGGCAATGTAAAACATGACAAAGGGAATTATAATTTCGCTATTTTGTCATCACTTTATATCCAATAACGTATCATAACACGTTGAGTGTAAAATTGCACAATTAGAGTCACCACTAACAAGACGGAGAAAAACACATAGGCAAGACTCTTTTAAGTAACGAAACAAAACAAAACAAAAATGGTGATTTCCAATATTCACATCACGCAAAATCATGGCCCAAGTATCAATTGTAAAGATAATAACCGTACGAAAAACTGGGTTTCATACCAAAAGAAAATTGATGGCGGAAGTGAAAACCTGAACACAGCTAACTATCACTAGTACTTTCTGGGGCTGTCAATACGTCATAGCGTGCTATTTCAAAATAAATTGGCTTGGCAGGAGATTTGGGACCATTTGTTTTCTTCAAATTCTCAATAGGCGGTTTAAATGACCCACAACGGAGTACATAACTGTTGGAAGCCCAAGCCAAAGTACATTTTAACATAGATCCGGTGAATAAAACAGATTTTCATCATTCTCTGCCAGTCATTAAGTACCGGAGATTGAAACCACAAAATATAGGTGTTTCTCATTGTAATATAAAACGATAATGAGAGTTTTGTGTGGATAGGGGACCAAAATAATATATTGTTTCATTGAACAATTTGTAAACATTTCCAATAACCCTTTCCTTGTCATTATGGTAAGGAGTTCTGTCCCCAGACCAATTGAAACTTACTGCTCTCTGTACAAATTTTAGGCTAAATGGGTTGGTAGTAAGGAGTGGTTTGTCTGTTGTCATTAAAATGTGAGGATGGGATGTCCATTCGGTGACCCCACCATCCGTAAATATGACGATAAATGTTTAAATGACATAAAACCACAAACAGTCTAAACCAAATCAATGAAATTTTATAATGTGGGATAATTAAAACTCACACTTCGGTATCAACATCAACTGAACGACGACTTTATGAAGTATAGTTATGATTAATATAACGGTGTGTTGTGTGTCCTCTATAAGTCCCTGTCACATATTACATACAGTGTTAAAGAGTATGACTAGAGTGGTATCGATCAGTCATCTAATAACAAGTGTAATGTTGTGAAATTTTCGAATACATTATGAAATTAAATACAAATGTTGTTCTCTGAAAAGTACTAAAATGCACGTATAAACATATGGTACCACAGTATAACGGTAATGGTGTATATTATATCATGGTAAATATACAGACATGTTTATGAATGGTCAATTAACGAAAAATAGACATAGGCCTACATATTAATTTGCTATCTCTTGACACAGCAAATAATAAATTGATTCCATACTTCTTTGTTGTATATACCTCGATAAAAAACACAAGCAAACAAACAAACACCGTTAATAGTTACACCATATGTCCAATAACGTATCTGAAACGGTTTCGTCCGTACAGGGATCGGCAATGATACTACAATCTTGGAATGACATAAGAGACGAGAGGACAATCGAGATAAGTCTTAACAGATGTTAAAGTATAGCGTGAGATTGCATCAGTGCCATAATTCAGCCAGTTAGTCAATTTATGTTGTTTGTTAATTCTGTTTACCCACAAGCAATCTCAAAGAACTGCAAAAGAAGAACCGACGCCTATTTTACAATAAAAAAACTTAAACAAATTTGCAGTTGTTGATGACATGCAAGACCCGAGATTGTTGTTATGTACCATATGTAAGACATAAAACCATGGGTATTTTCCGTTTATAAGATAAAATATGCTTTTCTTCCCTTTACTGTGCATACTCTATATTATTGTACAATAGCAAATTATAATTATATAATATATACAGAGAGACAGACAGAAAGAGACAAAGACAAATAGAGAAAGAGAGAGAGAGACAGATAGGCAGAGACAGAGACAGAGACAGAGACAGAGGCAGAGACACACACACAGAGAGAGAGAGAGAGAGAGAGAGAGAGAGAGAGAGAGAGAGAGAGAGAGAGAGAGAGAGAGAGAGAGAGAGAGAGAGAGAGAGAGAGAGAGAGAGACAGACAGAGACAGAGAGAGAGAGAGAGAGAGAGAGACAGACAGACAGACAGACAGACAGAGAGACAGAGACGTCTCGACTTTCTTACCTTCATAAAAATATGCTGCGTCAGGCTGAGTGTCCTGTGATAAATGTTTTCTGGGATAACAGTATGCAACACTCGACATAATGACAACCACTGCCGCCACATAGGAACACACGCATAGATTTGGCTGCATCTTTTACTGTAAAAAACAGGATGTCTTTTACTGAGATCCAAAGTTAATAAAACAGTCCAGATCTTCAATCCCAATGTTATTTGCTGCCAGTGAAATTATTAAGGTAAACAATTTTAAACAGTATAAATTCAAACGTTGTGCTGTGCTACCTCCAAAACTTCATTTCACAGAGATGTTGCGTCACTTTTATAAGAAAACAAACTGATTAATTTCGCCTGTAAATATAGGAGTGATGGTTTGAAAAGAGAGTTGTCAACTGGTCAATTGAAGTTGAAATGTACGCTAATATAGAGAAATATATGTGTATTAGTGTGTATATACAAACACCGTAGCGGTGCCAAGTCAATAACTCGACGTAGTCGCACCACACGCGCGTGTGTCTTTCATTACGGTGACAGACCTTGGGGAGGTTTTACAGTCGAAATACGGGGGCGCTTTCAAGTGCAAATTATCTTTAGTTTTCAATGAAACTCGTTACGCACATAATGTATAGGTCACGTGACTAATTCCTTCCCACGGAATATAGCCTTCGGTCATTGGACAGGTACGTAGCGGACAAATTAGATTGATGCAATATTAGGTTGCCAAGCTTTAACATGAAATGTCGATTATACTAATTTGTTTACGCTTATTTGTGCGGCTTTCTACTTGATCCCTAGACTCTTTCCTCCTTTACAAGCGCCAGGAGAACACGGATCACTGTCCCTCGGGGACAGATTTCATTTTGTCGTCACAATTGCAGCCTACTCGTATTCCCTCCAGTGGACTTTCGGTGTCGCCAGAAAGCAAGCTAAAATCAGTGATTCCAGTAAATTACGACAAATAGGGTACCACGCAAAACAAACTATATGCCAATCCCGGAAGAGGATATTTACTGGTAGCTAGTGGCACCAACTTTACAACACCCCTTAAGTAGTGGATCACGGACATGAATCTGGAACCAGACTCGTAGTTATTTGTATAACGCGGTAGGCCATATAGAAATATATCTCCATTCTCCATCAGATTATACATATTATACGCATTTAAAGGAATGGTAGTTGTCGGGAATTGGACCAAACGTGAACAGTACATTTTAATATAAAAATACTTAATACGAACTACATCATATGTATACCACAGCATCATGTGCCAAACCCAAACAGGTTAATTACTCTGTGTGAAAATGAGACACAGATATGCTTTCTGCTAATAAAGAGGCGACCATGTAGAAACTCACTGTTGTATAGAGTATTGGTTGCGTGTGGCCTCTACTTGGGAGCATTGATTGTATATTTGATGGGCTATCCCCTTGAACAGCAGGGTCTTTTTGAGTCGGGATCTCCTGGTAGTAGTTGGTGACTACCTTACTGAACAGAATACGAGAGGCACGTCGCATGCAATCCAGAGCAATTATGGTGAACCATCTTGCCCAGGGACAAACCACGACAGCACAGACCGGCACAAAACCAGCACGGTAAAGGAGCGTCGAACCACTCACCTCGGATCTTCCCCAAGACTACAAGGCCAGCACCCTAACCGACTTAGCCATCGCTCCCCGCTTGGGAACATGGATTACCAATATATATTTTTTGCAAACAATAAAACAAATGGGATTTCTTCTACATCATTGATCCTCAAAAACAAAGATATACTTTCTGTTTATAAAGAAGCGACCATGTAGGAACTCCTTGTGGTATTGAGTATTGGTTTTGTGTACCCTTTGCTGAGGAACATTGATTAACAATATAAAAATGTTAAACATTAAAACAAATAGAGTTACTTCTCCCTAGAACCTCAATTATTTTCTTTGCGTCTCAGTTAGCAAGTCCTCGATTTTTGCTTCAGTGTTGAGAATAAGCCCAAGAGATTGTTTAGTCAGTTAAATGAAACTAAAAGTCTATAACACTTGTACCTAGATCGCTGCTGAACGCGCAGTTTTGGATATTTCAGGGGTAGGGGCTGGTTAGCCAATTATCGGTATAATATGACAGGATTTGGGGGAGTGAGGAATGGTTTGTTGGCATATTTGTTCCTGCGGACATCGTCTTCAAACGAAATAATTAGTAAGATGCTGCTAAGGACATAAGTATGTATAGCTTATACTTCAAAAGGTCCAATCTCATCGATAAGCTAGAAAAATATACCATAAATTCTTTTGTCATCGATTTTCCTATTGAATGTTAGGCTGAATAATTTATTTCTCACTTTATATACTACTTAGGCTTCTGTTATAAACTGTGCACAAAGACAAGAGTTTGTATTATTGTTTGGTAGCTGTACTTCCTTGATCTCTTTAGCAAACGTGTCCATACAAAATGAAGAAACAATCATAATTGAAAACATGAAAAGGCGCCGCAAGATGTTTCCAGAATTTTAACGGACGAGAAATTGTTAGATAATAGTGTCTGCTTTATCGAAATTGAATCAAAAGTGTAGAACATTAAAATAGATGGTATCTTAATTGTTAGAAATGATTTTCCTAAATTGGGAGTTGCTTCTCTAAACGCTTTACATTCGGGGATATGTAGCTGCGCGTTATTAAAGGCGACGAAGATATTTCGACGGAATGAATATAATACACACCACAAGCATGCTGAGTGAGTAAGAGGTCCTGGTTTTTATATTCCAGAATATTTTATTGTACAGATGTTCACCACAATAGGAATTAGGCAACAGGCATAGTCTATACAAAGCCTTTCCCTGTATGGACAGGTGTGGTATCGCCCTGATATGGACAAATGTGGTATCATGCTGGTATGAAAAGCGGGGTGTCATTTAAGGACGTGCCTAGTTTTGGAGGTGGAGGAAAGCCGGAGTACCCGGAGAAAAACCATCGACCAACAGTTAGTTCCAGAGTTTCATGGGTTTCTAATTCGCAACCCAGAGTTTGAGGGCTATTGATAACATGTCGGGACACCTCAACCACTGGGTCATTGCGGCCCCAGTTTCCTTATAGAAGGTTTTGAGATGAAGTCTTTAAAGGTATTGTTCTTCTTGAGGTTCACGGTGATGGTATGGTCTGGTTGTTCATTGTCAGGATTATGTTAAACTACTGGTGTTCGCGCGTAATTAAATTTCTCGGTATAAGTGAATACATTGAATCTGTGAAATACTCGTAAGTGTGTCTGATTTGGCGGAAACGAGAACTTTACAGTGATATGGCGATTTATTTTTGCCAAACTTAGACTTGAGCAAGATCTCGCGTTTACTTATCAACGAGAGACTTGAGAAAGTACACCCTTGCTAAAACAAGCATGTTGAATTGAAATATAAGTATTGGATCTTACTATGCCAATATCAAAGGGTGATATCTTATTTTGATCTTTTGATAAAATTTATTTTGTCTCACAAATGAAAAAAATTGTCTACCTGCGAAGTAGTTCATGTAGAATTGGCCTGAAGACCCGCTCAAATCTTCACCTCATGAAATCATAAACTCGGTCTTTTTGTAATAGTCAATAACAACCTCACAACAGTATATAGAATGTATAATTGATAATGGCCGATATCAACATACAGCTAACAAACAGGGACAGGACATACCATATGCATTAGATTTATTCTTCCTCATTGGAAAGATATGGTTTCATGTTTGGAATTTATATGACCGATGGGGAAAATCGATCATTGTGCTTTCTTATTACCATTCATATGCTGTACAAACAGACAAAACAATTCTTAGTATAGGAACGGTCTAATGTAATAAATTATAAAGACGACAATTCAACATAAAAGACTTGTATTGGAATTTTATAATGCATAGTAATGATATCAAATAGATGTAGACGAAATCCCGCCGTTAAACTAAGGAGTGGAACTAAAAACTAAATAAGCAGCAGATCCCCCAAAAAACAACAACAAAAAAACAAAAAAACAAAAACAAAAAAAGATTGGGAGATCAGTTCATGAATAAAAGATATAACTTTTGAAGTACAGAAAACGATCAAGGATTCTTATAATTTTTATTGAAATCATACCAAAATGATACGCGGTGAAGGTTAAAGACAATAGTCAATAAGAGCCGCGGATGGGGTACCATTGTATTGAAGGAACGGTCTATATAAGGGTGCGTGTCCTATAAACTGGTCACTCTCCTTTAAATAGAGAGCTGTTATGTTAAAAATTAATTGAGTGTCATGCTTCTAAACAGTGGAAAATTGTTGTATAAATAGGTCTTCTCTCTTCCTTAAATTGTTATTCTATTCTAAAATGATATCTTTGCTATGAAAATGTCATTACAGACCTGTCCTATAAAAAGGGCCATGCTCATATAAAGGAGGATAAGTTCCTATAAAAGGGTCATTATACTATTCTGGATTAGCCATATGGCCTCAATCAGTAATGTGATATCCGCAATCTGACATCATTAATAAACATTTATTTATTCACGAAATGAAAGCCATCTATCGAATCGTTTGCAATAAAGTCTGATGTCTTAACTATCGTCATGACTGAAAAAGATACTGTTTCTGTCTATAGAGATTAGAACAAGGATTAGATAAAATGTATTATTGAAAATAAAAAAATATAAGGCGACTATATATAATACTTTCGTTTATATAATACTTTCGTTTATAGCTCTTCCATAAAAAACATAATCATCTGAAACGTATTAAAACCGTAATTCGAACTCAAATCGATAAAACTAATGCATTATATATGAAAACAAAGGGGGCTGGAGATGAGAGACAGAGAGACAGAGAGACAAAGAGACAGAGAGAGACAGAGACAGAGAGACAGAGATACAGAGAGAGACAGAGAGACAGAGAGACAGAGAGAGAAATTCGCTTCCATCTCCATATTACACTCTGTCCCCTATACCACACTCTGTCGAATGCCTTGTAATTATCACAGAGATACTAAACTGGTAGGTTGTTAGCCCATATAATCTGATTGGTGATGAACAGTAGGATATTGTTGGAAACCTTATATATATATCAATGTGAGTTCTCTAATAAATGATTATACAAAAAAGGTTGAAGGGTGTGTACGAGGTACATCAATGTGTTCGTTTGTGCAAGGTACATCTAATATAACATGACGCTACCCCATTTGGAACAGTACCCAAAATGGACAAATGTTCTAAAATGAACATGCAATAAATACGGGATTTTTGACGTTAATATATTCTTAATGTGATTGCGTGACGTCATTTAAACTTCATTTCGGTTTCACATTTGACCTACCTTTGTTGATAAAGACCTCCTGCAGATCGGACATGGTAGCAGTCGTGAAATCATCGTTGTTCTGAAATGCTTTTTATAGATCTTATATGGCCATTTTAGAAAACAATAATTGGCAAAGACCTCATCAATCTTGTCAATTTTCAATTTATTGTGCCATATTAAAAAGAATAAATACTGTGCAGCTAGCACTTGTAAATCTGCAGATCCAATCTACTTTCCGAACCATTTCCCCCTTACGCTACACTTGACAATACAACCACGTCACGGAATGCATTGCTGTTGTCCATGTGACCAAGCAAACCAAACCCTCATATTATCGGTCATGACTGGTTAGATTGCTCCCAGTACCGCGTGACCATATGACAGGTTCTAGGTATTATATCTCAAAGATATTACCATTTAAACTTTAAAATGACTCCTACGTATCCTAATATTCTGTAACCTCCCTCTTTATATGAATAGGGTGAAGAAAGGTATACAAATAAATAAACAGAAGTGATAACGCTTTTGTTAGTTAACATGCGTTTATCCAAACGATGAATTCAAATGAATTCAACCTACGAGATACTCATTTGTAGAGAAAACACAATGAAATAATTAAACAACTCTGTAATATGTCAGTGGTAGACATCGCCTGTATCAAATCAACCTACACAATACGACGTAAACACTATTATACCGATAATGCGTGGTTTATTGATTATTAGGAACACCTACCCGCATGGTGACCGATTCTGGAGCTTATCAATGAAATCTAGCCAGTGATATTGACCTTAGACCAATGAATTAATTATGAGTTACCATTAAGATTACTCTCGCAGTTCAAAATTGCAATAAATCAAAGGATTCTGGTTGACCATATCAAGTCTAGACCATACGTTAGGTTCTAAATCTGAATTTCTTAAATTAGTCTTTTAATCAATCATGTTTATCGTTATTGTGTATGGATCACCTATATTACAAATTGCGGTCATATTAAAGCATACAGACGGGTAAGATTTAAAGTTATTCAATGGCCATAGATATGAAAATATTTATGAAAAATATTTGTTGATATACTTTCCCGGTTGGATGTTTACATTTATTTACATATATTGTTATGACTAGGAGGTATCAAATGGAATCTTCGAATTAGATTCATCACCTAGAACAAGATATCAAGCATAGAAAATCAGGCAAAACCATTGCAAGCTGCTTGATATTCAGAAATACTGATTCAGCTTTGCAGTTGTCGAAATCTGGAACGGTTTCCTGTATATGTTATTACATCACACACGATTAGGGGCATTGAAATTAATCTCACTACTCATTGGAAAAAACTGAAATACGATCATTTGTTATAAAAAAAACTTGAAAATGAGTATTTATGAAAACTGTTTTTTAATACTTTAAAGATATAATAAGAAATGGAAGAAGAGTCAGAGTGTCTGCCAGCATCCAACAATTATCCTATTGTAACTATGGAATGATGCTGGCTGTATCCTTTTGCGCTATAAATGACTATCGTGCGTTATAGCGTTCCAACACCTGTAGGTGTTTTCATATACCAATCGGCATTGTTGAGCACTACAGAAGTACTGGTCGAATTCTATGACAAAATGACGCACTATGAGGTACAGGAGAATTGTGGTATGGCGTTGTTTGCTTCCATTCTGGAGTTTCTTCTGGTCTCTTCGATTACTTTATAATGATAATAATGACCTTCAAGTGTGTTTTCGTGACCAGACTTTTACTTTGACGATTCGCAAAGTCGGTTCCAGTTATGTATTGCAGTATTGCAATATTGTCGAGACATTTCGGTTAATTCCAATGGTCTCTTTAAACTTAGTTAGCTTTATAATAGTCAATATTTCCATTTGCACCGAATTGTTACTATATAACCTTATTGAAAAGGAAAAATTATCATACCAGTATTCTTTCATAATTTATATTGGTGGAGTGATATAAAGAACAGTGGCAGTGACGTCGTCAGTTATTGTAGGGAATGTTCGCCTGTAGTCGTGACGTAATCAGAACAGGTCCCACTGACCGCTCAAAATTTGACTTTTGAATATAACGAAACTTTCAAATTAAACTGGCGCGTTATGATTGGCGCATTATTCACTTTGTCTGCGATTCTGTGGGAATAATAGGACCATAACTTTCCAAAGAAGACCGTTTACTGCTTAATGATATGGATTTTTCTTTCTTGGGCATCATTATAACCATTTACAAAAGCGAATTTTTGTCTTTTATTTTTTTAGTACAGAACTCACTCGGTTTTCACTCGAACACTAGATACCTAGAGGAACTTGTTACCATGACCACGGACCTAGATAAGATATAATCAAGTGCGTGCCTCTAAGCTAGGTCCGCGCCATGACATGTCATTGTAGTGTTTACAATTGAAATTACAGTTCTTTTGCTGCCTTTCACGGGCACTTTTACGTTATGCCTCTCGGTAAAAGAATATAGGATTCATTGGTATGGTAGGTATTATATTTTGAGGTGCGATGTTGGGAGCCGCAAAAACAATCTCTTCTTTACTTTTTCCGTCCTTCGAAACACTTTCAGCAACATACAAAACATACATACGATAAATATCGACTGCTGATGGGAAAACATACAACACAGCATATATGGTGATGCAGATTATTTCCTTGGGAATTATGTCCATTCTCGATCTTCAGTGTACTGTGTTCGTTAATATGCTAGATGGTTCATGATTTCGTTATTCTTTCATTCGTTTCTACATTGCGGGAACGTAACCTTTAATGAAACAGAAGACGCTTTCTCTTGCGGAACAATTCCTCTTTTTTCCTTAAGCCTTCAAATGTTATGTTGATGGGAAAAGTTCATTTCTTAGTTCGCTCAACCTTTACAGTGTTGGCTTTGAACCTTTAACATTATTTAAAGTTATTTTCTTTTGACTAGATACTCGCTTCAATGGGGAAAATGTGGTATTAGTTGCAGTTGCAGTGACCAATAATCATAGAATTCAAGAACATGAAAGATCATCTGGATTTCACTGTGTTTGTTAAATTTTTTGTTGGTTACTCATTGGAAATGTCGCTCCTGAGTTTCTTTAATTTCACATTTTCGGAAATTGTCAGGATGCAAGCCTCATTCATATTCATATACGTTTGATAGTTTTTCAAGATTTTCAAGAAGTGTTGAAAATGCTTGATGATTATTTAACTGGAATATTGATGATTTCATACAGTATGCAAAATACTGGGAACCTAATATCTTAAATTACTTAAAGTTACTGACGTGATGATTCATTGATTAGAAAACTCATCTGTCTTTAGAATTGACGGCGCATCGCGTATCTCCATTTTTTTTAATTTCCTTAAAACGTTTCTGGGACCATGTCTTGTTGTTGTAATCATTTTACAGCTAAGGAAGCTTGCAGTGACAGGGGCCGCGGTGGCCGAGTGGTTAAGGTGTACCGACACTTTATTACTAGCCCTACATCCCTGGGTTGCGAGTTCGAAACCAACGTGGGGCAGTTGTCTGGTACTGACCGTAGGCTGATGGTTTTTATCCGGGTACTCCGGCTTTCATCAACCTCCAAAACCAGGCACGTCCTTAAATGACCCTGGCTGTTAATAGGACGTTCAACAAAATAAACCAAACTAAACCATTGTAGTGACAAAAAAATCGAGATGTACCAAATATGATAAACGATATTCCAAAACGTCCTGACTTTTGGAGTTTCCTGTTTAAAATAACAGATTCCAATAACTGGGCAATGTTTAATTCCGCATTATCTTTACTGTAACAAAACCAGTCTTCAGTTGGTGAATCACTTTATATAAAATTGTGCGACAATATATGATTCATGGTATCACATTTGTAGCAGGGAATGTTGGTTTAATATCATATTGCCCAAGGCTTCATTTGACCTACCAATTTTGATTGATTGCCGCAATACGGCTGTGTTCTTACTGAAAAAGGAGGCCTATTAGAATACTGCCGTAAATGACACCATGCTGGGTATAGATATCAGCACAGACTTGAGTCGTCACAGTCCTTTCTCGGAGACAATTACTGATCGCTCGCACGGTAAACAGATCGGCTCGCACCCAGTTGACAAAACAAAACAAAAAGGGTGAGTCTTGGGAGGGTATATGGTGCACTTCCTCGCCCACAGTGAAACAAAGCATTAAACGGTGTTACATTACTATGATGCAAGCACATTTATTTGTGTTAGGCAAACGAACTGATGTTAATAAGACTTTGCACATAGCATATATCGCAAACAAGCCGAATGAATTAATCCAGGTAAAACTCAGTCAAAGGGCTATGCCCTGTTTGATGGTGTTAATATCCTTAAACAAATGATGTCTGTCTGCTCTCTGTTAGTCAAACAGGAGGAGTTTTTATGTTTTTTTCTTTATATAAGTTTCCACCATACCTGAGGACACACACAAGGAAAGGCTGGCCTGCTGCCTGTTTCACATCCATATTGCCTTTCCTCGCTTTGAACTTCTTATTTACCTTCCTAAATTTGTCTGGCTATCTCATTATCAGAATACTCAGACAACAATCCTTCTCCTGCGTCTGTAGTGACATTTCGGTGAACTGGTGCGATGCCTTGTATAATCTACAATGCCATCCAATGTAAGACGAACATGGTATTTGTAGGTAGGAGCATCATTTAGCCTTTAAAGTCGGTGTTTTGATTGATAGATGTGACCTTCAGGGCAAGTACAGTTGTACTATTAAACAGAGAGGAACAATTAAATGCAAAAATAGAACTCATTGAAAACAAACGTGAAAACAAAATTCCAATCGATGGGGATTCCTGAAAACAGATTTAAAAACCATTCTACTTTAGAAACGATACAATAGTCATGGTTAAATTAACAAATGACAACACGCCAAATATGTCAAGAAGATTTTGGCAACTGAACGCAAAATGTTCTTCATTCTGTTGGACGCTCAACACAATGACTAAACCCGAGGTATTTCGTAGGAAGAAGTATTACAGGTTATAAGAGAGAAGAGAAAAAAAAATAAGATAGAAAAACAAAAACGAAATTACAAAGAACGTGAAAAGAAATCATTCTTCAGAGGACTTCCATATCAGGGAGAAAGAAACATGAAGTATATTCTTTGTCAGTGTTTGATTTATTACAAATTCAACAATATCGGTCGATATTAACGTACCTGTTCTATTTGCTCGCCATGACAAATTTCACTCGTTAATAGAGCTGACATTTAACGGAAACACGCTTGTAGTTAATAATCATACTAGCGTTACCAATAACTGGTCCGACTTTATTATTACTTTGATCCTTTGATTGCAAGAGTTGTCCTTTAATCTTTTTCGTTCAAATTGACAGTGTTCATATCGTTCATTACCATCTGGAAGCGGTCAACGTTTCATCAAAGACAAAGTTGTTCAGTACTCATATATGTGTATACGTGCACTTGGTTAACATCGGTGTTAAACTTCACAAAAAAAACAACAAAAAAAAAACAAGCGAAATGGGTATTGCTCAAGCAATACTTATCCCCTACCGGTCCCCGCTTAAAATAGTTACAGTGGTCTTGACCCAAAAACCCTGAAACTCAACTTTTCTGAGATATATCATGAGACATATTTTTAATTATCGTCTGAATTTAGATCAAAACCCCTAAAGGAATGACGCCACTAGAGCGCTGACAAACGTTGGTGTTACCTATGTACATACGTACCTCATACAAAAAGGACGGAGAGGAAACTCCGGTTTCACTGATACGGGACTAATATTGAGAAACAGTTGTTGCAGTGTTTTCAGACAGAAAATATGCATGATCCTTTGTAGTTTTTCTTGTTTTTTTTTTTTTTTTTTAATTTATGCATTTATTTATATCCCCCCAATTTTCCATGCTTACATATTTTTCATTTTGAAAGAATAACAGTTCCTTAAAAACAAATAGATATATCCGACGAAGTATGGAGCCTTTCTAATTTCAAACAATAAATACCCAAGGCTATATTAAGAAAGCATCGCGTGCAGTCAATTAAGTGAAAGCATATGATGGACTAATATACTTTCTCTGTAGATACTTTAGGTGAGACATATGGTATAGTACGATATTATTGTTAATGCACCGTTAAGTAATTAATTAACAAATTTGTAACACAGTGTCTCTATCCGGAAATTACAAACATTGTACTGATAATTTATAACGCCTAAATCAACAAAGAATCAAACAAGGGAAATATTTAGGAAGGAAACTTGTAAATGAAATTCTATCCACAGTTTATTCGGCGACGCGGTACTAATCAGACAAACATGTTCGATACGTGAACTGGTATACGATAACACACTGACGTCAGACAAATTTAAAGAGAACGTGTGACGTTTTATACTCGCCATAAGAGTATTATCTAACTACTGACACAAACATTTAGTGACGTAGATTGATATTAAATGCCATGTTGCGAAGGGACTGTAAATTAAGCTTGGGGAAATAAGCTAGAAATAGTAGTTGCATGTAGCGTGTTGGACTCGTTAGATAATTAAAGGGTTTTCTTGCCAAAAATAATGAAATTCTGTACCATGATAGTGTTCGATTATACCAGCCATGTATGGGAGGCGAAGCTGGAGAGCGATATCCATATGTTTACTTAGAAATATGATTAATGAAATGATCGCTTGTATGGGATAATGGGCAAATAATTATCACAAAGATTTATTGCTATTATTGATTTGTGTATGATTGAAGTCAGCACTGTAGCAAAGATTTGATCAAATTAATTAGCTAATTAATAATTAGTCAATTATCAGGACAAATATTTACATGTCGCACTAGAGGGCACACTACGACACGTTTAGGCCATTGATATAACAAACCTCATCAATTTGTCATTATATCTAGGAAAATGTTATATTACAATTATGAAGGTTCATTAAACAACCTGAAGAGTATTGGCTGTATTGATGAAATTGACATATTTTCAACTATAAATACCTTCCGGGTGGAACTATAGCCTTCATATTGTTTGTGTATTGTACAAATATTGTCTATGTTCTGTATTGTTCCGTCAGCATGTGTGTTGTGTACATAATTCGCTGGGTTTTTTTCACCATTGTATAAACTGGTTGTGTCCATGTTATGTTTTGATTCATCGCCATTCCATATACCATCATACTTGTTTTGTCCATGTAATGTTTGGTTTCGTCGCTATTCCACATACCATCATACTTGTTTTGTCCATGTTATGTTTTTTAGCCATTTCTCATGCGTGTTAATTTACAAGTCTGCCTTAGCATCACCTTATTATGTTTATTTCCATCACCATCTGATATATATGCTTTATTTCTTTGAAGGGTTCGAGGGTAAGGTGAATTCTAATGCGAGTTTGCCTTTACAACAAAAATACGAAATGCGTATCGTACACACAGCCTGAACTTGAAATACCCTTACCAACAGTGCGGAGTCATCACTATGAAACGATTGATAATTTGTTGCTTCGAAGGAATTTTGACATTTGCGACAGAAAGTGGAAGGAAATCGGTCAGCGATGACGTCATAATTTGTGAATGATAGTTTGTGTCCTGACCGGGCCTCGAACTGTATCAACTGTTACCACTGAGCAAAATCAATTTCCTTAAAATGGATGTTTCTCTGTTGCACAAAGTCAAACTCTGACATTAAGATTATAACAGCTCGTCCGTAATATGTTAGGAAAACATTGATTACAACGTATAGATTTCGACAGGAAATGTACATCTGTAACCTTCGATATGTACATGTATATGATTGTATTTTAGTTTAGATTCATAGAATAGAAACACAGATGACAAAGGAAGCCATTTTATTTTTGACTCTTGCAATGACCGGGCACTATTTGTTGTCTCATATATTCTATAAAAGTTTACCCAGATCTCCCAACACAGGAGAGATGTTATTTCTCCTATAATATATGGAGAAAGGTTTGTGAACTAATCTTGATACCTCGAACGACAATTCTATACGCCATCTAAAGTCACGAAAAGGTGAATCCAATTTAGAAAAAATAGCCGTAGAGACGAAAATATCCATCAATTATCTTTCAGTAATCATCATTGATATGGACATAGAGCCTCGTGAAATGTCATCGATGCCGTTTTTAACGACTTAAGCGGCAAAACCGGTGAATCAAGGTTATAGAAGAAGGATTTCATGGATCAATGTCGGAAGTCCAAAAGGAGCTGAACAATTAGTAAAGCCGTGGAATATTGACAAAGCTTTAATCAAATATGATTTAACAGATTTGTAGTAACAAGCATTCGGTAATGATTTCTTCTGCGCATTGTTAGCCATTTTGATGTTTTGGAAATATTTTTTCCGTCATGTTCCAGTATTTATTTGTTTTAGATTTCTTTCGAAATGACGAGTATTACAGTACAATGAATTCAGTCCTCGAGTATGCCGTGTAATCAACAAATTCCTGATTTCCCTACTTGTCTTAGACGATATAAAAATCACCGAAAGCGTAAAACTGGCCATGCACTAAAATGGCGTTCTGAACAAATACGTGAACAATTAAAGATACAGGAGACGAATTATCTACATCTTTCTCGTGTGTTCGCATTTCTTCATTGACTATCATCGATATCAGATAGGAATAGCTTGAGCCTTCCTAAGTCAGTTAAATTAACTGGTAATACACCCCATGCGTTCATATTTCCATAAACAGATTCGGGCACATTCGTACAATATTTATCTCTCAGATACTAAATTAAGTTATTCAAGCTACAATATTAATACGACACCAATAAATTTAAATTGCACGGTAATTTTATATTTCAGGACTGGTTGATAACAGGATATATTACCTGCCTATGACGTAATGATTTATTCGTTATTTTGATTAATGTTGTGTTACCGGAAAATAAATGACATAGCACTTAACTGTTAGAGAGCTTTGATAATTCCGTAAGTTTCCTGCTTAAAAATCCAATCGTGCAAAAGTAGATGGCATGATATAAAATTCTTTTGATTTCTTTTTTGGTTTAGATTTTTTTCTAGTTTTGTTCTTTCAAATGTTACTGGGTTATGAATTCAATATTTTTTAAGTTTGTGTTGATACCTTTTTTACGCATTCATTCAAAAACAGGAGATAAATTTCGAAGTACACGTACCGTTATATTATCTGATAGATGTGTGGTGCTAAGTCCCTTTGTTGGTATTTATCACTATCCATCTTATTGATATCCTGTTTCCGGTACACTAATTGCGCATGTCATGATTTATGTATTCTATCACGGCTGGTATACCATAATAGCTATTTTAATACCTTTGAACTTTAAAGTCATTGTTCATTTTACAGGTACAATTATTAACATGTTGACCTGGAAAATTGCGTAATTTCTCACGTTCATTCATAAGTTCTCGTTGCGCTTCACATGCGTATTGTAAATAAATATGAAATATGTTTAAATAATTCGAGCACACAAAAGGAGCATTTTTCTTTATGGTTTGAATTACTAAAGCGAGTTGATTAAAAAATGACTGGATGTTGTTATAGTGCCGGAAGCAGAAGGGT
Organism: Pecten maximus; assembly: GCF_902652985.1. NCBI lineage: Eukaryota > Metazoa > Mollusca > Bivalvia > Pectinida > Pectinidae > Pecten > Pecten maximus. The sequence goes on along the minus strand of NC_047023.1, from coordinate 14,981,547 downwards.
CGATTCGAGGAGTGTGCAATGTAATCTTCAAACTAACGTAGAAGGATATTTCCGGGTCTAATTTATACCATTCAACTATAAGTACGTACAATTTAAGAACAGCTGTGGGTCTGATGTCTAATTAAAGGTTATTGTGTTAGGAAATCTATTTTTGCCCTACGTATATATCCGAGTAAACACTTTTTACGTATGTATTAAATGCAGTTTATATAGAAAAGCTTACACCTGTGTCAGTGCAAAAGTGATTTTATTAGATGTAAAAAAATTACGATATTTCACAAAAAACATCGTCTGTTTTAATTGGTAAAATAATACAACGTGTAATAAAAAGGCATATGAAACTTTTTTTACCTTGAATATTACACAAGAAATGCGTTTTTCGTATCGGTACGATAATAATGCGTTATCGTCAATATCTCCTTAATCACAATTATGACAGTGAAAACAATCGTCAAAATCTCCTTAATCACGATTATGACAGTGAAAATAATCGTCAATATCTCCTTAATCACGATTATGACAGTGAAAATAATCGTCAATATCAACTTTGTTACGATTATGACAGTGGAAACAATCGTCAATGTCTCCTTAATTATGGTCATGACAGTGGAAACAATCGTCAATGTCTCCTTAATTATGGTCATGATAGTGAAATTATTCGTCAATATCTCCTAAATTACGGTTATGACAGTGAAAACAATCGTCCATGTCTCCGTAATGACGGTTATGACAGTGAAAACAGTCGTCAATGTCAAATTAATTACGATTATGACAGTGAAATTATTCGTCAATATCTCCTTAATTACAATTATGACAGTGAAATAATCGTCAATATCTCCTTAATTACGGTTATGACAGTGAAAACAATGGCCAATATCTCCTAAATCACGATTATGACAGTGAAAACAACCGTCAATGTCTGTCTCCTTAATTACGATTATGACAGTGAAAATAGTCGACGAATTATCCTTTACTACAATTATGATAGTGGAAATAATCATTTATATTTTTTAAATCACAATTATGACAGTGAAAAAAATCGTCAATATATCCTTAACTACGATTATGACAGTGAAAACAATCGCCAATATCGCCTTAACTACGATTATGACAGTGAAAATAATCATCAATATCTCCTTAACTACGATTATGACAGTGAAAATAATCGCCAATATCTCCTTAACAACGATTATGACAGTGAAAATAATCGCCAATATCGTCTTAATGACGATTATGACAGTGAAAATAATCATCAATATATCCTTAACTACGATTATGACAATGAAAGTAATCGTCAATATCTCCTTAACTACGATTATGACAATGAAAATAATCATCAATATCCCCTTAACTACGATGATGACAGTGAAAATAATCATCAATATCTCCTTAACTACGATTATGACAGTGAAAATAATCGTCAATATCTCATTAACTACGATTATGACAATGAAAATAATCGTCAATATCTCCTTAACTACGATTATGACAGTGAAAATAATCATCAATATCTCCTTAACTACGATTATGACAGTGAAAATAATCGTCAATATCTCCTTCACTACGATTATGACAGTGAAAATAATCGTCAATATCTCCTTAACTACGATTATGACAGTGAAAATAATCGTCAATATCTCCTTAACTACGATTATGACAATGAAAATAATCGTCAATATCTCCTTAACTACGATTATGACAGTGAAAATAATCATCAATATCTCCTTAACTACGATTATGACAGTGAAAATAATCGTCAATATCTCCTTAACTACGATTATGACAGGTGAACATAATCATCAATATCTCCTTAACTACGATTATGACAGTGAAAATAATCATCAATATCTCCTTAACTACGATTATGACAGTGAAAATAATCGTCAATATCTCATTAACTACGATTATGACAGTGAAAATAATCGTCAATATCTCCTTAACTACGATTATGACAGTGAAAATAATCATCAATATCTCCTTAACTACGATTATGACAGTGAAAATAATCATCAATATCTCCTTAACTACGATTATGACAGTGAACATAATCGTCAATATCTCCTTAACTACGATTATGACAGTGATATATCATATATTCTCTCTATATTTTTTACATGAATATCGTAGATCCTATGACTTCAATTAAGTGCAGTAATTTCATACATCACGATTTTTTAGGCAACTGGAATATATCAAAGAAGCATGAATAAGCTACTTGATAGATAGTGTCCATCATAACCAATAACATCCTCATCGTTGGCACTTGAGGTTTGATATACCTGACAACATTCGATGCATGACCGTACAAGGAGTAACTACAACCTTCAGCTGAGCTTCATAATTTTAGTCTGGACGCTGCTTACAATGGACGTCTTAATTTGTCACAGCTAAAAGCTTACTACCTGACCATGAGATAGTAATACCAATCAAAGAAATACCACCCTTTCCAACAAGAAAGGTTCTTCTGTATGTTTCACAATTCGAAGTTTATTTCTGATATTTGCGGGTGCGCCAGTAGAAGGTTGTAATCACGCGAGGCTTTGACCAAGAGAAGACGTAGACCTCAAAAAGTTCTGGTTTTCCCCGAATGCTTGCGTTCATGGATGTTAAAAAGGCACCCGAACAGTGCTTGATACCAGCAAATCAAGTCTAAGAGCAGAACTCGCACACATTAGACTCTTTGACTGAAACTAAGAAAAGTTTTAAAAAGTATATACCAATCAAGAAGCAAATATTATCTATTATCTTCAGAAAATGTTTTCTCCTTTTTATCTTTGGTCAACATACAGCAGTCTACAACATACATAACCCTTTGATTCTAAAATCATTCTGGTCGGCACCAATGAGAGCAGAGGATGATCCAAGCCATAGCAAGGTAATGTTTATCTCGGATGAGCTCTAAAAAGAGTTTCTTTCTAAATCTGTGGAGAAGGGTATCGTCAACGAAATTGTCACACTCTTGTTTGTTAGTACAGATAAGAAATAATGAGATTCTCGTAAACTGAGATTAGTGCATTTCACGACGTCATTGACAAGGGATGGTCGAATACTAGACCTGAAGTAGATACGTAAGACCTAGATTAAGTGGTTGATTGATCACAAACAAAGGACTCAAATCTAACCTAGGCATCGGTAAAAGCAAACAGAGTGCTCGAGTGTTAATGCATTGTTCAGGTATGACTTCTGACATCTACGTCTATATCTAAAAGTGCGAGATATGTGTAGAAAACCAAAACGCAGTATTGACTAAATACATTTACTAGCATCCAGTATGACTTCTAAGCTACCGAACAGTATAATAGATTATGACTTACTCGAGTTTAGGGTCATTACAATAAGCCCTACTTTGCATTGACGTGCTGCATTTGAAATCATTTGGATAAAAACAATGTAGCCATATGTCAAACTACGCACGTAAACATATTTAGCAACAATCTATTTTGAGGAAGTTATGGATAGAGCATATCATTCTAAAACTATAGGTAAATCTATAGGTAAAACTATAAGCAAAACTATAGGCAAAACTATAGGCAAATTTAATTCAGCCACGCAAACAGGAATTCAACTGTGGAACAAATCTGATGACAAACAGTTGTAATTTTATGCCTTTACTGATGCCTTCACATATTCTATTACAAAGGAGTCAATTTGGACCCTCTGGTGGCAATCGCCGATAATGTTTATTTTTTGTATATATATATACCTTCAGGTTAGGTGGTCATGATATGACATGAAATTAAGTTCAGGTCAGAGGCCATTTCGAGTTATGAAAGGGTAAAGTGGAAGGTCAACTTCCCGATTTGCGCAATTTTGACGAAACTTAGTGATATTTTTGGAATCTTTATTCATAAGTATGATACATTGATATGTTAAAAATAAAATAAATTGAAAAATAACCCTTAATTTCATGTAATTTCATGACCACCTAACATCAAGGTATCTACATATGTATACACAAAAATTAAAACTTACCGGTGATAGCCATCAAAGGGCCCGAATTGGCTCTCCTCTTATGGAGAACTTCAGGAATTAGTGACAAACGTACAAAGCATTTTAAAACCCGCCATCCATCGCAGCAAAAGTGTCGTAAGTATTTCCAACTAGCAAAAGGAATAACATAATTCAATCCTTGAAATGTATGAAGAAGTTACCTCGTTTTTAACGTCTTGGAATGCTGGGGCTTCCAGCAGTGTTAATTGCGGGGTCTTTTGTTGATGTGTTTATTGCCCGTCGTGTATCCCTGTTATTTGTAGAGCTTTTTATTTCTTGATGTCTCCTGCGTTTCTGTTCTTGCTGCTCATCAAAGTTGAGTTCTGTTTTTGTTAATACTATGGAACATTCAACATAAAACATGCGACTACAGAATTGGAATGCCGAGCTGGCTTGACATTCAATTTCTGAATGTTGAATGTCGTATCACCATTCCAATTCTGAATGTCGTATGCCGAGTTGGTGTGTGCTGAATTTAGAGACAAATTCACACAGCTGGTACATAATGTATTTTCTGCTTAGATAAATTAAAGAACAACTTATTCAACTAACTAGTAAATCGATCACGAACTTAAAGTATATTACTTCTATTGAAAGTGAAAAGTTGCTCAGAATATATGCATGTGTTTGACGTTCTTTGTAAATATAATCTTGAAAACTATGAAATCAATTAAACAAAAGCAGCTTTCGTACCTTTCCATGCACATTTTGACATTTCATTTGACTTACATATAAATGTATTTTAAGTTTGTTCTGTCGCCTTCCAGGTATCAACACCAAATCAAATGGCATCACCGACAAATCCTAGAAGGACGAAACAGTTGTAGGATAACGTTTATTCATTGCTGGGTCTACGGTAACTTACACATAATTTCTATCCTTTGAGATTCAGCATGATCATGCCCTGTACACAGTCTTTTGGTAATCAGAGTATGCATGTTCTAATTAATTATGTTTCGAGGAAACTATGGTAAAGTGTTTTATCGTCGATAAAATGATCCCCATAGCATATATTATATTTCATTGAGGTGTGTAAAATTCAACATGGTCAATCTCATCCCTACATCAGGTGGTTGGTCGTGTTGTCACTGCCCTGGTTATAAGCTTGAGATCATGCTATTGATACCGAATGATCCAGTTTTCTTTTCCTTTCCTTTCTTTTATTCATATTTTGCAGATTTGAGTTAAAATATTTCGGTTCCCATTATTCTCTTTTTTTTTCAATAAGTGCGACCCTCAATATGATTTCTATATGATACTCAATATCAAATACATGTATGTGTGATCCTCAATCTAACTCAGTGTGGTCTTCAATATAAATTCATTGTGATATTTAATATAATTATGTTTGATCCCCAATATCATTTCTGTGCGATTCTCAATATAAAATCTGCGCGATTCTCAATATGAATTCTGTGTGATTCTCAATATAAATTCTTTGTGATCATGGACATCATTTCTATGTGGTCCTCAATATGATTTATGTGTTCCAGAATATAAATTCTGTGTGATCCTCAATATCGTTTCTGTGTGTTTCTAAAAACAATTAGTGTGTGGTTCTCAATATGTTTGTGTGATTCTCAATATAATTCCTGCGTGATCTCTTCAAAAAATGTGTGTGTGGTCCTCGATATCAATTCTGTGTGATCTTCGATATCGATTTCGTGTGATACTCAATATAATTTCTGTGTGATCCGCAATAAATATGTGTGTGATCTTCGATAACAATTTCGTGTGATACTCAATATAATGTCTGTGTGATCCGCAATAAATATGTGTGTGGCCCTCCATATTAATTCTGTGTGGCCCTCAATATAATTTCTGTGTGGTCCGCAGTATCAATATCGTGTGATACTCAATATAAATTATGTATGATCCTCAATATAAATTTTGTGTGATACTCAATAATTGTTCTGTGTGGTCTCAATATCAATTCTATGTGGTTCTCAATATAAATTTTGTGTTATCGTCAATATAAGCTCTGTGTGATCCTCAATATTAGTTTGTGTGATCCTGAATATAATTCATATGTTATCCCCAATATAAGTTACCTAAGATAGTTCAATAAGACGACCATTACTCCTCAATACAGCATTTAGTTTCCCCACACTACAGACAATGTCTGTGCGTTTCATTCTATTTGCTACGGTTTCATATTACCTACCTTTCTTTACACTGTTACATAAGTGTGGTGAAAATCTCTTATCGAAATTAGAACTGTCACGAAGATGTCTAATTTAATTCAATCTAACTATTTAATTTGTCCCTAATTTAACCTTGATTGCCAATCTCTCCCTTTAGTCCATGCTAACAAAATCAGTTTGTTCTGATTATATCCACAAAGTTTTGATGAAAACTGTAGGACTGTGAGGAGAAAATATCTGTATACATGCAAATGTACAGACTGACGAACGACCTGATTCCAACAGAAAGTATCAAATTCATAAAAAAAAGTATTTCTTTTGGTTTTAAAGAGAAATTCTACGGTGAAACTAGTCAAGGCGCTTCACTGGAAGTCAATTTTCGCCTGTGTTGATACAGTCCGGCTAGACTAACATGATCACATTTCAAGAATGTGTTTCAAGGTGTTTCGGTACTTAGTTGGTGTTGAAAACTTATTTTCCAGAATGATACATCCTCTTTATTCTTGAATATAAACATGATGGTATAATGTGAACTTTAAGGAATTGTCAAAATACTATTTTGAAGTTCATATGGTATGCCTTGGCAGTCATAATAGTTATGTACACCAAACAGGTATTGTGAGAAATATTGACTTAGGAACTTTAGCTTAAACCACGAAGATCAGTACCAATTTGATATGTTGAATTAAAGTTTGTGATTTTACTAAGGTGCTTGCATTCCTCGATTCAGCTTTAGCATTACTTAGACAAATTTTGAGTTCCCCTAGAATAACTGACGAGCCCTAGAAGGACGAAACAACTGCATGATGTCCCTGGCATCACTGACGAGTCCTAGAAGGACGAAACAGCTGCATGATGTCCCTTGCATCACTGACGAGAATGACGACACACACACATATATACCACATTGTATATTGGCAATACTGTACCCAACACTTAATTAGTATTGAAATGTAGTAATATATCATGTATCTTTTGTACACTACATTGGACAAGGTTAAATCTGGGAAATGTCGGGATTAGACGAAAAATTGTATATCAGATGTACATTGCGACTGTTAGACAAGTATCATCTCGTTATTTTACAAGGTAAACTTTGACCTTAGGAAAACGTGTAAATTGACTATTTGCGTGCTGTAGTAGGCCTGTGTTGACAGTTGAAGACGTCTTCAGAAGGTCAGTACTTCCGTCAGCTGGTGTAGTACTCACCCCTGTGATAACAACATCAATTATTCATGTGAAGGAATGTTTTGTAATGTGTCATGGGATATCGATCTACAATACATGTGTATGTTCTAGCTCGATATCTGTTAACTTACAATCCATTATGAATGCAATGGTCTATTCACGATCAAAACAAGTTTTTTTTTTATCTTTTATAGAATTAGATTTGGCACAACATTGAATGAAATAGCGACATTCAGCAAATCTAGGAGATAAAAAAGAACAAATACAGTGTCAGTACACAACGGTTTTCAAAGAGATGTGTGTGGGCGTGCCCTGATACTTATCTAATATCTATGAGACAATAAATCTACTAGTTCGTCCAAAAGAAGATAATGCCAGCTGAGATGACGTGGTTAAGACATGATATATCGATATAAATCCTATAAATTTGAAACAATTTGTAAATACATAACGTCAGGAACCTTAAAGCATCCTGTATTGTGTTATTACAAGCGAATGTATTACTCTCCCGGCCTGTTTACGGGTTAGTACCGAATATTTACCTGGATGGCATTTCATCTACTCGTAAATGTAGATACCTGTTAGACATCATTTGAAAAACAAATCAGTTTTATTGTCATTACATATACTTTGTCGATGTCATTCTATATGTGGGATTTTAAATATTTATTCATCAGATGTTCTTTTTACTGTGGTAAAATTCTTATCTGCTCCTGCGATGAATGAAACTAAAATGTCAATAAAAGCTCTGATTTACTGACATTATAAAATCCTAATTACTGGAAATATAAAATCCTAATTTACCGGTAATATAAAATCCTGGTACATTTGTAGTATATAATCCAGAGTGACTGATACTATAAAATCCTTAATACTTAGTTACTGGTAATATTAAATGCTAATTTACGGGTAATATAAAATTCAAAGTGACTGATACTAAAAAATCCTAAGTTACTGTTCATATAAAATCCTAATTTACTAGTAATACAAAATCCTAATTCATTGGTAATACAAAATCTTAAGTGACTGATGATTTAGAATCCTAATTTAATGGTAATATGAAAGCCTAATTTACTGGTAATATAAAATCCTAATTTATTGGTATTATAAAATTATTATTTATTGATAATCTAAAATCCTTACTTATTGGTAATGTAAAATTCTAAGTAACTGATAATATAAAATCCTAAGTTTCAGGTAATATTTAAGATAGTTCAATGTAAGGCTTTAAAGTCATCAGAGAATTTAACTGAACCTGACCACAGTATAGATTTTAGCTCATTCATCAGTTGGGTAATCCAAATATAAAATTAAAAAAATTTAAAAAAAAACGAAATGCACATCAAAATATAAAGATTAGCTCATTTATCAGTAACCTAATTGTAATTTCAAATTATACAAGATACATATATCAATATAAAGACAAAGAAGGCATTTAGAGGAACTGAAGATTTTATTTTATTTCAATTAAACGGTTTTTCGATATGTACGAGTACAAAATATGTTCGTTCCACTCGACCTTGAAAAAAAGAAGTAAAAAAAAAAAGAAGAAAAGATATCTGGTAGTTTTTCCATTGCAGGTGGTTATTGATTTGGAAATTTAGTAGTTCGTGTTTATGGGATGGCATCGCAAACACCAGGTTCTGATTCCACTTACACAGTGTCATAATGTAAATTACTTCCGACCAGCAGCTCCGAAGCGCATATAAAGGGGACTGTTATAGTCACTGCTTTGCCCATACCGAGCCATAATCCTGGTCAGTAAGTCACTCAAATCATGCCGTTTGTCAATTTCTGTAAACATAAAAGAACAATAATTGAATTAAATATAGCCTTTGGAAGAATGATTTAGAGCTATCAAGACATAGATCAGATGTAATCCGTCCCGTTAGTATTCCTTCAGAAAATTATTGAGATCGGATATTCTGAAGAATTAAATTGATCATTTTGATGGGTCTCAATAGAATTTCTCGCTTTTTCTTAAATCAATAGAGATTAGTATTTTCATATGAAATCATTTTACATCGCATTTTATTGCAACAATTAATGGCTTAAGAATCGAATCATGACAGTTTATATAAACATGCAGAAGATTCATATAGACTAATAAAAAACAAAATAATTTAACTCATTAAACTTTATAATACATTCTATCTACCCTACCTGATACACAGTCACTACCTACTGTAAATCATTTTATTTTATAATACGTTCTGACTGTCCTACCTGATACACAGTCACTACCTACTGTAAATCATTTTATTTTATAATATGTTCTGACTGTCCTACCTGATACACAGTCACTACCTACTGTAAATCATTTTATTTTATAATACGTTCTGACTGTCTTACCCGATACACAGTCACTACCTACTGTAAATCATTTTATTTTATAATACGTTCTGACTGTCTTACCCGATACACAGTCACTACCTACTGTAAATCATTTTATTTTATAATACGTTCTGACTGTCCTACCTGATACACAGTCACTACCTACTGTAAATCATTTTATTTTATAATACGTTCTGACTGTCTTACCCGATACACAGTCACTACCTACAGTAAATCATTTTATTTTATAATACGTTCTGACTGTCTTACCCGATACACAGTCACTACCTACTGTAAATCATTTCATTTTATAATACGTTCTCACTGTCCTACCTGATACACAGTCACTACCTACTGTAAATCATTTTATTTTATAATACGTTCTGACTCTTACCTGATACAGTCACTATCTACTGTAAATCATTTTATTTTATAATACATTCTGACTGTCCTACCTGATACACAGACACCGCCTACTGTAAATCATTTTATTTTATAATACGTTCTCACTGTCCTACCTGATACACATCACTACCTACTGTAAATCATTTTATTTTATAATACGTTCTGACTGTCCTACATAATACACATCACTACCTACTGTAAATCATTTTATTTTATAATACGTTCTCACTGTCCTACCTGATACACAGTCACTACCTACTGTAAATCATTTTATTTTATAATACGTTCTCACTGTCCTACCTGATACACAGTCACTACCTACTGTAAATCATTTTATTTTATAATACGTTCTGACTGTCCTACCTGATACACAGTCACTACCTACTGTAAATCATTTTATTTTATAATACGTTCTCACTGTCCTACCTGATACACAGTCACTACCTACTGTAAATCATTTTATTTTATAATACGTTCTGACTGTCCTACATAATACACGGTCACTACCTACTGTAAATCATTTTATTTTATAATACGTTCTCACTGTCCTACCTGATACACAGTCACTACCTACTGTAAATCATTTTATTTTATAATACGTTCTGACTGTCCTACATAATACACGGTCACTACCTACTGTAAATCATTTTATTTTATAATACGTTCTCACTGTCCTACCTGATACACAGTCACTACCTACTGTAAATCATTTTATTTTATAATACGTTCTGCCTGTCCTACATAATACACATCACTACCTACTGTAAATCATTTTATTTTATAATACGTTCCGACTCTTACCTGATACAGTCACTACCTACTGGAAATCATTTTATTTTATAATATGTTCTGACTGTCCTACCTGATACACAGTCACTACCTACTGTAAATCATTTTATTTTATAATACGTTCTGACTGTCCTACCTGATACACAGTCACTACCTACTGTAAATCATTTTATTTTATAATACGTTCTGATCTTACCTGATACAGTCACTACCTACTGTAAATCATTTTAATTTATAATACGTTCTGACTGTCCTACCTGATACACAGACACCGCCTACTGTAAATCATTTTATTTTATAATACGTTCTGACTGTCCTACCTGATACACAGTCACTACCTACTGTAAATCATTTTATTTTATAATACGTTCTGACTGTCCTACCTTATACACAGTCACTACCTACTGTAAATCATCTTATTTTATATGCTCTGACTGTCCTACCTGATACACAGTCACTACCTACTGTAAATAATTCTATTTTATAATACGTTCTGACTCTTACCTGATACACGGTCACTACCTACTGTAAATCATTCTATTTTATAATACTTTCTGACTCTTACCTGATACAGTCACTACCTACTGTAAATCATTTTATTTTATAATACGTTCTGACTGTCCTACCTGATACACAGTCACTACCTACTGTAAATCATTTTATTTTATAATACGTTCTGACTGTCTTACCCGATACAAAGTCACTACCTACAGTAAATCATTTTATTTTATAATACGTTCTGACTGTCTTACCCGATACACAGTCACTACCTACTGTAAATCATTTTATTTTATAATACGTTCTCACTGTCCTACCTGATACACAGTCACTACCTACTGTAAATCATTTTATTTTATAATACGTTCTGACTCTTACCTGATACAGTCACTATCTACTGTAAATTATTTTATTTTATAATACATTCTGACTGTCCTACCTGATACACAGACACCGCCTACTGTAAATCATTTTATTTTATAATACGTTCTCACTGTCCTACCTGATACACATCACTACCTACTGTAAATCATTTTATTTTATAATACGTTCTGACTGTCCTACATAATACACATCACTACCTACTGTAAATCATTTTATTTTATAATACGTTCTCACTGTCCTACCTGATACAGTCACTACCTACTGTAAATCATTTTATTTTATAATACGTTCTCACTGTCCTACCTGATACACAGTCACTACCTACTGTAAATCATTTTATTTTATAATACGTTCTGACTGTCCTACCTGATACACATCACTACCTACTGTAAATTATTTTATTTTATAATACGTTCTCACTGTCCTACCTGATACACAGTCACTACCTACTGTAAATCATTTTATTTTATAATACGTTCTGACTGTCCTACATAATACACAGTCACTACCTACTGTAAATCATTTTATTTTATAATACGTTCTCACTGTCCTACCTGATACACAGTCACTACCTACTGTAAATCATTTTATTTTATAATACGTTCTGACTGTCCTACATAATACACGGTCACTACCTACTGTAAATCATTTTAATTTATAATACGTTCTCACTGTCCTACCTGATACACAGTCACTACCTACTGTAAATCATGTATTTTATAATACGTTCTGCCTGTCCTACATAATACACATCACTACCTACTGTAAATCATTTTATTTTATAATACGTTCTCACTGTCCTACCTGATACAGTCACTACCTACTGTAAATCATTTTATTTTACAATATGTTCTGACTGTCCTACCTGATACACAGTCACTACCTACTGTAAATCATTTTATTTTATAATACGTTCTCACTGTCCTACCTGATACACAGTCACTACCTACTGTAAATCATTTTATTTTATAATACGTTCTGACTGTCCTACCTGATACAGTCACTACCTACTGTAAATCATTTTAATTTATAATACGTTCTGACTGTCCTACCTGATACACAGACACCGCCTACTGTAAATCATTTTATTTTATAATACGTTCTGACTGTCCTACCTGATACACAGTCACTACCTACTGTAAATCATTTTATTTTATAATACGTTCTGACTGTCCTACCTGATACACAGTCACTACCTACTGTAAATCATTTTATTTTATATGTTCTGACTGTCCTACCTGATACACAGTCACTACCTACTGTAAATAATTCTATTTTATAATACGTTCTGACTCTTACCTGATACACGGTCACTACCTACTGTAAATCATTTTATTTTATAATACGTTCTGACTCTTACCTGATACAGTCACTACCTACTGTAAATCATTTTATTTTATAATATGTTCTGACTGTCCTACCTGATACACAGTCACTACCTACTGTAAATCATTTTATTTTATAATACGTTCTGACTGTCTTACCTGATACACAGTCACTACCTACAGTAAATCATTTTATTTTATAATACGTTCTGACTGTCTTACCCGATACACAGTCACTACCTACTGTAAATCATTTTATTTTATAATACGTTCTCACTGTCCTACCTGATACACAGTCACTACCTACTGTAAATCATTTTATTTTATAATACGTTCTGACTCTTACCTGATACAGTCACTATCTACTGTAAATCATTTTATTTTATAATACATTCTGACTGTCCTACCTGATACACAGACACCGCCTACTGTAAATCATTTTATTTTATAATACGTTCTCACTGTCCTACCTGATACACATCACTACCTACTGTAAATCATTTTATTTTATAATACGTTCTGACTGTCCTACATAATACACATCACTACCTACTGTAAATCATTTTATTTTATAATACGTTCTCACTGTCCTACCTGATACAGTCACTACCTACTGTAAATCATTTTATTTTATAATACGTTCTCACTGTCTTACCTTATACACAGTCACTACCTACAGTAAATCATTTTATTTTATAATACGTTCTGACTGTCCTACCTGATACACATCACTACCTACTGTAAATCATTTTATTTTATAATACGTTCTCACTGTCCTACCTGATACACAGTCACTACCTACTGTAAATCATTTTATTTTATAATACGTTCTGACTGTCCTACATAATACACGGTCACTACCTACTGTAAATCATTTTATTTTATAATACGTTCTCACTGTCCTACCTGATACACAGTCACTACCTACTGTAAATCATTTTATTTTATAATACGTTCTGACTGTCCTACATAATACACAGTCACTACCTACTGTAAATCATTTTATTTTATAATACGTTCTCACTGTCCTACCTGATACACAGTCACTACCTACTGTAAATCATTTTATTTTATAATACGTTCTGACTGTCCTACATAATACACATCACTACCTACTGTAAATCATTTTATTTTATAATACGTTCCGACTCTTACCTGATACAGTCACTACCTACTGGAAATCATTTTATTTTATAATATGTTCTGACTGTCCTACCTGATACACAGTCACTACCTACTGTAAATCATTTTATTTTATAATACGTTCTGACTGTCCTACCTGATACACAGTCACTACCTACTGTAAATCATTTTATTTTATAATACGTTCTGATCTTACCTGATACAGTCACTACCTACTGTAAATCATTTTAATTTATAATACGTTCTGACTGTCCTACCTGATACACAGACACCGCCTACTGTAAATCATTTTATTTTATAATACGTTCTGACTGTCCTACCTGATACACAGTCACTACCTACTGTAAATCATTTTATTTCATAATACGTTCTGACTGTCCTACCTGATACACAGTCACTACCTACTGTAAATCATCTTATTTTATATGCTCTGACTGTCCTACCTGATACACAGTCACTACCTACTGTAAATAATTCTATTTTATAATACGTTCTGACTCTTACCTGATACACGGTCACTACCTACTGTAAATCATTCTATTTTATAATACTTTCTGACTCTTACCTGATACAGTCACTACCTACTGTAAATCATTTTATTTTATAATACGTTCTGACTTTCATACCTCATACAAAGTCACGCCTACTGTAAATCATTTTACATTATGTGTGATCGGGTGAAAATCAATATAAACTCATACACGATAGGAGTGGCATTTATCAAATTTGATATGTCATTGCCCTCTTGACCATTGTAACGTCAAAAATGAATTAGCAAGCATGGTGATAGACACCTATATTACTAATCCGAAGGTTTCTGATGTTTTATCGATGTTTTAAAAATCTGACAGAGCACATTGCCATATCACCTGAATAACTATATCATTTTTGAATCACGCCGGCAACAAGTAGATTCTTGCGGGTAAAATTGAATTAAAATCTACATAAAACACAGATATTTATGAAATGTTTTCATGAAGATCAATACCATAATTCGTTCCCTTTAGTTACAATGCTGTCTCATTCGTATAAAAAAAGGCCATATCATGTCCAATGGCACTATCGACTTGAGATGTATGTGAAAATAATCTTTAGCATAAGAAAATAATGCACAACGCTTATCATAGAAAATTATAGATAATCCTTTCATTTTAAACTTAAGTATACATTTTTTAGATTTTCTCATTAAGTTGTTTTCGGTGTTTTACATGTAATTTGTATAAGAGTTTGTATCACTGTCTTACAAACTTAGTTACTTTACATATATATATTGTGTTTACTGTACCTTTATCTGGGATGGTGTACGCCTCTGACAACTCCATAAACAGCGTCAGTAGCACAGGTGTGGCAAGGAGCAGCAAGGTAAGGGATGCACTTTTAAACATGCTTCCTCTAATTGTACCGACTTTAGATATACCTGATTGAGGAGGTACCAATGCTAGCACAAAATTGCCTTTGATGAAAAGTCGCAACAAATGTTGAGCCGCACGATAATGGAATGATCACGCAGTCCTCCTTTATATATGTGGGTAGTATTTTATTTCATTCAAACACCTCACTACACTGACTTCCGGAATTACATCGTCTGACGCACGTGCTTCCTCGAATAGAATCTGGTCTCCAACAAGGAAGATTTACAATCGCTCATGAATATTTATAAGTTCTTGAAACGAGCACTCTTTGCTAAAGATATGTCGACTTTCGAGTAAATAGTCTTAAAATTTCCTCCTTGGAAGCAAGCTAAGGAAGTTATAACTTCCAAAAATTACCTTTGTACACAACATTGGCGTATTTTCTGCTTCAGTCCATTTATAAAAACATCCATTAAAGAATCCCATTGGGAGATTGACTAGACATCTACAAGTAGTTCTAAAGGTCAAGAAGAAAAGCTGTTATCAACTTACACTTGGTCAAAAGCTACATCTGTAATTGCCTGTGCTCTACTTTATTGGTCATTGATTCCTTTACAGCTTTGGGAACTCTACCAATGGATAACTGTATTATTTCTATGTGAAATTAACATGAAACAAATAAGCCAGTTTGTATGCGAGTGATTAAATTATTTTATTCATGAACTCTTAAGAACCCAATCACGGTTTGCTGATAGATACTGTGCTTGTTTTTCAATAAGGGTAATTAAACGGGGCGGTCCTATGGTGCCATGACTGGAAACGTGTGTAATTAGTTGCGTAAAAATAACATTGTATTGTACTTGTACCGATACTAACGCCGCAGTACCAATAGTTAACACCGATATTAACGATACCTAACTAATGTTACGTGTAACAGCACTGCTGCTGTCGAAATACATTTGTCTCGTGTATCTTAATGGTAACCTACCTCGGCCAGTTCAGTGAGAAAAAATCCCTCTACTGCGCTTTTTCAATCCCAAAAGCATTATTTTGCTTTTTGGAATGGGATTTGGTCGCTCATTATGATAATATAGTTAATTATTTTCACTTTTCGCTGCGGCGCGGTGCGTTTTTACATTTTAACCCGATATTTGATATCCTCTTTGACATACATGTACGCATCAAAACGTCCTATTATAAAATTATGCTTGCCTTTAGACACGACTGCTAGTAATCAGAAAAGGACGAAAACGTGAGGAGAGATTCCCCGGAATGCGTTACTGTTGTACATGTGTATACTGACCAGGGTAAACACATAACGTCTTTAGGTATATCATGTTAGATAGCATATATGCAAAGCAATACGTTACATTTTAATGCATGAGAAACAGGAGATAGAAAATGAGATTGATTTTGAGAAAGAATATGATATTTTTACATTATACAACTTCTTATTGCAGTTCTTTCGTTATTTTGTGCTAAAAACGTCTTCAGACAGTACAGTATCAATTGCCCCTAAATAGTAAGAGTTTAACAATATTGCTACGAGGGATGATTGATATGTTGTGAGCCTCGTATTGAAGGAGGCACTCAAGGATGTTCTATTTAAGTCCTACTATTCTTTGAATATATAGGGCCGTGTACTCAAGGACTTGTCTCATTCGGTAAGTTTATATCGACGAAGTAGCACTCTAAAGTAATCAAGACTAGCGGCTTTTGCAAAATGGACGAAAACGGTGAAAGAGCAGTGGTCCGATATTTTTATGAAAAAAAGGTTTTACCCCTAAGGATATCCATAATGATATGGTAGGAACACTAGGGGGAAATTTCCCTTCATATGCTACAGTGAAAAGGTGGGCGGGGGAATTTAATGGTGGCCGGCAGACCCTTGAGGATGACCCACGTCCTGGAAGGCCTGTCAATGTTGCAACCCCAGAAATGGTCAATAAAGTTCATGATATAGTTATGACTGTCAGAGGAGTCACAGAAAGATATATAGCCAGTAGAGTTGGCATTTCACAGGAAAGAGTACATTTCATTCGGACCGATGATCTTGCAATGAGAAAGCTTTCGGCCCGATGGGTACCAAGACTTCTGAAAGTTTATCAGAAGCACACCAGGTGCACATTATCGCGTGCCAATCTTACCTTTTTGAGGAAGATCCTGCCAACTTTCTTTAGGAATTTGTCACTATGGATGAAACATGGGTCAATCATTTTACCCCAAAAGCCAAACAACAATCGAAACAATGGAAGCACCCTGGTTCTCCCCGCTAAAAAAAGCAAAGACTGTTCCATCAGCAGGGAAGGTAATGGCCTCGGTTTTCTGGGATCCAGGTAGTATTCTGTTGATAGATTATCTTCAAAAGGAACAAACAAATAATGGCACATACTGTGCTTCACTTATGAGACAGTTACGGGAAAATATTAAACTTAATCGCCGTGGAAAGCTCACTAAAGGTTTGTTATTCCATCAGGACAATGCTCCTGTTCACAAGTCTGTCATTGTCATTGCTGCTATTCACGATTGTGGCTTTAGATTGATTGAGCATCCGCCTTATTCACCTAATCTCGTTCCATCAGACTTTCATCTTTTTCCAAAACTGCACTCACGTTCAGTCCGATGATGGCGTCATACATGTAGTGGACGACTTTCTGAACAGCCAAGAAAAGGAGTTCTATAAAAGTGGCATTGAGGCCCTTAAACACCGCTTGCAAAACTTTATAGATACTGAAGGGGGTTATGTTGAAAAATAATACAATACGTCCGGCAAAATTAAAATCCTTCACTATGAGGCTCATGACATATCAATCAGCCCTCGTAAAAAAAACGAGCATAGGGTAAAACATGTTTTGCATTGAACTGTTGTAAAGTGAACACAAATAAAATGTTTATACTTGGTTTTATTTGTACCAGGTATGCTACAATGTATGTTAGTTTATACATTAAACCATCTAGTCTTGAATCCAATATGGCTTTCTCCTCCTAAAATATGATTGACCATGTCAGTGTTGGTCTACATGGTAGTTTTAATTATCCAAGTCGACCATACAATACCTGGAAGATGACGGCTGCTCTAAATAGTATAGGACACTGGCTACGTGGTTACATATTCCCATGGGTCTGTGTCAGGCAGGACACTGGCAATAATAATATAATAATACGTTATGGGATTAATAGTGTCGGAGCTCTCATGTTGGATCCAAACATTGCACTTTATACTGCTCTTATGCCTCGAGTGGATCTGGCCTCGTACAATGTCCCGTGAGTGCCGATTGATCCAGATCTCTTAGTCACCATCATCACTGGGGTGATCACTAATGTAGCCAACTGCCAGCAGTATTTGGTATGTGCCATATGATATTATCCGAAATTATTCCATGAAGTTATAATTATCCGCAGTCGCATCTAAGTTGAAAAATAGTATTTGACCCTTCTGGTGCGCTGAGCCGAGGTGTTGTGAACACTAAGCCGTGCTTTCATTTGGTCATCAAGCGCCATATCCTTTTTGTCTTGTTCTGTTAATCTACCATATATTAGTCCTCGGATTCCATTAAGACAGGTTGTAACTATTCTCGATGACATAAATGAAATAGTTAGAGGCAAGTTTTTTTGTTTTTTAAAAACAGCCATTGCTTGAATTGTCCGTGATATGAGTCCACTACCCATCTAGATTTAGTTATGAATATATCAAGGTTAGCTTGTAGGTCGTCATGTTGAGTTTGCCCAGGTTTTAGATAAGACGGCATTTTTGTTGTCAAGCCACGTGATTCCAGATCAGATAAAACATCCTTAAATCCCTCGGTCAACACCGACATTCTCCATCCAGGACAGCCTATCCATGATGATTTTCGTAATCTTCGCATCGTTATCGCTTCCAGGACAGGGTCCTTCTGTATCCAGAATGTAACCATCAGGCAGGGCAATGATAATGAACTGAAAACAGTTCTGCTTCTTCTGGCCACAGGGGATTCTCTGGAGATGATGATCCTACCTGTTAAGAATAAAGATCTATTACATTTTTACCAGTGAAATATCGAAAACAATCCATTATATAAAAGTGATATCAGCTTCACTCGTGAAATATATCGATCTGGTACTAATGAAGACACTGTTAGATATCCTCTATATATACATAGTCAAGAATGGCAGTCGCCCGCTTGCCAAAAACTGCTAAGAATATTGTGTTGCGCTCCAGAATGTCTTTCTCTGGTAAGATGTTCACGTCCAAGGAAAAATAGTTTTGTGTAACGTTTTTACTATTGAATAAAATGTTTTAAATATACTGGAAACCCTCGTGTTAAAAAGAGTTGAACACTGTTTCCACGATATGTCGTCTTCACTTTTACCGAGAACAACAGTAGCGCTTTCTCGTTGTTTGGAGTGTACAATGTGAATTCTGTATCATCCAGAGGGGAAAAGCAGAGTAAAGGAAGACACCTGCTTTCATAGCATATGTGATATCTCGAAAAGATCCTTAATGGGCTCCTATGATCTGGAAGGTAGCTGGGAAGTCAACATTTCTCTTTCATCAGTGCGAATTCCAACGTTAGGGTTAACATCTTTCCCTGCGAGATGATATGGACAAAAACGTGTGGACCAAGGACACCGCAGTTTGTGATGAAATATGAGTTGATGTTTTGTACAAAATGGTTAAGTTTTTATTGAAACTCTTCGCACATAGTGTACATTTGGCGTGGGATGACTGGCCATAAAATAGATACTCTGGATAATAATGGGATGTTCTACCACGTATTATCATCACCACCAACGTTTTGATCTTAAGGTTGCGGCTTGTTTCGTGTTCTTGAAACACTTAACACTCATGCCTATCTCTTGATCATCAGAAAAGTTATTACCATCTGCTTTTAAAACATAAAGCAACCAATATATTGTGCTGGGGAATTATTATGTTTCTAGCAGATTTCTAGTTTTTTATGTTTCTCCTAAAGACAACTTAAACAACCCGCACCTACATTAGGAATGGCACATGTGTACATTAATGTTTGGAGTTTGATAGGGTGGTCTGTTATGTCCACTATCGTCAAACAAGTCATTGGGGTCAAACACGTCAAATTAAAAATCAACACTTTGCACAAATTATAAACTTTTTATCTTTGATCAGGGTTAGGATAAGTGATAAAGCTCCCTATACCCTCAATAATGTCCAAATTAAATATGAATATATGTATCAGTGAGTTGTCTTCAAGGATATAAAATTATTAAGGCCGCCCCCTATGGAACATTAACATTGCTGGAAACGCCACCTTTGTGGAATGATTTCCTCGCGGATGATTTGTTCAAATTTTACTAGAAATGGTGAGTAAGACGGGAATAAATCGTTTAAGGGCAGTCAGATACTTAATTTTAAAAGTTTATTAAGTTAAGTCCACGTTGTGGCTTTAAAAAGTCATATGAATTTAATTTTTTAAATAAAGCATCTAAGCATGTTATTGCTATAAAACGATTGATTATTTTCTTACTAGCCCTATATAATGAAAAACACACAAGTACCTGCGGTTTTGTTCGCACGTTGATCAGTTATGAGGGCTGATTGATATGTTGTAAGCCTTATATTGAAGGCTTTGAATTTTACTGGACATTTTGTACTATTTTTCAACATAATCCCCTTCAGTATTATAAATTTTTGCCAGCGGTGTTTAAGGGCATCAATGCCACTTTTATAGAACTCCTTTTCTTGGCTGTCCAGAAAGTCATCCACTGCATGTATGACGTCATCATCGGACTGAAAGTGGGTGCCTGAAATAGCTGTTTTCAGTTTTGGAAAAAGATGAAAGTCTGATGGAACGAGATTAGGTGAATAAGGCGGATGCTCAATCAATCTAAAGCCACAATCGTGAATAGCAGCAATGACAATGACAGACTTGTGAACAGGAGCATTGTCCTGATGGAATAACAAACCTTTAGTGAGCTTTCCACGGCGATTAAGTTTAATATTTTCCCGTAACTGCCTCGGAAGTGAAGCATAGTATGTGCCATTATTTGTTTGTCCCTTTTGGAGATAATCTATCAACAGAATACTACCTGGATCCCAGAAAACCGAGGCCATTACCTTCCCAGCTAATGGAACATGCAGTCTTTGCTTTCTTTAGCGGGGAGAGCCAGGGTGATTCCATTGCTTCGATTGTTGTTTGGCCTCCGGGGTAAAATGATGGACCCATGTTTCATCCAAAGTGACAAATTCCTAAAGAAAGTTGGCAGGATCTTCCTCAAAAAGGTTAAGATAAGCACGCGATAATATGCACCTGGTGTGCTTCTGATCAACTGTCAGAAGTCTTGGTACCCATCGGGCCGAAAGCTTTCTCATTGCAAGATCCTCCGTACGAATGGAATGTATTCTTTCCGGTGAAATGCCGACTCTATTGGCTATATATCTTTCTGTGACTTGTCTGCCAGGCATACCTATATCATGAACGTTATTGACCATTTCTTGGGTTGCAACATTGACAGGCCTTCTAGGACGGGGGTCACCCTCAAGACTCTGTCGGTCGCCCTTAAATCCCGCCACCCACCTTTTCAACGTAGCATATGAAGGGGCATATTTCCCTTGTGTTGCTACCATATCATTAATATGGATATCCATAGGTGTTAAACCTGTTTTATGCAAATCTTAGATCACTGTTTTATCACCGATTTTGTCCACTTTGCAAAAGTTGCTTGTCTTGTTTACTTTAGAGTGCTACCTCGTCGATATGAATAAACCATATGAGACCAGTTTTTGGGTACACGGCCCTATATAGTTAGAGAATAGAAGGACTTAAAAAGAACATCCTTGAATATCTTCTTCAATACGAGGCTCACAACATATCAATCATCCCTCGTACTAACTGTGTAAATGATTATAACTACCACGTGGATTACTAGTATTTGGTAATATACTGACTGATAAGGCTCACTGTAATATATAATATATGATATATGTACCATTTATGCTTTCACGATAAATTAAACAATTTAATGCTAAAATATAAAATTGACAGACACTCATTGCTTTTAATTTATACAACATTCATTCGCCCTATATTAGAATATGCCGACGTAGTTTGGGCAAATTGTACTGAAAGAGAGTGTGAGCTCTTAGAGTCGATCCAACTCGAGGCTATACGCATCATTACTGGTTTGAGACGGTGAACAAGTCATGCTATTTTTTATAGAGAATCTGGTCTTATTCCATTTTCTAAGCGTCGACATCTTCATCAACATATTCTGTTTGATAAGATTTTTAATAAATTATGCCCTGCTCATCTTAGTGAATCTATTTTACCTTATATGAACACAAATAATATTGCTTACCCATTACGTCATAATAGACTTTTTTATGTGCCTCAGGCTAGAACAAACCTTTATAATACAAGCTTTTTTCCTAAAATCATGTCTGAATGGAACAATCCAACTTGTCTGTTTCCCTCAATGTCCTCTTTAAATACCTTAAAGCGTGAATTCTTACAACATCTTGACTTAGATCGTGATACACAATGTACTACTATTTTCAAAAACGGTGGAGATCGAAACATTAATATAATTTTATGTCAGTTAAGAAATTCTGTGAGTAATCTAAATGCAGATTTATTTAATTCTCATTTAAAAGATACCCCTCTGCAACTGTGGCTATCCAGTTGAAGATTGTTCTCACCTCTTTCTAAACTGCCCTCTTTATAACATTGAAAGGCAATCCCTTTTCAACTCTCTAGCTGCTCTAGGTGATCATATGCTGCAGAATACTCAATTATTTTTATTTGGTTCTTTTGATGTGGATATTATTTTAAACAAATCCGTTCTTGACTTGGTTCAGAGATTCATTGTCGATACCAGACGATTTTCTTGACTCAATACTGGAAATTGTAAATTTATCATAACTGTTTTTTCTTCATTTTTATGAATATAGCACAGGCTATTGATTGTGAATGGACTGCTTTTTGTCTGTTGCTATTTTTTTTAAGGGATTACAAAGTATGATCAGTCAATATCATAATGCAATTTCCCGCTTGAATTTAGTAATATACATGTATTGGAATCTCTTTGCAGTTATTAGTTATAGCATTCATATTTATTTTTGGTATGTACATTATGTTGTATATATATATCATAAGGAGAGGGCTTTTATAGGCTTGTCCTGTTGCCCAATTCCCTTTGTCTGTACCATCTTGACAATAAAATATTCTGAAATCAATAAATTAAACAATCCATGATTGACTGGTTTATTAAATGAAAGGAGCGAACCTAAAGAAACGGAATTTAATGGTCAACGAACTGTCTGTGAAACTTCAAAGGATTCTACAACTTGCTCACCGGTCAATAGCGCCTTATAGATAGGAATATAATTATAGAGTAGAATCGAATAATTATATATAAAAAACAACATGTAAATGTTATTCTTCGGCCTGTAAACTTAATCTTAAATCTGAGGTAAGGAAAGGCCTATGTTATAGTTGGGATTAATTAGAGATGAAACGGTAGACAAGTTGTAATTACGTTGACGGACTTGTAAGAAGTGATAATGAATGGTTTGTAATTGTACATATAATCACTAGAAATACCGAGGAATGAGCAGTGATATAAGAAAGACGATACAATAATAAAAATTAGATCCGTCACCGTATAAAGAATTAATAGCTTAAAATCCCAAACTAAACATTTTAAAAAGTGCATTTTTCCGATGCTAAAATCGCTTCCAATGATATATCCGGACGCACAATTACTTTCCCACGTTTTACCATGATCCATGATACCAATATTTCATAGTACCGCCTACCCTATTCGACCTCATTAATAAGCCCACCTGTCCCTATTATAGCGCACTCCCACCTTTTTCAGGAAAAGAGGATGGGCGCGTGAATTAAATTAAAACGTGTAAAAATGTCCTTACCACACTGATCTGCCAATATAGTCTTGTCTTTTAAGACTCTAGATTATTTTCACATAAATGTATGTAAATAAAAATTACAAAAAAAATCACTCAAATTTCACACGATTTTTTCCCCCACTTCACGTAGTACAAGCGCCCCATTTGTGTTTTGGTAAGCACACTGTGTTCTTATTGGGTCGAATACGGTAATTATAATCCTTACAAATACTGCTGACCGGCTGGTTGTTTAACCAAACGTTATTCTTGCTTCGTATATATATATATATATATATATATATATATATATATATATATATATATATATATATTACAATAACTTTGTTGTTTATTGATTTTTATTCAATATATAGATAATAATCATAGACTCCAGTGTTAGACTAGTTGTACGGCGTTGATCGATCATTTCTATGTAAATTGTACTTTTCCGTACTATATGTCCTCTTACAAAATATGACTTTTTTCTGGTTAGTAGAATGAAATCAAAATGCTAAGTTAAATTACACAGTGAACCTATAGTGATAACAAACATTAACGGACAATATCCAAGATGGCCCATGTTTGCCATTTTGTGTTTTTTTTTGGATTAATTCCAAAATTAAAACTGAATGTGCATAAATACTGTTATTATATCATTCAGTAGCATAGGCCATTTTTTAAGAAATGACATGCAAATATCAACTGGCATATTCATTTTTTTTAATCAGTCTGAATATTGATTGGGCACAATTAATTGGAGTCGAAGGAGAACATACATGTGAAGTTTCAGAAATATCTATCCAGTCAAAAAATAATTCCTAGTAATTCTCTTTCATGTCCGTCAAGCTCCTTGGTGACGTCGGGTTTAAATAAAGCGTCTGTGTGACATTGTCTGTGAAGATATTGCAGGCTTTCGAGCGAAAATGTCACAAGACAGAAATGCACTGTGCTGTTTAATTTTACGGGAACATTTTGGGGAATTAGTCTCGAAGGTTGCTAAAGTTTTACTCAAGAAAGGGCCATGTATACTTAGATATATATTAGCGGAATCTGGACTTGAATTGAAACAGGTAAAAAGCTTATTTTTCTCTCTGACGACACCTAATTCAACGGATTTAGAGTCGCATAATCAAAAAGCCATTTTATAGATCCCAAGGCCGTTTTGAAACTACCTCATTGTCATTTTTGCGTGTCTCATATTCGTTTTGTTTTTTTCTTCACATAAATAGATTAACAATAGTGGCAATGTGTAATTAATTAAACACGAAATAAACATTTCGACCATGTCACCTATTTTGACGGATGACGGATTTTGTCCTTTCTTAATATGACTCGCACAACTAAATATTTTTTATATATTAATATTTTTTATATATTATTACTAGTGACTCCATCCCTTCATTCGCTCGTTTGAAGTTCAAGTGATGTAAAATCTATATCAAATTAAGGTTTGAAGATTTTTCTATCGGATAAATGTTATATTGTAGGTTATTGCATATATAAGAGCACACGGTACTCAAAAGACAGTAGCCCTGACATTTGCAGTGCATTGGGGAATTCCTGCCTTTTCCACCTCGAATCCTACGTCATTCTATTTTCATTAGGAGTGTATATTTTTGATTTTCCAATTCTCAAGACCCTAATTATATATAATCTTTATTCTCGTATAAAGAAAGTACTCATTTCATATGTTGTTTACTCTGGAAAACAGTACTAAGAAACACATTTTCCTCAGGGTTCAGGTAAAACACCAGTTGATTGGCTGATTAAGTTGTGTGAGTCCTTAATCAAGTATAGGTCAAAATTATCATGTATATAATTTAATTTCAACATTGCCCTGTCATAGGCTAAATTTAACTCCCTTTTTGAGTTTATGTGTTTGTCTCCTGGGTGTATTACCAGATACAAATGTGATTTGGGCATTAACATGATCATTTGAGGCATTAAAACACTGCCTGATCAATTATATATATATAATTACCAATTATTTCATTTTGTTAGAATTTTTCTTGTTCCGAGTTCAACTTTATTTTGTATTTAAGTTGTAAGCACTGTAACATTCGCATATGCTCCAGGCATCATGAATACTCCTGATAATACGTATACTGTATATACCCTGTCAGATCGATGGTATTAATGAATTTATTTAAACTACTGTCCAGTATTATATAAATGGTTCTAAATGATTTAAGTGATTTTCATATAATTAAATAATTAAGATTTATCATTATACAGTTTGATATATACATATATCACTATAACATTTTAAAGTATTTACTTACTGAGGCTGAGTATACTGTTACATACACATCTTGTATAGATGTGTTGTATATGTGAGGAGAGGACTTATGGTAAACCTTCAGTCAGTTTTAATAGGCAGATATAAGTTCACACATATTATTTTTCAATAAAAACAATAATTTAGGTATATACTGTATAGGCTTGCCTAGCGCCTGTTGTCCAATCCATTTGTTTTGTAAATAATAGAATTGATTGAAACGAAACAATAACTTGTATACATATGGGGCTACATTTGCTGCATGCATCATAATAACTAATATGCAATAAAGGGCTTGCTAGTCCATTTTATCGACATTTGTTTATAGGTCTGGCCTAGAGTTAATAAACACCAGACCAAAATAGGTCATATAATGATGAAGAGTCAATAGATCTAGAACATCAGAATAATTCAGATTAGAGGCCAGCATTAACAATAACTGTGTAGACTAATGACTTTCTTAATTTACAGGTAAAGAAACTCCTCTGTCTTCTAATACAACACAACATTGTCACATTTCACTTAAACAAGAAAGGATTGACAGAGTACACTATAGATTGTGATGTTATTCAATGGCGTATTCGCTTCCCTCGCTACATTTACTGTGCAAAGACTCTGTATGGAGATGCAGCAGAACTTCTGGTGGAGGACCTTCTAAATAAGGGGCAGTGTCTGATGAGTGAGACCATCATTACTATTACAGACAAACTCAACGAAGCCCTAGATGCCTCAGGTAAGTTAATAGGCTTGATAATGTGGTCCATGAAGGTAAAGGTGTTTACGTATGTATATTAATGAAGAAGATGCCTTGACTATTAGCAAACAACGATTATTTGCTTGTATAAAAGGATTCATTTGTATAAAATTCGGAAAGATAAAAGAGTCCCTGATAAAATATTGGGATATGTGTTTACCGTGCATATAATTACGATTCAGTTGTAATTAATTGTGAAATGAATGAAATAAGAAAAGATCTGATGGAGATTTAGAGAAAAGAAGTAGTTAATCTACATCTATCATAATAGTTCTAATTCTTCGAGACATGACCTGTTATATGCATTTCAAATTTTCTACACAGGACATCCCTAAGATAAAAGCTGGGCTTGTGAAGGAGAAATTTGAAAATTTAGCAAAAACACATTTCATTCAGCGCTGTCCGAATTGTATAGACAAAGAAGACACAGATGTTGTGGCTGCTGCTGCTGCTGGACAAGCACCTGATGAGGAGGAGCTCTATATCATTCCAAATATGGATATTGATGGTAACTTACCTAAAGAATCATTTTAAGAGCATGTGTAATATTGAAGAAATTATTTCAGAACAAATCTGTTTAGTCATATATAGCAACCCAAAGGATTTCTGATATATACAAAGAACTAAATAAATGTAAAACATCAATTATAAGTCATTACCGGTATATACTGAAAGGAAATCTATACTAAACATAGGACACAAGGGATCACAGTACGAGTGTAATAACATTGAAAAGTAGGACAGGTAGAATGTATGGTGTTAGAAGGGAAGTAACCCTTGTTGAAAGAAAAAAATAAGTTGAAACACTAACTGTGTCACTGTTGGAATTAATTATTCCTTCACATTGAGTCGTGGAGTGGGATATAGCATATAGGTGTCATCTGTCAATCCATGTGTGTCGATTAGTCCATTTGTAAATTAGAGATGTCAGCAGGATTAAGATAAAGTCATACCAGGGAGGTCAAAGATAGACACATATGCCACACAGAATCCAGAATTCCCTCACGAGATAGTGAAACCTATCGGTTTATAGGGTCAGTGGTCTAAGTCTTTTTGGATAATAAATTGATTCAATGTCAAATTGTGTTGCAAAGGTCTGGTCCACTATTATGCATTGTGCTCATCTTACAATATCTCATGTTAAAGGAGAAGTCAGCAGAAAGAGGAAAGCGATCCACAGAAGGGGAGGGAACTCCAGCCAAAAGGAGCAGGACAGAGTCACAGGAGGATACAGAGGTGAATTAATAGTTTTATTGCCATGTATGTGCCAGTATATATATTATACTTTCATTGTTTATAACATATTCACATGGTTATATTATAAAGACCAGAATGCATATGGCTTTAACGACTGTTCTAACTTTTCCGTCATCCACAATGTTGGATTTTATATATCATGCAGATGATAAGTTTCGCTTTCTGCCCAACATATCTAAGATCTACATTGTACTTGATAACCACTGTAAAAGTGAAGAGTAAAAGGTTACCTTACTAGTTCAGACTCGTGAGAATTTAACATTGTACTTGCAGCAAAGAGTTCGCTTACATAGTGAAGTGTAAATAGTTCTGAGTCTTGAGCACAAGCAGGATATGATTTAATACTCCTTCCTGTTACATCACATGAGTAAATCAACAATGTTATCATTGTTTCATTGATTATTACATCCCTGCCTGTGCATGGTGTCTTGAATTTGACAAATAATTTGTGCAATTTCTTATTTGTTTTAATAATTAGCCGGTTACGAGAAACCGAGAGCTAATGCTGTCACCCCGGCGTCCGCGTCGGCATTTTTGTCGGCGTCCCACCCAGAAAGTTTTCGGGATCAGTTATTGGAAAGCTTCTAAGTCCAAAAGTATAAACCTCACACCCTTCTAATATGGTTTATACATTCATTAGAGGTCTAGGAGTAATGTTATGGCAAAATCATGCAGAAAAAATTTGGGATTTTTTTTCGCATTTTACCATTTTGTGAACTTAACTTTTTTAGCACAAAAATCCACTTTAAAGTTTTTCGGGATCAGTTTTTGAAAAGCTTCTAAGTCCAAAAGTATACACCTCACACCCTTCTAATATGGTTTATACATTCATTAGAAGTCTAGAAGTAATGTTATGGCAAAATCATGCAGAAAAAAATTTGTGATTTTTTAGCATTTTACCATTTAGTTGACTTATTTTTTTGGCACAAAAAAACCCTCTTTAAAGATTTTTGGGGCAAGTTTTGGAAAGCTTGTAAGCCCACACCCTTCTTATTTGGTTTATACATCTATAAGAGGTCTAGGAGCGATATTATGTGACGTACAATTTCAAAATGACATGCTTATATACATGCATAAAAAATGAATGCATAGTGTACATGTGATTGCTGCCGCCGGTGAGCTCTCGCAATCATTGATTGCACTTGTTTTTTATGCTGCCGTGATTTTCTCTAGCCTGATAATTACATGTAATCATAATTTTGTTTAGCTCCCAAAAGATGATGGTATTTACTGGAAAGTGAATTTTGACCGGTTCCACCAACATTTCCGAGACCAGGTCTTGGTAGCTTCTGCTGCTAGCAAAATAGACAAGGTATGTCATGAGGATTCATAATAATTAATTATTACATATTCTTTCTTTGGGATTGACTGTACGTAATGCAATGCATCTTTGACTTTAAAATAAATAATTGATATATTCATGTGTCAAAAATAACACTTTTTACAAGTGTTTAAATCATGTTTTTAACAGAAAGCAGGGGAAGTGCTGCGGACATTTCTGAGACTGAGTGAGACAAAATTTTCATCAGGTGCTACCACCTCATGTGCAATAAGTGTGAATGAGGTAAGTTTTTGTGTTTTGTGAATGAGGTAAGTGTTGGTGGTTTGTGAATGAGGTAATTATTTGTTTTGTGAGTGAGATACATTAGTGTTTGTGGGAATTAGGTACATTATAGTGTTGCTATTGTTACTTTGCAATACAGTGCAACTTCCCAAAATCGATAATTCTCAAAACTGAGTACCTCTTAATACCAATCGATATGTTGATGTACACATTTGATCCTTCTTTATTATAGTAATACAAAACTTCCCAATATTGATCCTGTCCAAAATAGTTAAAATATACCCAAAATAACTTCTCTAAACTAGCCTTACCTATGTGAACATGACAGGTGCCCACCAAACCAACCGTGAAATCAACACCTGTGGTGATTTTAATCATAACCTTTGTCTTTGGGCATGCAAACACCTATAACCAGAGGAGCATTATGATTAAATTGCATAGTAATTATATATATAATCAAAGCAGTCAAGATGAAACCAAATCACCATGCATCATCAAATCAGTACATACTGTTTACCATAAGAAAACAAGAAGAGCTATACAATCTGAGTTTTGCCTCTAATTTGCATGAGACCCCCAAGAGCTATTCTTGCAGTGGACAAGTTTGCATACAATAAGGAAACTGATAGTAGATCAAGCTTCAAAATACAATACCAATATCCCGAATAAGGTTGAATAGAAACTGGTTAATGTTTAAAATTATTATTTATTTTTTTGTAAAATTGTTATAGTTTGCAGTGAAATGTCCCTTATCATGCCCCATAATATAAGCACTGAGATGCAGCCACGGGCCGAATAAAGGTCAGTGCTGATAAAATGATAAGGTTATGGCATACGTTTGCACTCAATGTCAGAACTTATTCAATTAGTCTATTTTTTTTTATAAATCCTGCATACTTTGAATTCAATAACTTCTTATCCCCCGATTCTGACCAGTCTAAATGAATCACTTCTCCAAATATCCATGCACCATACACGATTGGTTTAGAGAAGTTGCACTGTATTTACGTTAACCCGTACTTGTGTTAACTTGATGACTATGTTTTCACTTAGTCCAGGTAAAGCATTTCAATGTGATAGCACTATAGAAATATGCAATCAAACGACATGTTGAATGTTTCCCTTAAAGCAAACTGCACCTGGTCTATGGCTACATGATCTGCTGACTTTGAATTAGTGTTTTGTAGTGAATACACAAACAACTGACTTTGTCATGAGACAATTGACAAGTTAACAAGAATGATATCAGTGCTAAAGATGTGATGAGAGTCTTGGCAAGCATGTTTTAAATTCCTAGTGATGTTATGAAAACAAAAAATGGTTTCTTTTTCAATTTAGCTAGACTAAAGAAAGAATTTCTTGCTAGAATGACAGAGCCTTGATAAAAAATTATACTTAATCATAAAATAATCTTGTGTTAGATAGAAAGGTTGCTAGGATAAGACACGGTTGCTTTTGTGTCTCACTTTTGCATTTTCCACTGACAGGTGTTCCGTGCCTTGCCCAAGGAGCTGTTCCTAACTAGACATGTGTTGGAGATGTACATGACAATGTTGTGTGATGATATGGTAATATATTCCTCAGATTTTAGACAACCATCTTCTGGCAGTGGTCCATAGACGTGTCTCAACCCAGCTTTCTGGCAGTGGCCTATATAACTAACACTGTTGCACCATCCATCTTTTCTCAACCCATTGTTTGGATGATGGCCCATTGAACTAACTCTATCCAGTTTGCTGACAATGGCCCTTAAATCTAATACTACCCACAGCTTTCTGACAGTGGTCCATAGATCTAATACCACCCACAGCTTTCTGACAGTAGCCCAAAGATCTAATACCACCCACAGCTTTCTGACAGTGGTCCATAGATCTAATACCACCCACAGCTTTCTGACAGTGGTCCATAGATCTAATACCACCCACAGCTTTCTGACAGTAGCCCAAAGATCTAATACCACCCACAGCTTTCTGACAGTGGTCCATAGATCTAATACCACCCACAGCTTTCTGACAGTGATCCATAGATCTAATACCACCCACAGCTTTCTGACAGTGGCCCAAAGATCTAATACTACCCACAGCTTTCTGACAGTGGTCCATAGATCTAATACCACCCACAGCTTTCTGACAGTGGTCCATAGATCTAATACCACCCACAGCTTTCTGACAGTAGCCCAAATATCTAATACCACCAACAGCTTTCTGACCGTGGTCCATAGATCTAATACCACCCACAGCTTTCTGACAGTGGTCCATAGATCTAATACCACCCACAGCTTTCTGACAGTGGCCCATAGATCTAATACCACCCACAGCTTTCTGACAGTGGCCCATAGATCTAATACCACCAACAGCTTTCTGACAGTGGCCCATAGATCTAATACCACCAACAGCTTTCTGACAGTGGTCCATAGATCTAATACCACCCACAGCTTTCTGACAGTGGTCCATAGATCTAATACCACCCACAGCTTTCTGACAGTGGCCCAAAGATCTAATACCACCCACAGGTTTCTGACAGTGGTCCATAGATCTAATACCACCCACAGGTTTCTGACAGTGGTCCATAGATCTAATACCACCCACAGCTTTCTGACAGTGGTCCATAGATCTAATACCACCCACAGCTTTCTGACAGTGGTCCATAGATCTAATACCACCCACAGCGTTCTGACAGTGGTCCATAGATCTAATACCACCCACAGCTTTCTGACAGTGGTCCATAGATCTAATACCACCCTCAGCGTTCTGACAGTGGCCCAAAGATCTAATACCACCCACAGCTTTCTGACAGTGGCCGAAAGATCTAATACCACCCACAGCTTTCTGACAGTGGTCCATAGATCTAATACCACCCACAGCTTTCTGACAGTGGCCCATAGATCTAATACCACCCACAGCTTTCTGACAGTGGCCCATAGATCTAATACCACCCACAGCTTTCTGACAGTGGCCCAAAGATCTAATACCACCCACAGCTTTCTGACAGTGGCCCATAGATCTAATACCACCAACAGCTTTCTGACAGTGGCCCAAAGATCTAATACCACCCACAGCTTTCTGACAGTGGTCCATAGATCTAATACCACCCACAGCTTTCTGACAGTGGTCCATGGTTTAGTGCCTCCCAGGTTTCTGAAACTGGCCCATAAAGCTAATTTCACTAGCAGATTTCTGACTGTAGTCCATGGATCTAATACCATCCACAGATTTCTGACAGAGGCCCATAGAGCTAATATCTTTAAGAACTTTCCGACTCTGGCCCATAGATCTAATACCAACCACAGGTTTCTGAGAGGGGCCCATAGATCTAATGCCATCTATGGCTTTCTAACAGTGGTCCACAGATCTAATCCCATCCACAGCTTTCTAAAAATGATATATAATAATATTCCTCAATGAAAGGGTATTTTTGTAAAATAAGTTATATATTTTGTTGAAGGTTATTAAGAATTAAGTGTTTGGTAATACCTATATTTCAGAATGGAATGTTCACAAAGGTGGATGAGATGTCTGGTGGTTTGTATGTTGTTAGTATCCTTTTCAAAATAAAACAAAATATTACAACTGATCAATTCCCTCCTAAGATACTATAACTGAAGTACCAATATCACATTCAAGATATTAAATATGGGCTGAGATTTCCATACTCCTATTGACATAATGATACATATTCATACATTAAAAGCTTCAATTTTATGATTTTTCTTTCCAATTGAATATAAAGAAAAAGAAGAAAAAAAAGAAGAGAGAAAAAATCATTGAACAGGGTCAAGACACTCAGGTGTATAATGCATCTGCCCTTGCTTTCATGTTTCTCATAGTGTGTAATTTACTGTTAATCCCTTGACTTCTGATATTCTACAAAGGTTTGCAAGAGATGTCGAAGGCCCACTCAGAGCCTGTAGTACAGGTATATGTTTCTCTTAGTGTGTTAATTTACTGTTCATTAATTCCTTAACTGCTGAGATTTCTACAAAGGTTTGCAAGAGATTGCGAAGGCCCACTTAGAGTCTGTAGTACAGGAACGGTGAGTTGTGATTGTCTCCCTTTAGTGGTTGGTTTGTACTGTTCATAATCTTGACAGTATTAACACACAGCATTAAAACAAATATGATATGAGAACTGATTGAAAAGTTGTGAGCCTCATGTTGAAGGATTTAAATTTTGCCATATTGTATTATTTTTCCAACATAATCCCCTTCTGTATCTACAGATGTATACACTTTTGCCAGCAGTGTTTAAGGGCCTCAATGCCACTTGTATAGAACTCCTTTTCATGGCTGTTCAGAAAGTCATCCATTGCATATAAGGGTTTGGGTTAAGGTTAGGATTCCTGAAATAGCTGTTTCAGTTTTGGAAATAAATGAAAGTCTGATGGAGCTGAGATCAGGGGAATAAGTTAGATCCTCATGATCAATCATGTTAAAGCCATAATCGATAATGGCAGCCATGGCAATGACAGACTTGTGAACAGGAGCATTGTCCCGACTCTTTCACCCTAACCCTAACCGATTTTGTCCATTTTGCAAAAGCTGCTTGTCTTGTTTACTTTAGAGTGCTACCTCGTCGATATTGAACTAACCAAATAAGATCAGTCCTTAGGTACACAGCCCTATATAGTCAGGGAATAGTATGACTTAAAAAGAACATCCTTGAGTACCTCCTTCAACACCAGGCTCACAACATCTCAATCAGCCCTCGTACAATCTTTTTAATACTGTGGATATGATCAACTTCTATTTGTTAAGCCTAATAGTATTCCGTTTTCTTATTAGATAAAGAAATTCCATAATGTTTAGAATAAAACGAAAAACACACATGTAAAAGTAAATGTTTGCCATTGCATACATTGCATATCTTAATTTCTGTAGTGTAGTGTGATAATTCTGATAAAATATCACTTACTAATTATTCTTTTTACCTCAGATTTGGCTCCAAGTGCTTAAGGATCTTCAGAGTTTTGTTGTTGAAGCAACACTCAAAGCAAAAACAGGTAATTTTAATTTATTGTCATACAGTCTTCATTTCCATAGTTCAAAATTAAAATGTTGTCAAAACAGATGTTGTATTGTAAAGCTTGGATGAATTATTCTTCTAACTTTTCATATTCTTAAATTGATGTTCTTTATAAACATAGTGACAGTTTAAATTGCAAATTTGCCAAAATATATTTGGTGATTTTCTTGTATCCTTTTCCTTACTATAGTTTCATTAATTTTCACAGTGGTACTTATCCTTTGAAATAGAAATTTAATATGTTGAGCTGTCTGATCAAGTTAATAATTTATGAAACTAAATATGTATTACAGATTGAGGATTATGCTATGATATCTGCCAAGGAAGCTAAGGAATTGCTGTATAACATGTTTTCTGAAAATTTCATCACTCTAACAGTGAGTACTATGTAAACCTCATCACTCCAGTTATTATAAAACAACCTTAATACTGACAGTGCCAGTTAAAAAATTTCCAATTGAGTTTTTGAAAATACATGTATACAATGTATATGAAGTTTCAGTATTTAGAAATCGTTTCTGAGATACCCGCTATATATTTCGGTTATCATGTCTAAGGATGTGCCAACATTTTATACCTGGATCCTACAACTAAAAAAAGCCTGTGTAAATGTCACATTGCTTGCATCCCTACAATAAGTATTCTTCACTGAATGACCTCAGTGATCATGTGAATACTACTGCACTTATCTAAGGTAATAATAGAGAAGTAAAGATTGCCTCACAGCTATCCCAAATTCCTCTCAAAATAAAATTAGCTCACAAATAATCAGCGGCAAATAATGTTCAGATCCCAAATAGTTTATATATCTGGGGCTAAGCGTTGTCATTGAGGGGCTTGGAACTATAGTATTAACCACAGGGGGCCCGTCACTATCGTTTGACTTTGTGTTAGCTTAGGTTGTCTGTTTACTCACGATATATATGGAATAGGAATAAAAAAGCAAGACAGAATATATAAGAGCACATAATATGTTGTGTTATGCTAGGAACTCTTATGTAGTTTAAGGTCATCTGACCAGAAGGGTCAGGAGGACATTTTAGCCATCATACTCTGTTCGTCATTGTCTGTCATTAAATTTCCAAAAACCAAGCAGAGAATTAACTAATTTGTTGGCACTCCCTTAAATACAATGACCGGAACATATTGTAATCATAGTGATATCTCAGAAACGATTTCTGAATATTGCAGCTTCATATATTTGAAAAATAATCTGAATTGGAAGCTTTTTAATTTGCACTGTCAGCTTTAACTTAAATTTGCTCCCCACCATTTTCATCACTTTAGTATTAAAAGTAGTATATGAAGCCATCTTAAACTTCATCACTCTATTAAGACAAATGTTTTTGTTAACATCAAAGAAGCATTTAGAACCTTGTTAATGAACACTTCATTTAATCTAACCTGAATTTATTTTTTAATGGTTTTCCTCCAGAACTCTTATCAGATTTACCTTCTTAACATAACAGGCATTACTCGACTGTGCCATGGCCAGTTTTTCTGTGTAAGCACTTTGAATTTTTTCAAATGTAAAAATAAAGGTAATAAAATTGATGGACATGTATACATCTCACAGGAAGTGTCCAAAACTCCTGACCATGCTCCCTCCCGCACATTCTACCTCTTCAATGTTGACGTTCCCAAGGTAGCCAGGATTGTGGAGCAGAGATGTTACAAGGTATACACTGTTTATTGTTATATTACAAAAAAAGAAAAGATTTTTAACCAAAATAATTTATTACCTGAAAATTTTCCACCAATGAAGTCGCATTATTTTGATAGACAATTATTTGTATGTATTTGTTCCCCCAGGCTGTGAAGAATGCAATGGTACGACGCGAGACAGAAGTGGCTGAGAACAAGTAATACACCTTATATATATTTAACAAGAGCTGTTGGAGAACAGCATAGCTCGCCTCGCAAATGTTTGTCAATAAATAATTAAAATATATTAATTGGTATGGTTTCGCAAATTGCATTAAAAATATTTATATTGTTTACTTGATCAGATTGTGTTTTGTGAATTCATGCAATTTTCAAAACCATACCAATTTATATATATATAAATTATTTATTGACAAACATTCGGGAGACAAGCTATGCTGTTGTATGTAATTGCTTTTGGACCTATTTCTTCAATTTTTTGATGAAATATTATCCTTATGAGAGTTGTCTCCCTTGAAAAATGTGGCCCGGTATAAATTGTCTAATGTGAGCATTTTCATTGTTTTTTTTTCAGTTTCACTTTAGTACTCCAAGAAGGGATAGTGTAATGCAGAAATATTCTAAGTCCAAAAATTTGAAAAATCTGTTTTTTTCCCCCAAAAAATCTTTTAGTTTAACTCCGGCATGGGGTAGTTTAACTCCAGAGGGACTCTACTGCCAATTATCAGCACCCTAGTACAATCATAAAGTGATGTGTTAATAGCTTTCAACACTTGCACAAAAATTTAGAAAATCTGTTTTTCCCAATAAGAATCTTTCAGTTTAACTACGACAAGGGATAGATTAGCCCCCACAGGGAACCTAATACATGTACTATGTATTACTATGCCTTTCAACACTTGCAACATAAACTTAACACAAAGTCCAAGGATTTAAAGATTTAAAAAGAAAAAATCCATTTTTTTAAAGTTTTACTCCAGGAAGGGATTGTCTTACTCCATAGGGGCTCTATTGCCAAATATCAGCACCCTAGTACAAAGTGATGTATAAAAACCTTTTAACACTTGCACCAAAAACTTGACGCAAAATTTTCCAAAACATTTAAAAAATCTGGTTTTTTCCCAAAAAATATTTTAGTTTAACTGCGGCAGGGGATAGTTTAACCCCCACAGGGACCATATTACCATAAATTACTATGCCTTTCAACACTTGCACCAAAAACTTAACATTTAAAAAACCAAGCCGACGCCGGAGTGACAACATAAGCTCTCACTCTTCTTCAAAGAGACGAGCTAAAAAGACATATCTACATATATGAACTTCTGATCCTGGAATATCTCTACTGTATATCACACTGATTTATATACAGGATATTCTGTACAAATTCACACAACGGCCTGGCTTACAGAAAGCTGTGGTACCAGTTATCAATGTTTTTCTATAAATAGGAGTCATGAAACATTTCTGTATACATGTAGTTAATTTTAATGACAAGGAGTGAAATGGTACAGCAGCTGATGTGATAATACTCTGTACTGTGTATTTTATAGGAGAGTTCTAGACAAGAAGGAGAGAGTAGACGCCATTGTTGTGACACTGACTGATCCAGAACAGAAGGAGGAGATTGAGCAGACTATCAGTCCTCCGGAACAGGAGCAG
Source organism: Pecten maximus (assembly GCF_902652985.1). Taxonomy (NCBI): domain Eukaryota; kingdom Metazoa; phylum Mollusca; class Bivalvia; order Pectinida; family Pectinidae; genus Pecten; species Pecten maximus. Next base: position 14,942,934 of record NC_047023.1, on the reverse strand, counting down.
ATACTTAAAGTCAAGCACACAGTACGAATGTAAGTCATACAAGGTCATACAGACAGTACGAATGTAAGTCATACAAGGTCATACAGACAGTACGAATGTAAGTCATACAAGGTCATACAGACAGTAGGAATGTAAGTCATACAAGGTCATACAGACAGTACGAATGTAAGTCATACAAGGTCATACAGACAGTAGGAATGTAAGTCATACAAGGTCATACAGACAGTACGAATGTAAGTCATACAAGGTCATACAGACAGTAGGAATGTAAGTCATACAAGGTCATACAGACAGTACGAATGTAAGTCATACAAGGTCATACAGACAGTAGGAATGTAAGTCATACAAGGTCATACAGACAGTACGAATGTAAGTCATACAAGGTCATACAGACAGTACGAATGTAAGTCATACAAGGTCATACAGACAGTACGAATGTAAGTCATACAAGGTCATACAGACAGTAGGAATGTAAGTCATACAAGGTCATACAGACAGTAGGAATGTAAGTCATACAAGGTCATACAGACAATACAAATATAAGTCATAAAAGGTCATACAGACAGTACGAATGTAAGTCATGCAAGGTCATACAGACAGTAGGAATGTAAGTCATACAATGTCATACAGACAGTACTAATGCAAGTCATGCAAGGTCATACAGACAATACAAATATAAGTCATAAAAGGTCATACAGACAGTAACAATGTAAGTCATACAAGGTCATACAGACAGTACTAATGCAAGTCATACAGACAGTACGAATGTAAGTCATACAAGGTCATACAGACAGTACGAATGTAAGTCATACAAGGTCATACAGGCAGTAGGAATGTAAGTCATACAATGTCATACAGACAGTAGGAATGTAAGTCATACAAGGTCATACAGACAATACAAATATAAGTCATAAAAGGTCATACAGACAGTACGAATGTAAGTCATACAAGGTCATACAGACTGTACAAATGTAAGTCATACAAGCTCATACAGACAGTACAAATGTAAGTTAACAAGGTCATACAGAGAGTACAAATCTACAAAAAGCACAAAGAACACAAAGAATGGATGAGAGGTAGTCAAAGTCATGCTGACAGTAGTAAAATTACTAAAATACTATCCAATTATCATAAGTATGTCTGAACTCTGGTAAAGATTAAAAATATAAAACTAAATATGTTTGTGATACATCTAAAAGAGCTATATGCCTAAAGTCCCAAACATATTAAACTTTGTAAGATAAAATTAGTTATAATTAGACAGCTGCCCACGTGAGCAAGTGAAGGCCGGAGGTACATGGTTCAACACCCCTACTCATGTGGTGATTTGTGTTTCTTGGTAAGCTGAGAAAAGCTGCCCTGGTTAGGTTTTCGGGCAAGACACTTTACCCAAACTACCCTGAATGCATGGGATCTGACAAGTCTCCAGTATATTTTTCAGTGAGGTCACTAACTACTGCAAGGAGACCCTCCTCAAAATGACCCGGTCTGTTCATGGGGCGATAAACTCCTGACATGTCCCTCTATTCTGTGTTGTAGGTTAGACCAATGTGAGAGCCAGCTAGACGACACACTCTTCGTTCTCCAGTCCTATCTACAGGCATCTATACAACACAACCTGGAGAATGTAGCTGTTAAAAAGAAACGCTGACAAAAATAAATATCTTACTTATGTTATAGTCTGTTTTATGTATTTTATTTGGAATTCATACACATACAGTATAAAATATGTATGGACTACTAGTGTAAACCTACTTATTTATACCCCCGCAACGAAGTTAGGGGGGTATACTGGAATCAGGTTGTCCGTCCGTCTGTAGACACATATTGTCCAGACAACTCCTCCTAAACCGATGGGCCGATTCCAATGAAACTTCACAAACATATTAATGATCATGTGTAGATGTGCATGCCACTTTCTTTTTCTCAAAATTATGGTTGCTATGGCAACTGGTCACTATAAACAGGTTTTCCGATAAGAACCATAACTTCCTAAGTTTGTCCGGACAACTCCTCCTAAACCGAAGGGCCGATTTCAATGAAACTTCACACAAATATAGAGGACCATGTGTAGATGTGCATGCCACTTTCTTTTTCTCAAAATTATGGTTGCTATGGCAACTGGTCACTATATTACTCGGTTATCTTAGTTAGCCTCTAATTAACAGTTCCAATTCACCATTGACTCGTGCAGATTGCGGGGGTATTAGTCAGCCATCCTGGCGACAGTTCTAGTTCATGAAAGACCTGATTTCAGTTGCTGTATGTTTTTGTATGACAATTTATCACTGGTCTTATCTGTTGATAATAATAATTATTAGCTCAACTGGTCTGAAGGAACACAGTGAGCTTATGGCATACTGTGGCATCCGTCCGTCCATCAATCAATTGACTTCTTCATAACTGCTGATTGAAATTACCGAAATTTGACTGGTAGCAACGTTAGGGGTTGGGATTCGAAAATGTACAAATGGTGGGGCTGATCCCCGGGGGCCTGAGGGGCGGGGCCAAAAAGGGTCAATTTGGCTGAATTGATATAAATAACTACTTCTCTGAAACTTAGCAGTGGATATCACTCATATTTGATTGGTAGCATCCCTTTTGGGGTAGGGATTCAAAATTGTACAAATGGTGGGGCTGACCTGCAAGGGGCCTGATGGGTGGGGCCAAAAGAGGTCCATTTGTCAATATTGATATTTACTACTTCTCTGTAAGTAAGCAATGTATGTTGAGATTCCCATCCCATAACCATATATATTGTATAGCATTGCTAGGCACCAGGAGATAAACACAATCCTGTTGTAGAAATAGGCTCCAGGGGTCTTTCCCCACCCCTGGGGATTTAGTTTCATTCACATATCTTTGAAACCATTTAGATCCCACACTATAACCATATAGAGCATCGATTGGGCATAAAGAGATGAACACAATCACGATGTAAAATTGCCCCTGGAGTTGTATTCGAAAATGTTTAGATCCCCATTCCATAACCATAGCTGTGGTTTTCTATATTCTGATTCTTCACCTTCAACAACTCCCATAGCAATGGCAGAAAAGGTGCAGTTTGTCTGCCACAAGACAGACAACATTTCTATCAAAATACAGGCATTTTTTTACCTTAGTTTTGTTGAAAAAAGGGAAGATTTTAGTGGGTTTTTTTTCATTTTCCTTGGTTTTGCAGTAAGACCAGTTTGTTATTGAGTTAGGAACTTTCTGTAATTCTCAGGAAAATTTTTAGTTAAGGAATTTCGTTAAGTTGAGTTTTAGTTAAGGAATTTCTTGAGTATATGAGGAACGTTGATGAAACTGTGTAAAGAATATTTCTTCATTGTTTGTCCTATTTTGCTTTGTCGCCCAACTGATCAGTAGAGTCCAAAGTGAATTAAACAAACAGCCATTATAATATCTCTATTCCAGTAATGAATTAAAACAAAACAATTTAAAGAATGCTAGGATTTTATTTAGTGCAAAATTAAACGTATACACAATAAAGATATATGAATATACACAACACTGGATATTTGTAAAGTCTATGTGACTAACAATATATCCTCTGCCACTTCTGCTTATAACAATTAAAATTATATAAAAGTCCCGAACCCTGAGGGAATCATAGAAGTAGATATGAACATCTATATTTCTGGTGTAAAGGAAACTCGCAACCTTCACATCCTTCGGGTCTACTGAAGTTGCTCACATTCTGTCCCAAAGGGCTGCTGAGACGTCCTGTGGAATCTCAATCTTGAAGTGAGGAGAGTCCATGTGCTTGTTGAAAAAAATGATGAGAATCCAGGCAACCACTTCTTGCAAACCTTAAGCCGTATGTGCATATCATCAAAGGAACCTTCTCGACGTGCTCTTGCGAAGCATGGTCCTTACTTCCTCCCTCAGGGCAAGAGCCTTTTATGGATCTCCTGGAGGATGCTGCTCACAATAACATAACGTCATCATTTTATGTTGGGTAACCAAGTCGTAAATGATGATGTCATTAATTTTGACTCCTGTCACTCTTAGAAGCATGCCTTGGAGGCAAGGTGGTAGCTTCTAATGGACCGATAACATTGTACAGCAACCTCAGTACGAAGCAAATATATGTTGGTGACAAGTTGGAAGGCATCAGCCACCACATAGCATAATAAATTAATGTACATGTAGTGTATATATTTCTAAAATTATATAAGATGATCTAATAAATATAAAAGGGTACGTACAAACACCATAGTTTCCCACTACTAAATTAATGTAGATAGGGTTTTAAGTGAGAATTGATAGTGACCAATATAACATGGAGGATGTTACATGTGTTTCCATATTCCACTTCATATCAGCTTGATGAAGCAAACATTTTCACATGGATAATGAAAACAAATATTAGTCACTTTCCAAATCTCATTAAAAATTGATTTCATTAAAAATTTAATTTTAAAGGCCATATCAAGACATTAAGAGAATTTTTTGAAGCAGAATTGAAAACACTGTTTTTGTTCTATAACTATAGTCACCTTTATGTGATACATTAATGTACTGTATAAGATGAAATGTTTGTATTATGTACTTGTTTTTGTGGTTTGGAGCTTTCAAATTATTTCATGGGTATAAACATTCATGGCTAGCCCATGCAACAATAATGTAACAATAACACATACAACAATATTCATTGTATTCATAAAAAAAACACAAGTTTATACAAAATAAAAGTTTCATGTTATACAGTAGAGTCATAATGAAATGCAATAAATGTCATAATATCACTGTATCAATTGTATGATGTTTGTTTTTGTGAGTTTGGCCATTTTTCTACTTTTTCATCTTTCAACTTATTATTTCTTGACAAAACATTACTGAATTTAATACTGAGTAGGGGGAGACTTTGGCTATAATACACAAAAATGGATTCATCCAGGGACAAAAAGTAATTTGATAGTGGGATAAATTAAAACACTACATGGGTGTTGATAGTGGGATAAATTAAAACACTACATGGGTGTTGATAGTGGGATAAATTAAAACACTACATGGGTGTTGATAGTGGGATAAATTAAAACACTACATGGGTGTTGATAGTGGGATAAATTAAAACATTACATGGGTGTTGATAGTGGGATAAATTAAAACATTACATGGGTGTTGATAGTGGGATAAATTAAAACATTACATGGGTGTTGATAGTGGGATAAATTAAAACATTACATGGGTGTTGATAGTGGGATAAATTAAAACACTACATGGGCGTTGATAGTGGGATAAATTAAAACACTAGATGGGTGTTGATAGTGGGATAAATTAAAACACTAGATGGGTGTTGATAGTGGGATAAATTAAAACTTGGTTTGGTTTGTTTTTGTTTAACATCTTATTAACAGCCAGGGTCATTTAAGGACGTGCCAGTTTTTGGAGGTGGAGGAAAGCCGGAGTACCCAAAGAAAAACCACCGGCCTACAGTCAGTACCTGGCAACTGCCCCACATAGGTTTCGAACTCGCAACCCAGTGGTGGAGGGCTAGTGATAAAGTGTCGGTTCACCTTAACCACTCGGCCACCACGGTCCCTATAAATTAAAACATTACATGGGTGTTGATAGTGGGATAAATTAAAACATTACATGGGTGTTGATAGTGGGATAAATTAAAACAGTACATGGGTGTTGATAGTGGGATAAATTAAAACAGTACACGAGTGTGTTTATTAATAAATAAGTGACAAGGACATCATGGTAATAAAATGACTTTCATGTGTAATATCAACACTATAATGGCACTATGACCCTTGATCATCTATAGATGAAACCTGGTGAAATCAGGATACATCCATGTTACCTAACACAGAACATTGTACAGCTAGAAATGATCCCAATCTGTTTTCTCCTCATTTCGCCTCATTTCATTTTCTTTAAAAGTTTTGTGCCAGTAAATTACCGATTTGAATCTATAACTCTAAAATAGATTCAAATCTCTAAAAAATGAACTCTGAGTTTTTGTAAGAGTTATGGGCCTTCGTACACGTTCTGTACCTCAGTAAAACTTGGGACACATTGTTATTTAGCCAACAACCTTCACATTATTTACACTCCTCTTAGGACATGAAATAATGCAGTAATCTGGATACATTTACTTTTTCTCTGTTTAATATTTCAGATACATTGTTTTAGTAAATATAACATTTCTCCAATGATAATTTCAAATCTTCCTTAATACATTCCAATTAAGGTCTTATGACTTGGAACTTGTCACACAGCTCAACTGAAACAAGTCTGATATCAGGAAGTATCTTTCCATGCACACTCTTTGTTTTCCTTCCAGGCTGAACTTTCGTCCCCATAGATCTCCTGTAAAAATCACACTTCCATTAGACATCACTATCTATATTGCTGAGATTATGCATATGAATTCTTTTCACATCTTACATTGATGTTTAAGGAGCCAAATTTTTAATTTCATCTGAATAAAACATTTTTTTTTAAGGCCAAAATCTACTTTGTCTGCTACCTTAATCATTAGAGTTGATACCTTCATGCTTTCCATCAAAATGGGAGCAGAGACATTCAAGTTTCACAAATTTAATTTACAGAGATACATTTAATAGCTGTGATGATTAGTCACATTGGTACTAGTACCTTTTTCCATATCGGTACCACTGCCTTGACAGTGTCGATAGCATAGCCAACAGCTTCTAGACTTTCTTTCCTGTGTGGCGATGATACAGCTATCACTATGCTAGCTTCCTCCACTGGTACCACCCTGTAATAACAATCTAGGTTTACAGTAAGCATATACATTTAATATACTGTAAAACATAAAATGCTTGCGTGTTTCTCCTTTCATGGTTTGGAGCTTTCAAATTGTTTTGTGGGTACCAACAATTGTTTCGTGGGTACCAACTTTTGTGATTAGTCCATGCAACAATAATTTAACAACAATACTTACAACAATATTTGTGGCTCCATTACAACCACGAAAACAATGAAATTTTATACACGACAAACTTTCCTGTTATACAGTATATTTGTGTTCATAAGTCTTACTATAAGATTTACTAGTTTATCCTGCATTGCCCTGGAATCTCTGTATCTACCGTATATTTTTTTTAAATCTGGGTTTATCGTTTCACATACAAGTCATTTTTTAGGTAAATTTCTTCATAATAGCTTATGACTATCTCGCTGAACACATTAGAAGCACATCATATCATAGCTATCTAGAACAACTGGTATACATCTTTCCCAAGGACACAATCTCGGTTTGATAGTTAGTAACAACAGTTGCTCTGTAGAGATATGTTTTTTTTTACAAACATTTATTTTCTATAAATGTAAAAGTGAAGGGAATAAAGATAACTTACTACCTCATTTGAAGTTCATATGGTGTGAAATTTAAACAATTAAATTTTTAAGTTTTTGCTAACTGATAAATAATGTGATTGTATAGGTTTGATGGCAAATAATAGCACACAGGTACTCGAAGGACAGTAACCCTGGTAACCCTGACATTTACTGTTGAGGGGGGAAATCCCCATCTGGAGATTTCCTGCCTTTTTTCTCCCATAGTAGTCTATTTTCAGTAGGAGTGTATATTTTTGTTTTTCAAGTCTTTAGACAAAACTCTTTCTTCTCGTATATAGGAAGAACATGTATCACATATTAATTATACTTAAAAAAAATAGCTACAAACCTCAGAAAAAACATTTTCGTTAAGAACTTAGTTCAGGTGAAACAGCAACTAATTGGCTTAAGCAACAGGAGATGGAGGGACTTCCTATGGTCAGCCAAAAAACCTTGGTTGTGGTTGACTTTGGGGGTGAAGACTTTGTGACGAATGGAGCAGTGTAAAAGTGAAGGATTAGAGATCACTTTACTACACTGTAGTTCACATTGGTGGAAATTTACTTTCGCCTCAGTGGCAGGGTTAGAAAACTAAGACACCAAGAGGATGCTAGTTTGAGCCTAATTTAAGTGCAGGCAGGAGATTTGGTGCTGTTGCCATTCCAACTTAAGAGGTAGAAGTAAAGCAGCTGGCTAAGAGGTAAAACTTGGGTTGTGGTTGTCTTATAGACAAGACTTTGTGAAGGAGGTTGTATTTAGTATAGAGTATTATAAGCTAGGTCACATTACTAGCTCAAGCAAGCAGAACATTTCCTTTCCTTTAGTCTAGTGGTAGGATGTATGCTTAAGTGAGATTTCATTACTCCTTCTTATTACAGATATGCTAACTGATCAGTTTGTAACTGCGGTTACAATAAATATTACATGACACAGGTGGGAGTACAAGCCTATCATTTCCACAGAGAATTACACTGCCAATTTTCATTATTCGCATATGAGTTTTAGAGTTGCCTAATTGGTTTCCTTAATGGCCTGGTGCTAATTTCTGCAAAGCAATAATTCATACCTGCAACACACTGAAAGTGCCGAGGGATTTGACATCCAACATAATTATCACACGATGTACCTACATACATTTGAGAGGAGAAATTTGTCCTTAGAATTTAGGTCTGCGAGTAGCATGGGGCAGAACAATGTACAACCGTGCGAAGCCGAAGAAATAGACATTATTGTATCAAATGTCAACAAACGTTGAAAGGCAATATAAATTGTTTAATCACAATGCCACTGAGAATGTACAATTTCATGGCATAGAAAAATTTACAAAGTTTGAAAGAAATTGGTTGAAAACTGAGAGATTGCATGTAAGGGCAATAACGTTCACAAAATTAGTTGATTCACAATGCTGTTCAGGGGAACACAACTTCAAATCATGATTGTAAAGCCTACTGAAATTCAAAAAGATCAGCTGAAAAATGTCGGAGGAAATCTCCAAACAAACAAAAGTTTACATTGGATGAACAAATGTAGACATCCTATACCATTATACTCCTGGGGTTCTATATAAGAGCCACTTCTATTTCTGGGTTAAGTTTTTATGGAGATCATGCAATACCAAGTTTTATAATACTTATGCATTACAAGGCAATGTGGGAAGCATATATATACAAGTTGTATGTGTAATTTGAGATTTCACTGTCATCCACCATTGAATGATCTTTATTGGGTTTATACAAGACTAGTTTCCTGCTCTACTTTTCCTTTCTTTTCCACTTGACCATTGATAACATGGAGAACCTAGCTATATATATAATGATACCTAAAATGAACTTTTTCCGAGAAATAACAATAGGCAATGCATATGTGGGGACCACAGGAAACCTACATGTGAAATCTGCTAAAGATCCATCAAAAACGTTCTGAGAAATAGTGGTAGCTAAATACAGTGGTTAGGATGGGAACTGGTAAATCAATTTTTAGAAATTCTTGAGGAATAGCAACAATGAATTCCAAGTGTTAAATCCAAGATGGCTGCCTGACTGGGCCATTTTGGTTTTTCTAGTCCCTTTCAAATTTGCAATGGCATAACTAGGGACAGGGAACCTACAAATCAAATTTGAATAATAAAACATTCCACTACTTCCCAAGAAACAGAGATAACACTACTTCTCAAGAAATAGGGATAACAATCGTCAACTTTTGAAATCCAAGACGGCAGTCTGTTGGCCATTTTGATTTCCCAATCAGATTCAAATTGAAAGGGCACAACTAGGGATCAAGGCAACCTTACACATATTTGAGAAATATTCATGGAATTCTTATAAAAAAACAGTGATATTAAACTTCAATGGCCACATGTTGGTTAAGTTTGGTATTGTTTATGAAGTCCTATCAACAGCTAAGTTCATTTAAGGACAGCCTCCCAGTGTGCTAGCTGCATGCATGTAGTGAATGTTAGACCGCAATATGAAGGCATCCATTAAGACACCCCACGTGGTCACATTATATTGACAATATATGAACCTGGCGTCCCACTCCCAAAATACTGGGTGTTAAGCCAGCAAAAGCAGCAATTAACTACCAGTTTGTTTTTAGCCCCCTTTTATGATTCCTATAATATGCACTGCAGCCATGTCAGCTATTTTGATTTCTCAATAAGTTTTAAAATTGTGTCTGCACATTGATAACTAGAGACCAAGGGGAACCTATAAATTAATTATCATGAATTTGGTGTTGTCACAATCTCTACACTAAAATGTGGTGAGAATAATCTTTACTTTCCATGATTGCCTTGTGGCTTCACTGATCCATTTCCAATCGGCACATGCATAAAAACCAAGACTTACCCCCTACTTACTTTTAAGAAATAAACAAAACAATGTAATTAAAGACAGACATATCACAAGCTCAAAGTTATTCAAACAGCTGTCTGTTGAAAACTGGATAAATAGGAAAACTCCTTGTCAATTACTCATGCCTATTATAGTAGCCTTAGTGAGTAATTAGCTAGCCATATATAAGTTTAACATCACACAGGGAAACTGCAAAAGGAAGTACCACCTATAAATTATAGTCTGTTGGGATGTTTCACACCAACAAGGTTGCTATGTATCCAAATGTCACAACAGCGGTAGAAATTAGTAGGTCATAAGCTTAATTATTGATTACCTCCCTTGTGAGCAAACAGTCGGACAAGTACACCTATCAATATTCAATAGTTTTATTGCCTTCAAATTCCATAAGGCCAAAACAAGCAATCATTCCATTAACAAGTAATTATGGCACTAGAGATAAATTCATAACTATAACAAGTTTAGTATACATATCCTCTTTCTGATATTGGTCATTAACACAGCATTGTTGGACAACTTAATAGGTGATTAAAAGGAAGCATTAAACACAATCCTGACAATTTGAACATTACAGAGAATCTGTTAACTTAATGAATACTACTGTGTACAATTTAATTGGGTTAAATTTAACTTCAGTATCACTCCAGATTTCCTCATAGTACATAAACAAGTAAGTGAAACTGCTGATATGAACTTCAAGACTTCCTCACAGTAAGTTAACAGGTCAGTATAAAGTTACTGATGTGAACTTCAAGACTTCCTCATTGTAAGTTAACAGGTCAGGGAGGTTACTGATGTGAACTTCAAGTAAGTAAATGTGTCAGGGAGGTTACTGATGTGAACTTCAAGTAAGTAAATGGGTCAGTATAAAGTTACTGATGTGGACTTCAAGACTTCCTCACAGTAAGTTAAAAGGTCAGAGAGGTTACTGATGTGAACTTCAAGTAAGTAAATGTGTCAGGGAGGTTACTGATGTGAACTTCAAGTAAGTAAATGGGTCAGTATAAAGTTACTGATGTGGACTTCAAGACTTCCTCATTGTAAGTTAAAAGGTCAGAGAGGTTACTGATGTGAACTTCAAGTAAGTAAATGTGTCAGGGAGGTTACTGATGTGAACTTCAAGTTAGTAAATGGGTCAGTATAAAGTTACTGATGTGAACTTCAAGACTTCCTCATTGTACGTTAACAGGTCAGGGAGGTTACTGATGTGAACTTCAAGTAAGTAAATGGGTCAGTATAAAGTTACTGATGTGGACTTCAAGACTTCCTCATTGTAAGTTAAAAGGTCAGAGAGGTTACTGATGTGAACTTCAAGTAAGTAAATGGATCAGGGAGGTTACTGATGTGAACTTCAAGTAAGTAAATGGGTCAGGGAGGTTACTGATGTGAACTTCAAGTAAGTAAATGGGTCAGTATAAAGTTACTGATGTGGACTTCAAGACTTCCTCATTGTAAGTTAAAAGGTCAGAGAGGTTACTGATGTGAACTTCAAGTAAGTAAATGTGTCAGGGAGGTTACTGATGTGAACTTCAAGTTAGTAAATGGGTCAGTATAAAGTTACTGATGTGAACTTCAAGACTTCCTCATTGTACGTTAACAGGTCAGGGAGGTTACTGATGTGAACTTCAAGTAAGTAAATGTGTCAGGGAGGTTACTGATGTGAACTTCAAGTAAGTAAATGGGTCAGTATAAAGTTACTGATGTGGACTTCAAGACTTCCTCATTGTAAGTTAAAAGGTCAGAGAGGTTACTGATGTGAACTTCAAGTAAGTAAATGTGTCAGGGAGGTTAATGATGTGAACTTCAAGTTAGTAAATGGGTCAGGGAGGTTACTGATGTGAACTTCAAGAAAGTAAATTAGTCAGGGAGGTTACTGATGTGAACTTCAAGTAAGTAAATGGGTCGGGGAGGTTACTGATGTGAACTTCAAGTAAGTAAATGTGTCAGGGAGGTTACTGATGTGAACTTCAAGTAAGTAAATGGGTCAGTATAAAGTTACTGATGTGAACTTCAAGACTTCCTCATTGTACGTTAACAGGTCAGGGAGGTTACTGATGTGAACTTCAAGTAAGTAAATGGTTCAGGGAGGTTACTGATGTGAACTTCAAGCAAGTAAATGGGTCAGGGAGGTTACTGATGTGAACTTCAAGTAAGTAAATGGGTCAGGGAGGTTACTGATGTGAACTTCAAGTAAGTAAATGGGTCAGTATAAAGTTACTGATGTGAACTTCAAGACTTCCTCATTGTACGTTAACGGGTCAGGGAGGTTACTGATGTGAACTTCAAGTAAGTAAATGGGTCAGGGAGGTTACTGATGTGAACTTCAAGTAAGTAAATGGGTCAGTATAAAGTTACTGATGTGAACTTCAAGACTTCCTCATTGTACGTTAACAGGTCAGGGAGGTTACTGATGTGAACTTCAAGTAAGTAAATGGTTCAGGGAGGTTACTGATGTGAACTTCAAGTAAGTAAATGGGTCAGGGAGGTTACTGATGTGAACTTCAAGTAAGTAAATGGGTCAGGGAGGTTACTGATGTGAACTTCAAGTAAGTAAATGGGTCAGGGAGGTTACTGATGTGAACTTCAAGTAAGTAAATGGTTCAGGGAGGTTACTGATGTGAACTTCAAGTAAGTAAATGGGTCAGGGAGGTTACTGATGTGAACTTCAAGTAAGTAAATGGGTCAGGGAGGATTACTGATGTGAACTTCAAGTAAGTAAATGGGTCAGGGAGGTTACTGATGTGAACTTCAAGTAAGTAAATGGGTCAGTATAAAGTTACTGATGTGAACTTCAAGACTTCCTCATTGTACGTTAACGGGTCAGGGAGGTTACTGATGTGAACTTCAAGTAAGTAAATGGTTCAGGGAGGTTACTGATGTGAACTTCAAGTAAGTAAATGGGTCAGGTTAAAGTTACTGATGTGAACTTCAAGTAAGTAAATGGGTCAGGGAGGTTACTGATGTGAACTTCAAGTAAGTAAATGGGTCAGGGAGGTTACTGATGTGAACTTCAAGTAAGTAAATGGGTCAGGGAGGTTACTGATGTGAACTTCAAGTAAGTAAATGTGTCAGGGAGGTTACTGATGTGAACTTCAAGTAAGTAAATGGGTCAGTATAAAGTTACTGATGTGAACTTCAAGACTTCCTCATTGTACGTTAACAGGTCAGGGAGGTTACTGATGTGAACTTCAAGTAAGTAAATGGGTCAGGGAGGTTACTGATGTGAACTTCAAGTAAGTAAATGTGTCAGGGAGGTTACTGATGTGAACTTCAAGTAAGTAAATGGGTCAGTATAAAGTTACTGATGTGAACTTCAAGACTTCCTCATTGTACGTTAACGGGTCAGGGAGGTTACTGATGTGAACTTCAAGTAAATAAATGGGTCAGGGAGGTTACTGATGTGAACTTCAAGTAAGTAAATGGGTCAGTATAAAGTTACTGATGTGAACTTCAAGACTTCCTCATTGTACGTTAACGGGTCAGGGAGGTTACTGATGTGAACTTCAAGTAAGTAAATGGTTCAGGGAGGTTACTGATGTGAACTTCAAGTAAGTAAATGGGTCAGTATAAAGTTACTGATGTGAACTTCAAGTAAGTAAATGGGTCAGGGAGGTTACTGATGTGAACTTCAAGTAAGTAAATGTGTCAGGGAGGTTACTGATGGGAACTTCAAGTAAGTAAATGTGTCAGGGAGGTTACTGATGTGAACTTCAAGTAAGTAAATGGGTCAGTATAAAGTTACTGATGTGAACTTCAAGACTTCCTCATTGTACGTTAACGGGTCAGGGAGGTTACTGATGTGAACTTCAAGTAAGTAAATGGGTCAGGGAGGTTACTGATGTGAACTTCAAGTAAGTAAATGTGTCAGGGAGGTTACTGATGTGAACTTCAAGTAAGTAAATGGGTCAGTATAAAGTTACTGATGTGAACTTCAAGACTTCCTCATTGTACGTTAACGGGTCAGGGAGGTTACTGATGTGAACTTCAAGTAAATAAATGGGTCAGGGAGGTTACTGATGTGAACTTCAAGTAAGTAAATTGGTCAGGGAGGTTACTGATGTGAACTTCAAGTAAGTAAATGGGTCAGGGAGGTTACTGATGTGAACTTCAAGTAAGTAAATGGGTCAGGGAGGTTACTGATGTGAACTTCAAGTAAGTAAATGTGTCAGGGAGGTTACTGATGTGAACTTCAAGTAAGTAAATGGGTCAGGGAGGTTACTGATGTGAACTTCAAGTAAGTAAATGGGTCAGGGAGGTTACTGATGTGAACTTCAAGTAAGTAAATGGGTCAGGGAGGTTACTGATGTGAACTTCAAGTAAATGTGTCGGGGAGGTTACTGATGTGAACTTCAAGTAAGTAAATGGGTTAGGGAGGTTACTGATGTGAACTTCAAGTATGTAAATGGGTCAGGGAGGTTACTGATGTGGACTTCAAGACTTCCTCATAGATAAGTAGATAAAGGAGATCAAGGACACAAGAAAAACTCTTTGAAGATAGAAAAACATGACAGAACTGGGTAATGTCTTCTTGAGGGGATGGAAAACATAAAATAAACAGATACTCTCTCTTTCAAGAAGGAGAAACATGAGAGGCGTGATAACATGATAAGACTGCCAACATCAGAAATGGTTATGTCTAATCTCCACGAGGTAAAAAGATCACCATTATGAGACAGCCAACATCAGGACTGTGGTGAACGCTAAATAGGTACATGTCTCTTTGAGGAAATGTGTACACAAGAGAAATCAGAAAACACCTTCTGTAACAAAGAACATGATGATAATAGTTGTATGTTGCCAATTTATGTGTAAATTCTGTTGATCATGTTTCTATTATTTGAAAGTGTTGACATTTATTTATAATTAGCAATCAATCGCTTAGTTGATCAAAGGAAAACTATATTGGATCCACAGGAGCAGATCGTTAGCATGAAAAATAGAAACAGGACAGCATAAAAAGATCATTACAAAAGCTCCCAGTAATTACCTGTGTTAATTAGTATAAACATACAGACAGGGATCTCCTTCACATCCATTTCTCTATTGGAAACTTGATTCTGAAATGTTTTCAGAAACCGCCCTTCCTGGTTTGTGTCATTAATCTGTTAATGACCTAGTTACTGATTTCTACCACCATACCAACAGAATGTAAAATCTACTGTAATCATCCACAAATAAATCCCTGTTAACAAATAAGCCACCTTCTTCATTTTTTGCAGAATCAACAATTTTAAAATAGAAAGCTAAAAGTGGTTCTTAAATAGTAAGCCCTCCCTAAACCCAAATTCTAACTTTTACATGAGGTTAGGGATTTATTTGAAGATAAATACTGAACCAAACTTTTACACTAGGTGAGGGGGTTTATTCAGGGATAAATATGGTACAAAATTGGTACTGAACTTTTACAATAGGCAAGGGGGCTTATTTAAGGATAAGTTCAGTTTAAAACTTTTACAGTGAGGGGGTTTATTTGAGGATAAATATGTTACTTAACTAAGGATGATATGGTAACCTTATAACCTATTGCCCCAACGGGACTCCTTTTGTTTCTTTGGGATATTTAATGTCTTCAAAACAGCTGATTAAAAATATAAGGGCATATGAAGGTCATAAGATGCTATCCACAGTGGAGGATGCCCTTTATTGATAGTATTAATTTCTTAAAATCATACATGTTTATTTCAGACAGTTAATTGAAGTTCATAGCTACATTGATACATAAAAGAACCATTTTTCAGTGTAAACAAATTCTTAATTCTACTACAGGTACTACATTATTCTACTTTGATCAAAGAGGATAGTTGTAACATTGTATGTCTATTACATAAAAGTGAGATATCTTGGAGTACTTTTATTTATTTTCCTAAACAAATCTGTACAAAAACATTCCCATACATCAAGATCTGTGTCTGAATCGGAGAGTTATAATCTTCCCAATATATAAAAGAAATAATTAAAAAAAAAAAACAAAAAAACAATGCAGCCTTTTTTTATCAACACTTGAAACCCTTGATAAGAAAGCCTGATGGAACATCAGAAACAAAGAATGAAATGGGACACCCAGAGACAAAACAGACAGCAGAAAAATCTATAAACAGAATACCTGATTAGAAATCCCACTTTCCTACCATAAGAGCATCGGTGACATAGTGCAATCAAATAATGTTAAGCTACTGAAGCAAAACACATGAAGTTTGTTTTAAATATTCATCATATCATACCTGGTCGGGTACAATTACACTTTCATTAGTGTTCTGCGTCAAGGAGTTTTTTAATATTGCAAAATCATCCTACTGAATAGGAAAACTCTTGACTTACCTTATCAAACCGTTTGGTTTAGTCTGAATAGGCAATATGGGAAAGTTTATCATGAAATCTAGGTAAAACAGGTACTGGTCAATTTGATTGATTTGATAAGGTAGGTGTTTTTGGAAAAATGATTGTCATGACACTGGATCTGGATCAGTAAAGTGTTACAAATTGTATATCGCTTTATACAGAAACAAGTGACACTGTTGTGGCTTTATACAGAATCAAGTGACACTGGCCACACTTTGTTACCTCTCTGGTATTTGTCTCTACCACAGTTATCTATAGTACATACATTAAAACAGTGTATGGTATCAATAATTCATTACTATTGAATAAATTCAGAAGAACAGAGAACCAGTACCTGTGTAGTTTAATAAACCCAACATGGACCATTTCTCCCTATTTTCCTTTTATACAATCAATAATCAATTTGATGACAATCTTCCAGTGGGAACTTTTTCCTATATTTCATAAATAACACTGGTCCAACTGGTCCGTCCGTTTGGACCACAAAAACGGAAACGGCCCTTGTTATCAGATCAGTCACAAAATGGAATACCGTATGCACAACCAGGAACCAAGAGGAACCTAAAGTTGAAAATTAAGAAAAAAATCCATTGCAAATTTTTTGAGGAATAGCAATAACAAACTTCAACTGACAAAATTCAAAATGGCCACCAGTGGGCTCTCCATCTAATGGCTTGCTAAAAAGCAGTTCCTTGTTTGACAATTTTCTAGTCTTGAAAGTCTTGTTATACAATTCTAAACAGAATGTTGTATCAAGACAAGACTTTCATGTATAAAGTTGTGTAAGGTCTGTCAATCGTCCTAACTAAAATTCAGACATGTGCAACATTCACGATGGCCATCGAATACAGCCTTCCTCTGAAAATCTTCTTACCACTATTTCTCCTGAATGGAAGGTCATATCAAGTCAGGACATTAATTCATTCATTCATGAGAGGTGTATGGTAAACAGATTGTCCTGACTGAAATGCAAACCCATGATGACTACTTCTAGAACAGACAAAAACCAGGACTATTTTAGTAAGGACAGGTAAGTACTGGTATATATATATCTATATGCCCTGGTGACCAGTGTGCCAATAGGGTAAGAAAACTTTGCTGTTTAGTCCAGATGTGGTAAAAATAAGTATGAACCAGCCAACGTAGCCACAGTAGCTAGTTAATAGAGAGCGCAGCTCAAACGGGCGAAGCCCGTTCGCATAGCGAACTTAATGGTAGAGATGTCTCGGAAACCCCCCCTTTTCCCCCCAATATACTTAGAGTTCAAAAACTTTCTCAGTAACCGGAAACAGGAAGTCACGACAAGATCCAGTGTTGCGCAAGACTGTATTCAAAGTCACATTCTCGGGAGATTACAAAATATCAAGATTTTAAAAATATGCAAATGTTTGACTTCACACTACATGTAGTTAGAATTTGTTAATAAAATTTATCACGAACAAGTTCTTAATTTTTTATATTCAAAACGTAACGGTATAATTTTCAATGAAAATATTTCCGGTGTTTTACGAGTGCAGCTCCGGTCCGTTTGAGTTGCATACAAGTTTACCAAATATAGCACATAAAATAAAGAGGACTTCCGAATGTTTTTGTTGTGCTGTCCCGTCAACTTGTCTTCGCTTAATCAGTCTATTTTAAGACTTATTCTACGATTAGTTTTTGCAGTAAGTTATCTAAATCATAATTCTTGTTGATATATACTTTATTACAAACCAGTGTATAGATCTGTTGGCAATATATTCATTTTGTAACGTGGGATTTACTATTCTAGTAGACTAGATTATGTGTGCTTGTTTCTCGAATTCCATGGGCACCGGGATTGCTGCGCTCTCACATAGGCCATGCCTAAAATTATATTAATATAAATGTCTTACAGATCCAACTTAATGAGCCCATCAGGACTGCATGGTAATTTGATTCCCATGTGGCAATGCAATGATTTCTATCTCATTATAGATGTTTGGTGTGATATCATATAATTAAATAAGTATTTATAGAGAGCGCAGCTCAAACGGGCGAAGCCTGTTCGCGTAGCGAACTTAATGGTAGAGATGTCTCGGAAACCCCCCCTTTTCCCCCAATATACTTAGAGTTCAAAATTTTTTTCAGTAACCGGAAACAGGAAGTCACGACAAGATCCAGTGTTGCGCAAGACTGTATTCAAAGTCACATTCTCGGGAGATAACAAAATATCAACATATTAAAAATATGCAAATGTTTGACTTCACACTAGTTAGAATTTGTTAATAAAATTTATCTCGAACAATTTCTTAATTTTTTATATTCAAAACGTAACGGTATAATTTTCAACGAAAATATTTCCGGTGTTTTACGAGTGCAGCTCCGGTCCGTTCGAGTTGCATACCACGTGATGTGTGGACTCGGTAAACTTCGGCAGATCTCGCAGTATTCGAGGAGTCACGTGACCACCGTAAATAGATTAGCATCAAAATCACGGTCTTGATCCTCGAGTTTTAAAAACATTACAATATTATATATATATCTTATATATATATCTTACGCTAAATAAAGCATGTATTTAAATTCACATGATATTTGAGGCAGTGATACGACCAGTCTGTTTTACATTTCACACCATCGGAAACTGTACTACGTTTCGCAAAGATGAAACAAATCACGTGGGATTTACTATTCTAGTAGACTAGATTATGTGTGCTTGTTTCTCGAATTCCATGGGCACCGGGATTGCTGCGCTCTCACATAGGCCATGCCTAAAATTATATTATAATAATCCGAATTTTTATGTTAATGACGGTAGCGACTAAACAACAACTGTTCTGAATACATAATGACAAAATTAGATGATCTGACCATACGGGAACATTGTACGATGTTTACTTGCCGAAATATACGCAATTTAATTCCAATCCAAACCGCCTCGCAGCTTCAGGTCGCCATATTTGTTAAAATCAAAGCATCTGTGCGTTTGGAAGAGTAAGTACTGCAAAGCTTCTAAATGATCTTGTGATACAAATTTTAAGATTATAATAGAAACGAAATATGGATTTTAAAATAATTTGATTTAGATTACTTATGCTTTAGGTTAGCAAATAGTAGCAATTATTTACAATGAACTTTAACATTGTACTCAATACTGATCACGATACTTTTATTTAGACGTTTTCTATTTCTTTCGCTTCATTTCATTTAAAGAATTGTTTTAGATTTCCCAGTAATTTCGCGGGAAATGAATTTGATGACGTAGGAAGCCCATATGCTATAGAATCAGGCATCTATAGTCGATAAGTGGAGGTTTGGAGTGGATAACACTTCGGTCCATCAGCTGTATGACATTTCGTGGCGTCAGTTATTAGAACGCGACCCAGAAAACACGACGGTAATTAAAACAGAAGACCATTGAACATTACCGGATTATTTTCGCAATTTTTGAGACACCATTGTGCTAAATTACAATGGAATGTAACACTGATTTAATTTATAGCTATTGTATCGTAATCTATATGTAGTTGGGCAAGACCTACTTTCGTTTTACAGTTTACGGAAATGGTCATATAAATAATTCATCTTCTCAACCATAGTCAAATTACTTCACGGGATAGTTCTATCAAGTATAATTGTACTTCTCATGTACAGGGTGCATCTTTGTTTAAAATTGACTGGTCTGCAGGTGTGATCTGGCTACTCTCAGCAGACCCTGACCCCAGGGTCACGTTACTATCGTATCCCTTTGTAAACACTTCATAATAAATGTTACTACAACTTTCTACCTTCTGGAAGAGACGTGTATATGATATACCATACTTACGTGGATGGCTACTTCAGCATTTTAAATACTTTAATATATAAATACTTATAACCGGTAAGCTTGTAATATACATAACAACCCTGTTATCAGTATAGATTATGAATACACATGTAATAACACCAGTCGGCATCAAAGGAAGAGACAAAGAGAAAAAACAGTGTGGCCATATGTCATTAGTGATACCAGTCTAATAATTTTTTGCAAAATTATTTGAATTCTGTGATAAACTGAATCTCAAAATTGATAAAATGAAGAATTCTTCAGACTTGAATCTCATATGAAATGAAACTCATACACATGAAATCCTCTTAAACAGAGATTGAATTTGTCAAGGTGTAAAATCATTGTTAGTTATAGTAAATACATAATACACATTGTGGACTCATTACTCGA
Source organism: Pecten maximus (assembly GCF_902652985.1). Classification (NCBI taxonomy): domain Eukaryota; kingdom Metazoa; phylum Mollusca; class Bivalvia; order Pectinida; family Pectinidae; genus Pecten; species Pecten maximus. The sequence continues at coordinate 14,922,246 of NC_047023.1, read as the reverse complement.
CATTGATGAGTGATGAATTTATTCTTCCTTTGTCAAACATGTCATTAAATTCTGATGAGTAAAGCTTAAAACAAGCAATCCTACCTTTTTTGTTTTTCTGGGTTTTTTTCTCTTCTACTTTATATGTTTTGTTTGGTTGTTAATAGTTAACACATATTAATCCAAATATCGATGTATATTTTGTATTATATGAAAATGGATGAACGAGTTGAATGTGTGTCTAATGTCAAGTCTAATGTATTAATATGTTAAAACTTTGAAAAACACCTAAAAAATACAGAACTGTACTTACCCAATCCGATGTATCATGGCTATTCTGTGTATGTTCCATTTATCTCGGATCTGTTGACAGATCTCCATCATCTTTTTCTTGGCCATGGGGACATATGCTTCATACTCAAGCCGCAAGACCTTCTTCCCATCAAAGTTGTCTCTTGTTGTTCCTTTAATAAATAACAGGCCCTCATTATTCAAAAGGCTCAATGGACCGCATCTCTCACCTGGTATAACTCCTTTCATGATTCTCTGCCTGTCAGTTTATAAAATTAAAGAACTTGACTATAGGCCTATAGGTTAATAAAAAAAATCTCTTTTAATGTTTTTGACCCTGAGATCTTGAATACGGTTCAAGGTCATTTCTTCATGTAAACTTTGTTGGGCATCATCCCGGGATTATATCACAAACATCTTGATTTTTGGTCTATTAGTTAATGACAAGAAGGTATTCGAGGGTTTAAACAAGTGGACATACATGACCTTGAATATGAATGAAGGTCGTTAATTTTTGGAAACTTTGTTGAGTGGCATCCAAGAAATCTACCTGCCAAATATATGCATGTAGATATAGAAATATCCATATCGTATATTGAACATTAATATATGGATTTGTGCTGATGTTATTTGAAATTAATATTTCTCTTTGATGTAATTCTTAGCTAATCCAAACTGAGTTTATCTCAGGTAAAGGCTATAGATTTTACCGATTCTATATATAACCCAGACTTATCTCCTGATTACGTGTGGTTATCTACCGGAGATCTCAGTACAGGGTGAAAACAATAGGATGATTGGTACAAAAACATATAGAACATGATACTCCCCATACAGCTCTATCTGGGGATGTTATAAGTGTAACTCTATCTGGGGATGTTATAAGTGTGACTCTATCTGGGGATGTTATAAGTGTAGGTCTATCTGGGGATGTTATAAGTGTAACTCTATCTGGGGATGTTATAAGTGTAGCTCTATCTGGGGATGTTATAAGTGTGACTCTATCTGGGGATGTTATAAGTGTAGGTCTATCTGGGGATGTTATAAGTGTGGCTCTATCTGGGGATGTTATAAGTGTGGCTCTATCTGGGGATGTTATACGTGTAACTCTATCTGGGGATGTTATAAGTGTAGCTCTATCTGGGGATGTTATAAGTGTAACTCTATCTGGGGATGTTATAAGTGTAGGTCTATCTGGGGATGGTATAAGTGTAACTCTATCTGGGGATGTTATAAGTGTAACTCTATCTGGGGGTATTATAAGTGTAGCTCTATCTGGGGATGTTATAAGTGTAACTCTATCTGGGGATGTTATAAGTGTAGGTCTATCTGGGGATGGTATAAGTGTAACTCTATATGGGGATGTTATAAGTGTAGGTCTATCTAGGGATGTTATAAGTGTAGGTCTATCTAGGGATGTTATAAGTGTGACTCTATCTAGGGATGTTATAAGTGTAGGTCTATCTGGGGATGTTATAAGTGTAGGTCTATCTGGGGATGTTATAAGTGTAACTCTATCTGGGGATGTTATAAGTGTGGCTCTATCTGGGGATGTTATAAGTGTGGCTCTATCTGGGGATGTTATACGTGTAACTCTATCTGGGGATGTTATAAGTGTAGCTCTATCTGGGGATGTTATAAGTGTAACTCTATCTGGGGATGTTATAAGTGTAGGTCTATCTGGGGATGGTATAAGTGTAACTCTATCTGGGGATGTTATAAGTGTAACTCTATCTGGGGGTATTATAAGTGTAGCTCTATCTGGGGATGTTATAAGTGTAACTCTATCTGGGGATGTTATAAGTGTAGGTCTATCTGGGGATGGTATAAGTGTAACTCTATATGGGGATGTTATAAGTGTAGGTCTATCTAGGGATGTTATAAGTGTAGGTCTATCTAGGGATGTTATAAGTGTGACTCTATCTAGGGATGTTATAAGTGTAGGTCTATCTGGGGATGTTATAAGTGTAGGTCTATCTGGGGATGTTATAAGTGTAACTCTATCTGGGGATGTTATAAGTGTGACTCTATCTGGGGAAGTTATAAGTGTAGCTCTATCTGGGGATGTTATAAGTGTGACTCTATCTGGGGATGTTATAAGTGTAACTCTATCTGGGGATGTTATAAGTGTAACTCTATCTGGGGATGTTATAAGTGTGACTCTATCTGGGGAAGTTATAAGTGTAGGTCTATCTGGGGATGTTATAAGTGTAACTCTATCTGGGGATGTTATAAGTGTAGCTCTATCTGGGGATGTTATAAGTGTGACTCTATCTGGGGATGTTATAAGTGTAGGTCTATCTGGGGATGTTATAAGTGTAACTCTATCTGGGGATGTTATAAGTGTGACTCTATCTGGGGAAGTTATAAGTGTAGCTCTATCTGGGGATGTTATAAGTGTAACTCTATCTGGGGATGTTATAAGTGTGACTCTATCTGGGGATGTTATAAGTGTGACTCTATCTGGGGATGTTATAAGTGTAACTCTATCTGGGGATGTTATAAGTGTAGGTCTATCTGGGGATGTTATAAGTGTAGGTCTATCTGGGGATGTTTTAAGTGTAACTCTATCTGGGGATGTTATAAGTGTAACTCTATCTGGGGATGTTATAAGTGTAACTCTATCTGGGGATGTTATAAGTGTGACTCTATCTGGGGATGTTATAAGTGTAGGTCTATCTGGGGATGTTATAAGTGTAGGTCTATCTGGGGATGTTATAAGTGTAGGTCTATCTGGGGATGTTATAAGTGTAGCATTATCTGGGGATGTTATTAGTAAAAGTATAAGTATACACAATGCAATGAATATATAGCTCTCTCTGATGATTTCTTAGATAATTACAGTATGATACCATGGATGTTTTCACAGATGAAGATATAGTATTAGTTTGTATATTGCTTCTCTCAGGAATATTGAGGTTAGATTGGAAGGTTTTGTAGCGGGATATATCAGGTATTATACAAATTACAGAAAGGGCATGCTCATTATGGAAGTGGGTATGGAAAAATCACTGTAGGAAGTAATTCCTTGAAAAAACATATTGACATAAGGGCAGTCAGATTACCAATATAGAAGTATATAAAACTGGAATCAATCCAGGAAATTTATACAAATAGCTACACTCTACCATAAAATCAGGATTAGAAATATTTAAGGCAGGCTAATGCTTAAACATATATAGTATATATTGATTATGAAATGGTTCAACAAACTGCAAACTTAATAATCTATATACATGTACAATTACCTACCAAGGAATATGTATCAAAAAGCAATGTTATATTGTTAACAGAGACACCTGTAGTAACATAATTACATACTGACTATACGTATCATCAGGACCAGGGGTTAGGTTAACATGGACACCTGTAGTAACATAATTACATACTGACCAGGTATCATCAGGACCAGGGGTTACGTTAACATAGACACCTGTAGTAACATAATTACATACTGACATGGTATCATCAGGACCAGGTCACGTTAACATAGACACCTGTAGTAACATAATTACATACTGACTATACATATCATCAGGACCAGGGGTTACGTTAACATAGACACCTGTAGTAACATAATTACATACTGACCAGGTATCATCAGGACCAGGGGTTACGTTAACATAGACACCTGTAGTAACATAATTACATACTGACATGGTATCATCAGGACCAGGGGTTAGGTTAACATAGACACCTGTAATAACATAATTACATACTGACTATACGTATCATCAGGACCAGGTCACGTTAACATAGACACCTGTAGTAACATAATTACATACTGACTATACGTATCATCAGGACCAGGGGTTAGGTTAACATAGACACCTGTAGTAACATAATTACATACTGACTATATGTATCATCAGGACCAGGGGTTACGTTAACATAGACACCTGTAGTAACATAATTACATACTGACTATATGTATCATCAGGACCAGGGGTTAGGTTAACATAGACACCTGTAGTAACATAATTACATACTGACTATATGTATCATCAGGACCAGGGGTTACGTTAACATAGACACCTGTAGTAACATAATTACATACTGACTATACGTATCATCAGGACCAGGGGTTATGTTAACATAGACACCTGTAGTAACATAATTACATACTGACTATACGTATCATCAGGACCAGGTTAGGTTAACATAGACACCTGTAGTAACATAATTACATACTGACTATACGTATCATCAGGACCAGGGGTTAGGTTAACATAGACACCTGTAGTAACATAATTACATACTGACATGGTATCATCAGGACCAGGGGTTATGTTAACATAGACACCTGTAGTAACATAATTACATACTGACTATACGTATCATCAGGACCAGGTCACGTTAACACAGACACCTGTAGTAACATAATTACATACTGACTATAAGTAGCATCAGGACCAGGGGTTACGTTAACATGGACACCTGTAGTAACATAATTACATACTGACTATATGAATCATCAGGACCAGGGGTTACGTTAACATAGACACCTGTAGTAACATAATAACATACTGACTATACGTATCATCAGGACCAGGGGTTAGGTTAACAAAGACACCTGTAGTAACATAATTACATACTGACTACACATATCATCAGCACCAGGGGTTACGTTAACATAGACACCTGTAGTAACATAATTACATACTGACATGGTATCATCAGGACCAGGGGTTACGTTAACATAGACACCTGTAGTAACATAATTACATACTGACTATATGTATCATCAGGACCAGGGGTTACGTTAACATAGACACCTGTAGTAACATAATTACATACTGACATGGTATCATCAGGACCAGGGGTTATGTTAACATAGACACCTGTAGTAACATAATTACATACTGACTATACATATCATCAGGACCAGGGGTTAGGTTAACATAGACACCTGTAGTAACATAATTACATACTGACTATACGTATCATCAGGACGAGGGGTTAGGTTAACATAGACACCTGTAGTAACATAATTACATAATGACTATATGTATCATCAGGACCAGGGGTTACGTTAACATAGACACCTGTAGTAACATAATTACATACTGACTATATGTATCATCAGGACCAGGGGTTACGTTAACATAGACACCTGTAGTAACATAATTACATACTGACTATATGTATCATCAGGACGAGGGGTTAGGTTAACATAGACACCTGTAGTAACATAATTACATAATGACCAGGTATCATCAGGACGAGGGGTTAGGTTAACATAGACACCTGTAGTAACATAATTACATACTGACTATACGTATCATCAGGACGAGGGGTTATGTTAACATAGACACCTGTAGTAACATAATTACATACTGACCAGGTATCATCAGGACCAGGGGTTAGGTTAACATAGACACCTGTAGTAACATAATTACATACTGTCAAGGTATCATCAGGACCAGGGGTTAGGTTAACATAGACACCTGTAGTAACATAATTACATACTGACCAGGTATCATCAGGACGAGGGGTTAGGTTAACATAGACACCTGTAGTAACATAATTACATACTGACTATACGTATCATCAGGACCAGGTCACGTTAACACAGACACCTGTAGTAACATAATTACATACTGACTATACGTATCATCAGGACCAGGGGTTACGTTAACATGGACACCTGTAGTAACATAATTACATACTGACTATACGTATCATCAGGACCAGGGGTTACGTTAACATAGACACCTGTAGTAACATAATTACATACTGACATGGTATCATCAGGACCAGGGGTTACATTAACATAGACACCTGTAGTAACATAATTACATACTGACTATATGAATCATCAGGACCAGGGGTTACGTTAACATAGACACCTGTAGTAACATAATAACATACTGACTATACGTATCATCAGGACCAGGGGTTAGGTTAACAAAGACACCTGTAGTAACATAATTACATACTGACTAGACATATCATCAGCACCAGGGGTTACGTTAACATAGACACCTGTAGTAACATAATTACATACTGACATGGTATCATCAGGACCAGGGGTTACGTTAACATAGACACCTGTAGTAACATAATTACATACTGACTATATGTATCATCAGGACCAGGGGTTACGTTAACATAGACACCTGTAGTAACATAATTACATACTGACATGGTATCATCAGGACCAGGGGTTACGTTAACATAGACACCTGTAGTAACATAATTACATACTGACCAGGTATCATCAGGACCAGGGGTTATGTTAACATAGACACCTGTAGTAACATAATTACATACTGACTATACATATCATCAGGACCAGGGGTTAGGTTAACATAGACACCTGTAGTAACATAATTACATACTGACTATACGTATCATCAGGACGAGGGGTTATGTTAACATAGACACCTGTAGTAACATAATTACATACTGACCAGGTATCATCAGGACCAGGGGTTACGTTAACATAGACACCTGTAGTAACATAATTACATACTGACTATACGTATCATCAGGACCAGGGGTTACGTTAACATAGACACCTGTAGTAACATAATTACATACTGACTATACGTATCATCAGGACCAGGGGTTAGGTTAACATAGACACCTGTAGTAACATAATTACATACTGACATGGTATCATCAGGACCAGGGGTTAGGTTAACATAGACACCTGTAGTAACATAATTACATACTGACTATATGTATCATCAGGACCAGGGGTTACGTTAACATAGACACCTGTAGTAACATAATTACATACTGACTATATGTATCATCAGGACCAGGGGTTACGTTAACATAGACACCTGTAGTAACATAATTACATACTGACTATATGCATCATCAGGACGAGGGGTTAGGTTAACATAGACACCTGTAGTAACATAATTACATAATGACCAGGTATCATCAGGACGAGGGGTTAGGTTAACATAGACACCTGTAGTAACATAATTACATACTGACTATACGTATCATCAGGACGAGGGGTTATGTTAACATAGACACCTGTAGTAACATAATTACATACTGACCAGGTATCATCAGGACCAGGGGTTAGGTTAACATAGACACCTGTAGTAACATAATTACATACTGACAAGGTATCATCAGGACCAGGGGTTAGGTTAACATAGACACCTGTAGTAACATAATTACATACTGACCAGGTATCATCAGGACGAGGGGTTAGGTTAACATAGACACCTGTAGTAACATAATTACATACTGACTATACGTATCATCAGGACCAGGGGTTAGGTTAACATAGACACCTATAGTAACATAATTACATACTGACATGGTATCATCAGGACCAGGGGTTATGTTAACATAGACACCTGTAGTAACATAATTACATACTGACCAGGTATCATCAGGACCAGGGGTTACGTTAACATAGACACCTGTAGTAACATAATTACATACTGACCAGGTATCATTAGGACCAGGGGTTACGTTAACATAGACACCTGTAGTAACATAATTACATACTGACATGGTATCATCAGGACCAGGGGTTAGGTTAACATAGACACCTGTAGTAACATAATTACATACTGACATGGTATCATCAGGACCAGGGGTTATGTTAACATAGACACCTGTAGTAACATAATTACATACTGACATGGTATCATCAGGACGAGGGGTTACGTTAACATAGACACCTGTAGTAACATAATTACATACTGACTATACGTATCATCAGGACCAGGGGTTACGTTAACATAGACACCTGTAGTAACATAATTACATAATGACCAGGTATCATCAGGACCAGGGGTTAGGTTAACATAGACACCTGTAGGTATCATCAGGACCAGGGGTTAGGTTAACATAAACACCTGTAGTAACATAATTACATACTGACCAGGTATCATTAGGACCAGGGGTTAGGTTAACACAGACACCTGTAGTAACATAATTACATACTGACCAGGTATCATCAGGACCAGGGGTTAGGTTAACACAGACACCTGTAGTAACATAATTACATACTGACCAGGTATCATCAGGACCAGGGGTTAGGTTAACATAGACACCTGTAGGTATCATCAGGACCAGGGGTTAGGTTAACATAAACACCTGTAGTAACATAATTACATACTGACCAGGTATCATCAGGACCAGGGGTTAGGTTAACATAGACACCTGTAGGTATCATCAGGACCAGGGGTTAGGTTAACACAGACACCTGTAGTAACATAATTACATACTGACCAGGTATCATCAGGACCAGGGGTTAGGTTAACATAGACACCTGTAGGTATCATCAGGACCAGGGGTTAGGTTAACATAGACACCTGTAGTAACATAATTACATACTGACCAGGTATCATCAGGACCAGGGGATACATTTACATAGACACCTGTAGGTATCATCAGGACCAGGGGTTAGGTTAACATGGACACCTGTAGGTATCATCAGGACCAGGGGTTAGGTTAACATAGACACCTGTAGTAACATAATAACATACTGACAAGGTATCATCAGGACCAGGGGTTACGTTAACATAGACACCTGTAGTAACATAATTACATACTGACCAGGTATCATCAGGACCAGGGGTTAGGTTAACAAAGACACCTGTAGTAACATAATTACATACTGACCAGGTATCATCAGGACCAGGTCACGTTAACATAGACACCTGTAGTAACATAATTACATACTGACATGGTATCATCAGGACCAGGGGTTAGGTTAACATGGACACCTGTAGTAACATAATTACATACTGACATGGTATCATCAGGACCAGGGGTTACGTTAACATAGACACCTGTAGTAACATAATTACATACTGAATATACGTATCATCAGGACCAGGGGTTACGTTAACATAGACACCTGTAGTAACATAATTACATACTGACTATACGTATCATCAGGACCAGGGGTTAGGTTAACATAGACACCTGTAGTAACATAATTACATACTGACTATACATATCATCAGGACCAGGGGTTAGGTTAACATAGACACCTGTAGTAACATAATTACATACTGACCAGGTATCATCAGGACCAGGGGTTACATTAACATAGACACCTGTAGTAACATAATTACATACTGACTATACGTATTATCAGGACCAGGGGTTACGTTAACATAGACACCTGTAGTAACATAATTACATACTGACTATATGTATCATCAGGACCAGGGGTTACGTTAACATAGACACCTGTAGTAACATAATTACATACTGACTATACGTATCATCAGGACCAGGGGTTAGGTTAACATAGACACCTGTAGTAACATAATTACATACTGACTTGGTATCATCAGGACCAGGGGTTAGGTTAACATGGACACCTATAGTAACATAATTACATACTGACATGGTACCATCAGGACCAGGGGTTAGGTTAACATAGACACCTGTAGTAACATAATTACATACTGACTATACGTATCATCAGGACCAGGGGTTACGTTAACATAGACACCTGTAGTAACATAATTACATACTGACTATACGTATCATCAGGACCAGGGGTTACGTTAACATAGACACCTGTAGTAACATAATTACATACTGACCAGGTATCATCAGGACCAGGGGTTAGGTTAACATAGACACCTGTAGTAACATAATTACATACTGACCAGGTATCATCAGGACCAGGGGTTAGGTTAACATAGACACCTGTAGGTATCATCAGGACCAGGGGTTAGGTTAACAAAGACACCTGTATCCTAATGAATTGTATCACCTATATTTGTGATTACCCAACAATTGACTCTGATATAACTGATTCTACATCTGAACACGTACCAATGAAGACAGAGATGGCTCCACATGAAGGTGAGGAGACCAGTCTGGTTGTGTTGTCGGTACTGATCCTGTCCTCCGTCACCTCTACATGGTCCATCCTGTACAAGGTAATAACATTCTATTAATGTTTCTGTTAAACTTAAAAATCTGTTCTCAACATCTTAAAATGGACTACAAAGGAAAGGTTTTGTATAAAGATGTTTGTTTTTCGGCATAGCCGTATAATTGTCTTTTTGCCCCGGATATGACGCGACAGGTGGCGTTACTGGTCAAGATGAAATATGTGATTGGTCAATGTAGCGGTAAATGCAATATGCAGATATGCAGTTAAAAACGAAACAAGTTAAGATTGAATGCAGAATGAATCTTTTCAAATGACACATTAATAAAATTATATTCCCGATTCAAATGCAGTAACCAAAAATGATTCAAACTTATATAATTTTGTTACCCGTGCTGAAACGCATTAGATCGTTAATTAATTCAGAGACTTATATACTAGAGTATATAGATCTCTGATTTATTTCACCAGCAGTTTTACATTATAACCACCAACATTAAAACTATGTCGTTTATCTTTTTTAAAGATATTTCTTGTTTGCCTTAATCCATAAATTCTGGAACACTTTGAAGTTTGAGTTTGATCAAACTAATTAAAATAAGATCTCTCATTAATCAGTCCATTTGAACTTACATTACAGTGCAGAAAGGGAGAACTCAAGTTGTTGAGGAGAAGCATATATTCTATCAATTGTTACTGTGACCTTTACCTTCAACCTATCATATCAAAAGAAATCATGCAAACAAGATGTGTTGGTAGGGTAGCACTGTGTGAAGTTGACTCAGTGAAAGGGAACCGAGTTATTTTGCTTTAAGAAACCAACTTTATATCTATAATAGCAGTATCTTGCCGTTTTGAATGTTCACCCCAGTTAAGGCACTCCTGATAAGAAAGTACTGCGTGAAGTCCGAGTTGGATCAGTCCACTAGTGTGAAGAAATCATCAGGTGATCCCGACATAATGTTTTATTATATTAAGTAACAGTGACCTTTAACTTTGACCTCAAAGTTGTTTGTCTTTAGGGAAGAACTACATGAAGTTTGAGCTTATTCAGTCAAGATGGAAACTTGAGTTATTGGGTGGGAACCAATTTTCTATTTATAGTAATGCATGCAAGACCTTAAATGTTGACCTTTTGACCTAAACGTTAGCAAGCACTCCCAATAAGGAAGTGTGGGGAAGATTTACTTTGATTGGTCATCTTGAGCTCGAGTTAATAATTGTCCTAAAATATGGGTGGATGGAATATCATAATATCCCCCTCTTATCTTTGATCATGGAGATAATGAAAATGCAATTGGGAATTCATGCTGTCACAAACTGGATTTTTAGAACGTTTGCAATAAGATTCTGCAAGAAAATTGACTTGTTATTTGACCCTGCACATACAGATTGCATTTTATCGGCTAATTTGTACCTGTATGCTCAGTGCCAGTTCAATACTTCCTACCCTCCACTGATAGGCGGGATTACAGCGACCTCATCCCCTGTGTTCAGGTGTACTTCCTGTCCGGCCTGTAGGTAGTCCTCGTTAATGGATACCACCAAATTATCAGCTATTATCTGTAAACTACATAACACAATGTCAATCAAAATATGCCCTAGAAGTGTTTGAGCCTCTAAAACGACAACAAAATAAAGTTTATGTGAATAAAACATGAACACTGAATGTTCTCACATTGGCAATAACTGGGGGCCCCTACAATATCTCACTAAATGTTCTCACATTGGCAATAACTGGGGGCCCCTGCAGTATCTCACTAAAGGTTCTCATATCGGCAATAACTGGGGGCCCCTGCAGTATCTCACTGAATGTTCTCATATCGGCAATAACTGGGGGCCCCTGCAGTATCTCACTGAATGTTCTCATATCGGCAATAACTGGGGGCCCCTGCAGTATCTCACTGCATGTTCTCATATTGGCAATAACTGGGGACCGCTGCAGTATCTCACTGCATGTTCTCATATTGGCAATAACTGGGGACCGCTGCAGTATCTCACTGATAAATCTGCACCTAAAACAGACTATCATAAATACAATTCTGGCACGTACATGCTAAATTCATGCTGGATTGTAAACTGTGATATATATCACTTTCAGTCACATTTGTCCATCCCCTGACAGGAAATTTTTCAGAACCAAATGAAATTAAAATCAAACGCTAATTTCTGAAAAAATTCTGCCCATGCATATACGAAGTGAATTAATTTCTAAATATGTCTCGACATTGTCATCATGGAACACAGAGTAATTTAGTAATCATCAGGTGCTGAGCATTTAACAGTAACATTTAGACATCACAGACGAACGCTGTTCATGTCGCCATAAATAGAGAATTTATTACATCTGGTGTATTAAACATTCTCAAGGTGAAACACAATTACGTGTCATAAACAGCAGGGTGCATCCTGCTACTTCATTAAGATTCTTTTTTACAGGGGAAATCATCGAACAGGGAGTTTCTTTATTTACAGTACAACACATGCAATGCGAGTTTAAAAATACAAAATGTAGTAACAACATATCGACATTGCACCATTCAGAATGAGCTTTAACACAATGATTGATAAACAATGGATTACAAAACCACTTTCAATGATTATCTGAAAGCTGAAATATGTAAGCATCAGGCCAGGTCAAATTGCTCATGCCAACTACTGATCAGCGAATATCCTTTTTGCATCTAATTGCCATGCAAAGTTACTATAAAAGCTTTATATCCCAGTAAGAATTAAGTTGTTGGAGTGTTTAACGACCCCTGTAACCTTGAAAATAAATCAAAGTCATATCTTTTCGCAAATTTTCTCTGGCATTATTCCATGCAGGAATGTTCCACAAAAATAACATGATTTTTTCCCTTTTGGTCAATCAGTAGAATATATTTGAATGTTTTAACAAATTAAATTTTGACCCCTGTGACCTACAATATGAGTCAAGGTCATATTTTTTTCTGCAAATTCTGTTTACCTTGAATTCATCCAAAAAGATATCAAATCAATATATGATGGCTTTTGGCCTCTTGGTGACTGACAAGAAGTCGTTATAATGGATGAACGATGGTGATCACACCACAGCATAAGCTGTCTAAAGCTCTTTGACAGGTGAGTTAATACAATGTCAATGTTAGAGTTTTTCAATTTACGTTATTGTTCTAGTGACAATCTTCCATACAAACATCTTGACATATGAAATATTTGCATGATTTGCCTTAATGTGTATATTTTCAGTGTAGAATGAACATCACTCCCCTATTCACAACAAACACAAGAATTCCCGTCTGCCATAAGTGATGATTATCTCCCCTTAATTTTAATGTAGACATATATGCCTTTAAGAAAATTAACACATAACTAATAAGATGTACTGGCAAATACACTGGTACACTTTATACCAAGTTGTTACAAAAATACTCAGTTAATTCTTAGGCTGACATGAAATTGTCACACTCTACTGAATTTACAATTTTTTTTATCTCTTAAGTCGAGACTGCAGTCATTGTATTACTATAACCTAGCTTCTTCAATATTGTAGAGTTTATAAAAAATTGTTTTGTTAAATGATTTGAGCACCTTCCAATAAACCTTCAGAAAGATAGCTTACTTGATCACAAAATTATAGATGTTTCCATTTGTCTGCCAATTTTGATTAGGACCCCTGCTAATTGCTTAGTGATCCAAGATAATGACGTAGGCTTTGTAGTTAATAAAAACAATAGCTCATACAGGTAAAGTTATCTGATTGTTTTATATACTGTCTCTCAAAAATAGCCATGACAATCTAAATATAAAATACAATCATTATGGTTATAATCAATATTAAATGATACTTTTGATCATTTTCACATGATAGAACAAGTGAACAGTACGAAGACAGTTAATTGGTCAGATCCCCATGGTATAAACTTGCAATTAAGGGATTTATCCACATTTTTTACTTCATATGGTAATTTCTTTGAATAATTTTTAATCCATGCATTCAGGTGCAGAGAACTATAACCTTTTTTTTCATTTTTGAAATTTCAAAGTTTCTTAGTACAATTACTTAACAGATTTTTCAAATAGAAGTATATAGGCTTAACAAAGTAGCAGTAATGTACAATGGAATCAGTCTTTAGATAGGTTTCTAAATCAAACTTTATGGAAACATTATTTATCACAGGCATTTACTAACTAAGAAAATGTTAAATCTTTTTTATTAAACAACAAGTTCAGGTGTGTGTGTACATGTACAGATCTCTATCTGGGAGCTTAATATACATTAAAGTAGGTGCTGATGTATGAAATTGGAAAACAAATTAAATGGAAGAAAATCAAAGATTAAAGGTCTGATGTTAATGATGGTTTTGGTCTGTTTATCTCTGATAGTGTATCGCCTCCTTCCTACTTTGTGTTGACCCTTAGAGATGCATGCACTGTTGGACAACTGTTTGAAAATTTAAATTAATGAAAAAATGATTAATATCCTACATTGCCTACACGCATGACAATGATTAAAACAGACATGCAGAACATTTAGGAGGATGGAAGATATATGTCTGTTTTCTGTCCTTTAAATTTTATCTTCCAGAAGTTTGTTCAGTAGACTCCATTCAATTACCAGGTAATCCAGGTATGACTGACTGTAAAAGGAGGTGTAGTTATTATCTTAAGATTGGCTCATCATGACATATCATAAAAAAACACATCCCACTGATTGGTAATTTTAGATATCTAAGTTTGTCCATATTTGTGGGACAGACAACAATCTGCTATATGCTTTCAAAGAAATCATTTATTTCAGACATGTCATACAAACTTCCCCATTTCAACCTGCTAAATTTAATGGAAGAAAATCATTTTCAAATATCTGGAATCCTGTATTATAAACAGGTGAACGATAAGTGTCCTGATTGTTTTAAGTCAAATTCAAAATTTTGAAACGCAACATCAACTTTGCCTGTTCTAGTCCCACACATTTTTGAGGCCGTAATGTAAAGGTCTACTGTGACCCCATAGCTCCATGTACCGAGATGTTCCCAACAAAACAAACCCTGATTAAATGATATTTAAAGCCTTAAATCCACCTGACTGATTTCCTTTGTTGTGTGAAGGGATCAGTGTGAATCTGCCCACTGGACCTTTACATATCAGAACAGACCCAACGCCAAGATCTCGTCATATATATGTATCTTCTTAACTCGTCACTGAACTCCCACTGAATATCATTAAAAGAACAACAATATTAATTTTTACATACAATTAGCGAATAAATGTTTTTTAAGTGCCCTTACTTTGCTGAATTATCGTGGAATGATAAAGTACAGTCAGAGCTACATTAAAACACCTTTTTCAGGGATAAACATAAATATTTGTTCCAATTTTGCCAGTGAAATAAATTGAGGATATTGAATTGTTTCCCGTTGAATATAACATACATTTCATGAGTATAACAGAATATCAATATTTTCACAAGTGCGAAGCACGAGTGAAAAATATTGAAATATTCTGTCATACTCGTGAAATAAATGTTATATTCAAGTTGAAACCATTCAATATCCTCTATATATTGATTAATTTTTCGAAAAGGATCATTTCATGGAAACAAGACTAAAATCTCAAAATTTTCTTTTTTTTTTTTTTTAAATCTTGCTTTTAGAATATTTTCCCTTTACTGAGCTTCATTATAAACCACAAAATAATATAAAACTTCTTAGGTTGTTTAATTATAAGCCTGAAGATCCTTACATATATTTATTTTACAAACTTGAAACAGATCTGGATAAATTGGGTAGAAAATCAATAGTTCCATAGTGAATTAATTGGCCCATTTACCGGACATGGAATGAAGGTGAAGAATCATTGTGATCACTGAGAATATACTAATGAGATATAGATGTTAATATGATTTAGATCATGTCTATATATCATCAAAGAAAATTCAACACAGATATTGAATTATGTTGAACAATGAGAACAAGAACAATAATATATATTTATATCAAAGTCTCCACAAAAGCCAGTAGAACAACCGGTTAAGTGTGTAACAGTAGTTTTTGTTTTGACAAATGGAATCATATTTCATCCAAGCCAGGGGTCTGTTTCAGATCAGTGACTATATTCTTGCACAATTCAAATAAATATAAATTTTCTTCAAGTTGATAATAGAAAATGTCATAAGTCATCTGTCTTTCCATTGGGCAATCGTAGTAGAATTGTCAAGCCTGTAATTATTAGTTGAGTGATTTTTGACCTCTATCAGTTTCCTACTTCATGGTTTATAGTACATGTCAATCATTAATATATTTGGATTTTTTTAACTCACACATTCTTATAAAACATTGAAATCCAACTAATGACTCAGATAAGTAGTAATTCTCCTTAGATTGGTAGAGTGTTAGGCTAGCAAACCAGAGATAGTGGGAACAATTTTAATCTTTGGTGATTGAAGAGAAGAGAATGGAGAGGGCACTAAAAAAAATGTATTGCATATCGCACTGTTTAGGTCTCTATACACCACATTAGGTAAAAACAATGTTATTCATATGTACGGAATGACTGTCTTAGTGCTTATGAAGATTTCCCATATTTTCCATATTGTGGCCATCTGTTTCAGAGAGTGAAGGTTTACATACCCGATATATACCATTTATATATACAAAGTTAAGATCACTTGCCTAAGAGATGCGTCAGTCCAGGGTGAGAAAAAAACCAGGGCCAGTAGATTTGGTCTGTGGGCAAGTAAACATTGGTTACTACTTGCTAATTGGCAAGTGCACAATTTCACATAATTTTTACCTTTTCCTTAGAGTTATTTGAGATACTACTATAATTCAGTTTAATTGGACCACACTGTTTCACCTTTGGGTAAGTTCTTTTGAACCCAAATTAATTATTGTCAAAATCCATGTAACCATGCAGGCAATACCTACTACATATACTCTTTACAATGGGTGATATTGTTGTGAAATATGACCGATTATAGAATGCAATATATAACAAGATATGCGATGCTGACAATGGTAAGTGGGTTCTACCATCACATGGTGACACTAGTACAATACATAAGCATGTCTGTAAACAAGGGCCCAATGGGCCCGAATCGCTCACCTGCAATGCAGTGATCTTTTCATATATGGATCCTGCAGTTATCTGAAAGCATGCTACAGGACCAATATAATGTCTCTCTGCACTTAAGCTATTCGCTAAAAGTCATTTAAAGATTTAAGCATACTTGATCGACGTGACCTTGAATGTGAGTCAGAGTCATTCATTTGAACAGACTTGGTAGCCCTTCACCCCAGCATGCTACAGACCTAATATCAACTCCCTTGGACGCTTGGTTATTGAGAGGAAGTCGTTTAAAGATTTTAGCCTTTTTGACTCCTGTGACCTTGAATGTAAGTCAGGGTCATTCATTTGAACAAGCTTGATAGCCCTTCACCCCAGCATGCTACAGACCTAATATCAACTCCCTGGGACTCTTGGTTATTGAGAAGAAGTCATTTAAAGATTTTAGCCTTTTTGACTCCTGTGACCTTCAATGAAGGTCAAGGTCATTCACTTGAACAAACTTGGTAGCCCTTCACCCTAGCATTCTACAGACCCAAATCAACTCCCTGGGACTCTTGGTTATTGAGAAAAAGTCATTTAAAGATTTTAGCCTTTTTGACTCCTGTGACCTTGAATGAAGGTCAAGGGCATTTGTTTGAACAAACTTGGTAGCCCTTCACCCCAGCATGCTACAGACCCAATATCAACTCCCTGGGACTCTTGGTTATTGAGAAGAAGTCGTTTAACGATTTTAGCCTTTTTGACTCCTGTGACCTTGAATGAAGGTCAAGGTCATTCATTTGAACAAACTTGGTAGCCCTTCACCCCAGCATGCTACAGGCCAAATATGAGGTCTCTGGGACTCTTGGTTATTGAGAAGAAGTCGTTTAAAGATTTTAGCCTTTTTGACTCCTGTGACCTTGAATGAAGGTCAAGGTCATTCATTTCAACAAACTTGGTAGCGCTTCTCCCCAGCATGCTACAGACCCAATATCAACTCCCTGGGACTCTTGGTTATTGAGAAGAAGTCATTTAAAGATTTTAGCCTTTTTGACTCCTGTGACCTTGAATGAAAGTCAAGGTCATTCATTTGAACAAACTTGGGAGCCCTTCACCCCAGCATGCTACAGACCCAATATCAATTCCCTGGGACTCTTGGTTATTGAGAAGAAGTCGTTTAAATATTTTAGCCTTTTTGACTCCTGTGACCTTGAATGAAGGTCAAGGTCAATCATTTGAACAAACTTACTAGCCCTTCACCCCAGCATGCTACAGACCCAATATCAATTCCCTGGGACTCTTGGTTATTGAGGAGAAGTCGTTTAATTTCTTTAAGCATATTTGACCCCTGTGACCTAGAATGAAAGTCAAGGTCATTCTTTTGAACAAATTTGATAGCTCTTCACCCCAGTATGCTACAGACCCAATATCAACTCCCTGGGACTCTTGGTTATTGAGAAGAAGTCGTTTAAAGATTTAAGCCTTTTTGACCCATGTGACCTTGAATAAAGGTCAACTTTATTCATTTGAACAAACTTGGTAGCCCTTCACCCCAGCATGCTACAGGCCCAATATTAGGTCTCTGGGCCTTTTGGTTATTGAGAAGAAGTTGCTTGAATGGAAAATTTGACGCCGGACAGACGGCCGGACGACGGACGCCGCGCCACGGCATAAGCTCACTTGCCCTTGGGGCAGGTGAGCTAAAAAGCTTGACCAAGTGCAGTCTACCCCGATTGTGGTCACTCTTGGTCAAACAACACCTTTAGGACAAGCTGAAAGAAACATCTCACATGCAGTCATTAAAAATAACGCGAAAATAAATACCCAGTGAATATTTATATATAATATATATAAGAGGTGCTCTACAATATGATAATAGATAAGTGTGGATAAGACTTGACAAAACATATAATGAAAATGTGGAAACGCGATCGGGACGAATGCTTTATAATATGGGAACACGATGAAGAAAAATTATCAGAATTGAAAGACTTTCTTAATGCATTGGATATAGCGACATCAAATTTACAATCGAATTATAAACAATCAAATACCGTTTCTGGACATACTGGTGAAAAAACAGGTGAAAATATTAAATACCGACATATTTTACAAACCGACAGATTCATATCAGTATCTTCATTTCAGATCAATAAGATCATGTCACCTATCTCAAACCAAACAAGCTTGTAAAATGTATATCCCCTGCTTTCCCCCCTTTTGTGAGGGGGTAATCATATTGTAGGTGAACTCTCTTGAGGTTAGGTTGGAACATGTAATTTTCATGCAGTTGATACAATTAGATCTGACGTTGCCAAAGCTATTGAACTTGGTGGAGTCCTTGTATAAACTTTGAAGAGAACTACCTAGCTGGAAAATATTTCCATCAGTTATTGAGTGGAAAAAGCAGCTTTTCACAAAAAATGACATTTTGCTTTAAAGGGACATCACGGTAAAAACGTTGTAATTTTCATTGAATATACGTGTTTTGTTCCTTTCCAGGTATGTTTCTGTGCTGTCCAAATGTTTACAGTCGATCCCTATGTCCAGCTTGACCACTTGATTTAGTTGGGAATCCCCCTCTAAATTTAGCGCGGAAATTATTTTTAGATCATCACGTGACTGTTTTGAAATCGCGGCAATTAACACAAACACTCGATAGTTTACAAGGCGAAATATTCCATCTGGGATAACGATATTATACAGTGGTTTAAATGTTAAATAACACGTTCTGTATATATTCCGGCACACATATTTATGTGTAAATAAGTGTAAACACTGTACATATAGTATAGTGACAGTAGCGATGTTCTGGTACAGACTGTATAAATATTACTGAGTTTATGTAACTATTACCGAGTTTGTGTATTACCGAGATTGTCATGACCTACTATCCAGCAATCAAGCAGAATACGAGCAGCGTCCGTATTACTGCTGTTTTCATGTTTGAACTGTATTGTACTGCTTCCCCAGTTCAATTCTAGGATTATGTTTGATCCATTTTCCCATTATTCTCTTCATTGCGGAAGCTGTTATCGTTTCCAACCGCAGTCGATTCACATTGGAAGCCATTTTTGTTTCCATGTGTTTTAGTTTGTTGTGCGCATGCGTTTTCGCAGGGTCATGAAATTCACAATTTTGGTAAAGCACCTTAAGACCCTTCCATCTATGAAGAGTATTTGATTCTACCATATCTGAGAGTAGGGAAGAAGATTTTTGAAATTTTAGTCAATTTGACCCTTTTTGGCCCCGCCCACCAGCCCCTGGGGGTCAACTAGGGCCAACATGTACATACCATCAAACTGTCATCATATGCTGATAATTTGAACCAAGTTAGAATGAATTCCAATACAAATCCAACAAATAATAGTCAAAAATGTGATTTCCCTATATAAACTATAGTAAAGTTGACCCCCTCCCCAGGGGCAAACGTGAGACCCCAGGGTCATGAAATTCACAATTTTGGTAAAGCACCTTAAGACCCTTCCATCTATGAAGAGTATTTGATTCTACCATATCTGAGAGTAGGGAAGAAGATTTTTGAAATTTTAGTCAATTTGACCCTTTTTGGCCCCGCCCACCAGCCCCTGGGGGTCAACTAGGGCCAACATGTACATACCATCAAACTGTCATCATATGCTGATAATTTGATACAAGTTAGAATGAATTCCAATACAAATCCAACAAATAATAGTCAAAAATGTGATTTCCCTATATAAACTATAGTAAAGTTGACCCCCTACCCAGGGGCAAATGTGAGACCCCAGGGTCATGAAATTCACAATTTTGGTAAAGCACCTGAAGAGCCTTCCATCTATGAAGAGTATTTGATTCTAACATATCTGAGAGTAGAGAAGAAGATTTTTGAAATTTCAGTCAATTTGACCCTTTTTGGCCCCGCCCACCAGCCCCTGGGGGTCAACCAGGGCCAACATGTACATATCATCAAACTGTCATCCCATGCTGATAATTTGAACCAAGTTAGAATGAATTGAAATACAAATCCAACAAATAATAGTCAAAAATGTGATTTCCCTATATAAACTATAGTAAAGTTTACCCCCTACCCAGGGGCAAATGTGAGACCCCAGGGTCATGAAATTCACAATTTTGGTAAAGCACCTGAAGAGCCTTCCATCTATGAAGAGTATTTGATTCTACCATATCTGAGAGTAGAGAAGAAGATTTTTGAAGTTTTAGTCAATTTGACCCTTTTTGGCCCCACCCCTCAGGCCCCTGGGGGGTGGGGACCATATAATTCACAATTTTGGTTGACCTTCAGCCATAGAAACTTTCTGCCAAATTTCATTGAATTTTGTTAAGTGGTTTTGGAGAAGAAGTTGAAAATGTAAAAAGTTTACGGACGCACGACGGACGACGACGGACAAAAGGCGATTAGAATAGGTCACTTGAGACTTCGTCTCAGGTGACCCAAAAGGCGATTAGAATAGGTCACTTGAGACTTCGTCTCAGGTGACCTAAAAACAGGTGAAAATATTAAATACCGACATATTTTACAAACGGACAGATTCATATCAATATCTTCATTTCAGATCAATAAGATCATGTCACCTATCTCAAACCAAACAAGCTTGTAAAATGTATATCCCCTTTTGTGAGGGGGTAATCATATTGTAGGTGAACTCTCTTGAGGTTAGGTTGGAACATGTAATTTTCATGCAGTTGATACAATTAGATCTGACGTTGCCAAAGCTATTGAACTTGGTGGAGTCCTTGTATAAACTTTGAAGAGAACTACCTAGCTGGAAAATATTTCCATCAGTTATTGAGTGGAAAAAGCAGCTTTTCACAAAAAATGACATTTTGCTTTAACCAAGGGGTCATAATTCTGTCAAATATCATCCGATAAAAGTGGTGATAAAATCAGGTGAGCAATTTAGGCATTTACTGTTGTTACTAAGTTTCAAGAAAATCTGATAATATTTGTTGTCGTTATTGCTGGGAAACATCCAAAAAATACATTTTTTGTTAATCAAGGGGCAATTACGCAGCCAAGTAATGTTCACCAAAAGTGGTGATCGAACTTGGCTGAGCCATTTCGACATTTAATGCTGTTACCAAGTTTCAAGAAAATCCGATCATATTTGTTGCTGTTTTTGCACAGAAAGGAAGTGTGCCAGACGGACCGACCGACGGCCGATCGGCCAAGGTCGACTAGTGGGGTGCAGTGTTTTGTCTGTAAACATGTGGGGTGCACGGCGCAAGTCAATCAGAATTTCAAAATCTGTTTTTTTTATTTCCGTTCATTCTGTCGCTAAAAAAGCACATATGCAGTGAGATTTAATGTTGATTAATGGGTAAACAAGAAAAATACTTTAAAATTTGTCTCCTGTAGGTGAAGAAGATATTTTGATGCAATGAATCGGTGAAGGCAGTGCCCCACAAGGATGTTGAGTGAGTATGGACGGACTGACAGTAATACTTAACCAGAAGATTGTTGTTTGTTGATTTTGTTTTCAATAAACATGTATATATAATTAAAATATTATAAACAAATATATAGAATAGTTGACTGCAAAATGTTTAAAAGGAATTGTCGTGCAAAATGGATTCCTGTGAATTAGGTAGGACTGAGAGAACTGCAGAATATTAGCTTCACAAAATTAAACTATAGAGTACGTAAGTGAAAGTTTGAATGACACTACACAACACTTATGCCAGTTTACTAAAGTTCCCTTGTGTAATTTGGAAATAAAAGTTGTACAACCCGAGTTGCAATTCCAGGATGCTCTAGAAAAAAATAGGAACAATACAAAAATCTCTCCATTATCTGGTCCATGAAGGTGTTTGACTTTTGTAAAATACAATATATATGTTTTGCATTCCCTTTGATTAAGGATTTACAATGCCAAAATAAGTGATGATCCATACTGATGGAATAGGACTGGCCCTATCACTGCCCTCAAACAGGGTAAAACCATTTTGTATTCAGGACCTTAATTAATCTAAGGATGGCATAAACCAAATTATGGAGAAGTTTCATGAAAGAATAGGATTTTTAGCATATAGGTTTATTCACTACTGTTTAACATGAAACTTTTGTTGTGTATAAATATTTGTTGTTTTTGTGGCGGCTATGGAACCATGAAGACAAATACAACAAATATTTTGTATGTGTTGTTATTTCATTATTGGTGCATGGGTTAACCACAAAAGTTTTGCAGCAACAAAATAATTTAAAACCTTCCAACCACAAAATTATGTACACACTGTGACACACACATTTCATGTCATACAATATTGGGAATGCTGTGCCCTTTGAAGTGAACACCTTTGTTTATACAATGCTGTTTTCTGTTGTCAAAGGATGTCCAGATCAAATTAAGTGAAAAACCAATAACTGGAAAACTTTCAGCCACTTTAGACTAAACAAAACAAGAGATCCCAGAGGGAGTTTGGCACCTACCAATGAATGATTTGTATTGGTTCTATGAAAGATGAATCTTTTCTATACTTTTCCCTTCTTTCCATAAATTATTTGATAACAAGGGGAACCTACATATGAAGTCTAATAAAGATCTAAGAACTTACCTAGAAATATTGATAACAAGTTTCAACTGTCAAAATCCAAGATGGCCACCTGTTCCAGATCCAACTCAAAAGTGAATGGGAACAACTAGGGACTGAGGGGAAATTACATATCAAGTTTGAGAACTATTCTTCCAGTTTGTCTTTAAAAATATAGATAACAAACTTTAACTGTCAAATTCAATGTCAAAGACCAAGATGGCTGTCTGTTAGCCATTTTGATTTCTGGATCACCCAAAATTAAATGGGCACAACAAAGAACCAAGCAGAACCCACATCTGAAGTTTGAGAAATATTCTTCAAATACTTCTCACGAAATAGCTATAAAAATTAGCATTTTTTTTTTACAGATTGATGGTGATAGACCACAGATGAAGAGTTGACGTTTGAATGATGAATGGGATGTTATTATTATACAATGTATGTTTTAAATGTTTAGAATTTTTACTATGATCTGCAATCTCTTGCAAAAGGAAAAAAAAATGTTTTACTGGTGATAGATAGCTTGCATTTTACCTGGGAAATTGGCTCACAATAGTACTGATCAATTGTTGAAGATTGGTTGGACTTTCGACGATGATTTGAGCTGTCTTTTTACCAGCTAACTCACGACTTTTGGCAAAGAACAGTACAGATACCTGTGAATAAAAATAAATGAATTTCATTCCTTTAACATTTAAAAATTTATACTGGGTTTGGCTGTTTTTGTAGATCTGTATGTTTTCAAATAAGTAACCCACTAATTTGTCACCTGTTATGGTTATACAGTCCGACCCTAGTGTTTTTAGATTTTACCCTATTTTCCGTATAAGGCTCTGCTTCAAGCTAAATTAAAACATAAATGAACTGCCATGAACAAAGTGAGTTATTTATATATAGGTATATACATATATAAGTGCCACAACCCTAATTGGGTTAAACCCAGGGACTCCATATATTATGTAGTCTCCTCTTTGGAAGCGTGTTCCAGTATATGTATCCTCATCTAGGTCATGTAATATTCTGTCATTCATAAAACTGAATCCCCTAAACCCATTGACACTTACAGATACAATATGGTCAAAATCCATTCACATGATATATGGTAGTTTAATATCATATGTTTTCTGTATTTCCCCTACATAACACGATCCTTCTGGCTCTAGGGATGACTATAGATAAAACATGGAATCTTCTTTAGCCACACAAACAGCTACACTGTACATATTGTCTTTAAAATTTTCACATATTGAGTCATTGTTTTCTCCCTAGGCTTAATACATACTTTATTCATATAACTATCAAATTCCAAGTAGTGCTACATCATTGTGTTTAGCAAATCTACGTTTGTGTGTAGGTAAGAAAGAATATGCCTGTATGCTATAGCCATTCGTTTCAACATTGAAGCAACATCAGTTGACAGCACTGGCTGTGGTGCAATGGTGTCACCTTATATTACCGCGATTTTTCGACTATTTGAAAGGAATGCTTGTGTTATCGGATGTAACCCTTGTTTTGATTAACTAACTATGATGCTTTCTGAATACCAAGCATACCCTGACAACTGTTTACACGGGTAATAACTTAAATAAAGGTAACACCTCTCACCTCTACATCAGCCATGTGTGTACGTATCAGTGTTATCGAGGCGCTTAATTAGCATATCCTCTTCTACCATTTCCAAGCATCTTAGTGATCCTAGTTTCATTTTCTACTGCGCATGTTTGGAATAAAAAGCAGTCGACACATTCAGCTAGAGAAGCAGAGGAAAAGGTACGATGAAAAAATGAATCCATGTCACAGGAAACGTTACGAAGAGCTCGGAACAACTTTGAAATGTATGTTTGGGTAAATTTGTCTCTGAAATTAGTTTAATTAGATAGAAAACGTTTGCAGGTAGCAGTTTGCTGAAAACTAACCCATAGCGGGAAATATGAATTTGTAAACAATGCCAATGGTTAGATTCCTGCTTTACTGTTTAGGCGATATGATGTGGTTCTTGACAGATCCCAAAGTGCTATTCCTGAAATCGCTTTTGAATTTGAAGAAGTTAGCATGAAGTTGTCATTGTATCTCCTTTTATTGTTTTCAATTACAACTGGCATGACATCTTCATGTCTTAGAACTGTCATTAGTGCAATTTATCAAAGCATTTGACATTTGATTTACTGAACAGAAACTCATTGTGGTTAGTAACTTTGCATTTGCAACCCTGGTAAATACTAGCCCCGCAATATACTGCTCGGCTAGAGAGATCTTCTCTTTAGCTCGAATGGTTGAGTGTAATACTAGTAAGCCAGAGGTCCCGGGCTCGATCCCTAGCGAAGGCAGTGATTTATAAATTTAATTAATCATGCACTCTGTTACATTGGCGTCCATGTAGGAACTCGGGAATGATACTCATCCCTGCTTGCAAAAGCATCACTGTTACCCCTGGAAACTCGAGGACCGAGTTCTTTCCTGGATAGGGTCCGGAGTATGTAACCCTGTAAAATACTAGCCACAATATACTGCTCGGCTAGAGAGATCTTCTCTTTAGCTCGATTGGTTGAGCGTAAGACTAGTAAGCCAAAGGTCTCCGAATCGATCCCTAGCGGAGGCAGTGATTTATGAATTTAATTAATCATGCGCTCTGTTACACATGAACAATATAACCTACAATGTAGATAATGATTGTGTTTCATATACCGTATTTGACCTAATAAGGGCGCAGGGCGCGGGTATTTGACAGTGGGGGGCGCCCTTATTAAGATTAGTTATTCTGAAGTTTTATGAAACAGACTATACCTTATAGCAGAATACCCAAGGTTGTGGAAACGGTAAAATATTCAGTCATAAAAATATTCCAGGTGAAGATATCTATTCATTATCATATATTAAGCTTAAACATCACTTGAATACTCCTGTAAACTTGTAAACCATGCCAGCTGATCTTTAGACCAGAGAACGTGTGTTCCACCATTTATGTTCAAATGGAACTCTTTTGTGTTCTATTAATTGAAACAGGTGATTTTCCAGATCATATCAGACATCGTTTTCTTTGACCTAATTATTGATTTACAATGTCTTTTACTAGCTTTCTGTTCTGAACAAATCTTATTTATCAACAAGAATGAAGTCATTGAAGTCATTGATTTGACATCAATGACACTATACTGACTTTATTAGCCGTAATCGTCATTTTTTGACGGAGGCCGAATGACAAAAGAAGAAGTCTTTACTTTATCTTCAAATAAAGATGGTAAGTTATTATGTGTATGTGTGTTTAGTTTTGGGTGCTCTTTGCACTGACATGTCATCTGAAGCCTGTAGGAATACACAAAATGTTAAGAAAACACGTGTTCCAGTTACTTAATTTGCTAAAGAAAATTGAACACATAAAGTAGCAAAATATTTCACATGAATTTTTACTTTTGATCACCATTTTACACCATTTTGACACTCAGTCAAAGATTTATTTCCTTGAAAAAAGGTAGGGGTGCCCTTATTAGGGCAGGCGCCCTTATTAGGTCAAATACGGTATGCTTCCATATTCTAGCAGATGTGATCATACAAACAACTGGAAGCAAATACTTCAGTGGCACATTGGAGTGTTTAAATTCACCAAATTGGCATCATTTATATAAATGCTAATGAACTGATAAAGAGATATGTGTTGCAATAAATTGAAATCATAAAACAGAATCATTTGTGCATTAATAGTCCACATTTCTTATGAAATACCTAGATAATAGTGAAATAACCCCCTGAATCAATTTAGTATTTTAAAGCTTCTGTACCATTAGTTTAAACAACTCACAACTGAACTGTATAAAGTTCAAATATCAAAGAAAAAAACTGTACCGTTGGTTATTTCATTTTCTGTATTTAAGGTGAAATGGAATCACCAAAAATCTAAACCTAAACCTAAGGTTTCAGGGGTCAAATTTGCTTAAAAAACATGACATCTTCTGATTAACATACAGGACTAAAATCAAGATGGTTGGTTGATAGGTTCCCATGATGATATTGATACCTGAGAAAGTTTTCAAAAAGAAATTGCTCTAATTCGTAAGTAATATTTAAATGCCATCTGCTGATTAACGGAAGGACATAAGTCACTAAGTATTGAAAAACATGAGCAATATGTGAACCAATTTTGCCATTTTATTGTACAACTATAGGGACCAATGGAATGCATTTTGAGAAATTGTACTATAAATCAAAACTTAAAATGTATAGTCATGATAGTTATGTAATAAACATTTTATACACATACTAGAATTGAATTGACAAGCAATTAAAAAAACTGAGGAAAACAGTTAACTTGATTATGAGAATTCCTATGTGTAAAGGGCCGAAAAATGGAATATTACCATAGTGATAGTAAGAGTGATACAAGGTTCAATCTTGATTTGTAATCCATTTTGATACATTTCTAATTAAAAGCCACATTAACAAAATTAACCAATAGTAGTGAAGTAAGTTCTAAAAAAATGTTGATAATGATCATTTTCTATATGCAAAGCAGGGTTTGCACTGGGCATTTCATAAATGGGGTCCTTTTCAGATAAAATGGGGTCCCTATGAATAATTTGAATGGAGCTTCAAGAAAAAAATGGGGTCCTTTCAATTTTTCTATGCTTCAAAAGGCTATGGGGATGGCTTCAATGCAAACCTGACAATCCTAAATCCTTGATGAGCAACAATGATTACCAATGATTTGGGGTGAGCTACATATTGCATAAGATATAAAAGAGCTGAATGCTTAAATGGTTGTTTCACTTCAGGGGACATCAAAGAGACCAAAATCATTTGCTATATTATTGCAACATTTTGGATCTTCTATATCTCGATCATCCTTTCTTCTGCTTTTTTTTTCATCACTGTCTGCTTTTCCTCAAATGTTTCTGTGCAATGTTTTGTTTCCAATTGGAAACTGACCCTGTATTTCCCAATTGTTTATAACTGCAGAAAGACATTTCAGTCTTTTAAAAGAAAATCTTTGTGCTTTCAATTAAGTTATAAATAGCTAAATGATTCCTGTATGTTTCAATCACTGAACATCTGTCTCCTTGACTTTACATTGTTTTCTATGTTAACCCCTAGGTATGGCATTCCGAATGAACCTAGCAAAATCTGTGTTGTTTGCATACCTAATTATAAGTAAATAGTTGATCTAAAACCTCACTTGGACATTTTGATCATATTTATGTTGTATGAACACTTTTGTATGTTTCTTGATATTCTTTTTAAAATTATCCTCATCTTTAAGTTATTATCATATGTATAGACCTGGCCAGTTTTACATGTATAGAGATCAAGTGAAGGGGTGCCAACTGTATACAACTGAACACATTTAAGATGGACCAACTTTAGAGAGATCATATGCAGAATTGGTGAGCTATGGAAATCATAGTTATGTAGGAATAGCCAGTTATATATCACATATGTGAGGAGCCAGTTGTAAGAAGATTGCATGTGAGAGTGGCAAGTTGTATGGAGATCATGTATGAGAATAACCACTTCTATGGAGATCATGTTTGAATGTGCCCTACAGGTTGTATAGAGATCACATGTAGGAGAAGCCAGGTGTATGGAGATCACACGTTGGAAGTAGCATGTGAGAAAGTGGCCATTTGTATGGTAAATCATGTGTTGGATTGCCCATTTGTATGCAGAATGGAATATCAAATATGGAAGGGACTAGTTGTATGGAAATCAGGTGATGGAGTGGGCAGTGGTATGGAGATAACGTGCTGGAGTGGCCAGTTGTATGGTGATTATGTGTAGATTAGAAGTGGCCAGTTGTATGGTGATTATGTGTAGAAGTGGCCAGTTGTATGGTGATTATGTGTATAAGTAGCCAGTTGTATGGTGATTATGTGTAGAATTGGCCAGTTGTATGGTGATTATGTGTAGAAGTAGCCAGTAAGAAGTAGCCAGTTGTATGGTGATTATGTGTAGAAGTGGCCAGTTGTATGGTGTTTATGCATGTGTAGAAGTAGCCAGTAAGAAGTAGCCAGTTGTATGGTGATTATGTGTAGAAGTGGCCAGTTGTATGGTGATTATGTGTAGAAGTGGCCAGTTGTATGGTGATTATGTGTAGAAGTGGCCAGTTGTATGGTGATTATGTGTAGAAGTGGCCAGTTGTATGGTGATTATGTGTAGAAGTGGCCAGTTGTATGGTGTTTATGTGTAGAAGTGGCCAATTGTATGGTGATTATGTGTAGAAGTGGCCAGTTGTATGGTGATTATGTGTAGAAGTGGCCAGTTGTATGGTGATTATGTGTAGAAGTAGCCAGTTGTATGGTGATTATGTGTAGAAGTGGCCAGTTGTATGATGATTATGTGTAGAAGTGGCCAGTTGTATGGTGTTATGTGTAGAAGTGGCCAATTGTATGGTGATTATGTGTAGAAGTGGCCAGTTGTATGGTGATTATGTGTAGAAGTGGCCAGTTGTATGGTGATTATGTGTAGAAGTGGCCAGTTGTATGGTGATTATGTGTAGAAGTGGCCAGTTGTATGGTGATTATGTGTAGAAGTGGCCAGTTGTATGGTGATTATGTGTAGAAGTGGCCAGTTGTATGGTGATTATGTGTAGAAGTGGCCAGTTGTATGGTGATTATGTGTAGAAGTGGCCAGTTGTATGGTGATTATGTGTAGAAGTGGCCAGTTGTATGGTGATTATGTGTAGAAGTGGCCAGTTGTATGGTGATTATGTGTAGAAGTGGCCAGTTGTATGGTGATTATGTGTAGAAGTGGCCAGTTGTATGGTGATTATGTGTAGAAGTGGCCAGTTGTATGGTGATTATGTGTAGAAGTGGCCAGTTGTATGGTGATTATGTGTAGAAGTGGCCAGTTGTATGGTGATTATGTGTAGAAGTGGCCAGTTGTATGGTGATTATGTGTAGAAGTGGCCAGTTGTATGGTGATTATGTGTAGAATTGGCCAGTTGTATGGTGATTATGTGTAGAAGTGGCCAGTTGTATGATGATTATGTGTAGAAGTGGCCAGTTGTATGGTGTTTATGTGTAGAAGTGGCCAGTTGTATGGTGATTATGTGTAGAAGTGGCCAGTTGTATGATGATTATGTGTAGAAGTGGCCAGTTGTATGGTGATTATGTGTAGAAGTGGCCAGTTGTATGGTGATTATGTGTAGAAGTGGCCAGTTGTATGGTGATTATGTGTAGAAGTGGCCAGTTGTATGGTGATTATGTGTAGAAGTGGCCAGTTGTATGGTGATTATGTGTAGAAGTGGCCAGTTGTATGGTGATTATGTGTAGAAGTGGCCAGTTGTATGGGCATCACATGTGGGAGTTGTATTATGAGATGACATGTCGGATTGGTCAGCTGTATGGAAAACATGTGTAGGAGTGACCAGTTGTAATGATACCACATATGTGACCAGTTTTATAGAGGTCACATATATATTATTTCGCCTCATTTTATGGAAATCACGTGTGACAATGGCCAGTTATATAGAAAGATCACGATAGTGTCCAGTCGTATATAGGTCTCGTGTGAGAGTGGCAAGTTAGAGAGGTCACGTGTTTGAGAGACCAACTATATGGAGATCTGGTATATAGGTCTCGTGTGAGAGTGGCAAGTTAGAGAGGTCACGTGTTTGAGAGACCAACTATATGGAGATCATGTATGAGTTGTCAGTTGTAGAGAGATCCGGGAGTGTCCAGTTGTATATATATGTAATAGAATAAAAAGTCAAACACAGATCTGCTGTCTCCCTAGTACTTTCGCGGCTATATCGTGCCGCTCTTCAGGGGAGGGAGACAGCAGATCTGTGTTTGACTTTTCATTTTATAATTATTTACCATCACATGGATACTTTAACTTTATTCTATATATATATATATATGTCACGTGTAGGAGTAGCCGATTATATGGACATATGGGAGTTGTCAGCAATACAGATCACTTTTAGTGTAACCAGCTGTTTATAGAGCATATATATATTGGAGTTTTCCATCCATCCAATAGATATCTTAGTTAGAATGACCACCTGTTTGTTGTATATATGACACATTTAAGATGCCATTTGATGACCACCCACTTATTTAAGCAGCTGATCGCTTGTTTGGAAACAGCCTGTCAAAGACAAATAATTCTGTTGGTGCATTATTTTTTCTGACAGACACCTCTTTTATATAAACTAAGGTAAACTATAATCTAGATACCGTATAACTATGTTAGAGAGGCTTCATCTTGTTTCCTTTGCTTCCATTTCCCCATGTCTTAATAAGACAAGCTGTTTTAATATGAGTGATCAACTCTCCAGGACATTTAAGATTTTAGTTTTAAATCCAATTGAAAATAGATTGACTTTGAAATGGAATATAGTTTATTGTGGATTACGCATATAGTCAACAGACCATATGCACTAACAACTATTTCGTAGTACATGTATTTCAATTACTTTTTAAGTTTCTATTTTACTACAGCAACTATAACACTTGACTACCAGTACAATTCAATATTAATCACTTTTGAATCAAACCGTTTTGAAAAGACTACTTCTTCAAAGATAGTTTATTTTACCAATGCATGTTGTATTGTCCAACCTGTCGTGGAGATCTGACGTGAAAGAAGTCGTGTTTTGATCCCAATGCAAATATGTCACCACCTTCCCTTAACACTATTTGTTGTTGGTTTCTATTGTGATATGTTATGCTTGGTTTACCAAACTCGATAGCAAACGGATACCCAGATAAAGTTTACATTGACAAGGTATACACATATCTATTAGCAGTATGTTAAATAATGTAGTGCATTTTGTATGTGTATACCGCCATGCGTATGCATAATCACTTTCAGACTTGTGGAACACAGCAATTATCAATACAGAGGGACCCACTATTCCTGTGTAAATTTGACATCCTATTGGATCTATAACATTTAACTGTAGATTTGTTTTGTTCTGTAAAATAGTTGCTTAAAAGGAAAAGACTGGAATATTAAATTGGTGTATAAAAGAAATAATAGGTTAATTCTGGGTGTTTAAAAGTCCAAAGCCATTATGTGGGGCGCAAGTTTGAATTCAATAAGCTTGTGTGCGACGCGTTATGTTCGGGGTTCTGCTATGACAATGAATAGAACACAGCATATATTTTTATGATTGGGACTTATACACAGACCAAATGAACCAATGCTTTTCAGTTGTTATTCCATGTGTACTGGATCGTTGATATTGTGAATAGTTTACCTCTATTGTCCATGGTGTGACTGGACGAGTACCGAAAGTGAATCATCTTATAATTTATATCTTCACTATTTTGTACGTGGTGAAAATAATTTGAAAGGTAACTTGTTTTCCATAGGGTGTCGACGGCGACTGCATTTGGGTGTTTAAAACTTTGTTTCTAGACGCAGGGATTTGTAACTTGGAGAGGATCGCTGTATTGATCGAGACATTTATAGGTAAGTCAATAATCTATACGTGTATTTTATCGCACTACTCTGTAGAAGAATTCACAATGTTACTTATGTATTGTCGAATCTCCTTCATGTTTATATTGTTTTTTGTTTGTTATAAATAGTTGTTGGTTTCAAGTTGGAATTTGTTATTTTCGTTTTTGAAATTATAAAACTAAGTGTGGCGCTGGATAAGAAGTTTATCTTGTGCCTTGTCATATGATGCCACATTTTTAGAGCAGCGGCATATTTAAGAATATTCAATACTGGTTAATATAATGCATGTGTTGACAAACTATGATCGAAAGATCAGCCAGCGTGACCAATGAATTAGTGAATGATAATTAAATTCAATATCTTCAGGGGAAATGTTCTGTAGCTGTTTTGACACGAAATGAATATTAAAAGGATACCAACTTTGACAATAGTTATGAATTGCAAATTTAAAGAAAAAAAGTTCAATTTAATGTTTAAAAGTATTGACTATATCTGATATAAATAATCGATAGGGATGATAAAGGAAGGTGATAGTCACATAAGAGTCTCTGAATTTTCTATCGTTTTAAGCTGTTGCCTTGGTTATAATATACATCTATCAGGTGGTACAAGTATAAACATGAGACAACGTGTATACAATTTGTAATAATAAGTTAAATATGTAGCTGTGAGTTTAATATGCTACATTAAATAATTAAATCATGGATAAATAATGCACCATCCTTGATATATTCTCTCTTTTCCTTGACCAGCCTTCTCCTTAAAGTATCTTCCCTGTTAAGCTGTTCCTTCAAAAATTCATAAACAAAATCTACTGCTAGAGTAGATCCATGAGACTGACCCATCCATTAAGCCATATCGACTGTGCAGATCTTCTCTTGTAAGCGGTGGTATGTTTATACTTGCATCCATTCCATGGTTTCTATAATGATGTCAAGTGTACCATGTCTACATCCATAATGTAACATCCAACACCATGTCAGCCATTGTGATGTAGCATGGATCTCATTTCCTAACGTCAAATTAAAAAGTACTCCTGTCAGTTGTACCATTGAGTGTCTCCCTGGTACGTTGTAGCTTCCGCGTTCTTAAATATCAAGAGCGGCATTCATGCCAATTTTCACGCCACTTTACCATCTTTCTGCAATTGTGTTAATTATGCTAAATATCATGTGATCCTCTTCGTTTTGAATATTTTTAATGCAATATTTCTATATTATGTGTAGTATATATGATTGTACAACACCCAATGCAAAATGTTTGATGCCATTGACACATTCGTAAGTTCGATATGCCACACTTCCGTCAAGTGCACTATTTCTAATACTATGCCAAGTTATGCGGTCCCCTTAATAAATGTCATTGCCATCTCAAGCAAGTTTAATTGTTAGGGAAGAACTGCATGAAGTTTCAGCTTATTCAGTCAAAATAGGAAACTGAATTTATTGGGTGGGAACCAATTTTCTATGAATAAAATGGGCCGCGGTGGCCGAGTAGTTAAGATGTCCCGTCACTATTTCACTAGTCCTACACCTCTTGGTTACGAGTTTGAAACCCACGTGTAGCAGTTGCATTGTACTGACCATAGGCCGGTGGTTTTTCTCCGGGTACTCCGGCTTTCCTCCACCTCCAAAACCTGGCACGTCCTTAAATGAAACCGGCCGTTAATAGGACGTAAAACAAAATAAACCAAAGTCATTGACTATTTTCTATGACGAGTATATAGCACCCATGGTTCTTTGTAAATTACTGTCCATGATTAAATTACCGTTCCTTGCATTGTTTGAAAGTTGAAAGTTGTGTTAGACTGTAGATCCCATGTGTGAATTTTAATTTATATGCTATGTACCATTTACCCACTGATATGTTCCTCTGAACTGGTACTCTTGTGATTTGTTTTACTGACAACAATTGTTTTTGTATGTAATCGCTATAGCACCAATTTGGTTTCGTTTACCTTTTGGCTGTTTGTATTGATTTTTCTGTATCTAAAACATGCCTGTTTATTAAGAGATGGTTACAGGAGCTGTGTTATCATTGACAATAAAGACGTAAACTATCTGTTAACAAAAGACATTTAAAGTGTGAATCGGTGACGACTTGGAAGGGCACAGTGGAGAGTGTATTAACACTTCTCTAAGGAGCAACAGTGTAAGAGTACTCCCCGGAGTTATTAAAGGTGTCATACTGTCCAGCTTTACGACTGTACTTTGTAACTCTGTACATTAAAATCAAATAAAATGTCCACATTTCACAAAGACTTCACACATACTTAACAGCATACAGGCCTATCTCCAATATAACTAAGTTTGTATTTCACATGGATAGTGAACTGGAAAGGTGGATCTCAACAAATAGGTTTGTATTGATCTTTATCCTACGCTACACAGAAAATTAAGTAAATTTTATACTCGTCTTCACCCGATATACCTTATACAGCAAATAAAATGTGATAGTCAGTTCTCTATACACCTACCAGAATGACATGAAAGTGTCTGTATGTCAATAGTGGCGGACAATTATTTCATCGGCATCACAGCTGAACTTTTCAATGTAAATATAATACGAATGAATATAGCATTACCTGTATCATATTGAATTACAAGGTTAGCCTTTCTGCACGATATCCAAAATATCGTATATAATATGTTATTTAGAACTCGGTGTCACAATAACTGCGTATAGACTGTCCTGTTCAAACAAGTGTTGATGAGACTTTTTTATATATCCCATTACAGTGTGAGTATACATACTAGAAAGACGGTATACATTAAACATATTTCTAACAAAACGCAATCAGATTGTGCTTTGGTTTGAATCGTCGTAAAGGCAAATACCCACGGGAGTGCTTTCCAATATTGCATAGTAAGCCTTCATCCTCTGTGGATACATTTTAATCCATTTGAATAATGGCACGGTTCAGAACATACAGATATGGGCTAGGCGCGTTCTTTGAAATCCAATATTGAAAAGTGTGAAGTTTTAATGAATTATGGATCTATTCTACTTCTCCATCTAAATCTTGACGTTTTTGAAAGTCCTCTGTCGGCTCCTATATCTATATCAACATCGCAGATGCAGTTTAATTCATTTTTGGCTATACTGTATCTAATTCTCAATTTGTATTGCAACGTGCTATCTTTCTTATCATCAAAATATAGTCTTTCAGAAGTAAGCAGACACTCGAAAGTTATATTGTAAGGCTGCATTTTCTGTAAAGGCGGATACCACGCAGAAGTGATTTCGAATGTTATTGGTTTCCTATGTAAGAATGCGTTCTCAGTATAGGCAGACACAATTCGAAAGTGTTTTTCCTATGTTGTAATGGAATCATGCATTCTTTATACAGGCAGATACTACGCAAAAGTGATTTCGAATGTTATATGTTTTCTGTAAGCCTATATTCTCTGTATAGGCAGACACTTCGAAAGCGTTGAACGCCTGTATACTTTATATAGGCAGATATCATGCAGGAGTGATTTCCTATGTTACGCTGTAGGTTTCCTATGTAAGCCTGTGATCTCTGTATGCTTTCCAGCGGTATATTGTAAATTATAATTGTGCACTAGCTACATACGCGGAAAGTGTTGGTACGTTTCCTTTAAACGTTCAGGGCTTTTCTTATCAATTGAATAAATGTTATGAAGTAACGTTTTCCCTTTGATTCATTCATTAATTCACTTTAATGACGTGTGTGTGTTTAACATACAAAATTAACCTTCGATTCCATCTCCAGCATAGAGGACTTCATAGCATGCAAAACGTGTCTCTTCCATCTTCACGTCCCCAACAGAGACATGTCATATCCAGACGTTTGTCTTTGGAGATACTCACAAAAGAAAATAAATTTTAAGTGCTCTTCCATATCCTCCTCGTGTCCTCAACACTTGTCTTGCTCAACCCAGCTCAAAAGACATCATAACTTATAAGCTAGGTCTTCAATCAATCTAAGTGTCCATTGTATGTGATCTAACTCACGCTTTCTGCTCTATCACATTCCGTTGTTATTTTAAGCTTACTAAACAGCTCTTCCATTTTGTATACATGTGTGCTGCATCTGATGTCCCTGGTTAAGGTTAGTTGGTATTCATAGGGAATATAGCTAAAAATCGTATTTATGAGAAATTACAGCTTACCTTTTCATCAATAATGTACTCAATTTTTCATTTTGAACTGATTTTGAGCTTATTATATGGGAATATTTGTCGGATTGTTTTCATTGTAGTTTCAGATTAAAAATGTGGATGCAGATATATATATATATAATATCACGGAAATATTGTTTTATTTCCATGCTTGTCTGTCATACAGTACTTGCTAAATGATAATAGAGTATCTGTGTAAACTGCGTCTCACATTTTCCCTTGAAACTCGAGGCGAGATAATATCTTACATACGCAGCATTTTGTCAGAATCGTTGGAAATGATGGTGAAACTCTAGATAATCCTCTATGTAATATGCCATTCTTTATGCAGACTATCGGCATGATATAATTTTGTATGCATAAGCAAGTAATTAAGCCTGTTATTTGAGTTACTATGTCTTTGGGTTACTATGGTACTAACTGAATCGATGTATTGGAGGTCCCTCGCTTTATATATACCTATTCATACCCACGGTTGAATGCGAGGTGTCATACACGTATTCTTTAATTATATATAAGTATTGATTATTGAGCTTAAGAGCCGAAGCTGCTGCTATGATCAGTATTCATGATGAATAAAAGCTCAAACGATTTTCATAGACTTTATTTACATACTTTTTATATGGATTTAACTGTAGTAAAGTTGGTTAGCTTCATTGCTCTGATGGCTTATTTGAATTTAGAATGAAACTTTTTATATGGATTTAACTGTAGTAAAGTTGGTGAGCTTCATTGCTCTGATGGCTTATTTGAATTTAGAATGAAACTTTTTATATGGATTTAACTGTAGTAAAGTTGGTGAGCTTCATTGCTCTGATGGCTTATTTGAATTTAGAATGAAACGAAAACTCAGTGTTATATTTATTTTCAAAAACGCATTCAAATGTGATGTTGAATTTTATTTTATATAATATCAGAAACACTCAAACTACATATGAAACTTGTATAAATGTTGTCTGAAAAACTAAAACGTCATACTGCATACCACGTAGGGATAAAAGACAAGGGTTTTTACTTCGCAAACATCCTTAATTGATTAAAAGAATCGTACATTTTTCACATAAAAAAGTCGATATTCCTTGGTCTACATTAAACAATGGTTGTCATATACATTGCGTAATACGAAATGCATACTTGCTTTGAAAGTAGTAGGTAAAATGATTCTAATTCAGCCTCTGCAAACACCAAAAAGAATTAGAATATTCAGAGAATATTTTGTTATAATTATGCATCAATCCAAATTGCAGAATTGCTTTAACTAAATTACTAGTATAATCTTTATTTCACTTTGCAATGGCGTTTGTTCACAGTTTCTATCCCAGAATCTGTAAAATTGCACATGACAAGAAGAACGTTCATGGTTTTGAAATAAGCGTATAAAGCCAAGGTTGATCGTTTCGTACTTAAAAGAAAAACTAGTTAATTTTCATGGACCTAATGTCCCCGCGAAAGTTGACCGTGTGAAAATTGTAATATTTACAGTACCGAAGTGTGAACCACACAAATTTCGATGAAAATTGGACGTATTATGAGAAATTATATCTTACGGGGAAATTGAGGATTGATATTCCGTAAAGCTGTTTTATAACGACAGGCGACATGAAAATTGATGTTAAATCCATGCTATGTCACTTCCCTAATATGGGTACTGTAGTAGTGACAAGGAACTCGTGTGACACTCAAATGTCATAGAAGGAAATAGAAAATCTCCCTTTGTATCGACCATACAATGTTGTTATAATCCTTGTCAATCTGCATCTGTTGAAACTCCATGTTTTTATAAGCATTTGGTATCTATCATCAGAATGTTGGATGTTTCGATTTTATTATCAAGAAATTGAAAATTGTGCCCTGCTTAACGAATCATTAACGCACATCTGCTATTTGATAGGTTCCTGCGTTTGACTTATTAAATATTCAGTATGGAACAACTGAACCCATCGTTGTATTGGTGACAAGTTGTTATCATTTTAAACACATGAATTCGATTGCTTAAGCCAGTAGTAACAATACACTGACACATACGTATCTAATTCAGAATCGATAAAACAGGTAATAATAGTTTCAATGGAGATCTTTATCAAAATAAAAGAATACAAACAGATGTCGGGATTATCTTGTAGTTTTATCATGATTGTAAACTGTTTCAATGCTATCAAGTCTGTAAGAGGTATCAGAGCTGGACGTTTCGTCAGGTTATAAATTCTATCCCAAAGCCGTATCAGAGTTATATGATAACTAGTTGACATCTGTGTCAGGGTTTAAAGCCGAGATTATATCAGCAATACTATCAAGGCTGCTAGCAGTTTCTGGTTATATCCGGAATATCGGGTGTAAGCGATGCCAGGGCTGTACGAATTATAAACTGTACCTTGTTTGAAAACTGCGCCACAGTTGAAAACTCTACCATGGTTGTTAACTGCCGCCAGGGTTATCAACTGTATTAGGGTTGTTAACTCTAGCAGGGGTATAATCTGTAGCAAAGTTGTAAAA
Source organism: Pecten maximus (assembly GCF_902652985.1). Lineage (NCBI taxonomy): Eukaryota > Metazoa > Mollusca > Bivalvia > Pectinida > Pectinidae > Pecten > Pecten maximus. The sequence continues at coordinate 14,882,541 of NC_047023.1, read as the reverse complement.
TCTAGTAGGGGTATAAACTGTACCAAAGATGCTAATTGCATCAATGTTGAAAGCCCAATCAACGCTTTTTAGCTCACCTGGACCGAAGGTCCGGTGAGCTTATGTCATGGCGCAGCGTCCGCCGTCGTCCGTCGTCCGTCAACATTTGCTTCAAATCGCTACTAGTCTAAAAGTTCTTATTGGATTTTGACCAAATTTGGCCAGAAACATCCTTGGCAGAAGGGGGACAGATTTTGCATAAATGGTGACTCTGACCCCCGAGGGGCCAAAGGGGCGGGGCCCAATAGGGGAAATAGAGGTAATTCCTTTAAATCGCTACTAGTCATAAAGTTATGAATGGATTTGAACCCAATTTGGTCAAAAACATCCTTGGCAGAAGGGGAACAGATTTTAGATAGATGGTGACTCTGACCCCCGAGGGGCCAAAGGGGCGGGGCCCAATAGGGGAAATAGAGGTAATTCCTTTAAATCGCTACTAGTCATAAAGTTATGAATGGATTTGAACCCAATTTGGTCAAAAACATCCTTGGCAGAAGGGGAACAGATTTTGCATCAATAGTGCCTCTGACCCCCGAGGGGCCAAAGGGGCAGGGTCCAATAGGGGAAATAGAGGTAATTCCTTTAAATCGCTACTAGTCATCAGGTTATGAATGGATTTAAACCCAATTTGGTCAGAAACATCCTTGGAGGAAGGGGAACAGATTTTGCATAAATTGTGACTCTGACCCCAAAGGGGCCAAAGGGGCGGGGCCCATAAGGGGAAATAGAGGTAATTCCTTTAAATCACTATTAGTCATAAAGTTATGAATGGATTTGAACCCAATTTAGTCGGAAACATCCTTGGGGGAAGGGGAACAGATTTTGCATAAATGGTGGCTCTGATCGTAAAGGGGCCAAAGGGTCGGGGCCCAATAGGGGAAATAGAGGTTATTCCTTTAAATCACTACTTGTCATAAAGTTATGAATGGATTTGAACCCAATTTGGTCAAAAACATCCTTGGGGGAAGGGGAACAGATTTTGCATAAATGGTGACTCTGACCCCCGAGGGGCCAAAGGGGCGGGGCCAAATAGGGGAAATAGAGGTAATTCCTTTAAATCGCTACTAGTCATAAAGTTGTGAATGGATTTGAACCCAATTTGGTCAGAAACATCATTGGGGGAAGGGGAACAGATTTTGCATAAATGGTGACTCTGATCCCAAAGGGGCCAAAGGGGTGGGGCCCAATAGGGGAAATAGAGGTAATTCCTTTAAATCGCTACTTGTCATAAAGTTATGAATGGATTTGAACCCAATTTAGTCAGAAACATCCTTGGGGAAGTGGAACAGATTTTGCATAAATGGTGTCTCTGACCCAAAGGGGCCAAAGAGGCAGGGCCCAATAGGGGAAATAGAGGTAATTCCATTAAATCGCTACTTGTCATAAAGTTATTAATGGATTTGAACCCAATTTAGTCCGTAGGGGAAGGGGAACAGATTTTGCATAAATGGTGCTTCTGACCCCCGAGGGGCCAAAGGGGAGGGGACCAATAGGGGAAATTGAGGTAATTCCTTTAAATCGCTACTTGTCATAAAGTTATGAATGGATTTGAACCCAATTTAGTCGGAAACATCCTTGGGAGAAGCGGAACAGATTTTGCATAAAAGGTAACTCTTACCCCCGAGGGGCCAAAGGGGCAGGGCCCCATAGGGGAAATAGAGGTAATTCCTTTAAATCGCTACTAGTCATAAAGTTATGAATGGATTTGAACCCAATTTGGTCAGAAACATCCTTAGGGGAAGGGGAACAGATTTTGCATAAATGGTGCTTCTGACCCCCGAGGGGCCAAAGGGGAGGGGACCAATAGGGAAAATTGAGGTAATTCCTTTAAATCGCTACTTGTCATAAAGTTATGAATGGATTTGAACCCAATTTAGTCGGAAACATCCTTGGGAGAAGCGGAACAGATTTTGCATAAATAGTGGCTCTGACTCCAAAGGGGCCAAAGGGGCGGGCCCAATAGGGGAAATAGAGGCAATTCCTTTAAATCGCTACTAGTTATAAAGTTAAGAATGGTTTTAAACCCAATTTGGTCAGAAACATCCATGGGGGAAGGGAAACAGATTTTGCATAAATGGTGGCTCTGACCCCGGAAGGGCCAAAGGGGCGGGGCCAAATAGAGGAAATATAGGTAATTCCTTTAAATCGCTACTAGTTATTAAGTTATGAATGGATTTGAACTCAATTTAGTCGGAAACATCCTTGGGGGAAGGGGAACAGATTTTGCATACATGGTGACTCTGATCCGAAAGGGGCCAAAGGGGCGGGGCCCAAAAGGGGGAATAGAGGTAATTCCTTTAAATCGCTACTAGTCATAAAGTGATGAATGCATGTTCTAAAAACAATTCTTGAGATCTTTCAGACCTTAGAGAGTCTGGACTTCATTAATCTTTAAAGCAGTTAGGATTCCCACACTGTAACCATTTATAGCATTGTTTGAGATTTACAAATAAAACAAATTGAATATGAACAATATTTTGACATTTGGTCTAATCCAACCAGGTGAGCGATACAGGCCCCATGGGCCTCTTGTTCTGGTTTAGAAGCAGAACTAGTTTTAAGATGAACCATTGTAATGTTTTTGCTTGGTTTTGGTATAGGAATCTACATATCAGCTTTTTTTCGAATTGAAGTTGGTTTGCTATATCATTTTATGATATAGCATGACCAGATTTGTGGTAATTTCAAATCGTGGTTACTAAACGTTTTTCTAATTATATATAATTTAGTCAATCAGCTAGTTAATTTTTGTTTCCATACAATTTTCGCTGAAAAATGACTCGCCAATTCCCAACAGATCCATAGACGACCTAATTGAATTTCAGCTAATGGGTACAAAATGATGGACACAGCTAATTTGATCTCTGTTGCATTGGGTTATAACACCAGCGCGACTTTTACCTAATGATATTATTAATGAGACTCAATTTAGATGAACACGTGACTGCCTTCCTGTTCTTTATTGATTTAGTCCTTTGTATTGACATCCATATTAGTATTCTATATGGTACATTTCATATTATTGATCAGGTCCTTCCAAGTCATACTAATTATTCTATTATTTAGAATGTAGCTACAGTTTGTATAAATAATCTAATCCATCGCTTGTTAATGTGTTTGTATGCTGCGTTTTACTAATCGTAAAATGTATATGTAATTTAGCTTGTCTAAATTGAACTTTAAATAATTTAGTGTACATCTTCATGTCTTTTTTGTACTTTGAAGCATAAAAATCTGGCTCAAATACTGTTTGTTAATGCTATTTTGTACTTCCGTGGCCAAGTCGTTTGAAAGATTCTGTTTAAAACAATTTTAATTCATATACCTTTAGTATACAATCTCAGTACATGTAAATGTTTCAATATCACTGTCCTTCATAGCCAGTTTATTTCGAAAGTCTGAATATTTTTTTCAGAAACACCGCATTGCTAATGTGTTTGTTCAAACAACACGTTTGGCGTGAATGAGTGTTATTCATCAAACAAATCCAACAAACGTAAACGGTTAATCTTTAGAATAAACTTTAACTCTCTGGGTATAATAAAGACATGGTTGAAACGGACATGTACATGTGTCCTGATATTTTGGCGAACAGCGAAGCTTTAGTTTCGTCAAACTTTTGGTAAATTTATGTTAATCCCGATTTATGATTTATATTTCACTGCTCTTGTTGTTTCAAAATCTCAAAACTGCATTACTGTATACGCGGTCATCATAACCTATAGCACGAAAATAATGTTTTCAATGCATGGTTGTGTGGAATTTATACCCGCGCACTAAGTCCGACTGGGACAACTGCAAAATATGAACCCCGTAATTTAACAACTATACAGTATGTGACCATGCTCTTAGCTAGCTTTTAATTGTTGCTATTGTCCATATCTTCATTTGAATTTAATCATTGTTTTCTTGTACATAAACAAAGTGTATATGTTGATAAACTGGTATTTCTGTAGATTTTATATTATTTATCATTGTTACACCCCTCCTTTCTTGTCACATATTCTAACTTCTGGATTGTGTTTTCTGCCAATGTAAGACAGTTGAGTGACGTTGTTATCATGTTTGCCATTTATGTCATTTAGCAAGAACTTGCAGTTTTATCCTTTTGCATTAATAGTAACTCATAGTAAAATGAAAACAATCTTTATCAGTGTCAATTAGGCATTAGTGGTTCTCTCTTATGTGCGAAGAGTTTGTATAATCATTAACACTAAACCGATTAAAAAACTTTTATACAGTATTGATTTGGTTTTTTAAGAGAACTTTCCATTCGTAGACTGATGGGAACAACGTATTTATAATGATTATCCGTCATGGTGAACATTACGTCATTCTGTTTGATCATCAGTGATTTGGAGCATGATGAAGAAATATGACATTTAATTATTGTGTATTCTATATGCTAATGATTTAGTACAAGCTCATACGTATTGCTCATGTTTACTTCATATCATAATTATTATTCTGACACAATCACGATGTAACGTAGTCATAATATCGGACGTTATTGCATAGTTATTAGGATGTAGTGAAGCAATAACCTTTGTAAAATTCAAATTGCTTTTCGCTCATCCCTATTTCAAAAATCTGATAACACGTTTTATGATCTATGTGCTTTAATATCTAAGCCATGCATCTTGGATTATGTGGCGCACTAAAATCCAATGATTGCATATTCATTCCTCAAACTTTCAAAGAAATTCACTTGGTTGGCGATTAGCTGGTCTTAGCATTTGACATTTGGGTTTGGAATTCTTGTGCCCCTTGCATCACTATCACAGGTAATCATCTTCATTCCAACACAGTGACTGCCATATTGGATACAGCGTTACTGAGCCTAGCGAAGAATAGCTATAACCTGCCGTAAACGATGCATGCTTAATTTGTCAATACTATGGCACACCACAACAAAACGATCTCTCAATTATTGATGTGTGAATATAGCAAAATAACAATGTAGTTGACGGTGAAGGTAATTCAGATCTATGTGTGTATATATGTATATGAGTATAAACCATGACGAGATGTAATGAGTTTTCATCATACGTATTGTTTTATTGATAAATCGTCCAATTGTTAATCGTATAGATTTGCTAGATAAACGTCATTTCCTGTATTGCTGTTATGTCGGCGTCCACTTTAGCCAGTTTTGCACTTAACCAGTTTTATAATTGAAGAAGGCGTTTGCGTCATTGTTTCCATTCATTCTCCAAGAATATCCTGTAGAGATTAACAGACGGAAGTATACCATCCAAACTGCACAAGCTAATAATTTACCCAATGACAACTATGAAAGCACAATTTGTGTGTGAGCTTCACCGCCAGGGCGTATATTAGCAGAAGCGATATAATTCAACTGGGTGATCGATGGTTTCTACTGGCAGATATATACCTGTAGACTTGTCACCTGCCATTGTTTGAGCTCCTGATATGAATATGTAGGGCTTACGTCTAAGCATTAGATCGATATCTTTTTATTTTGTTTTACATACCATTTATGTTCCTGCATCAATTTGCTACCAATACGTGGCCAATAGCTCCATGTGACCCTCATCATGCAAGAGTCAATATGACCGATTTAGCCCCACTTGGAAACCATGAGTGTGTCTTCTCTTAACGGCGTTTCACGAACAGACAGACATTTTGGAACATACTATCAGCGAAAATGTGTATCTTTACGTAAAAGTGTTAATGGTGGTGTGAATCCGTCTACTTCGACTGTACCGGTGGCAGATTCTAACTTTAAAAGGTATGAAATGTGTCATAATACTTCCCAAACCAACTTGTTGGTAGGCGCTGTGTATTTCACCAAGAGTTGTTCGTTTGATATCATCTGTCCTTTTTTGACAACATTCTTACGCGTTACATGCTTTTGGTAAGAGAAAAAATGTTGTCTTTGATTGTTTAGTTATATTTTCATTGTTTCCCTAACTTGAGATAAAAATAAGTTATTTGTACTTCTAATCGGTATTTCTTTTTGTCTTCATGACTCGGTGTATTGAAGAGTAGTTTTTGATGATGAAGCAAATTCTTCAAATACATGACATTTCCGACGTTACCTGATTTCCATATTTACTGATGGTATGAAGCAATCTTTTGTCATACCATTTGTATGACATTTACTCTTGATTTATAGGTGTTTCATTGCTATCTAATATTATGTATCCCTTGTTGGTATGTACAGTAGTCATGGATGGCGTAAGTTCTTTGTCCCTCCCCCACCATACCGATGCGAATGCCTAGCGTTACAGTAGCAGTGATCACCTGTAATGGTGCTTGACAATCGGCTGTACAAATCAATGAACAAATGAGTTCTCTTTTTATTGCCATCTACAACATTCTATTGCATTTATGTAGACAGTTCTGTCGCATGGTCAGCAATTTGTTGGTATCTGTCAATATTGATTTCGGACAAATATCCATTAAATGATAAGATGTAATTTACAAATACAGGTATTCATTTTAGTATGATTATGATATTGTTATTCGATCCCAGCACGACAGCTATTTAAATTATTTTATGAAATGATCTGGTAAATTTCAAATAATGAAGCTGTGTAACGTCAAAACTGAATAAGATACTTTGAAATTTCAAATGACTGCTGTGGTAAGATTTCCTTTTGCGCCTCCCATCTCTAACAGAAAATTAAGGGAAATATTATATTTATCTTGCATTTATACGTTGTATGTGTATTTTGAGGCATCCATTAGAAAAGTGTCAAGCATATTGGATCCTGACCTCATGCACATCCGCAGCATATATTCTACTTTATTTTTGAAGGGGGGGGGGGGGGAAGGGGCGGCAAAAGCAAGTTTTTGCAATGTTATTGCCTGCATAGGTGGTTTCAGAGTGTTGTATCTCTTAAAATATTTTATCATGAAACTAGATTTCTGGTAACCAACATCTCGTGAATATTTCTTGTTGATGCCAACAGACGTTGGATCACATGCCGGAACACGTGTTTTTAATATGACAAGGTACGTAAACTTCATTTGAAAATGCTTGTTGATTAGCTATTAAAATATGAAATAGCAAATGTTATAATAAGACTATCCAGAATACACTTATTGGATCATGGCCGAGAAAATAGCTGCTAGACTATGTACTGGTAAATGTGAATAAACATTTGTTGAATTACATTTGTATGAGAAGACTGTACATGTACTAGACTAGGGTCGTGTATGAATGATGATGATGTACTAGACTAGGGTCATGTATGAATGATGATGATGTACTAGACTAAAGTCATGTATGAATTAGATTGATATTCATTTTATAGCCGTATCCGATATCCTACCTTTTCCATTTGCTATATTAAAACATATATGTGTTGTCATGCCTCATCACATATGTTTAATACGTTTTATTTGTATAAGAAAAGAACATGTTAGTGAGGCAGATAGTGTCTTATATATGATTTGGTTTGAGTGAGTGCATTAGAAGTACTCGGCCGTAACGAAGGTAGAGTACGCCACTGTAAATCATTTTTTAAAAACCATATTTATCGTCATACGCTGTCCTTGATCTACATTTCGGAATAGATAATTACCGCAAATCTTTTAAAAGATCGTTCTGTTCTGGAATCTGCTTTCCACAGTCGAATGTATTCTTGACACATATTGGTTGTAGACTAGTCCTATTATATATATATATATATATATATATTTATTGTCCCTTTAACCTCAATCAACTCTCACCTGGTGGAACATTTGACACGCTGGTGGATACGCGACATATTATGGATTGTTTACCCTAGAAGCCAGCTCAAGTGGGAGTACTTGTAAGCCACATACTACATTGATTAAAGCACGAAGTTTAACAGACCTTACCTGGTGATTCGGGACTTATTCTCACCTGAAACTATGTAGGATATTTGATCATTTACATAGAAATCAAGAGAAAAATGTTGTACAAAAGAAATGATTTCAGTTTTGTACTTCTACAGCCCCTATGGTTAATGAGACATTGTTGTTGATAGTTTTCATAACCTGACCCTCAGTCCCGACATTGTGATAGGAGTAAATGTATTCGATATATGTCTATTACTTAGCAATAATATTCAAATGTGCCATCCACTCGTTATGTGTCTTTGTACAACCCTTCCAATTTTTACATAACATAAATGTTTATAATAGTGATGGTGTCGTCCCGCAATTCAAAACAAATCAGCAAATAAGTAATAATGTAATTTTAAAATGGTTCTCGTGACACAGCTCGCTGAACATGTCTGATCTTTGATAACGATTGCCTTCATTTTGTACTTTGATTATACACATAATTGATATGGCAAGCAAAATAATATTTCTTGGAGTTTGTGTTCGTAATTTAATTCGTCAATATGGAATGAAGTTATTTCTAGTTATTCGGACTATGATGATGTGACGAACAATATAGAAAAGCGTGTGGATAAAGGTATGCAATAAATAACAACGATACTTTAACAGTATTATAATGCGTAACATTTATTACTCCATAAGAATCATATAAATAACGTTCTATGGCTGCTTCAACTAGTAGCCCAAACAACACATATCTTATTATGACATTTTAAACCATGGAATCAAAATCATTGGAATGTGTGTTTTATATAACTCTTTTGAGAAACAGTGAGCAATCATTTCTTTGAAATATTAATTCTATCAAACAAATGCACGCTAACATGTTTCATACGAAGTATACATTCGGTCTCGTGTAGGGGAACTGTATATTCCAAGAATGGTGAACGACTATAAAAATACCATTCACATGTCAGGGTTTGACACTAGATAAAGTTTGCGTGTCATCATTGACATAGAAGATATTTTCTCTCCCTGAACATATTTTTTCCTTGTACTTTTTATGATTTTTACTTTTTTAAAATGATCAAATACTTTTTGCTTCAATTAATCGTCTATCAGTACTGTTCGATACTTTAAGATCGTACCAAAATATGCGGTGAATTCTTCGGTGGTGGTGTTACTGTCTTCTATATCTTCAGCTTTATAAACCATGTATGTATTAGCTATGAACTTTTTTGGTTTGTGGCCCGTCGTTACTTTGTAAAATCGATTATAGATAATGGTGAACGTCATCCGACTGTCTGGTATAAGTGTGACTAGGGCCTACCTCCGGGTCTCTGGGAGGGTATCAATGTCCACCTGGATGGCCTTATTTATCGCCAGCACTAATTATATGCATAGGATTTAGATACAATTACCGGAATCAAATGACAAACTTACTTATTCGCTTTTCCTGGTTCCAGTGTCGTTATTTACGTACCTATAGTTCATAGTTTATTCATTCTTATTACTGACGGACGGATGGCATGTATAATTGGAGATAAAAACAGATGGAAACCATCTGGGGATATATGAAAGCGTTAAGCATTTACAAGACACACTAGTTTGTGCTGTTTAGGTGTTGTTGTTTTTATACAACTTGCAAGTAATGGTTCCTAACATTTTTTTTTAATAGGATCATTGTCAAATGTAGTACTGCTGTATGTACTACATTTTATGTATGCTATCTATTTTAATGAACGTCAAACACATATGAAAGAATAAGCCGGGTTTCATATAGCTACATGCTGTTCTATCAGCGAAATTTTCTTTGTCTATAATTTAGTAGATATTCTATTTTCTTTAATAGCAAGGTTTCCACTATAATGTTGACGGATATATTTTGTTTTCTCTTAGTATAGATTCCGAAGTGTGGAACAGTTTAATAGAGATGCAGTGACACAGCTTGTATAACTAAAAGACTTAACCTGACATACACCTAAATGTTCTAGCCGAGTCCGTTGTCATCTCAAGCTCAAACGACATTTCCCAGACCCTTTAACGCTTCGATTAACATGACATACATCTCGGAGACTGCTGATGATACTATCTCCTTGTTCGGTCTCTCCGGCTAATTGCATGATAGCTTTATTTCCTTGGAACTCAACGATTTTCCTATAAATGAGTACAAACGCGCCGCTCTGGTGCAATATCTCCGAGAAAACGTCTGTTTTGTATTACTTTTTCAAATTGTCTCGATGTCTGGATCTTGTCTGGGTACCTCACCACGACCTTACAAATATGCAACATCACAATGATTGCAATATCGGAATAAATGCAATTGTTGATTTTATCAAATCTCGGTAGTTAATCTTTTAAAAGTAGACAAATATCTCGTACTATAATTATAGTCGATTTGGGGGAAAACATAATAACTAACCACCATTTGAAAACCTCGATTTCATAATTACCCTGACACGGTGTTTATATAAACGAAGCGAACAGTTATCGTTCCTTTAATGTAGCGAATTACCTGTGCTGCTAGTGGGCGAAAACGTTACACCATTCTGGAATATTCGACATCAATTCTAATTGGTAATAAGGACCGATGTTGGGCACAATTACAATTTGTATATTCACTTAAGAGTTAGCTGAATTAGCTGGAATTGCATTTTTATAGAAAATATTGTTCGAAGACGAAGTCACTTTTTATTGATCATGTATATATATTTTGACATTTTCAACACATTCCATTGATCAGACTTATATGAACGTGTCATAGTAATATTACCTCTTACCTTATGAAGAAATGATCATCCATAATTCATTACTCAAAAGAATCAATCATGTGTGTTCATTACAGCGCGTCTGAATATCCTCTAGGTACGTTCGATTTATATTGATCTAATGTTGGTGTAGACATATATTCCGTTAAGATGTATATCAAGTTCCTTAACACTGATTCAGTTTGAATAACCAGAAGAGAATAATTTTATTTCTCTGTGCTTGTGTTATCATTTTGGTATCTTGTTTTCTTTATTATTGCATTTTTTCTGAAATCATAACTAAGCACACTTGCTTTGTTGTTTTTTGCTTTGTATTATGAATGTATTTTGACTTTGATAAAGAACATTTCACTAGCATTATTTAATCGCATTTCATTAATATTTATAAAGAGTGCTCGACCATCATTTTCAAATGGTATTTCACGTAACGTTATATGTTGATGATTAAAAAAAATTACACCTTGTTTATCGTTAAAGTGTAGAATAATCACCTGGCAATATCTCTTGTCCGCTATACTGCATCAGTTTTCTATTGCAAAACTACAACATTGGCATTTTACATGACTGTTATGATAAGCAAGGGCTGTTCTAGGCGCAACATAAATCCTTTATCATGATAGTGTTCACAGTATATACTGTGTTCAATAGATTCAATTAACGGAATTACTGTCATAAATTGATTTTCGTTTTATAGATTATACATATAAATGTAGATCGTGGAAGATTCCCATGAGCCATTGTCACGATTTGGTTGTAGATACTTGGTCTTTGTTTTTAGTACATGCGATACGTCGGCCTGTAATCCGTGTAGAATTGTATTTCGGGTTTTAGCAAGATAAACTTTTGAGTGGTTTTGAATCAAGTTGGCTTATCGAACATATGTATAATACAAATCTCGCACACTTCATGATTCTATCTATTCTTAAGGTAACCGGTAGGCGTATATGCTTGCTGAACAGGGTGACGATGACAAATTTAATTAAAACGTCGAAGTCGAAGTGATTGATCATACAATATATACCTACTGAACGATATCTTAATCTGACTAAATGTAGTCATGGTAGTAAGTATCGACTTCATGACGTCAAAAGAAGAACAATGCTAATATAATGTGTGTTTTTTTAATATAACATAAAATACACGGTGGGTACAGTAACTGTGCACACCTAGGTTCCTAGCCACAAGGCTTTCTGTCGGGGTTGGTGTCCAGTAATTTACTTTGCCCCTCCCTATCATTCCTATTGTTTTTGTTTGCATGTTGGAGCCTTTGGGTTCCTGTTGGTTCAGTAATGCAATTACGCGAAATGACACTTATTGTTGAAGTACTTTTATACTTATGTCATTGTCCTACAATCAAAACATTTTGTATTTTATAACCTAACGAAGTTTCCCTATCCTTTTTTATTGACCACTCGTTACTAAGCTCTTATAATTATAATAAATTTATATCGGAAACTCTGCCTTAACGAAAGCAAAAGTAGTCAGCGCATGCGTCTTATATAAACAGGGTATATCATGTTGTTTTTACCTTACCGGGTATAAGAGCTTCCCGTGTGATTAATACTTTAGTTATAATCTGGAAACATTCTTTATTTTAGATTTTGTATACATATCTTTTATTCGGGTCGTGTGATACTGAATTGGGCAGATGTTACTCACGATTCGTCAAGTGTACAAGACATTATTGTTATGTCTAATTTATAGGCGTACCAGAAGCGTAGCTATCATGTAATTAAAAGGTTATTAAATTTGTTATATTAACCGAAATATGTATTAACGAGTCATCGAGAACAAAATATTGGGCAATTTGACTTAAGTCAAACTTTAATATTCATTAAAAAATGTTCTCTATTACAAACTATAAAAACATGTTTATTTTTGAAATATTGGCCATTGACAGATATATACCTTCATGTACTTAACTTATATGGAAGTTTTCCACAATGTATAACATGAAACAGTTAACGGAAACGACATGAATTTTCAAAAATGGTTAATTGTTTGATCTTTAAAGTTAAAATTTACATTCATTGATATCAAAATTCTTTTTTCTTTGACATAACTCTAGATATATGGTGTTTCTACTGAAATATATCGCTAATTTCCCTTATATCTGGTAATGGTACGGGCTATTTATGTAATCCGTTGATGTATATATATGGTTACATTCATATATATAATCGCATGTTAATGGCTGCTAAACTTATTGGTGGAAATTGTATCGTTAATTGTTCAATTAAAGTCGACCTTTGTGCTGTATACTCGTTCCAAACATTGATACTTGAAACACAATACCGTATTGTTGATGACAATACACCTATTAAATGATACCATTCTTGCCCAGGGCGGAGTACTCCGTGATCAGGCCTGTACGGAGGAAAAAACCTTTCTATCGAGGAAACAACTGGTATATACCCGAGCTTGTGTAAGGCCTGGGTCAATATCGTTATAGGTATCGGTGTGTACAGACATATAGCTCCTATCATGTTGATCTAACCACCTGAGATCAATCAGGTTGATAATCACGGAGGAGGTCTTTGTGGTCGCTCTGATCATTACCCGGCCTGTAGTCAGTGTTACTTCATTGTTTCAATGCTCTTGCCATTAGCACAGTCCTCCCACCACGAATTCCCATAAGTTATCTAATAACTTCTGGCTATGCATTGGTGATATGAATGCTCCAGCATTGTCTTGTTCCGTTTCATGCCTGTGCACCGGATTTTCACCAACAGCTCGTGGTGTTTATTCAAAGCGCGCATGTATCGATGCTTTCCGTAGTGATATCTTTCATGATTCGACTTAATCTTTCCAATACGGATTAAATATCACTAAATCACTATCCTTTCCTACACAACACACTCGTTCACTAAACACCATACACTGAGGTGGGGCATCCAATATGAGACACTACGTATGTTACAAGCAGCATTTTAATTAGGTCACCTGAGACAAAGTCTCAAGTGACCTTTTCTCATCGCCTTTTGTCCGTCGTCGTCCGTCGTGCGTCGTTACATTTTCGACTTCTCAGAAGCCCCTGAATCACTTTCAATGATTTCTGTTTAGAAAACCTTCCGTGGCCAAAGGTCAACCAAAATTGTTAATTATATGGTCCCCGACCCCCAGGGAACTGAAGGGCAGGGCCAAAAGGGGTCAAATTGACTGATAAAAAAATCTTCTTCTTAAGAACCAAATAAGGTAGAATTGAATTCACTTCATAGATGAAAGGGTCTTAAGGTCCTTTACCAAAATTGTGAATTTCATGACCCTTGGGTCTTATGTTTGCCGCTGTGGGAGGGAGTAAACTTTACTTTAGTGTATATTGAAAAATCACACTTTACACTTTACTATCTTTTATTTGATTTCTATTGGAATTAATTCTAACTTGGTTAACCTTATCAGTATAGGATAGCAGTTTGATTGTATACACATGTTAGCCTTGACTGACCCAAGGGGGCTGATGGGCGGAACTAGAAAGGTCAGATTAACTGCAATATTTCAAAACTCAGGTGACCGTTAAGGCCCATGGGCCTGCTGTTTCATACACATATAAATGTTAACTTACTTACATATAATTAATGATTATTTAATATACTTGATATTGAGTAAAATTTTATCAAATCTATTCTTATTTAATGCACGGGAAATTAGAGTGTCACAACAAACGAATATCTTATCACATTTTTATAAATTCGGTACAGAAAAATAAATTGTTTTTGTTTCAAAGCAAATTATACAAAGTTTTGTCAGTTGTTTTCAACAACTATACAATATGTATTCGAATTTGTTATACAAGAAAAAAAGGCAGTTGGGATTAATTCTGCCTCGATAAATCTACATTTACAAGTCTAGATGAAGAACTACAGAGATTCACTATGTTATTCATGATTTTATTAAGAATAGATAAAATAAAACTCGTTTGGTTAGCGTAGTTATACGAGATTGGGATAAGCTGATAATATCGTTTATGAGTTTAGTCCGTCGTGAACTCTAAGTCACACCGCGCTTAAGTTATTGCTAGCATACGAAGGACGAGTACTCTCTCGATATGATGTAACTACTTTAAATACCATTGTGTACGAATTGACGAAAAGGTCAGTAACTGCTTACGTAAAAATTAAGATTGGATCAGAGAGGAAATGTCTCTGACCTGGTCATGTTTACATTAAATGTATACGTTTTCCATTGATGATTTAACTGTATAAAAGCAACATAAATCCCCGTGTTTAATGAATGAATTACTCGAGATACACAAGTAGAACATGTGCTTCTTGTTCTAATCGTTTTAGTAAAAAGACGCAGCATGCCTTTTTTCCTTCTACTATACCATTTCAGGTTGTCTTGTTCGGAACACGGAAGCCATATTCTTGTGTCTTAATGAGAGTTATGATGTATATTAAGATTAACATTGTGGTGTTTATATAGCAGAGGAAGTTTACCACTTTGTAACACCGAGTCTTTTTTGTTTGTTACTCTTTTAAATATACTACAAGCTTTTTCGTTAATGTAATACAATATGTCTTTATGCGAACTTACACTGTATAAATGCAAAGTCGAGACATTCTAACGTCAAGATGAATACAGTTGACATGTTTGCATTGTTTGTGAGGTTGCAGCTGGGCTGTAGACAGTACAAGTGGTGTTGTTGGTAACGCAGTCAATTCTAATACAGACAATGTATTTCTAGACATTAATATGTTTTAGAATTTATTTTCCTGAATATAAACGTCGGAAGTAGTCATTGTGGTAGTGATCAGATTCCTGATTTACCAGGTTCCATTTTATGCATGGTATACTATGTACCCGGTGTCAGAGAAACACTCTTATTGTGTTTTGTTGATTATCAGAGGGAAACGCTTGCGCCGGAAACGCTTGGAATCGGAAGCCAACGTGTGAGTTGATCCTCGGTGTCAAAACAGAAGAGATCAATGCATGTTCCCACTATAATAGCTCGGGTTTTACATTTACCCATTGTTGGTTTAGCTTATATTATTTATTTTACCCAGTACAATCAAGCCGATGTTGCTGGCCCGGACAGATCGATCAAGTTAGGACAGAATATACCCGGATGACATTGTAGACTGGTATATACCCATGTTGCCCCGTGTAACGTTAAAAATCGAAGACGTATGTGGTTGGAACAGTGAGCTGTAGACTTGAACAGCGGAACAAACAACTCTCAGTACACACGACAATGTTCACCAATATTAGCGTAGACTTCTCAGATATTGAGCACATTTTGTAGTCCCAGATTCTAAGGACAATATTATCCCTTCGTTCGATTTGGTCATCAGCAATAAATCTGCCATTACATGTCGGAATAAAACAGCATAAATGACAATTCCATACTTGAATCAGGCACTACAGGACAAATTCAAAAGGCTGGTATTATCATCAGGTGCGAATCGAAGTTATATTTGCTGCAATAAGGTATCTTAAAAGTAGGAATAGTTCCTTTATTATCTAATGCAGTTAAACATTAATTGTGTAGCCAGCCTCATCTCTAATTCTTGCATTACATCTGGTCTTAAAGTTATGATTTTAGGTTGGTAAACTATAAAATCGGGGTATAAAATATGTAAAACGGGTTATGTATTGTGTTGATAGATATTGAAGATGGTTTGAAATACTTCTCAAAATAAGGAACCGAAATGTACCTTGTACACTAACAGTAACTCCTTTTACAGTGCATTTTCCTAGTGAAAGGTAAAGAACATATTTACAACTCTGAAATAACCATGGCTTTAAAAAAAAACTAGAAATAAAGATTGTCTAGACACTAACACGAGTTGTGCATAGAAACCATCTACATTCCTTTCTATTTTCTATGGAAAAATACAAAAGAATGATTGGAAACTAACGATGGACTAATCAAATGATATATGTACTAGTTAGCCAGGCATGTGGAAACAGTTTGATAGTTGACATATATAAAGTTAGTGTTAAATAGATTAAAACTAGGTTTGAACTAAAAAAGTAAACAGAGAAAAATCGCTGACAGAGCTGTTACAGTGCAAATTTATGTTCACATGAAATTCAACAAAAGCAAGACAAAATTTTATGTTGCATCTTTAAGTGAAACGGATTTTTTTTTTAGCGAATTACATGTTATATGTCTGTGTTGACATGTATGGAGATAACTATTTAATTCCTTTGTCTGGGGGGAAGAAATCTTAACTCGCTTTCGATTTTCCTTTCAAAATAACGGCAGAAATTTAATCCTCTCACATTCCAGCGGTGATTAGAATGGTGCGTTGTATGTATATGGAGGTAACGGTGTGCATCGCAGTTATTGAAATGGTTGTGGCCTATCATTATTATTATATATTCTTGTGACACAAAAGGAAATATTGCATGCTAACCAAGATAAATCTGACAAGGCGCCACATTCAACAGATGTCTGTGTAATCTTATTTTTGTCACGATTACATGTTTATCATGCATATAACAGTCATCGCCTTATTATGCAGCTCTTTTTCTGTAGATTTTTGCGTTTCTTTAGATATTGCTAAATCATATTCCTAGCCAATTCTCAAATATCGCGAATGGACGTTTGGTGAGTGGCGTTTCAATTGAAGCATACTGATAACAGTTTTTACAACGACTTTTTGTTACAAGTTTTTGTCAATGTTCAGCTGCGATAGATTGAATTCAGTGTAAAATTTATTTCCTGATTTTACAGAGAAATTA
Source organism: Pecten maximus (assembly GCF_902652985.1). Classification (NCBI taxonomy): domain Eukaryota; kingdom Metazoa; phylum Mollusca; class Bivalvia; order Pectinida; family Pectinidae; genus Pecten; species Pecten maximus. The sequence continues at coordinate 14,865,268 of NC_047023.1, read as the reverse complement.
CCTCTCGGTGCATTCCTTTATAGCATTATACAATCTACGACGATAAAATTGAGACTCGTAATCGAGTTGATAGTACAACGATAGAGACCAAGCCATTGGAATAATAGGAAAGATATCATGTATCGTCACAAAAACCATCATTGTGATCATGTAATACAATTGTAGATACCATAACAGTCAGACTTACAAGTATAGCATATTATTACATATTGCATATTAATCTAGTGGTTAGCCACCTTGATATGCTGGGTGTGATATGGCATGACATTATAGCGATGGGTCCGACCTTGACCAATACCTATATAATGTATAATGATCTATTGTATCAGATGATATAAAGGCCACATGATATACTTGCGTTGTGGTATTGACATGTTGAGCGATCAGTTTTAGGTCTGTTATGAAATATCTCAAATACCCTAAAGTAAGTGGTGCAATCGGCTTATCGCCTTATAATGTTTTGTACAATTTCCTATGATATATTCATTAATACCGTATACACAAATGTAAACTTTACACAGGGTGAAATAGTTTCTTTATACACCCGTAAATAATTTGTGCACCCGTCAAAAAAGATGACGAGGATATTTTGGTAAGGCGTTGTCAATCCATCCTGCGTAAAAATTAGTTTGCGTAGCGACCTTCTCTCAGTTAGGCCAATTAGTACAGTATTTTAAATAGTGCCTAGGGATTTTCATTGTCCCAGAAAGACGAAACAGCTGCATGGATATGGTGTCCCTAACATCAGTAACGAATCCTTGAAGGACAAAACAGCTGTAAGGATATGGTGTCCCTGACAGCACTAACAAGTCTTATAGAAGACGAAGCAGATGAGTTATGTCCTTAGCATCACCGACGAGTCCTAGAAGGACGAAAAAGCTGTATGGTGCCACTAACGTCACCGACGAGTCATAGAGGGACGAAACATCTGTATGGTTTTAGGGACCACATGCAGCTTTTTCGTCCTTCTAGGAATCGTCGGTGACGTTAGGGACATCACACAGCTGTTTCGTCCTTCTAGAACTCGTCAGTAATGTTATGAACTCCACCGACGAGTCCTGGAAAAACAAAACAGCTGTATGGTGTCCCTAACGTCACCGTCGAGTCCTAGAAGGACGAAACAGCTGTATGGTGTCCCTAACGTCACCGACGAGTCCTAGAAGGACGAAACAGCTGTGTGGTGTCCCTAACGTCACCGACGAGTCCTGGAAAAACAAAACAGCTGTATGGTGTTCCTAACGTCACCGACGAGTCCTAGAAGGACGAAACAGCTGTATGGTGTTCCTAACGTCACCGACGAGTCCTAAAAGGACGAAACAGCTGTATGGTGTCCCTAACGTCACCGACAAGTCCTAGAAGGACGAAACAGCTGTATGGTGTCCCTAACGTCACCGACGAGTCCTAGAAGGACAAACAGCTGTATGGTGTCCCTAACGTCACCGACGAGTCCTAGAAGGACGAAACAGCTGTATGGTGCAGTTTTATGTTCATTACTAGGTAGTTACTGTATTTGTTATTATATTCACATTAGAGGTGATAGCCAGTGTATTTGTTTAGAACAATCCATTATACCTATTTCAATAGTACATACCATCACAGAATATCCAATAAATATATTTACGGAAATGTTGTTTTCATCTGTTCGTGTGTAATTAGCTATATGGTTCCCTGGTGTGCTTTAGCAGATTGATCACGCCAGTCAGATATATTGTGTATTTATGTTCACTAATAGACTAAATGGATCATGAGAGAAAATTACTTGGTTGGTAAATATGCTTGGCGTGGCTACTGAACATCTCTTTATTCATTGATTAATACCTTTGACAAAATGACAAATACAACCCTAATGACATCATATGTATGATGTGTAGTCCTTCATGACTGAATTATGTTATATATAATATCCTTAATATGTGTACAGGCTTATATCATTAATGTCTCGGGCATATCAATATTTTTTCTGATATGATAATGTAAATATCCATCTTGGTGAAAATTAGAAACTGAAATTAGAAAATGCAATAGTATAATCTTAAAAAACAACAGTTTGCTTACTCTAAATACTAATTATAAAAATAGTTGTTTTTTTAGGTCACCTGAGTCGAAATAAGTTACCTATTCTAAACCTTTTGTATGTCATCGTGCGTCGTCCGTCATCCGTCGTGCGCCGTCTGTCAGCTGTCGTCCGTTCATAAACAATTTACATGTTTGACTTCTGCTCTTTAATAACCATGAGGTTAGAGACCTGATATTGGGCCTGCAGCATGCTGGAGTGAAGGGTTATCAAGATTGTACAAATAAATGACCTTGGCCTTTATTCAATGTCACAGGTGTTAAACATGCTAAAATCTTTAAAAGACCTCTTATTAAACAAGAGGCCAAGAGACCTGATATTGGACCTGTAGTGTGCTGCGGTGAGGGGCTATAAAGATAGTTCAAATCAATGACATTGACCTTCATTAAAGTTACAGGGGTCAAATATGCGCAAATTCTTCTTACTCAGCAAGAGGACCAGAGACTTGATATTGGACCTTAGCGTGCTGAGGTGAACGACGTTGACCTAAAATTCCAGGTCACTGAAATCAAATCTGTCAAAATATATCAAAACTCAGATGACCTTTAAGTCCCATGGGCCACTTGGTTTGCTTTTTCCCCGTTTCAGTGTTATTGAAAGTTCAATTGATATTTGTGATTAGAAGTAAGTTATAAGAAAGTTTTATAGAACATCTTGTTCAGTAAGTTTAGCAATCTCGATACTCGCAGTTTTAAAGAATGTCATGTTTATGAAGGTCAGCGATATGTCTTTACAGTTTTATAGAAAGTCGTACTCTAAGAGGCTAATGATCTCACTCTGATAGGCTAGCGATCTCACTGGTTTCAATTTTATAGAAAGCCGTGTTCTGATAGGCTAGCGATCTCACTGGTTTCAATTTTATAGAAAGCCGTGTTCTGATAGGCTAGCGATCTCACTGGTTTCAATTTTATAGAAAGCTGTGTTCTGATAGGCTAGCGATCTCACTGGTTTCAGTTTTATAGAAAGCCGTGTTCTGATAGGCTAGCGATCTCACTGGTTTCAATTTTATAGAAAGCCGTGTTCTGATAGGCTAGCGATCTCACTGGTTTCAATTTTATAGAAAGCCGTGTTCTGATAGGCTAGCGATCTCACTGGTTTCAATTTTACAGAAAGCCGTGTTCTGATAGGCTAGCGATCTCACTGGTTTCAATTTTATAGAAAGCTGTGTTCTGATAGGCTAGCGATCTCACTCTGATAGGCTAGCGATCTCACTGGTTTCAATTTTATAGAAAGCTGTGTTCTGATAGGCTAGCGATCTCATAGGTTTCAATTTTATAGAAAGCTGTGTTCTGATAGGCTAGCGATCTCATAGGTTTAAGTTTGATATAATGTCGTGTCCTGTAAAGCAAAAAAGATGATACCACTTTTTCAGATATGGTTATTTTCAATTGAAAACGAAACTGTACTTTTGGGGTATAATATTCGCGATTGTTGGTATTTCAATGATGTCACGATTTTGCAAAGACAGGGCAGGGACATCAGTTAACAATGCAATGATAATATGAGAATGATGAGACCTGAAACTGTGTGACGACAATTTGATACTTAATTTCGTGCAGGTTAGCATTCACGGCGTGAAATAGTATTTTGTATCTCATTGACTTTCTTATAATACGAAAATTAAAGACAACATAGCAGGACAGGGGAATTAAGTATACCAACTATGTGATTACATTTCTGTTTCTTCCAACGTGACAACATTGCAGTTATAATTATTACATTTTTATTAACGAATGTAAATCCAATGAAACAAACACAGCGCACACGCATGTTTCGATTTGTCATCATCCAGGAGGCCAAAATGTTTGAGTCGATAAATCTTGGAAGTGAATACGACAAGGGCCTGTACATGTGATAAGTCCTTAATAGGAAAGAGATTAATCCAATCTGTTAATAGAACATGGCCCTGGGACCAATACGAACCCCTGTAGTGACATCAGTTAGTGACTTAGTGTGAAGCCTTTGATACAGCGGGGGTCCTTCTTATGCGCTTGATGTGGCAGGGATTTGTAATGAGTCCTTAATATGACAGACAAACAGGAAGTTTTCACTTGTGGGCCTTTTGTATGAATCGTGTTGCAAATCGACTATTGGAATTAATTAGGCGATGATACCTTGTGGTAATGGTGACAAAGTGACATTTCAAGTACATTTTTGCATTACTTGCTCACTAATATGTTTTATCCGATAAGATCTTCAATATGAAAATGTACTAGACAGCACGTTTGATAATTACAATCACTTGTGAATTGTAGGCGTATAATAAAACTCGAGTCCTTTATTAGTTTATAGGTAATACAGAGCTTAATGACAAATGGCCATAAAACGATACACAAACTTAATTGGGAACATTTATGTGAACAACAAAAATGACAGTAATCACGCTATCGTTGAATGTTCCGTGGTCTTTTTATTTGTGTGGTTACATATGTCAAGTAAATAGAGTTCTGTTAAATGACCTTCTTATATTTGTTAAGAACTGTACGTACATATATATGGTATTATATATACACGTTTTATAAATAGTCTTTACCGCTTCTGTTTGACCTGTAGATATCTCGCCGAGCATTTAATACCAGATCATAACAGTATTTAGTAAATCTTTGGTATCCAAAAGCAATACATGATTATTGCATGTGTATGATACAAAAGAATAACGGGTTCGGGACGTGCTCGGTGGAGCATTACATTTTATATACACTGATACGTGTCCACCGCTAGGGCTCGGAGTTCGACAAGCCTAAACCCTCTATTAAACGTCTCAATGCCAGCTTATTGTGAAACACAACTTGATATACTAAACACCGGACAAACCCTGGCGGCTTTGGCACAATGGGAACAATTCGTTTGTCACTGTTGGGTCGGTCACGATAAGCTCGCTTCAACTGACAGTTATCACTACAGAGAAGTTTTTTAACGGATTTGTTGTGTTAACGTCGTTGTGGAGAGTATTTTTTCTCGGACAATTGAGACGGAAAAAGGAACTCTAAAGTGTTACTGTTTATGGGGATCGCTTTAGAGTGAGAACCAATGTCGGACTACATGTGACGTCATACTCCAATTAACGATCTAAGAAGAAAGCACAAGGGATTAAGTCAATATTGCTAGTAGGTATCGAGTGGAAACCGACTTAGTGCTTTTCAGCCCTAGGTTTTGGTATGTTGTGAAATGTGGAGCGTATTGTTCGACGGATAGTCGCAGACATTTGTGTGTTTCTATTGAGAATTTTTTTCCAGTCGGAATTAGTGGTTTTCGAGACGTGTCTATGGGACGTGGTTGTTCAGAAATTGGTTTGTTGAGAATACCGATGGAATTATCCGTGTAGGTTTTGGTTGATCAACAATGTCAGGACATACAATTGTAATATTTCCAGCCTAATTTAATTACGATTGAAAAGACATGTATTGTGATATTTGAATAATTCTAGTATTCGAACATTTAACTGGTTTGTACGATATTCAGCAATGTTTTTAGAGACTTCAAAGTGTACGTTTTTCTTCTTTCAATATTCTAGACCACTCGTAGGAATATCTTGAAAAGATTTTTATTTATTTATGATATTTATGGTAAAATTTGAACATGTTTCCTATTTGATGAAATAATCCCTAGGAATATATCTTATACTTTAGTTTCATTGATTTTTTGTAACAATCGGACTTGCATTTCTATTTTCTTTCAATTATAGTTACAGGCATGTACATATATACCACGTTTAATATTTGGTTTGGTTACTTATAGAAACGTCATGCGTTTTAGATTGAATTATTTTCTTTCGTAGTAAATAAGATATTACCATAATACTGATGGATGACCAGGAAGATTCTGGAGACGAGGTGACCAGGTATATTTGGTATACTTGGTACACGTCTCTCTTGATATGGGTTTACTTGTTTAGTTTACTATTTCACAAGAAATAACTGCAGCATTTCAAATCCAATTTCTTTTAGATTTTATTTGTTTAAAAATAAAAGCTGACAGTTCTGCTTGTGTGTTGTGATGACTACTAGTCTGTATAGATGAATATTTGTCTCCGAAATCTATTGACACCATTTTGAGACATATTTTTTCTCTTTCACGCACGTGTTTTCTCGTGTTTGAATGTTAACTGACGATATTCGTCCAACAGGTTGTCTACAAGCAGTTTACTTGGACTATAATTCACATATTTTTATTCATCCTTCCTATTCAAACCTATACATGTAATACCGTACTTTATGAATGGATTAAGTCACAGGCATTTGCATCTGGTTAGTATTGATGGGGAAAAATAACTTCTTCTACTATATCAACAAATATAGTTGGGGTAGGGGCTTATATTTTTCTATAAATACTAACCACATTCAGACGCCTGTGATTAAATGGACGCTAAAGGATTTGTACGGGATATATGTCACATAGCCTATTGTCGTATTATGTTTACATTTTCTGTTCTGATCTTGTCTGATGTTTATAATTTCTATTGCAGAAATGTCCATTGATGTCTAATGATGGATACACGATGACTTGAGTATGAGGTGGAGCTGCACCTCGCGTTTTTCTCTTCCTAGCTTAAATGCTTGTGTGTGCTTCAACAAATTCCAAACGGATTATATCTGGCGACATCCGAGGACCGTGTGTTCACTTAAAGTTGGATAAATGACTGAAATGAAGGGAAATGATGATAAAAATCATCTTAGTCCCTACGAGAATGGCGTGGCTCCGGCAGTGGTGGCGGATGCAAATGATGCCAAAAGTGTACTGTCTTCGCGACCGTCGTCTGCTGTCAGCGATGTGGAATCACGGGTCAAATTCCGACTGTACACGGACGACTCTTGGGCTAAACAACTCCAGAAGGAGGAGGATAAGCGAAAGAAGGAAGAAAAAACTGGAGGTATCGCCGAAGCTCATCTCGTCGACGGAGAGCTCAGGTTTGACGATGATGAAGAAGAAGCGAAGAAGGAATGTGATCCGAAGCTAAAGGAGGGAGATCTCCTCCCTCCGGATCTCGGTGACATATTCCGGACAGACTACTACGGTAAACCGCTTGAGGAGATCGATCGGTTTATCAAAGACAAGGTAAAATTGTCAAATAAATCCATTCCTCAGTGTGTTCTATCAATCATTCCATGGTTTGGATATACATATTTCAGTACGAAAAGTGTTTTGGGAATTTAAAGAAAACGGTAAGTATTTCTTTACTTTAGCAACTGGACATGAGGATTAGCAGGTAAGTGTATTGTATATTTAGTACATCAGGACTATGATGATGTATTTAGGTTTTTGAAGATTTTCACCATCTTTTTTAACATCGTTAATGACGTAATCCATGTATTAATAATAGAATATACTGACAAAACCTTGAAACTAAAAAAAAGTACAGTTGGAACAAATTTCTACTGTATATTGTAAATGAGGTGCAAATATATACATATCAGCAAACAAAAGTCACAAATTATCTCCCTTTAAATAGGAACTAGCACAGACTTCAGTTGTTTTAATTTTTGAAATCGTTGATTTTATTCGATCAACAGTGACTATGACAAATAGAGGTGTTATTGTGGTAAAATAAGTATATACTATTCAAACAATATTGGCATAAAACATCACTTTCATATTGAAGGTAAAGTGCATTAATTCCTAGTACATTGTATATAAAAAATAAATAGGTTTTTCTTCTATAAAAAATAAATAGGTTTAACAAATTTTAATTCTTTTATAAAAGATAAATAGGTTTAACCAATTTTAATTTTTTTAACAAATTCAACAAGATAACAACTAACCAATACCTGATATTAAAGCTGATAGCAATATTTTTTTCTGATGTGTAAGCCATTCCTGAATCTTTGTGTTGCAAATATAAAATACATCAGCTTTGTTTAAATGGCTGGAACTTTAATTTCTATCTTCTCCAATATTTATGATTAGAAAGTATCAAAGTCAATGTATTTGATTTATAAGGTAAACTCCATACTCTTATTGTATACCTTGATTTGTGGTGAGAACCCAATCAGATAGATTGTCCCTGATATGAGTGTTTAGTGACCCTGTTAACCCTCTCATTATCAACTACAAACAGGCTCATTGTTTGAAGGGTTTGATAATGAAAAAGATTGAATGTGCTAGATGTGGTTGTGGTGAGGATATTTAAATTCACACCTGCTCAGGTGACCAGATAGGCTGAATTTAGGAAACAGTATACCCTTACAGATTGATGATTGATTGTTAGAAACCAACCTCACACATAAACATGGAGAACACTTTTCCCACTGTTTCATGTAATTAAATCTTCGTTTCTCAATATGATTGATTGTTTATAATTTGAATTAATGATACATAGACAAAATAGACAAGAGTTGTAAGTACATTTTTTTCTTCTTGGACATTGGGGATAGGATGTTTATTAGGCGAATCTGAAACCCGATGAGCCCCAAAATGAGTAAAAAAGCAGTTTTGTCATAAGATCAAAAACACCCAAGAGCCTTCCTTGGAGTAAAATGATATTGAAACAAATAATTCAATGTTCCTGTGGACTTCTATATCAAAACAACATTTTTGGTACCAGTCAGCAAAAGTTGGTAATACAATATACTAAATAGACTGGCCCCCTGTCTCTAGAATATCAGAACTATAAACAAAATTGAGCTTTATGATTTTGGTCTCTGCCTGATTCTAGACAAGTTTAAAACTACCAATAGGGGGAGATAATCTAGTATTATAATTTAGCTGAGCAATTCTTAACAAAACCCTTAGTGGCTATAGTGGCCAGTCTAAGTACAACAATCAAGAATAATTGATTGTGAGCAAGTATTCAATACAGATTGATTGCCATACTTTCTAGGTATTTTCCTTAATTGAGCCCATTGACAATTTTATAGTTATTTAAGGCCATAGTTAAGTACAATACCCAGGGTGTCACTGTATCTTAGCATGGCTCTTTCTCTGGTGATAATTATGTATAATCCCGGTTTATTTTTCCTTTGTATTATGACATTCATTACAATATTACCAATATTACTGCTTACCATATATACATCAGAACAATTTACATTCATGTACAATCCTTAAATCAAGTGCTTAAAAACTGCAAGGTTATCTTTGCTCTTAGTCATTGATTGACCTTCATTTGATTTACTTCAAATTAGATATGTTGACTTAAAATTGAAAACTAAAATGGGAAACTTCCTTTGCAAGCATCTAGTTCAACCTTGAAATTTATGCTAATTTGAAACATAAAATTGAAGTCCAACACAAAAATGATTAACTCTAAACATACCTGTACAGTTAGTGTGTTGATTACAGGTGTACTTGTGTTAAGGGTTATAATAGCGTACACCTGAGTGCCTACCTCAGGTACCTGTAACTTTGAAATAGCCATGGATCATGTGCACACTTGGACAACTGAACAATAACATAAGATTTAACCCCAACCTAAATCTGTGTGGCATGCTTAAAGAAACAACAGAAACTTAAACCGATGAACTCCTGAAATGAATGAAGCATTTAAATCTCTGTGGATTATTGTTGTGGTAGCGATAGCTAGGCTCCAGTTTTCTTAAATATGTTGCAAAAAACACACACTAATGTACAAGAGCATGCACATTAACGCCATATTCCTATATACTGTTTCCAGTGATTGATTGAAAATGAGGGGTGTCTTTATCTGGCAGATGAACAGGATGTGAAACCCTTTGTCAACAGCTCTGTATAGAGGTACTAAACATGGGGGTACATTTCAACAGATTTATATTCAAACCCCTGTTATCAAAAAAAAAGTCATAGAATTTAAATTTTGTCCCGTGTCGAATGATGTATATCTGATTTAATAAAATCAAATTGGTTTGAATTCATCATAGTTTTTTTACTCAGAGATTAAGAGGTCTCATTTCCTATAATATAAGTACATTTGTTGTGGTGTGTTACTGTTGTGATGTGTTACTGTTGTAGTGTGTTACTGTTGTGATGTGTTACTGTTTTGGTGTGTTACTGTTGTGTGTGTTACTGCTGTGGTGTGTTACTATTGTGGTGTGTTACTGTTGTGGTGTGTTACTGTTGTGTGTGTTACTGTTGTGGTGTGTTACTGTTGTGATGTGTTACTGTTGTAGTGTGTAACTGTTGTAGTGTGTTACTAATGCAATTAGTTACTGTTTTGGTGTGTTACTGTTGTAGTGTGTTACTGTTGTAGTGTGAAGCTGTTGTGTGTGTTACTGTTGTGGTGTGTTACTGTTGTGTGTTACTGTTGTGGTGTGTTACTGTTGTGGTGTGTTTGTTGTGGTGTGTTACTGTTGTGGTGTGTTACTGTTGTAGTGTGAAGCTGTTGTGTGTGTTACTATTGAGGTGTGTTACTGTTGTGATGTGTTACTGTTTTAGTGTGTTACTGTTGTGTGTGTTACTGCTGTGGTGTGTTACTATTGTGGTGTGTTACTGTTGTGTGTGTTACTGTTGTGGTGTGTTACTGTTGTGATGTGTTACTGTTGTAGTGTGTTACTGTTTTGGTGTGTTACTGTTGTGGTGTGTTACTGTTGTGGTGTGTTACTGTTGTGGTGTGTTACTGTTGTAGTGTGTTACTGTTTTGGTGTGTTACTGTTTTGGTGTGTTACTGTTGTAGTATGTTACTGTTTTGGTGTGTTACTGTTGTAGTGTAAAGTGTGTTACTAATGCAATTAGTTACTGTTGTAGTGTGTTACTGTTTTGGTGCGTTACTGTTTTGGTGTGTTACTGTTGTAGTGTGTTACTGTTTTGGTGTGTTACTGTTGTAGTGTGTTACTGTTTTGGTGTGTTACTGTTTTGGTGTGTTACTGTTGTAGTGTGTTACTGTTGTAGTGTGTTACTGTTTTGGTGTGTTACTGTTGTAGTGTGTTACTGTTTTGGTGTGTTACTGTTGTTGTGTGATACTGTTGTTGTTTGTTACTGTTGTGGTGTGTTACTGTTGTGGTGTGTTACTGTTGTAGTGTGTTACTGTTGTAGTGTAAAGTGTGTTACTAATGCAATTAGTTACTGTTTTGGTGTGTTACTGTTGTAGTGTGTTACTGTTTTGTGTTACTGTTGTAGTGTGAAGCTGTTGTGTGTGTTACTGTTGTGGTGTGTTACTGTTGTGTGTTACTGTTGTAGTGTGTTACTGTTGTGTGTTACTGTTGTGGTGTGTTACTGTTGTGGTGTGTTACTGTTGTAGTGTGAAGCTGTTGTGTGTGTTACTATTGAGGTGTGTTACTGTTGTGTGTGTTACTGCTGTAGTGTGTTACTGTTGTGGTGTGTAACTGTTGTAGTGTGTTACTGTTGTGTGTTACTGTTGTGTGTGTTACTGTTGTGTGTGTTACTGTTGTGAGGTGTTACTGTTGTGGATTGTTACTGTTGTGATGTGTTACTGTTGTAGTGTGTTACTGTTGTAGTGTGTTACTGTTGTGATGTGTTACTGTTGTATGTGTTACTTGTGTGTGTTACTGTTGTAGTGTGTTACTGTTGTGGTGTGTTACTGTTGTGATGTGTTACTGTTGTGTGTGTTACTATTGAGGTGTGTTACTGTTGTGTGTGTTACTGTTGTAGTGTGTTACTATTGTGGTGTGTAACTGTTGTAGTGTGTTACTGTTGTGTGTTACTGTTGTGTGTGTTACTGTTGTGTATGTTACTGTTGTGGTTTGTTACTGTTGTGATGTGCTACTATTGAGGTGTGTTACTGTTGTGATGTGTTACTGTTGTGTGTGTTACTATTGAGGTGTGTTACTGTTGTGATGTGTTACTGTTGTGAGGTGTTACTATTGAGGTGTGTTACTGTTGTGATGTGTTACTGTTGTGAGGTGTTACTGTTGTAGTGTGTTACTGCTGTGGTGTGTTACTATTGTGGTGTGTTACTGTTGTAGTGTGTTACTGTTGTAGTGTGTTACTGTTGTGTATGCTACTGTTGTAGTGTGTTACTGTTGTGGTGTGTTACAGTTGTGGTGTGTAACTGTTGTAGTGTGTTACTGTTGTGTGTTACTGTTGTGTGTGTTACTGTTGTGAGGTGTTACTGTTGTGGTTTGTTACTGTTGTAGTGTATTACTGTTTTGGTGTATTACTGTTGTAGTGTGTTACTGTTGTGGTGTGTTAGTGTTGTGTGTGTTGCTGTTGTGGTGTGTTACTGTTGTAGTGTGTTACTGTTGTGCCATGTTACTGTTGTAGTGTGTTACTGTTGTAGTGTGTTACTGTTGTGGTGTGTTACTGTTGTAGTGTGTTACTGTTGTGGTGTGTTAGTGTTGTGTGTGTTACTGTTGTGGTGTGTTACTGTTGTAGTGTGTTACTGTTGTGCCATGTTACTGTTGTAGTGTGTTACTGTTAGTAGTAATTTTTGACACAAACCAAAAATTTTGATGTATTTTATCAACCCTCTAGACTCATTCTATTGATAATTACAAATATTTACAGCAACACTTGTAAACAAGCTTTTTGTACTGAAGTGACTGTGTTGACATTTACAAATGTAAGTTTTCTTCGTACATGCATGTTAAATGTATATGTACGTCTCGTGCTTGGACAAATAAGATTATTAACTACAGGGAGTGTGTTAGCTTTAAAATGAGTATTTATTAATAGAAACAGGATATGAAATACATTGCAATGACATAATTCAATTCATGAATTTATATTTAAGTATGGAAATAAAAAATGAAATGTGAGTTACAAAATGCCATACAAATTTCACGTAATGTATGAAAATTCTCTTATCTGACATTGCTGCACAAATTAAAGGCATGAACATTTAAAATTAGCACTTCTCAGTCAGCTTATATTCCCTTAACTGACATTACTACTACACCAACAATTAAAGCACAATGAATTTAGCCTCTCAACTTATAGTCTTTTCAAGTTATAATTGATACAATAATAAAATGTTCTGCAAAAAAAATCCTATAGAAACAGCCATAGCCATATCAGCATTAAATCTCCATTCCATGAGTATGCAGCTAACAATTTAGGATGATTCTGTTTCGTAACCGGGTCTCAGATCAAAGGAAAGATGAGTAAATATTGATTTTAAGGATTATATGAACTATTCATGGTACTGGTATTATTTTATTGAATATGACGCAATGTGAGGTTAGAATGTAAATTGTATTTTCTACCTTGTCTGCCAGGTTTCTTTATCACATAAACTGGATAGTCAGTTGTATACAATTTAGATAATTACATCATAATTGGACACCATTTTTTTTCTCTCTTAAACACAAACTTGTTAACATTAACATGTAATTATTAAGGGATAATTAAAAAACATGTATCACACTTAATCCCCTACACCCACCCAACAATAGGCACAGTATATATTGGTAGACCTGCAGTGTATGTAAATTGTTTTATTTATATGTTAGAAGCTCTGAAGTGATACAAAGTACTGAGGGTAAAACTCAAAAACTTTGTAACATATTTATCTAGAAACAATTCTGTATCTATAATAAGACCACACATATGTCTATTGCAGTGTATTAAATGTACTAACAAATGTCATTTTGTTGACCTGTAATAAGCTCATCCTTTTGTTTGATTCAAGTTATATGTGTTGGTCTCTGGGGTTATCAGTCCCCCACCTAGCTGGAACTGAGGGAGAGAAAACTTTTGCGTTGTGCATGTACTCAGTTCTTCCATCTGTCCTTTCGTCCGCACTTCTGCTCTCTTGTCGGGGTGCAGCTATTACAGGTGAGGCAGTGTGTTATGTATCAAAAATTAGGATATTCTGACCTACATGTTAACTTCTGAGTCGTGACCTTGGACATACATCAAAGAAAAAGTTTGTCCAGGGAGGCAATTTCTTTTACACTACATATGGTATGGGTTCACTTGCTTCAGGCAGTGTGGCGTGTAGCAAAAGTAGGTATCTCTCCTCTACATTTTGACCTTAGAGCTGCATATCAGGTGGGTGACTTATTACAAGGTAAATATGGAAGTTGAACACAATTTGTAATTTTTGAAAGATTTATCTTAACAATTGATTCAGCAAAAATAGGAGATGACATGCAAGGACCAAATGCAGTTCTCTGATTGGTTGATCAGCAGGGGGTATCTGATTGGTTGATCAGCTGGAAATCTGATTGGTTGATCAGCAAGATTGAGGTGCATACTAGACATATAATACTTACTATTATAGGTATTGTATTTGTTGTGATGTGGTACTGCAGCAAAATTCTATTTCTGATTTTAGTCTTATATATTTTACATCATTTAGTGATTTGTAAACCCATTAGTGAAAAAATCATAATAAATGATGCCATTATCATTTTGTTGTGATTGTAATTCTATTCACCTGAGACATAAATTTTTATTTTCATTCATATATACAGTTGATTTTATAGTTATGAGCATTTACACGTTTTAAAATATATATACATACATATATATGATGAATAAAACTAGCAGCCACAGATTTAAATGGATTAATTGGCCTGCCTACTTGTCAAAGTAGATCAAAGTTTGGCACATTAGCTATCCACCATACACTCAGTATACCTTTGAGATTTTCTTTTATGTATTTGGAAATGAAAAGATCAGGTTTGTCCTGTAATTGGATCAACATTGAAACCTGGTAAAATCTTTTCTTATGAATTTGAATTCTATTGATTAATTCAGCAAAACTTAACTGTGAAAGAAAACACAATTATCAATAGCAATTTTATAAACTGTAAGAAAAATAAGCTTTAAATGGTTCCAAAATGAGCAATGAATTAATTCATGAAAGCTCATTTTGCATTAGGCAGTGCTTATATCTGAATGGCAGAAACACGGCAGGCTCGAACAGACTACGTTTTTGTGTATTATGAGATAAAATACTTTCTAGTGATTAATTTTTGACAAATATTAAAATTGTGTTAGTTTTCCAAATACTTTTCTGACTAAAAAAAAAAAAAAAAAAAATGTTACTATGTATGGCAATAATGCTACAATATCTATAATGAAAAAAAGGTGTAACTTTGAATATATAGTGCGATATATATATACTGGTGTTTTATACAATTTAATACAGGTGTAAAATTATGATCTACATAAATATTTGTTGATACAAATGTAAAGGTGCTTTTGTCGCAGACAGGTATTTACTGAGTATACATATGTAGCTATTATCATACATTGTAGAATATTGGCAGATATTTGCTTTACTTGGAACCTTTAAATTTTTCAGACAGTTTTACTGTTCATTTTGATAATAACATACTGCAATACATACATACTATGTATACATGTATGTGTTTATAACATTTACTTTTTATACATGTATCAATATTTTAAAAAACCGTTCCCAGTGTAGAGGTGCCAATATTGCCACTGGCTAGTTGATCTTTAATCTTATTGATGGGTTCTACAAACTGATAATTCTCACTTTAGGATAATCCTAAAAAGAAGAATTTGATAATTCAGATAAGTGCTGATACCATCTCTAATACAAGCTGTTACAGTGGAAACGTTACTGAGAAAACATGTCAATCAAAAAGAATTTCATGTTATTGCTATTTAATCTTATTTCCCATTTGACAAAGAGATATATTTATTTCATTACTACTGTGGGACTTAGAACTTGTAAATGGGGTTTACATTAAATTGTAATAAAAACACCATGATTTGTTTTTAATTGCACTATCAATTAAATATACATTATTTATGCCCTTGTAATGTTTCTGGAGATTTCGCACCATAAAACGCTAGAGTGAAACCCTTTTCTCAAAAGTAACAGCAAGTTTGCACTTGCAGCATATTTTTCATTTTGATGGTTTTATGTCAAATTATAAATGCCATCATTGGACTCACCAAAATAATCGAAGAATGATTTCTAAATTGCAACTGGCCACTATGATGAGAGATTCAAACCCAAAGTCTCTAAATTCTAGATTAATGGATTCTATCTGGTAGTCTGAGCTCGATTGAACAAAACTGGTATGGTATATAACTAGGCTGTGTGAGAATTGATTCCAATGTAACGAATTAGATTACAAACAGCCATCACTATTACATCAACACATATTACTTCATAGTATACAGTCAATACAGCTAGGTCTCCATTCTACAGAGTTATTGACAAGTTCTACCCAAACTGTGCTATACCTGAGGAACGTTTTGTCCCATTATTTGATCACTTGGCCTGTATCAAAGTCTCACAGTTACATTTGTTTGTTACTGTTGCCATTCCTCAATATAAATATATATATATATACATGAAGGCCAGTTTATTGGCCCTAAAGTGGTCAACCGTGTCATTTCATATCGACAGATTTAAACTATTGTACAGTCCATACAACAGTCGCATTTAAAACTCTCATGCAAGTTTACTGATTTACCAATATGTAAATCACCATTACATAACGAACTGATGTCCCCAGCACCAATGTGAAGGTTATATGCTATAGATGCAGATGCATTTGTTACTATGAATGTGCGTCTAGGTGATAAAATTCCTCGAGATGAACTAGTTTTGTGGGTTTGTAAAGCACAGGGGAAAAGTCATAATGGAAGAGCGGCTGGTATCCCTGCCTCAGGAATTTCCCAGTATCAACTTCCCATAACATACTTTTGTCATCACGTTTTGCATCCTGAACGACCGTTGTTGTATTGTACAGTAAATTTCTAGCTCTGCCTTTCCCTTTGCTATCATCAGGATAGCAATAAACCCTTGACACTTGGATCAAATGCACATCCCCTATCTTTGTTGTAAATTTAATGATGGAAGCAAATATTTCATTTCTGTGCTGCATATTTTTATGACATGTGGAATAAGCCTGTGCTTGACAGGTCGTTGTAACATGTATATAAGGTTTTAGGTTGTGATGATTCCAATGAGAAATAATATGACTTTTGTTTTATTTCTGATATATTTACATATAAAATATTTTAATGACACAATATGACACAATATATCTGATAAATGTCCATGACCTGTAACCATTATGTGGCAAAGTTACACTGTAACTTGTCTTTAGTTTAAAGTGATTGTCTGATTTCTTATTCTTTAGTTTCATTTTTCATTTCTGTATTCAGAGTTGTTTTTATAAACTTTTGTATAGGCTCCTATTTATAGACAATTGAGTGCCACAAATTTGCTGTTTTATCTATGAGGGAGGTATAGAGTATACAGGTGAATACTAATCTTACTAAACAAGTAAAATTTACATCAGTACTAGGTTGTGTGCACACCTGTGGCACTCACTGCATGGTAATTTAACAAGCTCGAGAAATCTTCGTCTGATGTACGACCTGCATGGTTACATTGATTTAGCATTTGTCTAGAGCTATATATTATGCTTCTTGGTTGTCCTTGCATCTAGATATGTTCATGGAGGGAGCTGTGACCTCTTTGGTTTAGTGACTTTGGTAAAAGATAGATGAGTGTGGTACTATAGGACTAGCCTGGCCTGGGCCATATGACTCAGTTGGTGATAGTTTATATTGTGTCTATCTATCTAAAGTGCAGGTCCATGGCAAGCTTAGGGTTTGAATCCTGGTCTGGTCCTTAGTAATTGCCTTCTCTGTCCCCTTCAACAAATTTTTAGAATGTTTTGTTCCCTCAGAGAAAATCCATAACTGGTGTTTTAAAAATTTTAAGTTGTGTTTTTAAAAGTAAATTTCATAATCTGGTTTTAACATACTAATCTGATGGTCATGTTTTAATATCTACACCATATACCCTCATTCAATGCCAAAGATCAGAATGCTGTGTACCATAAAATCCTATGTTAATCCTCTTACAAGGAGCATGATTCTAATACATACTTACTAATTAGCTCAACTAACTCATGTAACAGGTCAAACCTACCTAGGAGAACTATAACTGCCATACAAAGCAAATGACCTTCCTGGGACAACAATTCTTACTGTTTATAAATTTTGTTGTGTATTTGATACACAAACAAATACAATTTCAATTTAAAATCAATGGTGTTGTTGTTATACACAAAATCAATACTTGTATTTAACATCTGCTTTAATATAGAACTATAGATATTCTGCCCATGACAATTTCTGGATTTAATGTCTTGTTCTTTTAAAGCCATTATACATGTAATTTATTCTAGATAAAAAGAACCTCGCTTATCCTTGTTTTAAATACAGGACTTTACATGTAAGTGTGGTGTAAGCAACATGGAGGACAATATCAGTTGCAAAACAGATACTTAGGATAACAAGTTTACTGTTATAGGCTTATAATAGTCTTTGATGATTTGACAAATTCAATTTCCTTTAGCCGTGAACCTCTGACCTCCAATCCTCAACCTCTAGTTCCTCCTGATCTTAACTTCAGACAGCAAATTAAACCTTACTGATCCAAGTAAAATATTGAGGAATAACTCTGAATTAATTGTGTATCAAGGCTTTCCAAATTGTATTAAAATGGGTGGGTTTTCTGACCTGAAACAAATTACAGTTTTTATTTTTTAGGGGTTAAACAATTTTCTCGCAACAGTTGTATTTGGAATGCATACATTATAATTAAGAACTGAGGAAGTTTTTTTTAAATCATAAAAATGAAAAAGCAATTCCATTACCTAAAGAGTTATCAGTTGGAATTCTAGAGAGAAGTTTTCACCACAGGATCTCCTGGACTTTTAAAATCCAATATGGCTCCTTGGAGGCCAATCAACCATTTTGCTCATTTTTGCATGTAGCGAAGTTTTATGGATGTCAAGGACATTCTGAATACGTTTTGTATTTTGTAGTTCAGTGCTACATGTCTGATGTGTTAATGTATGCCTGCTCATTTCTAACACAACATCAATACTATTTAGTAGCCCAACGAACATAAAGTTCCCTGATTTTACTTCCCATGATAACATTTCAGGCAATAAAATTACCACACACTTCTCATTAGTTATTTCTGTCAAGGCTGCTGTGAAACACTTTGAATACATCTTTCTTCTCATCATTTTGACAGTAAACCAATAATTTTAATTAAAAACCACACTTTTTTGCTTAGGAAGCAGAATTTATTTCTCATGAAGTGTGTTTTTGATTTTTTTCCTGTTTTGAGTGACGATTTTTTCAGATTGTGCAATTTCTTATTTCTTATGACTTGGTTTTGAACCCATTGCACATCAAACTTTTAGCAAGTTTTAAATAATAAAACCACACAAGGTTTACTACTGATCTAAAATCTATAAAAAAAAAAAAACCCTGAAAAGGAGCATTTCCTGCCAGGAAATTTACAATTCCATTTCTCGAGAGAAAAGAAAACCTTTAGAGGAACAATGAAAGGAATTAAAAGAAAATCTGTTTATTGCAGATATAGATTAAAGATGATTTATTTCAATTTGATATATCCAGATTTATTTAAATTTTAATAGCAATTTGAGATTTGTTTTCAAATTCAATATGAATAATTTCTGTTAAAGATGTATCATACTTGTTTATGGTCCTCATGAAGTACTATTGAATTTTAAAACCTCACATAATGTATTCAATGATGGTTTACAATATCCCACATATAGGGTCAGATAATTGGCTATTGATTTAAAACTGGTGGCAGATCATTTCCATGTTCCTGTTCCCTTTGAAATACGATATTCAACGGTGAAGTATTTTAATAAAAAGGCTAACTTCTGTGAACAATATCGGGCTAAGGTGTGTTTGTTTACTCAGTCCACATAGATCACGAAATGTAGCTGTATTTAACTTGACCTTCCTTTTCTGTGTATGGAACAGGAACTTAAACCTCAAGATATAGAATGTAAATAGCTTCAATCTGTTAGTATAAATTAGAATAGATACTTGGACTTCATATGTTTTTCTATGGAAATATGCAATATCATACCAAGCAATACATCACAGTCATTTACTGTTCATGCTTAGAAATTTCATATAGATTATTTACTCTTAGACATTTTCATTGAAATTTACTAATCTTAATAAATATGATAAAATAAACTCTAAAACTTGTTATCAAAATTATGGGAATTTTTAGGTACTATTCTATTCTAATTTTATTTGAATTTACCATATAATGTAGATTAAACTTCAAAGGAGAAATCAACTTTCTGCTCAGCGTATTAAAATTGAGGTCACATTGACTCAAAATCATACTTTGTGTTAAGCTTCTGCTTTTTCAGTATGATGTTTATTTCACAAACTCACACAGCTGTCTTATTTTTAGATTGCTTGATAGAGACGTAATTAAAAATAGTGTTCATAAATTTATAATTAAGAATTAATTGTAATTCATTCTACTCTGAATGGATATTGGTACAGACTATTTCTTGCCCATGCTTATGCCCCCTGAATAGCACTTTGTGCCCAGGGATATCGTATGTTGATGTCTTATCTGTAGTGGGGTTTAAAGTCATGTATAGATATGATACTGTTCCGAGTAATTGTTGTTCTATTGTCTGTAAAACTGTATTATTTCCAACAAAGGATGTATATGTAACTACAAAGTGGGCAACCCACCAAAGGCCAAATGAAGTCAAATGTGGAGTCCACAATGATAGTTTTAAACAGATCATTTGGAACGAAAAGCCTGGATAAGTCTAAACAATTTACCTCATGGTAGATTTTACAGTTTTAAAACCATTAATAATGCATTCAGTAATGAGATGAACCAAATCTTTAGTTGGTGTTACGAAGTATTAATTGTTAGGTTATCAATAGTACGGAATGATTATTACCCAATAATGGAATGTAACACTTTAAATCATACAATTAACATAGTTCAGAAGTTTATGGTCTAGAATTATTGTGAATCATTTAAACACTTGTATCAGTCATCATTTAAATATTAGAACCAAAGTTATGTCTTGAGAAAAAACAATTACACAATCTGTTACGATGAAAAAAATTATGTATCAGATTTGTGAAGTATTTCAACAGCTTTGATCACATGTTATATTCTTTGATGGCCTAAAAAGATATGATCTGTAAAATATGAAATGCCTGGTATCATTCATATTTGATCTAGAAGTTTTGATTCACCTTGAATTCATTAGGTCGTTAACAATATTAAGTTTTAATATAAAGGTAGGTATTTATGTAACAAATGGAAACTGATGATGTAGTTCAGTGTCTTTTCTCCTTTGAAATTTTATCTTGAAGACATTATTCATTACTGGTCAATAGAAAACTTTAACAAGAAAAAACCTGAGTACTAAAACAATATATGTTTGCCTTTATTTTTAAGGGGAAACAATCAGCTGAAATCTGGTCGGGTATCCAAACTGCAGGAATTGTTCTGTCAAGGTTAAAGTACTGCCCAATTTTACTCTTAACAGAAATTAGCTGAAGGGAAATAACTTTGTATTGTTATGATATAAAGGAAAAGTTAAAACATCATTCATTATATATATGGCATTGATTTATAAATAATAATGTTGCCTTAGCCAATATGATTGTGGTTCTGAACCAAGATTTAATGGGCAAATAATGTGTAGCATTTACTGTGTACAGGATAGAATGGAAAATAGTTAATCTGCTTTATTTGATCCATGAGTGTTCCAGATCATATTTATTGTAATTTAATATCAAGTACTGACAAATTCTTTTCACACAGACTCTGTGGTACCTGTAATTTGCTGTAAATACTACAATATTCTCTACATACATAAAGTTACTGAGCAATTTACAAATTTATTACCAGTATCATAATGTACACAAAATTAATGTCTTAATTTAATGCTTAAACAGTTCTGTCTGGCAGCATAATTGATATCTTATCTGGAAGAGTTATCTCCCTTAAAAAGTTAACCATTGTTACACTGCTGTAATAAATCCAATTATTTCTGTAATCAGAGATTTCGTTTTTATCATTCATAATTCCCAAGATGGTTATAATAAACATAATCTTTATGAACAAATATTGCTCTAAAAATATCTGACTGGTGTGTGTAATTCTTATAGCTGCTACATGTATGATATGTTATACAGTCTAGCTCTGTCGACTTATTCCTAGATTATCTGTTAGATGTCATGCTGTCAGCTGGATGATGTCCCTGTTGTTATCTGTCTGTGATGCTTGACACTTGTCTGAGAACATATCAAACATGCTGTCTACCCTAAACATCACATTATAAAGAAAGAAAGATAAAAACTACACCAATTCTGATATACATTTGTACAAAGATTAAAATAGATTGTCTTATTTATGGTATGGCATTTTCAAGACTATCAATCATTTTTTCTGCAAAATTTTTCCAGTGAAAGCAGTTGAAAACTTATGAAAAGAGACTTTCAGCTTCTGGTTTAATTTCAGATCAAAGAAGGGGGTAAAATCAATATAACCAACAAAAATCAAATGGTCTATGTGATACACATGTTATTCAGAAAGTACAGGGGTTTAACTATGAAAAATGAAATTAGATGGTGTTGCAGATATGGTTGTTACAAGAAGTAGTTGTTGACATTGTTGTCTAATAATCAGCAATGTATTTACATGGCTGTGAGGCAAAAGGTGGCCAGACTAATTGATTAAATAGGGAAACAAGAGACTTATTTGTTGTCCCTACTATATTGACCAGCAAAACAGATGATTATAGAGTCAGAACCATTGATTAAAGCAGGACCAGGTAATCACTGACATGGTTCTCTTGTTGACCAGTAATAAAATCATTTCTATATATACTGGCTGGGTCCTGAGTGAATGTTTATGGTCCAGTTCACCAACCTCTGTACACACACAGACACCTCAGATGTGACTGCATTGATCCTGATTATTAGTCCCCTATTGGTGAAACCATAGTTTCATGGTTGTCAGGTCAAGGTCAAGGTTACTTTTTTTTTTAGAAAATCTTTGTCAGTGCTTTACCAGCTTTATTCCTTTAGGGATTTGGATCAAACTTAATTCACACAAATATAAAGACCATCATGATCTCTCAGACAAGTTCAAGTTTCAGGGTTGCCATGTCTAGATCTAGGTCACTGTTACTATTTTTAGAAAAGCCTTGTCAGCGCTGTAGCAGCTTCATTCCTTTGATCAAATTTTAAGGACCGTGATATCTCTAACAAGTTTGAGTTTCAAGGATTTTGGGTCAAGGTCAATGTCACTGTTATTATTTTCAGCAGGGGCCGATAGGTGACATAATTAAAGCAATACCCAGTATGCATGTGTGTCATTAACTACTGTTGGAACCTGGAGAAAGCTTATACATGTACATGTATACATTGAAATTTCATTGAAATTTCAAAAATTATAAATAAGAAATTCTGGCATAAATCAAAGACTTTAAAATCTACCACAATACACTCCTATAAACATATAGGTTTGATCTGCTTGAATAAAAATGCATAATTTTGAAACAAAAACACCGCATAATTAACATTTGAATATGACCATACAAATGATAGACTTATTCATATGTGAATTTTACAATTCTCTATGTACTTAATAGTGAAAAAAGACAGAAGACACTGTTTGGCCGCGGTGGCCGAGTGGTTAAGGTGTCCCGACACTTTATCACTAGCCCTCCACCTCTGGGTTGCGAGTTCGAAACCTACATGGGGCAGTTGCCAGGAACTGACCGTAGGCCGGTGGTTTTTCTCCGGGTACTCCGGCTTTCCTCCACCTCCAAAACCTGGCACGTCCTTAAATGACCCTGGCTGTTAATAGGACGTTAAACAAAAACAAACCAAATCAAACTGTTTGGCTATACCTTCAATTGTATTCATTTTTGAGTCAAGACTATTTTAGATGCTTGAGGGAAAATAGTTGGGAAAACCATAGGATCATTTTTCTGCTGTAGATGGATCCTGTGATTATGTTCTTAAATGTAGCCCTGATGTGGTTCCTCAACTCCTCAGGATTGATAAAGAGCTCACACATTCAAGACATCATGTAATTAATTAAAAGAGACTTTGAGTTCATAAAATAGTATAACTGTAAAGATATCAAGATATATTACACATTATGGCATGTAATTTACTCTACTGCACCCTAACATTAGATCTTCATTTCAAAACAAAAATGATGTTAAAAACAATAAATAGACAGTAATATGTCAATCATGTAAATAATAACACAATAACTTCACTTTAACATAGACATATATAGCAATTATGTAAATGATGAAATAGATTTTTTTTTAAATGTAATGACATTGTTTCAATGATATTAAGTGACAGATATGATACGTAATAGTCAGATGTATCCATCAATTAATTAAGGTAAGTCAGAGGTAAGTAATGAGCTACATGTAGCAGTCTTCCAGGTTTGTATTACAATAATGAAACTGGGAAGTGTTTGCATGAAAAATAATATTTTGTAATCTCAGAAACAGTCATGATTATAGTCTTCATTCTCCAAGACTTTTGACTTTAACTCCAATTACATGTTGAAATATTGCTATGTTACTAGTTAAGGTTACAAAAACTTGAATTAAATTTTCAATTTATTTTTTTATAATTATTACATTTAATGCTTGTAAATTAACTATAAAAAAATCTTGAATTCAAAATTGAAATATTCTTTTTCTATAATTGTATGTAATTAATGTGTAAGCTAAATAATGCAAAATCATTGTTAACATTGTGATATATTCAGGTTATTTTTCCTTACAGACTTTCGTTGCAATAGCACCAAGATTTGGGAAGAAGTTTATCTACAGATTCACTTCGACCAAGGCGTTCTTCATCCTTCCTCCATGGAACCCACTTCGGAAGCTAGCTGTGTACATAGCTACCAATCAATTCTTTGATTACCTAGTCATCACCACCATTCTTATGAACTGTATCTTTCTAGCCATGCATAAGTCACCCGCTGCCGAAACTGCAGAGTAAGTTTTCTACTACAATTTTATGAGCAGCTGCTTATATATACTCCATGCTGGATTTCCTGTCTCAGTCTTTATCATTACAACAATGAAAAATTGTATTATTGGATATTTTTTTTTTTTTTTTGTTCAAACTCTGATAACGCAAAAACTACTCGGTAATCTCAAATTCTCAGGATATCTCAAATTTTTTTCCAGACCCCCACCTGAATTTGAGATAACATGGTTCATGGTTCAACTATATGTAGTATGTGTAAAAAAAAAAAAAAACAAAAAAACAGAGAAAATTAAAGGTTGCTTTGTAGAGCTATTTTTTACAATTAATGTTTCAATCTTTTTTTAGAATCATGTTTAAGGTACTATCACAAACTGATGGTAAAATATCTGTAATTAGTTCATGACCAGTTATTGTCTCTCTTTCAGATATGTTTTTCTAGGCATCTACACCATTGAGATGATTGTGAAAAATATAGCCAGAGGTTTCATATTGTATCGATTCACATATCTACGAGATCCCTGGAACTGGCTAGATTTTATTGTCATAGTTTCTGCGTAAGTATATTTTGTTGTTGTGAAGTACAAGTATACATATATGAAAAATCATATACTGTATAAACAGAACAGTAGCTCTTTAGTCTGACTCAAAATTTGATAAAGCGGGTTTAAAATATGTAGTGGTAACAGAAGAAAAACTTCACAGGGTCAACAAGAAAAGTATAGGAAAACTATCAAGGTGTTTCAGAAGGTTAGCTTCTTCTGTAAATTCATCGACAATTCATACCGGGTACTTGTTAAGTTATTCATATTCAAATTTAATTCTTACAAAACTCAAAATCTTACAGACATGCAATATATGGAAAATTTAAAGCAAAGCATGTTCATGTTGCAATTTAATGAATGTGAAATAGAAAACAGGTTTGCAGTTAAGATATTCCATTAAAGACCTCCATGAGCAATTTAAGCCTAGAAATTAAAAGGACCCCACTTAATTATTGTCAAGAAATTTCATTCAAACTGTACATAAGGACACCGTTTAATCTAAAAATGACCCCATTTACAGTAAGATAAACTCAGCGCCAGCACTGCAGTTGTGCATGGTCCCTGTTTACATCCATATAGCAGACACTGATTGGTACATGTACATTGTATATACTCAGGGGTGTATACCATGAAACCTATACATATATATAGTCCTATTGATCTAGCTGTTTAGTCTGTGGAAAATATTGATGCTCGTTGCGATGGCTTACCTAGAGACATTAAGTGATGGAAATCGAATATTATGGCAGAATCCACATAAATAATTACTGATGGCGACTTTAGGGCAGACACAGTTTCATAACATTGTTACATTGATGACTTAATGCTCCAGTGCAGAGATTAACATACATAAATCCAGGTTTCTATTTCTCTCACAACCTTGAGTGTTACAAAGCTGAGTTTCTGGTTCATTGTCACAATTCATTTGAGTCAACATATTAGAAATCATTTCTCTAGAAATCATTTTATGAAATAAGATTCCATAAAATGAAGACAAAGTGACATGATGATACCTGCTAACAAATTTTTTCATATATATGCTCCATATTAGTGGGGTTTTAAGTGCTGGTCATGTATTGGTTTGTGAACGTTCCCATACAATGTTGACTATATATTCTTTGGGTTCATATTTGGTATACTAGCTGTTTTGTTAGGAGCTAGATGAGATCGTTGGAATTATCCATTGGATATTGTTCTATTAGAATTAACAGGTCTGTGTTTGGATCAAACAATTTTGATCAGTATAGATCAAGGGTATATCATTGGTTGGATTTTGCTTTAATCCTCTAATATGGCAAGCCAAGTTGTCATTTATTCAAGGAGCAACGTTGATCCAGGATTTTACCAAATTATATAAGATATCTTATAAACTTTATAAGATATCTTATATATTAAATAAGATATCTTATATGCTTTTCTTTATAAGATATCTCATAAAAGATATAAGATATCTTATAAAGAAATTAAATAAGATATCTTATATAATTCGATTATAAGATATCTTATAAAGAACGAGATTTGAATTTGAGATAATGAACTCTCCCCCACTCGATGAAAGAGCCGAGATGAAGCTGAAACTACATAAAATGGTTTAAAACAGATTTATAATTGCCATATATTCATGTTTGCTCGAACACGACATCTGCACCATGCTAGCTGATCATGAACGCGACAGAGGGTTGATTGTGAATGTTCCAGTCGTGCCTTCAAACAAAACGGAAGTTACCTTACAGAGGGAGCAGTCATTCTCAAACTTTTATGTTTTGCCAGTCTCACGAGTCTCATTCTTTATAAGATATCTTATAAACTTTTCTTGTCAAGATATTTTATATATTATATAAGATATCTTATAAACTTTAAATAAGATATCTTATAAACATATAAGATATCTTATAAACATATATGTATAAGATATTTCATAAACATATAAGATATCTTATATAATATGTAAGATATCTTATATAATTTGGTAAAACACTGGATCAACATTGCTCGGCGAATAAATGACAACTTGGCTTGCCATACTCTAAGGTCATTTGATTGGTAAATTTTTAACATGGGATGCCTATAGATATACTTTTGAAGGTCACAGGTCGAGGACAAAAGTAGAATTTTTGCTTCCAAACGAAAATATTAAATACCTTTTGCATACAACATGCATGTATATGTTTCAAAATAAATCTCTTTTTATAAGATATTCAATATTCCAGATGCTTGTAAAAAAAAAATTCAAATAATTGCATGAGCAACATTATATAATATTGGTGTATACCAGATATATTAATTTCTTCCCTTGTTTGAGCCTGGTTTCCAAATTAAGGGAAATAATCAGCTAGCCACTAAAAGGGTGAAGTTGTGAACAGTAGAAAATGCATTTGATACCCAGTGGACTATTTTGGGGCTCAGCAATGCTGGTTGGTTTTAAGTACCCGGTAGAGGTGCATTATTCAGTTGACCAGGGTGTTTGTGTAGTTTGATAGCTGACACTGACAAATGTGCAGATATAGGAATCCCAATCGCCTCCATTACAGGTAATACAGCCATTTAAAAGTTTGTAATGAGAGCTAAGTGTCGTTGATGAATAAACAATGAACTTGTGTATTCTGCATTTAGATTCCAATGTCTGGGTAAATGTTTGGTTAATTCATGTCAACAAGATCATCTTCCTGTTTACATTGACTAAAACACAAAAAACAAAAGGCATAATGAAACGCACACCAGGCATTATTTATATGCATGCTTGTGTTTACCCTTAAAGTCTGTTAAATGAATTGAAAAGTTGCCAAATTATCTCGATTAAATGGTTAACCAAGCTACTCTTCATTGATCTAGATTTGTTTTAAAATATTTTCCTCTAATATGTAAAATTGATGTTTCACAATATTAAAAAAGAGGGAAAATTGATAAAAATAATGAAAATATCAAATAAATATATTTTTATGACCATGAGTGCCACAATTGACTACAATACTAAGGTGTTTTTGTATAGTCATCCAATGTTACACTTACCGTATATTCTTATATCAGTAGTACATACTAATATGCTGGTGTGTATCGTGGAAGCCTGGCAGATTAAGTGGATGTAATTTTTTGTAAAAAGGTGAAAGAAGTCTTGATCCTTACAAGATTGTGCCTTTTGTAAGAGGGATGATCCTAAAGTGCATAACCCTGGTTTCTCCCTGGAACGTTGAGGAATAAAATTTAATTTGAACATTGAAATAAAACATGTGTAAATTAACTATGCCTGTTCTATTTTCCTTTACCTTTAGCTACATTACAATAATGATACAAGCTGCATCGCCCGGAGGAGGGACAGCAAATCTTCAGGGGCTGCGGACATTCCGAGTCTTTAGGGCTCTAAAAACAGTTTCCATTGTTCCAGGTAAGTAGATTTTTTGACACATTTCATTTAACTTTCTAAATGAAATCTTTCACGATAAATATGTTACATTTCTCCTTCATGAAGTACAAAGGATAGCATTTTCACACTCAGAATAGGTGTTGTCTTATAATGATGGTGTAATCTTGATTTCGAAATAATACCTTAAATTAAGGTTGAAGAATTGATATTGGAAACACTTCCCAATATAATTGAAAAAAACTGCATACTTTAGATACAATGTATAGGCCTACACATGTAATCAATTACCAGGTATAGTGTTATAGATGTGTTAATCAACTCAATAACAAATCTGTACTTATTTTCATTTCAGGGTTAAAAACTATTGTTAATGCACTGCTGAGAGCTTTCAAATTACTTCTTGAAGTGATAATGTTGACAACTTTTTGTCTCATGGTGTTTGCTCTATTTGGGCTACAAATCTACAAGGGAGTGCTGCGACAGAAATGTGTCATTAATTTGCCAGAATTTGTAGCAACAAGCTCTCTGAGTGTAGAGGCCCAATATGACGCTTGGGTCAAAAATACATGTAAGTTGAGAATTATAACATGAAAATAGTCTTTTTATAATCCTGGATTTTTTGTCTCACCTGTGACAAAGTTACGAAGATTAATGTAAGTGTCAAAAAGTCACTATAGGGTTTTTTGTTAAGATCTGTTGCTCATAAAAGGATGAAAAAAAATCAGATTTCTTTGTTCTCACTTTTCAAAAAGAGTGCATGATTTTTGGGGTAAAAAATACACATTTAGGTGAATTTTGAGATCTAGTGATTTTGCGAAATTTGAAATTTATTTTGCAATGCATCAATATTTACACATGCCTATGCTGTATACAGGGTGCTTCTTTTTTGAAAAAAAACAACTGCAATTTTAGTGAATTTTTGAGTTTGCCTAAAACTGATATAAAACATGTACTGACCAAGTGGAACAGATGAGACATATGATTAAGTGTAATTCTTGTTTAAAATACATGTATTCTAAATACCATGCAACCAAGAAAAACATTAATCTGTTTTATTGTATGTACATATATATATATATATATATACTACATAAAAATGTCATATTTTTCCCCAAATCTTCAACCTTGTTCTGTTGGTTTATACAGACAAAGTGGTTCATGATCTGATTAAAATATAACATTTTAGGCATAATTATCTTGACAGGTAGGTAGTGTTTAACAGACTCACAAAAAGGTATATATATCAGAATCACTAGGCCTGTCCCCATTCCATAAATGAACAACACTAGTCCAATATTATCTTTATCATGTTTTTTCCTTTCAGCGAATTGGTATGAAGCAGATGGTGACTATGTGATTTGTGGTAATGCCTCTGGCTCAGGGTAAGTAAATGGAGTATAATACTAACTTACCACTAAAACCATTCAGGTTCTGTAATTTCTTGTGTAAAAGTTAATTCAATGTTAACAAACAGTAATTACAACAATCTGGATTTATTCTGAAGTTTTTATTTTCACTTTTTCTGTTTGATAGTTATAACTATTAGACACTTCTACAAATTCCAGACGATTCTAATCATACTTATATTCTTCAATGCTCTATTCCAATTGGATCGCTAACCTTTTTCAATCCTGAAAAGCAGTATATATACAATCCTCTGATGTATGAGGTTGTACTTGCCTTTCGATGTTTGCCTCGTTAACCTGTATGCTGCTGTTAGGGTCACACAATCCCATAAGCTCCATATACCTGCTTTACCTCTACATGCCACAGCAATTAAAAATACTAAGAGATCTATAGCAGTGATTTTTATAGGGACACATAAGGTGGGTCAAGAGGCTCCTTAATATCCAAGATAGTAAAGTATTGATTTGCTTCCTTCATAGATGACTGAATGCATTATATAACGGATAAATGTGGTGTCTTTAAGTACTGACATAATAGAGAGCTTTAAGGTCATCTTCAGTGAAAACAATTTGCCTATTGTTAAATCAGTGAAAATCTATCCATACAGATGTATTGATTTTCATTATACATGTATTGCCTTTTGTAAAATATCTCACTGGAGCCACAGACACACAATATGTGAAGTCAGGAACACAAGGTTGTTATAAATGTATTTTCAATGTTTTTTTTTATCCTGGGAGGGTGGGGGGGATTAATCAAGCATAAAATTTATGATCTTGATCCATAGCCATTGGTGTTAAGTGTCTTGCCCACAGATACATTTGTACAACTATGACAGCTAGCATAGAACAGTCTTTTTATATATATCTCATCAATAGATCAATAAACTACAAATAATGTAACATATTGTATTCAATTACATATAATGTAACATATTGTAATCAATAAACTACAAATAATTTTACATATGGTAAATGTTTTGTTTTTTTCTCCAGAAAATGTCCGGACAACTACACTTGTATGGTTGACATTGGTGAGAACCCCAACTTTGGCTACACAAACTTTGATCACTTTGGTTGGGCCATGCTGTCGTCTTTCCAGCTTATTACACTTGACTTTTGGGAGGATTGTTACAACAAGGTAAAACCGGTTAATTCTCCTTTAACAATAAGTAATTTCACTAAATTCAGATTGTCAGCTAATCAGGATATCATGTTTCATGATGTTAAATGTTTTTGAATATCCAAAATTTATTTTTAAATCTTCAATTCAACAGGAATAACCATAATCAACTTCTGTTATATTTATAGTGTATTTCATGTATAGTTATCAAACTAGATTGTTACTTTAACTGTAAATGACCTTGAACTTTGGTTTTTGTACAGGTTATACGAGCTTCCGGGCCATTCAACGTGGCATTCTTTGTGGTGGTTGTCTTCTTTGGTTCCTTCTATCTCATCAACCTCATGTTGGCTGTTGTGGCCATGGCGTATGAAGAGGAAGCAGTTACCACTGAGGCGGTATTGTATTGTTCTCCTGAAACTACTTTTCCTGCATCCATTACTTCAATATCGTAGTACAGTGTGCAAGTGATCAATTTATTTTCATGAAAATCACTTTTATCAAATGGCCTTCACCTTTGCACTTTTTATCACATAAAATTTGGTGCTAGTACACAATCACTTTTTCATGTTTATCAAATTTTGAGTAATGCAGCATTTCCTCATGCATAAACTGCACTGGTAGTTACATAGATATCCACTGATACTCAATGGAGTAGAAGGAATACATTGTATTAGGTATAAATTATACTCTGTCCATAAGGCACTGTCCCATGTGTCACTTTCTGCAGAAATACATATCTCACATCTGTAAAATTCTGTAGATGAATGTCTTCCTCTTTGGCTTGTACAAGGGTTGTATACAGATTCTTTGCCATGTGTCTTGTATACACAGTTAATGCCCTTTGATTGTTCTTCACACCAAGGATTGGTTGGAGACTTCATCCAAAAACTTATGTCTTTGGCTAATGACTAGCTTGATGGACTTTTAATGAAAACATCCCCCGTTAAACATGTATATCAGAGGATTAATGTAGCTATGATTATTCCACAGAATAGAGTTTGGGGTAGACATACAACGGTGAGTCCTCCTGTCGTGACTCTCTCTCTCTCTACAATGTATCAACGGCGTTCATTTTAATAGATCACAACAGGGCTGTATTATCACATTCTATGTATCAATTAAGCAGTCTTGTTGTTTAGAGATAAGTAAAGATCAGAATTTAAACTTAAGACTTTTTCCTGATTGTCATTGATTAAGATGTGGGAAAATATTAGTTCTCAGTTCATATTTACCATGATTATAATGAAGCTTTGAACAATTTTGGCCCAAATTGTTTTGTTTCCTCTCAATGTACAGGTAACTATAGTCAAAATAAATATCTTTAAGGCAATTAAGACATATATTCTTGTAGAATATTCTTTACAGTAGTTGATTCTGTAGGTTAAGCTGGAGTATTCTCATTCTAAAAAGATTTGAGAATTATTATTTACAACATATGTAATCTGTTAAAATGAGCGCCTTTCTAGTCCTGATATCATATAGGCCTTCCTGAAGCATGCCTCAACTCTGAAATAACAGAGACTGGGAAAGTCCCAATAGGATTCACAATATCACTGTCTTTAGATGTTAATATTGATGTCTATTAAAGACTTAACTACTTGTTCTAATCAGGGAAAAAAAAAGTCTTAAACCAAAATGAAAATATTAGCATCAGCTTTATGTTGTAGCATATGTAGGCCTGGTTTGAACCTTTGTAACTTAGAAACTGTAATATCCTCTGTTTATGCCTTATCACTTTGTAGATATATTAATGTATTGCATGTATCAATTTTCTAATACAGGAAGTAAGTATTGTTTGTTTACCCTTGACGTTTACAATTTGTAGGGTAGAGGTATGTTGATAAAGTAGAATAGCGATAAGTCATTTTAGAATTTTTGTTTCTTTTATCATTTTTCATCATCTTGTAAATATTTCGAAATAAAGAGTTTTACCAGAGAAGAAATGCAGTTCATAATTCACAAGAAATATGAAAACATAAAGGAGGTCAGGGGCAAACAAACAATACTGTATGTGTACATATTTCAGCACACCTCAGTGCATCACATGAAATTTCAAGTTATGATTGGCATTCATGAAGTGGATAACCCACAATATCATGAATAGAACAAAACAATTATCAAAAGATTAGAATTAGCATAAGGGCAATGTTTCATGTGCCAAGATTAGATTACAGCTAAAATATGTACATCATTTATATTTTTTTATCTTTAGATATTGTAGATACTATAGATATTGTAACACAAATCTTCAGCCAATATTAAGATATGAATTTTAAAAGATATTGTAAAATTTCATGACTGAAGTCGTTTTTTTCCCTTAGTTCAGGCATTAAGCTTCATCAATGTTATGTTTTCTTTAATTCATATCAAAACAAGTTTTCAAATCAAGAGAAAATTTATCTCATATGATTTATTGCTATCTCCTCTGGTCAGTCATATTTAATTTTTATCATATTCATTGAAGCTATAATTTTAGAGGAAGCTTCCATGGTCACGCAAAAATAAACCAAAATGGCAGGGCCCAAAGTGGTCAAGTTGTCTAAAGAACTATCTAGTTCTTAATTGTAGACATAAAGGGGAAATACAATGTATGTTTAAAAAGAACATTTTTTTTCTCCAGGATCATAAGGCTAATAAACTCTGCTATCATTCCATACTGTATGCCAAAGTAATCATCATGTAATTATATTACTGCATGGTTAGTTATGTAATCTAAACAGCATATAATTAGAAAATAACTAACAACTATACGTTACCATCACAGTAGTCTGAGTTTCATAGGCAAATAAAACCAAATTCCCTGAACCCAGCAGTCACATTCTGTAGCAAACTTTGGAGTTGTGATCATTTTGATTTAATTAGCCAGTCATTACCCAGACAACTGTTTAATATACTCAGTTTTTATACATTCAATCCTATGTTCATGATATTATTTATGTATTTGGATTCTCCTGATCTTGCTCCTCTTCTTAAGTATTTCCTTTACTTCTTAAATATATATCTACTTGACTATGTATATTTACAATATCGTACACCAACATTTCACATATAAAATTATTATAATACAAGTCATCAGATGTGGGTTAACAATGGTAAAATTTCACTCTTCTTTATGCTGTTTTGGTTGTAAGTCTGCAATAAAATATGCAATACCAAATCATGAATTAGTCATAAAGTCAGTATACATCTCTAGCTCAAAATATTTTTTTCTTAAAATGACTTTTATAAGTTAATATTTTTGTCATATCCTAAGTTATAATATACAGGAAGATCATATCAGTTTGCATTTAAAATTACAGGAAAGTGAGGAACAAGAGAAACGAATAAAGGAAAAAGATCCACTGAAAGAATTGGCCAATGCAACGAAAGCGGCAGCCAAATGGAAGCCAGGGGGGAAAGAGAAATCAGACTTAGGAGACAATGAAGACAAGGATGGGGACAAGATGCAATCCAATGGGAAACTTCCCGAAGGAGATGTAGAATCTGGAAAAATGGCTACAGTCAACGACCAAAGCCTGGTAAAATATGGCAAAGGGAGGAAACCCATGGTGAAAATGCCAAGCAAGGACAGCGGATATTCTGTACAGAGTTCACAATCTGGAGGCACTAAGGAAAAAGATGGGGACACAACCAGCTGGGATAGTATTGCCAATAAAACTGCTGATTCAGGTACAGGTTCAATCAGTCATGGTCTTCTTGGTGATCTGCCGGAACTTCCCTCCAACACAAAAAGACAGAATTTGGTCAAACAGCAAAGCACTGACAATGTAAGTTTGTGCACTAAATTTTATCTCATATAAAAAAAAGCAAGATATATATATATATATATATCCATGTATCCAAATTATATACTCAACACTTTTAGTAGTTCTCGTGTGGAGAGGGGAGATAACTCTTACCTCACCACTGAGATGGATTCACCGCTTTCTTCTTAAATCTACCTGCGAACTCTGTACAGGATTCCGTCTGAGGCTGCCTTCTAACCTAACCCAACACTACCATCGGCCTCTCCTGACACTTGGTACCACCAGCTTTCTCCTGTTTGCATGAAAATGTTTGGTTCCTTGTTGAAAGTTTCTCTCATTTAATTTTATCAGAAACACTCCAATGCAAGCATAATTTTTTTTTTAAATACAATAATTTCTAGGCTATCTTAAACTCATGTTTTAAAACACAACAAAAATTTTTAATTTGATTTATTTTCTTATACATGTATTTTGATCAGATGTAAAAGACCAATATCATTTGAAACATCAAAATTAAAAGAGAGAAACATGTTTTCATTTTTGAATGCTTCCAAATGAAAAAGTAAAAAATGCTTGTGAATTGTATACAATTTTGGATGGTTCTAGAACATTTTTCATCTCAGATTGAGGCTAAATTTGCAGGTAAAGGGTATGCATCTAGCCACAGACGCAGTAATTTAATTCCGAGACCTAACAACATTTTATTGGTGTTGACTCCCATGCTCATTGATAGGCCTGTCCCTTATTAGATTTGGCAAAGTGTTCAAGATACATTTATTTAGATAACATTTATAAAATGCTGATTATGATTCTGATATTTTGTTCATTTTTCTTTTCTTTTCTTTTTTTTTGAGAAATACAAATTACATCTTTACTCTACTTTTTTAATTTCTTAGTTAAAGAAATTTCTTCTTCAGAATTTCATAAGACATTGAAAATGAAAAAAAAGTTTCAAACTTGATCTAAGGTCAGCCGTATCAGAGCTTGGTGGATTGTGTTGAGTGTCTGATGTGTTTAGATGTTTATATTTGCATTTGAGTGTCAGTTTTAACTCATTTTCAGCTGATGAACTGGGTTAGTTTTGAAAACACATTGAATTGACTTGCAAGACCTTTTTGTTATAAATTGTTCCTATTATACATGTTCATTAAAATTTTGCATTTTAGCCTCCAATAAAATGTATGTTAATCTTGATTCACAAAAGTTTGGGTATACCTTTTAGATCACATGAAAATACTATGACGTCATTTGGGATAATTGTCATGGCATGACCTTGGTCATGTTAATGTTTGCACCTTTACTTATATATGATATACACTGTACTATGGATTGTATTCTAGCTTGTATTATTAATTAAGATGATTATGATTTTCAGGAATCTCTTCGAGTCTAAAACGGCCAAGAAAAGCCTATATCACTTGAGAAACATACACCAGAATACAGACTGTATTTTACTGTTAAGTGATCTAGGGTTGTCTGGTATTATATTGATTGTCAATTCAATATACCAGAGTTCATGCAATCAGAGTAAGACATTAGCAGACATCATTGTTCTTTTTATCTTAAACACTCGATCAGTGTCATTGCATCCATGTTGAATATTAATCCAGTACAAGTTATGAAATCTTTTTGTTTTGATGTTGATAAACAATAATATAACAGAGACAAATAAGTGCCAAATTATTGTTATTAAGTTCATCCACAAAAGTTTTCTTTTCACAAATGATCGATCAGTGTGTACATGGTCCATGATATGTAACATTCCAAACGATTTTTAGCTAGAATATAGAAGAGGATATTTCTATGAACTGTTCATAAATATTGATACATTGTTCATAACTAAATAGGTAAACACTGTCTATTTGCAGTTTCATTAAAAGAAAATGTTAATATCAGGTTATGAAGGACTGTAAAGACTGTTAAGGGGAAATAACTCTTTTGGGGAAATGGTAATATTCATAGTTATAAAATTGTTTTAAGAAGATAGGTAATATTCATAGTTATAAAATTGTTTTAAGAAGATAACTTTTTCTGCTGTTTTTTTTTTTTTTTTACAGTATGAAGTTAATTAACTCAGTTAGTAGTGTTGGTAGGCAATTGTAAATAAAAGGCACATATATACACTGATATTTTTAGAAACTGTAGGTTATATTTTAAGTTAAGTGAGATATGTCTAACATAATAAGTGAGATACATGTTACACAAACTTAGTGTTTTTGCAAGGTAGTATATAGCTCTATGACATGATTATATATTACAGGGTTATGTATCAGTCAAACGCCCTTACAAAGTAAGTAGATCGTGCATGAGAAACAAGCACTGCCCACTATCTACATGTGTAACCCTGTGTCTAAGCACCCATTAATTGTTAAATGTTATAGGGATTTCAAAACATTACAACTGTGTAGAACCAAAAATACTATACCTGTATGCATTGTAATTATAATTGGTTCATTTGAAATTGAAGGATACAAAATAATTTAGTCAAAAGATTAATATTTTTATCTGATATTAATACTTGTAAAATAATTCACAGTTTATTGTGCCTGCACCTTTAAATATGTACACTGTAATTGTGTATGGCTTTTATATGTATTGCACAAAACCAACTTTGTCCAGCCATGAGAGACTATAAGCTAGCTAGGTTATGTGTTGTCTGTGTCACAGTCCTGGTGTCACTTATTTAAATGTTCTATTTGTCAAACTATCACTTGTACACATGAAGTTTTTACCGTTTGTCACACAAAGTAATTCAAACTTTTCATTGTTTTTATGCCAAGCTAATATAGAAAGTAAATCTGTTTAGGATCACATGCATTTAACTTGGAATTGTATTTTTATTGGACTGAAGTATTATGTGGGGAGATAATATATGGATGTTCAGTCATTCATAATGCTAATCTTACAGTTACATATTTCTCCCAATAACAATACAGAATATCCTATAATATGTCACAAGCCAACTAGTAGAGCTCTGACAATCATGTATCTCTATTGCTTCACACATCTATATATAAGAGTATACAGACCGTATATGTATTTAAGCATTATTACAGCTTTAGGTTCCATATTTTTAGGCAAGTAAAACAATGTCCTGGTGTCATACCTTCAGTTCATCAAACTTTCATTTAAAAAAAATTTGAACAAAATTTTATTAATTTGAAGTGTAGTTTTCATGGTGCTAAATTGGTAACAAGGAAAGCCCCTCCCCAAGTTAGTTTGATCTGTAGATACACATGTATCATCATATCCAAACCATAGGCATCACATTTTATAATGTTTTGTTTTCATTTACTTTTTTTTTTTTGGTGGGGGGGGGGGGGGGGGGGGGGCGGATTTTTTTTATTATTATTTATTATTGGTATTCATATATTATTATTATTTGTTTAAATTTCCTTAATTCATTAATTAAAAAAATGCTTATTTTCCCATTTCAAATATTGGCTTAGAATTTGGTCTTAAAGAGTTGTAGTGTTAGTGATTTGAATACATTTTCCATGTACATTTTCTGGCTATAATGTGTACACCTTAATATGCCTGTAACGAACTACAGTGTACAAATCTTTTTTAT
The DNA here is from genome assembly GCF_902652985.1 of Pecten maximus. Classification (NCBI taxonomy): domain Eukaryota; kingdom Metazoa; phylum Mollusca; class Bivalvia; order Pectinida; family Pectinidae; genus Pecten; species Pecten maximus. Next base: position 14,826,771 of record NC_047023.1, on the reverse strand, counting down.
GCATTAAAAAAAAAGTGAGATTTAGTCGTTGGTTGTTAGGTTAACTTAAAGGCAATAAGGAGATACACCAGTATGTGATTAGGACATAGGTATTTGTATACAATTCCTTATTAATTTTCACTTTCAGTTTGCTGTAACTTCATTGCACTGGGTCAGATTTAGAAATGTTTGTTTTGCAGTAAAATCCTGATACTTAATCAATTTTTTATGTAGATCTCTTCCTCTGCGATTCATTTGGAAAAAGCTGTGAATGAAGAATATCCTCGGAAAAAGAAAAAAGTTGGACCAGAGATTATCCTTGGTATGTCCAGATATTTTGTTGATATCCTTTTGACTAAAATTCTTCTTCTTGAAAACATTTTGGCTTACTGAAATTGTTTCGCTCAATAATGAAGAAAGCATGGTATATTTGTCACCATTAGAAATAAATATGATTCTATGATATGAAGTGCAGTTAATTTACGAAGATTTATAACAGCTCATGGTGTACAGAGTATGATCCCCTTAGATATATATATGTGTAGAGGTATGATTATGCCTACCTGTACATTCTGTAAATAGGGGTTACAACAGCTCACATTGGCAAAGGGTCAGACAGTGTGACCCAAGTGAAGATCTGAAGTATTCAATCCCTACCTTGAGTGGTTTAATTATGGTTCTCCGATTGTTCTCTGTTGTTATTGTTGTTGTAATGTCCAAGGGCAGGAATATTTCCCTAGTTGCTCTGGGTAGCTATATGTTACCACTGACCTCTTGTGGGTTGTTCATTGAGATAGCCACCAGCTACTACAAGGAGACTATGCCTCAAAATTACCCTGGCTGTTCAGGGGGAAATTAAACTGACAAACAAACAATAAACAAAAATTTCAAATCCAGTCACTTAATTTATCATGTGACTTTTATGTTTTTGTATGATTTACAGCTTTTGCCGATGGTTACAAACCTGTTCGGCAGAAGGGACAGTTGATAGACCGGAACTGTCCCTGTTGTACAGGGACAAGTATCTACACGTACTGGCTCTATGTCCAGAATGGTGTCATGGTTATCGCCTCTGACCCCTTGCTTGACTTGTTCATCACAATCTGTATCGTTCTCAATACAATCTTCATGGCTGCAGGAGTATCATGGCATGTCTGACGAGCTCAAGGAGGTGTTGCGTATAGCTAATTACGTAAGTATACAAAAATTTCATATCAACAGCAGAAATGTCATCATATTGATTATAAACTCTAGGCCTGACTTAATAATAATAAACTAATACATATTACAAACTGTGGAACAATTATGAGTTAATATATATACTACATTGTATGCATATTTATAATTTTAATAACATTACAAATTACAGATCAGTTTTGCTGTGAAATATATAATTTTGAAGCAATTTATTTCAATCCGAATCCTTTTTCATTGTTATTTTTTGATAACTTTCTAAAAATGTACAATAATATTGATATAACTGTCTTAAACAACAAATATTATGTTGTTGTAAAGTTTCTAAAATCCTGATGTTTGGGGGGAATTAAGACAGGATGTTGTTGATTTCTGAGATCAGGTACCACACACTATTATATATAGTTGTGTCCCTTTCTTCATTTTCACCTTTGACTCAATGATCAAACATTTTAAATGCAATATTCATAGATACTAATTTGTATATATGGTAAATGTTTCAGATCTTCACAAGTATCTTTACCTTTGAATGTGTGGTCAAACTGACAGCTCTCAGCAAGTTTTACTTCGGCAATGGTTGGAATGTATTTGACTTTATCATAGTGATAGCAAGTCTTGTAGATCTTGGTCTAGAAGATGTTGATGGTCTCAGTGTTTTCCGGTCATTCAGATTGGTAAGTAGCAACAATGTCGTTTGTACATACTATCATATGGAGAGGATGGATGGACTCTTTTTTCAGTTTAAAACTTACCAAAATCCCTATTTACTGTACTCTTTTAAATTGATGATAATGAAATATTTCAAACTAGCAAATTGATTAAATTTAGAAATTTTATAAGAATCTTTTTCATTTTATTTTTATTACAGCTCAGAGTCTTCAAACTAGCACAGTCTTGGCCAACCCTGAAACTGCTTCTGACTATCATTCTAAGTACTTTAGGAGCACTTGGCTATTTGACCATAGTCCTGGTAATTGTCATCTATATCTTTGCTGTCATCGGTCTGCAGCTGTTTTCTGAATCCTATACAGAGAGTATATTTGGTGATGATATACCAAGGTAAGAATGTCCTGAAATCACTCAAAGTTAAACATATGAGTCTGTTTAGATTTGATTTCATTCTGCTGTACTGGAAGGATCAATTAGACCCTTGTCTTAGTAGTGGGCACTAGATTAAAAGGATCTGAATAAACAAAAGATATTTATTTCTACATTCAGGGAGCCCATAGTTTGAAAAAAAAATAAACAAATTTATTCTTTCAATATAATTTTGAAATTGACTTAAGATTTGAAATTTATTTGATGAAATTTATTTCCTTTTTTATTTCTGTTATAACTAAGTCTTACATAAAGTTTAAGATGGACAAGGAATGTTATAGATAACATTATTTTGAAATTATTTTCAAGGTGGAATTTCAATGACTTCTTCCATGCTATGTTGATGGTATTCCGTGTGCTGTGTGGAGAGTGGATTGAGCCCCTATGGGATTGTATGCGGGCTGCAGACGAACTCTGCATGGTTGTCTTCCTCCCGACTCTTGTTCTCGGCAACTTCATTGTATGTACACATTTAGATTTTTATAGTGGACTACAAGGTTTCTCATTATCAACTTTGATGTAAAGTTTCATTGCTACCTAGTGGATTTGGCAGTTGATTACATTACCCGTCATTTTGACAGGTTACTTAACTGAAAAAGTAATAATAATATAGAATATCTATTTTTATTTTGAACCTGAAAAAAAAATGATCAAATAATTTCTGTTTCTTTAAAATCTTTTTAGGTATTGAACCTTTTCCTTGCCCTGTTGCTGAATGCATTTGCAAGTGACACACTGGATCAAGAACCAAGTGACGAGGACAATCGTCTGAAATTGGCATTCACTCGAATACGGGAGCTTTGTTGCTGTTGCTTGAAACCCAAGAGGTCAGCGTCTGTGGGCCCAAATGACAAGGAGGAGGATGGAGAGGCCAGCACCACAGATAAAGATGACAAGGGTAAGATACTAGTCTTGGCTATATATACAAATGATAAACCTGCCATTATAGTCCTGTCAAGTAGTGGAAAGAGCATAAAGCTGGTCAGTCAGTCTACTGGTACATCTTAATTGGTTTAAATCTAACATGTATGTGTTACTGTCTAATACTGCTTGTAGATATACATTTTCAGTGTTTATATAAAGTTTCAAAGCATATTGTTATAAGTAACAAATGTTTATCAATTCATATCTTGATCAATAAAAAAGAATACTGATTTTGATAATTCAGAACAACCTTATGCTTTAATATTTATGTTTTTTATGATAAATCTGTTTCTTTCACAGACAAAGATGCAAAGAATAAGGGGAAAGCTGAAGACAAGATAGCACTGACCAACGGCCGAGCAGCCACTGCGAAGAACAAGACAGATACTGGCAAAAACGGCACAGATACCAAGGGCAAGACTCAGGCCAATGGAACAGTAGCTAATAAGGATGAGAAAAATAAGGTAGGGTCTATTCAACACTTGACAAATATGCATCATGACTTTAGCTCACATATTCTGTTGGGTTTTTTTTCACATGAAGTTTTCTCTGTGAATAATGACATTGAAAGGGAGTTTTATTATTTTAATTATACACTAAATGTATATATAGTTTCAATCATAATAATCGACGGAAAACTAAAGTCTTGTTAAGAACAAAGATTAAATGAGAGATGTCTGTTCTTTATTAAGGGCAAAAAGCGTAGAAAAACTCACAAAGCTGCAGGTTCTTTAAGTCAAAATGCACCACTAAAGGTTTTACCAGAGATTGTACCGGTACAGGTAACGAGCACAAATAATTATCCCGTTGTCTATATTAGAGCACCATCATGTGTTGTGGCTTTCAATTGTCAACCACCTAAATTCTATCAGAATCAGATCTTAAAAGTTTATTTCCAAAAGTTCTTAACCAGAAGCATCAATTCTTGTTTTTTCATTCATTGGATTATTTTAAAGATGCTTCTCAGAGATAGCAATTAAAACTGAGATCAAAGTTTCTTGAAGTGACCAATATTGTGTGTCACGTAACTGAAGTGATATACATGTATGTGTATGTATCATTTGGAGACTATTATTTCTGCCTTCAATGTATACCAAGATTTTTCCCCTACAAGTAGAATTTAAAGGTCTGATTTTGATACGAGTTTCCATGTTCATACAGTGATATGATGTCTTGTGTATATTGTTTTTAATTAAAAGCAGTACAGAAAACTTAATTTAAATATTTGAATTGAAGATTATCTTTATTAATTTAAGCCTTGACCAACAAGTACTTTTATCCCCTGTTTTACCAAAACAGGGGGATACTAGTTTGGTTGGTCCATCTGTCAAGCTTCGTTTCCGTGCAATTTCTTTAAACTTAGTAACAAGATTAAATGCCAAGTTTAATTATCACTTTTGCCAGACTTTGTTTGCCGGAGTTATTGCCCCTTCATTAACTAAAAACGTCTTTTCCTGCCATTTCCAATATTACTGCAACTGTTATTTACAGATTTTCTTCAAATTTGATAACAAGATTAAATGCCCTATTCTATAGCCCCTTGAAGAATGAAAAAAAAATTCTGCTGTTTCCACGATACGCCCACTAATGTTATCTGATTAACATTCCTTGATTATGTTTATTTGTGTTAAGTAACTATCCCAAATATTTCCGTAAGTCTTCAAGTTTTGGAGCAAGATTTAAAGTATTACAAGCTCAGCCAAATTTGTGATAGGGTTTCTTAATGGCAGATAAGGAGGGAAGCCTTGCAATGGTGAAATATGTCAGGGAAGCAGGAGATACAAATTCCACAAATTTGCTTATTCTATTATTACCTCGACCTGATTTATTTGATATAAAAAACTGTGCTAAATATTGTCATGCCCTAGCAGGTGTCTTTTAGAGGTATATCAGACTTCTGTTATAAGTATTAAGATTTTTTTTTATAAGTTGTAATACCATCAGTGTTAAACTTAAAGTTGTATTACCTGGTAATTTTGAAATATTAGATTTTAGATGTATATGATTTTCATATATAAACCAGAGTATATACTTAAAAGAATGTTTCAAATATTAAATTGGAAGTGGTTAGTGTAACATATGAAATTGTCTATTATCATGTACAACAATATGACTAAAGAACCATAACTCTTACGAGCTGTAACTGTATATATTTGTCCTCGGTAATGGTATTGTACTATTGTGAGACGGTTGGCTCACTGGGACAAATTTATTGATTAAAGTTAAGAATTTATTTGCATACCCACCTCCCACCAATTTTTTTAATTTTTTTCATTTCCTTATACAATGTACATTTTGCAGCCTTGAAATTTATGTTAATACATTGATACATCATAAATTTATTTTGTTTCTTAAAATAAAGATGTAATTCCTTGATTGTTATAGTATGAATACGCCAAACAACTGGATTTTAAAATACCGATTGAATGTTTAAATATTAAAACAGGACAAAGTTGATGCTGCCTTCAGTACACAGAGAGAGGAGTTCTCCAGTTTCAATGCAGCCATGAAGGCTAATTCCAATGATCCTAAAGGAGAAGGAGCTAAAGCTGATGGCAAAAAAGGCATAAACAAAGATGATAAAAAGGCAAACGAAAAGGATGAGGACAAAGATAATGATGATCTTGCTTTGGGGGCGGAGGCCTCAACCATAAAGAAAAGAAAGGAAGATGATGAGGAAGAGGAGGTGAAAGAGATTGTGGTTGAAGATTGTCTCCCTGAGGCTTTTTACAAACGGTATGTACAACACAAAATATATCTGATGTTACAAATTTGTGTATCGCTCACATGGAGGGTTGTACTATAAATTGGTTATACATATAACCCACTTTATTGTGAATGGGTGCTAAACAGTAAGTCACTTGAAGGTTGTATTGGGTGTTAGGCAACAAACGAAATTTGTTCAGTTTATTTAAGCAGCCGGGAAATTGTTATTTATATTATCTAAAATAAAAACAAGTGTGATTTCCATATGTTTACTGAAACAATTCCAAAGATTTCCAAATACAAACATCAATTTTATAAACTTAAATCAATTCTTATTCTGTATAATATGTTTTCTTTTAGCTCACTCTATGAAGGCTTTTCAAATTTGCATTTTAATTTTTTAAGTAGTTTGTGAAAAACTTCTTTGACATTGATGATAGTTCTTAGAAAAGCAAATATGCAAATCGAAAAAAAATGTTCATTTTTACAAAAAAAAAAAAAAAAAAAATATATTCTGACAATGTTGGTTTTCTTACCATTGGCACATAATAGCCTGCAACGTTGGATTCCTTGGTAAGAATAGATAGTACTGATCCACAGATTTTCCTTCAGGTGGTTAAACCCTCACAAATAAGTATTACAGGTTCTCCATTCTTCTCAGTCCGGTGGGTTATGTGTGTTATATTGTAGACATGGTGTCCAGCCAAGTGGTCCTTCACCAACTTTTTGATGAAAAATAATTTGATTTATTCTATCTGGAGCATTATTGAGCAAGTTGTTAAAAAAAAAAAAAACTTGTATGTACCCCAGAAGACAGATAAACAATATACCGAATATGGGAAATTAAAATGTAATGTCTTACCCCTGCAGTATGGGTAGTGATTTGTTGCATAAAGTGGGAACCTTGGAACAGAAATTGGTGCCATTGGAGTCACAGATGTAGCATGAAAAAACATTTACTTGAGGGGTGTGAGCTTCTCTCTCCCCACTCCCTTATTTATGCGTTCAAAGAATAGGGTTCAGCAAAGGGACTTTGTACTCCTTCTCTTGGTTTGACCAGAATGGCCGAAAGTAGTTTGATTGTTGATGTAATGATTTTATTTGGAGCATTGTTGGGCAAGTAGGACTCTGTGACAAGGGAATTTTTTATTCTCTTACCCTGGACAGGGATATCCGCAGATTTATCGGGGTGGTATTTCCTTATCTCACGCTAAGGAAATCGCACCCTAGGTAAAAGATAAGCTATAAATGCTCTTTGCATGTTCTCAACAATTGCATTTTGTCACGTCAACAATGATGTCACGTTGACAATTCAATCACGTCACTTCAACAATTCCTTGCATTGCTGTAACGTCCATATTAGATACATAAGAGAGTTTAAAGGTTAAGAGAAACATAATCATTCACCCCCATGGAAATGAGACGGAATTTAATCTCAATCCTCAGGGTAAGATAATCTGCCAAGCACTCGGCAAGCCTAGTGTTTGGCAGCTTAATAATCTTCCACCTCGAGTTGAGATTCCCCTGTCACACCCCCAAGGGAGTGAGAGATTCTACTATTCCTTCATGGGGTTTACCCTATCTTACAACTTTAATATCAGGGGGTTGGGCCAAACAAGGGAACATTATATTGTAGTTACCTTTTAGGTAATCAGATATGCCCATGCTGTAATATCTGTTTAGTATAATAGACCTTGTGATTTGGGCTTCCTGCTGTTGTGAGGGTTGAACAGAATGAATTCCTGTGTATAGAAAAGATGTGATATTTTTATTTTTAACTGTAGTCTGCAATCATCTCATGCCTTAGAGTGACAGTCATTTCATTCTATTTACCAAATTTAGTATGTGATGATGTTATAATTTCATATACCTCTAGTTGTCATGCGAATATGCTATACAATTAATTGTTTTATAATTTTTGAAAACATTTATGACTATACAGTAAATGTGCTGTATATGTGCTTGAAAACTCATCAGTAATCCATGTAGTAGGAATTAAGGAATAATTTGTGCACCTACATTTCATTGATTTTGAATATAAAAAGTTTGAATATAAAAACTTCTGGAAAAATGAAGAAGTATCAACTAAACATGTAGAAACTTGAGTTATTAGAAAAGAGTGATAACATCAAATAATATTTGTTTTAAAAAGTGTTTATTAAAAAATAATCCAAATAGATATTCATTTCAGTTCTGGAAATGAATTCATCCCCATTGCTACTAATGTAGTTATTACTTTAAAAATCATTACTAATGTTTTGGGAAATAACATAAATTGAATTATACAAATAAATATTCACGGGTTTATGTTCATTTTCCAAGCATTCATTTTAGGTATACAAGTCTATTATGATTGATGTTTTTTTTTCATTATTTTTTGTGTGTGTGATAGTAAGATATGAATTTATCTTGATCATTCCTTTTCTCAAGCTAAGATGCAGAATATTGAGTTCCATTCAGTGGATTTACAATATATTTTTCCTCATCCTGTTGATAATTCCATGTTGTTGAAATTCTTTTGGTATACTAATCTCCTAAAATACTTGATGGGATGTATGTATAATCATATATTTTGTTAAGAGTTTACTTTCCTTCTTATTTCTCATGCTTCAACCAAACTTGTGATCCTTATTTATCTTTGAAAGGTATACTGTATATTGTACAGAAATCAAGTTATGTTATCCAATTAAATGGAGTTATTGGTCCCTTTCAATCTTAATATTTCAGAAGGGAATATTTGTTTAGTGTCAATAATCATATCTGTGTTATAGAAATGTAGCTATGTTAGATCTGTAAACTGTACGATATTTGTGGTACTTTAGTACATGTAGCTTACAGTGATTTCTGCATGTTCTTTATGCATTTGACCATCAATTTTATTAGTTTTATGTAGTTTTATTCATTTTTATATTTATTGGACAAAATGCCAAATTCATATTTAGATATGGTATTCACTAGTGTGTATTTTGTACAATCAGTGAATCTTACTGTTATTTCAGGCTTTTCAGACAAATATAAAACACTAACCCAGTACAAGGTCAAGGTCAGCTCAATCTAAGGCCTTCAGGGACAATGCATATCATTACATTGGTCAGACATATGTTCAAAGTTCTTGGAAATATAAAAAAAAAAAAAAAAATAGTTCATAGGGGAATGAAAAAAAAATTGTTTGCAAACACCTATGAAACTAAAAATTATTGATATCAATGCTTCAATATGCCATTAAAATCAATTAGACATGTTTATCACATTATAAAGGGTCTTGTGAATATGTTTGAACATCATTAAAATGTTATAATAGTATATCTGCCTTGTGGACTAATTGCATTATGTACCTGTTGACAGGTGCAGCTGCTGGGAGAAATTCGATGATACAGCATTCGGAAAGAAGTGGTACACCTTCAGGAAGGTGATGGCCACTGTGATTGAGAACAAGGTGTTTGAAGGCATTATTCTATTTCTTATCGCCGTGAGCAGCCTAACTCTGGTATGTTGACAGTTTTTGATTGATGAAATATATCTGAAATGGTTATAAAACAATGCCAATTTGTATTATGGTAGATATGTGGTTAGATTGTGCATAAAAATAAAAACTCCAACCTCAGTTATGATCATACTATTTAGTGCAGGGAAGCATGCATTGACTCTGGCACCTCTACTTAATAACCGCTGTACCTATAAGTACTGAATGTTAAAAAAAGTTAGAAACAGAAATTATATATCATGTAAGCACAAACAAATGTCACTTTAAATTAAAGCATTAAAAGTACAAGACTTCCTTGTATGGAATTCCCGCTAGTTTTTAAAGTGACATTTTCCTGATATATTTGTTTCTTAAAAGTAACTTTTACAATACCCTGTAATAATGTGCTTTTATCTTTAGGCCTTTGAAGATGTGTACTTGTACCAAAACCCAACGCTGGAGACCGCCTTGGACTGGCTTAACATTATCTTCTGTGTTCTATTCTCCATTGAGATGTTGATGAAATGGATTGGAATGGGATTTAAGAAGTACTTCACACAATTTTGGACATTGCTTGACTTCGCCATTGTAGTGGTGAGTGACATTGATTCTCTTTCACAGAAGATTGTTTGCTGCATTTTTTCATGGATGAAGTATTTGGAGAGTTTCATTATGCCCAATGATCTCAGATCTTTATACATATTAAAACTGTAAGAAAGGAAAGATTTAATGTTCTTAAGCTTAATCAAAATCTTGGAAAGAAATATTAAAGATCGCAAGCATAATTATAACAGTAGAAAGGAAATCATCCTTTTCATGCTTTTTATAGATTCGTTGAAGATTTCATGGAACCTTCCAAGAAATTTTCATTTTCTGTATCATATATGGAGGAAATTTTAAAAACGATTGAATTACATTTCTGAAGTCCGGAATTATTCTCTGCAGGTATCTATTGCTAGTTTAGCAGCCAAGGCAGCTGGAGTTGATAACATTTCTGCTTTCCGATCTTTGCGTACCCTCAGAGCTTTCAGACCACTTCGAGCAATTTCCCGATGGCAGGGAATGAAGGTAAGTTTTTTGTGTCGCATGAAAACAGCAGGCAACATATAGGTACAGTGTATAACTATGTGGGCAGCGTCCGCACAGAGGTTTCCATGATATTAAGCTTCCTTTTGCCAATCCAACTCATACGTCATGCAGGTCTTCCTTACCACAAATGCTTGCTTCGGATTGCTTTTCAGTTCCAAAGGTCAAGATCGCTGTTACTGAAAATAGAAAATGTGTTTCCGTGCGATAGCTTAATTTCCCTTGATAGATTAAACTCAAACTTCATGCATGCATTTTTTTCTTACCAAAAGTGCTTGTTTGGGATTGCTTTTCAGGTCATAAGATCAAAGGTCAAGGTCACTCTTACTAAAAATGGAAAATTTTATCCCATACGAATACAAGTTCCCTTTGGCCAGTCAACTCCAATTTCATGAAGTTTTTCCTTACCACATGTGCTTGCATGGGAATGTTTTTTTTACTGGTCAAAAGATCAAGTTTACTGTTACTCTAAATAGAAAATCGGTGTCCGTGCAATAACTCTTGTAATCACTCAACTTTCTGCACAGGTGACACATCCACTTACGTGGGATTCTTGTTTGTTCCCAGTATAAATAAAGTTGGCCTCACATGTATCCCGGGAAAAAAAACATAACAAATTTTAAAATCTTAATGTTTTCTATTGGGGACTGGTAGGCAGACATTTTCTAATATTCCTTTGCATGATTTCCACTAGAATCTTCTGCCAAGTTGAGACATACTCGTTAATAATGTTGAAAACCAAACCAACTAATTCACACATTTTCTGAAATATTGAGACATATAGTTGAAATATGATATTTTCAACTTGAAAACATTTGGCATGTGTGTGCACCAATATAAAATGATTATTTATATAAATGTGATACATTTTTTTCAATACAGATCGTGGTGAATGCACTGATGTTGGCTATACCTGCCATCTGTAATGTACTTGTGGTTTGCCTGGTGTTCTGGCTTATATTCAGTATAATGGGTGTCCAGTTCTTCAGCGGAAAATTCTTCAAGTGTGTGGATGAAGACGGCGAAAGACTGGATTTTACTGTGACTGCCAATATGACAGAGTGTTTAGCTAAAAATTACACCTGGCAAAATTCAAAAATCAACTTTGATAATGTTATCAGTGGATATCTTGCTCTGTTTCAAGTTGTAAGTATAATGTTTTAAAATTATCATATTACAATATTACCAAGTTAGTCAGTTGAATGTATGCATTAGATCAGCATTTGTCCGTCACTCAACCCTTTGCTTTTTAATTATCATAGTCAAGAACAATAGAAGGTATTTTTATTTTTCGTTTGGAGCATTGCCTCCTTCATGTATATGTATGATCAACACTTTATGCCCTGAATATAAGCATCATTGACGAGTCCTAGAAGGACGAAACAGCTGTAGCTGTATAATGTCCATATTATCACTGACAAGTTTTAGAAGGACGAAACAGCTGTATGATGTCCCTATCATCATTAACAAGTCCTATAAGGACAAAACAGCTGTATGATGCAGTTTAGTTCAGTTTAGCTCTACTTTATCCATCTTTCATTTTGGTTTGAATGGTGCTATTATCTTTATTTTTTGTACAAACATCTCAAATATGAATTTTTTGATGTCTTTGTTACATTTTTAGAAGAATGACTCATTGGAAATAAACGTAAATCCCACTCTTTCGGTAATGATGCATGTATTTTAACCAAATTTGACTGTTTTCCAACTTAACCATGCTGCTATGAATCATTTTTGGAACCAGGAAATTGGTTGTATTTTTTTTTAAATGTCTAAGTGAGAAATGGGAATTTTGTTTCTTTATATATGTTGCATATGTATTGAAATATAGATAACCCAAGGCAATTTTCAACATTTTTAGGCAACCTTTGAGGGATGGATGGAGGTGATGATTGATGCTGTGGATGCAACTGATGTAAGCATGATATAAGACATGATGCAGATTTAAAATCGATACCCATTGAGTTATAATGAAAGACATTTATGACTACTTCTCAATATTTTGTGTATCTGAGTTTGGATCATATGTGCAGTATTGAACAAAATAGGGTTTAGTTGAAAAAATAATCCATATCAGATTTCGTTCATTGATAAATTGTTATCATTTTTTTCATTATGTTAAATGGAATAAAATGAATGATTCAGGACAAAATGCATGTTTTAATTAACAGGTGGATGAACAACCAAGATTTGAGGCGGGATTGTACTATTACCTGTACTTTGTGGCATTCATCATCTTCGGAGCATTCTTCACTTTGAATCTGTTTATTGGTGTAATCATCGAAAACTTCAATGCTCTCAAGAAAAAGGTCAGCAACATATTTTGTACATATGATATTTATTGCTAATGCTGGACCGGATTTTACGAACAAATGCTATATAGAAACATCATCTTTAAGTACAATTACAACATTTGTTATATAAATAACTGTTCTTTGTGTTATTGATGTTGAAAGTTTTATAATTTGATTACAAACTTTTGTCTTTATATTTCAGTATGAAGGCAGTTACTTGGATATGTTCCTAACTCAAGGACAACGAAATTATATGAACACACTAAAGAAATTAGCCAACAAAAAGCCTCAGAAAACAGTAAAGAGACCAAAGGTAGCCAGATATTATTCTTTTAGATTAATACACAGGAGGAAATATTTTAAAGAACATGTCTTCACTATTACATTCTTTACAAAGTGACTGAAAGACATACACTTGCTATATGATCATATACATTAAATAAAGGTCATAATGCTAAAATCCGAAGTCATAAATTCTTTCAGGGACCAAGTTTTTGGGTAAGTTTTGATTAGCTTTGTAGCGCATGTATGAATGTTTAAGGGAAAGCAGGGAAGAATACATGAAAGTGAGGATAAACACATTTTATCAAATTGCACTCAGTTATTTTTTTCAACACAAAAATACACAAGACAATACAACTACATAAAAACCTTATAGAAAAAACAGTTATAACTACATCAAAAACTTATAGAAAAACAGTTATAACTACATCAAAACCTTATAGAAAAACAGTTATAACTACATCAAAAACTTATAGAAAATCAGTTATAACTACATCAAAAACTTATAGAAAAACAGTTATAACTACATCAAAAACTTATAGAAAAACAGTTATAACTACATCAAAAACTTATAGAAAAACAGTTATAACTACATCAAAACCTTATAGAAAAACAGTTATAACTACATCAAAAACTTATAGAAAAACAGTTATAACTACATCAAAAACTTATAGAAAAACAGTTATAACTACATCAAAAACTTATAGAAAAACAGTTATAACTACATCAAAAACTTATAGAAAAACAGTTATAACTACATCAAAAACTTATAGAAAAACAGTTATAACTACACTTGTACATCAAAAACTTATAGAAAAACAGTTAGACTGTTTTAGATGATTGTCCTTTTAGACACAAAAGCACAAACATTCTACATTACAAATTATATAGTGAAAATACTTCTCAATTCATATATGCTAGAGTTAACGCATACCGTAACCCAATATGTCTTTCACTAAATGCAGTATTGCCTCAATCATACTTTAAATACAAAAATATTTATTCATTAAACATCAGTATATTCGAATATAGTTCCCATATCAAAGAATTTGTTAGCTACTATTATTTTTTAAACCTACATATGCACCGGTATATAAAAACATTACCGGGTATTTGCTTCTACAGTACAGTTACAAAGTGTATCATAATCAGGATTGTAGAAAAGAATGACTGAATTATCTAAAATAGGCTGTTCTTTTAATTCTTTCTGAGAATAAAGGTATTGATAAATTATAAATAAAACACCAGCATCAGTAATGTGTTATATAATATAAAATTGTATTTCAATTTGAGGCTTGTTAATTTACCTTATGTATATTTCTATTAGAAGTTCTGTTATCAGTAGTCTACATATTCATCATGCTAGTTACTGAATGCCAATATATAACTGAGTGTATCATCTATAGACTAACAACATCCACATTGCTTGCAAAGCTCTGAATATATATTTATATAATTTATAATTTCACTTTAAAGTCAATGCTGGTGAGAAATGTCACAGTTTTAACATCATTTTTTTTCACTTTTTTTATTTATTTATAATTTTATATATATTTATTTCAAGATTACTGAAGACTTTGTTTGATAATGTGTATTTTCTGCTGTTATATAAATGTGTTTCATGTACAGCAAACATTGAAGTCCTTTTTAATTGCTCCATTCCGTTTTGAATAAAAGTAATACACTTTTGACCCAATGTTGTGTTATGAAGTCTTTTAGTTTTCAGATGTTACCTCCAATATTCAGCTTCACTCATTTCAAAGCATAATAGATTTTTATCATTATGAAACAACATTGATTATTGTTTTGCATCTTGGACACTTTATACATATTTAATTCTCCTTTTTATTTTTTTCATTGTTTAAATCACCATTTAAATTGCTTGAGTCATATATATTTGTAAAAATTAGTTAAAAAATTATTATCTCTTCCCAAATTCTTCGTTCCATTTCTGTTTTGTGAGAGTGTTAAGTTTAGAGATACATACGGTACTGATTGTCTAAATAAAGAATGTTCTCCATGGTATAATAGTTCATGTTTCTATATGATAATTGTTGTTGTTTTGTATGCCAGTCGTTTTCGTTGTGAGTCATTGTTAGTTCTCGCAAATCAAAATATTTTGTTATCAAACAAGCTTCCATATTTTTGTCAAAATATAGTGAGAAAATCAGATACTTCGCAACGTAATAAATTGACACCAAACATTACAAATTAACGTAACAGTGACTGTGTTTTGTGCATTCTCTGTTATAGTGTGCATGTGTGTCATTTTATCTGTAAATGGATGTTGTAAATATATTCTGCTATAAAATGTATGTTAATTTTATGTTCATCATTTTTTTTCCTTTACTTGCGATATATTGTTATTAATCTGTATTGCAAACAAAAATGTTTTAAGAAGAACTTTTTTTCATTCAAAAAATTAAGCAATACATCGAAATGTGATTTTTTTTCAATGGTTATTCAAATAATACAAATTATTTCCGATCTTTTTTTCTTCTTTATTTGGTATGAATGTAAATTACAACAAACATTGATATTCACTGCTTAAAGTTGTAATGTAATACATGTAACTATTTATATAGACCATAATGTATTCCCAGTAGTGATTTGCTTTGGTAAGTCATTTACAAAGCATGTTTTTGATTATAATGATACATTTATATATTCATCCCATACAGTTATAAAATTTTACAGGCTTAATTTGGCACTTGTAGGGGTCAGACCTTGTTTGCATGTTAGAAAAATTCACGCAACCACGCCTTGTAAAACTTCTGCAGAAAACACTTGTACACATTTGTTTGTATATATCAATATTAGCTGGATAGGGTCTAGTAAGGATACATTCAATTGCCGCATAGTTAAATTACACCCCTCATTTATATTACAAAATAAACTGTTCAATGTTTCCCCCTCATTAAAAAATATTTTAGAGCATAATACCAATGTATTCTAAATATCAAACAAAATCAGTTGCAATTTCCCTTTTCATTATAAAAACATAGTTTAAAGTTGATTTTTAATTTCTATTGTAGAATTCCTTCCAAGCTGTGTTTTATGATGTGTCTGTCAGCAGCAAGTTCGACCTGGCAATCATCGTGTTCATATTTCTGAACATGATTATAATGGCGGTGGATCACTATAAAATGTCCGACTTAATCACAGACGTTCTCGACATCATGAACATTGTCTTCACAACAGTCTTCACTATGGAGGCGGTGGTCAAAATCATCGGCCTGAGACTGCACTACTTCAGACAGCCTTGGAATGTATTCGACTTTGTTGTGGTCGTCCTGTCTCTAGGAGGTATGCTTTTAGTTTCATACTCGGTGTAGAAATTGTTTCGAATTCTCATGATGACTGGTGGCATCTATGTTATTCCTTTAACTAATTGCTAATTTGCATGTGTATAACTGTTTGTGTATTTAATAAGACCATTTAGGTAGTACACATACCACTGTACTTAAGTAAGAATCCTAAAAGAAACCTACCTTAGTATATGTTTCAATTCTCGCTTTATCTTTATTGAAGGAGCCATCTTATTTTTGACTAATATATTACTACCCATTTTTTGGTTGTGAACATAAATATTAACACCACCATTTGACATTTTGTAAATACTGTACAAGATTATCTTTGGCAATTGGAAAAAAAAACTTCAATAGATCCAGCTGGTATATGTGATAATATCACATTTTTTATGATTTGTGCATATAACCAAATTCTAACAATGTAGAAATCAATACTAACCTGGAATGTGTTTATTTTTTGCATGCAGTGAGTTTTGACTGGACATTCTGGTGATCGTTTAATTAATATATATACATGTATATGTATATATATGTTTATATTGATACATAAATATAACAAAACAAAAATGTGCATGTCTCCTTCATTTGTTTTTTTCTTTTGACAATTTGCCAAAGAAAATTCAGTAATGTCTATGTTAACAGATTAAAAGTTGCATGATAATGTTCAAGTCTAACACAATATCATTACTTCTAGTATGTGTATGATGTTTTTAACAATAACTATTGTCATACTCAATTTTGCTCATTTCATTGCTAAATTTTAGTGGTGATTTTGGACGCAGCAGGTAACATTCTAATGTTAAATGTTTGGAGTGAATTATATATTACACTCTCCTGGCTTCTTGTCAAATATAAGGGAAATTCTCATTTTCAATAATTGATATATCAATCACAGAAATTGAAAGATTAGTTGTAACCGAATTAATTTAAAATATATATACGAATGGTTAAAACACCTTTTATCTTTAACCCTCTTTCTCAAATTTGTGACATTCAGGTAGTGTAAATGTATCAGGTCTTTATATTGATAGAAGGGTTTCAATGACACTGATATCACAAATTATATATAGATAGATCTATATGAATTTTAATAGTATTGTTTGGTTATATTATTTCAGGTGCGTTCAAATCATTCTTTTATGTTGCACCATTAGAATAGTAAACGTATCTAAATACCGACTGATCACTTCATTCTTGTAACTCAAATAATATTTTAAAGTTCTTTCATAGTTTTATTAGAAATGGAAAGGAAACTATCTTTAATATAAAACAAAAAGAAAAGCAAATATTGTAAATGAGCTGGACTGAAGAACTGAAGGAATAGAACAATGCTGTAACATCTAATTCCATTACACTGCTAAATACACATGATGTCACACTCTATTTCTAAAAGCAGGGTTATTTCAAAGGACATGTTTTAAAATCTGTGATAAAACATTTCATGTATATATTGACAGAAGCCTCGAGTTTGAGCGTAGAATAAAGTTGTACTTTACAGTAGCAATTATGTAAGTCTTGTACTACGGACTCTGTACCCGCTGACAGCCACACATTGACGTGTCTGTTCTGTGGACCAATATGTTGTTGTGAGATAGGTACACAGTCTGAAAATCTGAGTGAAGTAGATATCGTAGATCAGCATTTATGACTGTTTAGACCACGTTCAGATTACTCTTTTCAGTTTTAATGTGAATTTATATTGTTTTAGTAAAGGAACGATTCAGTGTAGTATTTGGATACTTGTATTTATGTAAAATTTAAGATTATTGCAAAAACATGTCAAAATTCTATTCCATTGGTACTTATTTAAGAACACAAGAGAACCTGTTACCAATCTTCTATTTCATCATTATCTTTAAAGTGGGACTTTTCAAGCGAATTAATTATATTAAGTAAATGCATGTTGCACCTGAGTGAAAAATCCTCTGCCAATTTTGTATGAACCCATCTGCTGCATCCAGCATCAGCCAGCTTATATACTGTGTCATGATTTGTTACGCGAGACTAACAATCACATTGCTAGCTATTCATATGACAGTTGTGAACTAGGCTGTACACATGTAGTTTGAAAATTCACGCTAAATTGAACAAGTGCGCTGCGCTTAGTTGTACCAACTACATATTTAAGGTTGTCACAATAGCTTGAGCAAATGAACTGTGCACATAGTTTTACTATTTTAATTTCAAGGTATTTACTAGGGTTGAAAAAATAGACGTGTTGGTTTGTACAAACGTTCTATGCTTTGTTGCACAGTATAGTAATAAACTGACACTAGACTTAGAAAACAAAAATGCTGCACTAGGTTGCACACATGTACATGTTGCTAGATTGCATAATTACATCAGAATTGGAGGGAATAGTTTGTTCGATGATATTTTGCAAGGATTTCAGATCGGAGCACACGACCTCATAATTATATAGCGCAACATTTCTTGTTGGAACACTGATTTTTGGAAATTCCGAACGAACCAGCCATATTAAATGCATATTTGGGTACAAATTACTTCCTGTGTGAATTACACGTACAAATATACAATTCGATTTTAAGCGTTGCTTTCAATACACAGATTAAATACTTTTTTGTCAATAGCATTTCCACCTCATGTCCAGCAAAGCTGGAGTAGGGCATATTCTTGTTTTGTGGATATTATCTAGTCAAATGTCCATGCGCAGTTTCCTGAAAACACACATACTCCTCTGTTCATAATTTAGTTTTAGTCATGATAACTTTAAATGTTCACATGATTTCAAGCTGTGACAAGATTGACAAATCATTGAGTAGATATAGTCCAAAATACGCATACAGAGATGGTTAAAATGTGTATTTAATTCTGCATGGAAATGCCATGAAATTAATGACCTTGACTGTATTTTTGTATATACACGTATATCTATAGTGAAAGATTAAGTGATTTTTTTATTTTCTCTTCCCCAGGTATTATATTAGATCAGGTCTTGGATGGGCTCATCGTTTCTCCAACGCTTCTCAGGGTTGTTCGTGTATTTAGAATTGGCCGAGTCCTGCGACTAATCAAGGCAGCAAAGGGTATACGAAAGCTGTTGTTCGCCCTGATTATATCCCTGCCCGCTCTCCTCAACATCGGAGCATTACTGTTCTTGGTCATGTATATATTCGCCATTATCGGCATGTCCTCTTTTGGGAATGTGAAAATTGAATCTCCTCTTGACGATACAGTAAACTTCCAGACGTTCGGAAGTAGTTTCGTGTTGCTGTTGCGTTTATCTACATCAGCTGGTTGGAATGACATTCTGGAGCCGTTGCTT
Source organism: Pecten maximus (assembly GCF_902652985.1). Taxonomy (NCBI): domain Eukaryota; kingdom Metazoa; phylum Mollusca; class Bivalvia; order Pectinida; family Pectinidae; genus Pecten; species Pecten maximus. Next base: position 14,807,148 of record NC_047023.1, on the reverse strand, counting down.
ATAGAGCCGCCCTATTGCGATCCTGATTACATCATACGATCAGATGGGTCTAAAGTTGAGTCGACCAATGGCGATTGTGGTACTGCGTGGCTCGCTTACTTCTTCATGGTTGCCTACATCGTTGTGATATTCTTAATTGTGATAAACATGTACATTGCTGTGATCCTGGAGAACTTTAACCAGGCTCATGAACAAGAAGAGGTTGGTGTAACTGAGGATGACTTTGACGAGTTTTACGTTGTCTGGGAGAAGTTTGACCCTCTAGCCACTCAATATATAAAGTACGAACAGCTGTCAACTTTTGTTGCAGATCTGGATCCTCCTCTAGGTATACCTAAGCCAAATGAGATAGCTTTAGTGGCATGTGATTTACCAATCATGGAAGGGGACAAAATCCACTGTTTGGATGTACTAATAGCACTTGTGAAAAACGTCTTAGGACGTGTGGAAGAAACAGAGGAATTTAAAGAATTGCGGGCTCAAATGGAGGAAAAGTTTGAGGAAACTTTCCCCACGCGTGTCAATAATGGCAAAATGTCTAGCACAATGCAGAAAAAGAAGGAAGACGTGGCCGCAAAAACACTACAACGAGCATGGCGCAGCTTCAAAACACAAAAACAGCTTCGCAACATCACAAAAATGGCCATGGACAAAAGCAAGGATGGCGACGACAAAAAATCTAAAGGTGGAGCACTCGCTGCGCTCGGCCAGCGTCTTTCTACTGCTCTCACAAACTTCTTCAGTGGTTCGTCCCGTCCTGGCAGTGCTGCTAGTGCACGCAGTGTAAAAAGTACTGACCCCGACGCAGGGAAAACGAAAGTGAATACGAACACGTTGCAGACGCCATCTGTTGGGGCTCTATACAACAACCATAAAGATGACAGTAATAAAGATGTAGAATTGTGATAATACTTGGAATGTTAATTTACAGACTGATGGATATGAAATGTAACTGCGAATATGTACGTAGTATATGTTAAATAGCATATGGCTGAAATAATTGCTGAAGTTTCTATGGCGCACTGGAGGTTCCCATTGTGTTAAGAAAATGAGGAATTATGAAATATTCACGGCTCCATCAAAGGGTACGACCTTCAGTGTGTCGAACATTAAGCACGAAGATTTTCCAAAAAGACATTACGAATGGTGAATGCCGATCTAAGTTGGACACACTAAGGTGTCCCAAAATAAACCAATGAACGTGTCCGATTTAACCAATTAAGTATAGAGGTATTCTGAACTCATCCATTTCGGAGGTGAATATCTCTTCAAACTTCTGTGATAGTCGTCATTGATAAGCGACGGTTTTTCTATTGATAATGTACATAACTAAGTATTATCAGTAGGAAAAATTTGATGCAAAAGTTCTTCGAAACTCTAAAGACCGACAAATGGTTTGTCTTTGTATGACAAACCAGATGGATTTGTAGTTTTACCTTTTATTAAAAATGCATGTGAATGAACAATTTGACTGGTAATTGCTGATTGTGGTTGTTAAAAGTGATATGTATGTTCATTTATTTTTTAATATATTGCTGAAATTTAAATCAACTTTAAGTCTAAATATTTTAGTGTTTTGTTTTCGTAATTTTAACAATGGTTCACTCTTAAACTATTTTTATATGCAAGGTAAAATAATTTGAGAGTGGAAATGATCTTTACATGAAGGTTAAATTTATTTCAAAACAGTTTTATTTTTCAGTATTTCTTTCATATGAAATCGGTAATAATCTATACATAATTTAATATTACACTAGGTGTCACAATGATTTTAAGATAAAACAGATATTTAGACACGAATGATTCGGTCGTATGGAATTAGCGGTGGCAAGGAAACATTTTGAATTTGGCCTGTTTTTTCTAATTATAAAAATATATTTCTGTTCAAATATATATCTAGAAAAATATATTTATTTGACTTACAACTTGCTAAACTAGAAACATCTTTGCTGCAATGCACTCGTTCAGCTTCTCTTTTTTTTTTGAAGAATATAATCCAATCATATAGTTATTCAATTATTTTTCCTTTGAAATCATTATTCAGTCCGATATATCTATTAAGCTGTTACCTTTACAATTACATCAGTTTATTTATGTATCTTCATGATAAAACACGTTCCACTATGTGTAAATGTAAACAATTTGCCATATTCTGATGTATGGCAATTTGCACCACCGCTTTGCTTATTACGAAAAACTATACACCACATGTAAATCACTTTAGACTTAGCATAATTTTACCATTACTTGTATTTGAAGGTCGCTGGAAAGCCATCATTTTATTTTATCATTATTATTTTTTAATGTGATTATTTTTGTACATTACTGATTGTCAAAAGTTCACAGTTGCCAAAAAACAAATGTAGATCTACTATAACACGTATTTATAGTTTTGTCACTCCGTGCTTTGTGTTAAGATTTTTTGTGAGTACGTAAAGATTTCTTTCATTTTTGCCTTATCAATGTCCATTTCATTATGTCATACCCAATTTCGCTAGTCATTGCATTTCGTGCACATCTATTAAAATACAATTGTCTAGGTTTACTAGTGAATCTGCTGTTTCATCGTAGAAATTTGTTGACTTTTAGCCGATAACCTAAAAATCTGTCATTTTTATCAAATCTTCTTAGTGTTATCTGAAATTGTCATTTTACTTATATAAAGTGCAATTTAAAAAAAGAAAGAAATGTTAATCATACTTAAGTAAAATCATTATTTAAGTGTTAAAGTAATATCATTTTTGCATTTGAAAACAATATGTGAATTATATATAATTTCTGAAAATGATTGACTAAAATTGTAATATAAATTAACAGTAAATGAATGGGTATTTTCTGCTGTACTTCGTTCTTACTCTTCTTTTTTAGCATATTTTAATTTACCATCGTCAGCATTGTATTACAGCTAAAGAGATAAGGATTAGGTTTACAGGTTTGATTTTTCTTTCGGTAAATTGTGTACTCCTGAACAGTAAAAGTAAACGTGAAGAAAGTGATTGCTTTTTGAATACATATGTGAAATTGAATAATTTTTATCTTTTAGATCATCGTATTTTAGACACAGTATACCGAGTCGAGTTTAGGAAGTCTTTGTTAACATTGATTTAATGAAGCATGTTGTTTTTCTTTTTGAAATATTGTATTTCATGTATAACTTATTATTCATGAATGATGAACTTATTATTTCTGAATGAAATATTGAAATATGAATGCGTTAATGTCTATTGAAGTTTTAAGTGCTAAACATGTGATTATTATGCAATTTACAGTAATATCTTCATGAGTCTGCTAATGTGCCAATGTAACGTAACATTACAAGGATCTCTCTGAAATGTGGTTTGTAGCTGGTAAGCGTAAAGTTTATCGCTGTTATCCCTGAGCAAAGGTTTCAACATTTAATTCTACTTCAATATTTGATGATCATACTACATATAATTAATTTTTCTTTGTTTTCATGGTAAAATTCTTTTCATTCTTCTATGAAAGAAATTCCGAGAATGGCGCGAAACATGTGACGTCACAATACGACAATTGACGTTGCGTATTGATTTGAGAAAATGAATCCCATTTAAAACCAGTAAAATTGTACATAAAACATGTTTTAAATTAGAAAATCATTTTCAAAAATTAATTATAAGCGTTGATGTCAATTATTTTTTAGTTTCATCGGGGTATGAAACAAATTTTGTTTGCAAACTTCTGTCAGAATTCGCTACGCCGATTCATACGGTTTGCAAACAAAATTTGTTTCATACCCCGATGAAACTAAAAAAAATGACATCAATGCTTAAATATGTCGGTATGTCTGACGTTTATTTTATTATTATCATCTAATTACACTTTTATCAGTACACTGTTATATGAAGAAGATTTTTATGATACGAAACACCTTAATGCAAATATGCTTAAATACTTATTTTTCCAGGCCAATCTAATCTTTTTTCCACTAGAATATTTCATAAATCTATCTTTCATAGAAAAAATGGACTTGTGGTTTATTCGGTCTCCTCCTCAAAATGAAATAAGATGAACATGTATTAATTGAATAATAAACTTTGACTTAATCCCTGTATTGGTAAAAGCATTTCTTAATGCATGTAGTTTGCCACTGTAATAAATATAACGTAACCGGTAATGTTTTTTCAAACAAAAAGTTTGGGAAATAAATCTTAGGGGAAAATATTACTTAACAGTGTTGTATCTGAATTTCCATTGATTGTTTCACTACACATGAATATAAAACATATAAGAAAATGAGGTATTCCCAAAATTAGACTTTCCGGACATTGTTGATATTGATACAAATGAGAGGGAGAAAACGTGTAAGTGGAGTCATTGAACTGTTTTAGCTATATTCTTTATATATAATGAAACATAACTGATTTTGTCTTTTTAATTACTTGAATCAGTATTATCTCAAGCTTATAATATTTCTAGATTAATTGAATATTGAGGAAATGGCGTAAACAGTGAATTTATTATGCTGCACCATATTACATTGTCATGACGTTAAAGATTTCGTTCATATTCACAATCTTCTCTGTGTCATAAAGTTTTACACAAGTGAAAATTGTTATGCCATTTGTGTATACATACTGAGGTTTCTGCCGTATATGAACAACCAAACATTTAACATAAATTTAGCCCATCATGGCAACCTTCTTATTAGCATTAGGTTTTGGCGTTTTTAAGTTATTTTAGGTTATGTTTGAGTCAAATAGTCATATTTGCTTACTTTTCAGTCAATAGGCGATTTATTCTAAATTGATTGATTACGACAATGTAATGTTGATATATCAGTTCATTCATCAATTTGTTTTCCTACTTAAAAAGGCTGATATATGATGAATGGCATGAACTATTTTTATTTTTATAGTGAAGTGAGAACACGGTAGATGTTTCATTAATCATATCTTAAAACCTCTATTAATTGAAATCAAAACCTAAATATCAGTTGTTGTTTTTTTTCTGCTAATGTATGAGATATCATTAATATTGGCAATTTTGTTGTTACATATATAATTGTAAATAAGTCTTGTAAATATTTAATTATTATCATTTAAAAAGAAACATTTTCAAGATTTAAATAAATTATTTTTTTCAAAATACAATATGGCTTGCAGATTTGCCCCAGCGTGTAGACCCAGTTAATACTGATGGCGGCTTCCATTACTACTGCTACAAAGGTAGCTTTATAGGACAGCCACCCTATATCCACGCCCTCTGATCACTACCATTTTTCACTCTGTATCAAGCTGGTTGACACCAGGATTTCAAGCTAACCGGCGCTCCTGACGATTTCCTTTGAACAATAAACTTTTTGCAAAAACATATCTGTCTTATGTTTAATTTTGAGAGTCAGTCACTATTATTTTTCCTTGTGTTTGTTGGCAAACAGACTTCATTTCTTAACCACGGTTTAATCCTGTAGACAAATGATTGGAATTAGATAAATTGATGAAATACCGTATGTCATTTCTCAACATCTCGTATTACCTCTGACATTTATCCTTATGAACAACTGTAATTATGAAGATTTGCTGATGTTTAAATTTTAATGATACCGATAATTCAATTATCTGGTATCACATATTCAAAATTCAAATTGATACCATCATTTGGACAATTTACTTCAACTTTTAATTGACGCGTTTGTTGTAGTATGGTTGTTGCCAAAATAAAACTGGCATGCCTTTTTGATTGACATCTTGTAGTGTTTTCATTATTTACACTATTTTTACTACACAAGGCTGTGTTATTTAACGTTTGGACCATTGTTTAAACTTGCTGACAATTGACTAAAAATATCGATATACAACTAGTTTTATATTTCATATCAACAAATTTTATTGACATGATGTTAATATCAATTGGATCGAATAACAGGCAAGCCTATATAAATTCTTTCCATGGTGGATTGAGTGATCGAATATAATTACAATCTTTTAAATTAATTGGTCTAAATATTTTGAAATGAAATACATAATATAAACAAAGGAATTAAGGGAAGTAACTATTTTTCAACACAAGATAAACACAGAATATGTTACATAAAGCACTTGCACACACACATACACACTTTAATATAAATATAAACAAATATAACAGTGATTCAGTTCCGAATGAAATAAATAAACAATTGTAGACATCAAAGTTAATTAATATAGAGACAGTAACATGTGGCTAGACCAGAAGTTTTATATAGTTTTATATGATTCCCAGGCTTTTGATGGGTTGAGAACTTGAACTTTGACCCGAACTTATTTTATCTTGTGTTGACGTCACCAGGAATTGCTTCGACATCATAGTCTTTTCCAGGTTATGACTTGATGTACAAACTGCTATTTACTTTAGATCTGTAGCTATATAGGAAACTTACGTTCTCCCCATCCATTGAAAAATCGGTGTTTATGGTCGATATAACGACAAGGAAAGCGACCGACTGAACCAATATCTGTCGCACAAAATGTATTTCCGTTACTTTTTAGATGTCCTCTAAACAATGGCTCATTTACAAACAATGTATATAAAAAAAACATTAATAACAGGCCAGTCTCGCTACTCTATCAGCGGCAGCGACTAATCGATATTTTAGAGGGTAGCAGATAGCATCGCGCCACATACATACGTGCATATAGTTCGCCGCGATCGCTTATATTTAAAAACAAATTAGTTTACGCACTACAGAAGTACAGGCATTAAAGTTTAAAAGACGTCTTACTAGTGTGGGTTTGTCAAATAGTTGTTCTTGACTAAACCACCTTGAAAATATTTAATTATTTATCAAAATCTAACTTTTCCATACTAATTTGAGACGTTTAACATTTATAATATCACTACTCATTTTTTGCATACCTTGTACGTCAGCAATTACGTGTATTCAAATCAGGTCACAATCCCGCACCTGCCGACTATACATTGTAGTAAAAATAGGTCATACGACTCGTGGTTGTTAGATATGGTATTTATTTTGAAATTGTTACTTTTATAAAGTTACAAAAGACACTCGCTCGTTTTAAACTCTACACATCAAATGAATTACTTTAACATCAGCAATGGTGACCTAGTAGCCGACGTAAGTGTATACCAATCTGTTCAAATGCAATATTGATGTAGTTAGACGTTCATTAAACATTACAGTAATACGAATAAGTTCGACCTTTACTAGTACTTTCTGTTATCTTCTTTAGAGGTTATTATTGTACTTCCGGTTGCTGGATAAACCCTTCGTACAAAGCTCATTGATTGGCTCCGCTTTGGTTGACCATATGCAGATGAATCGTTCCCATGTTGTATAAATCCGAAACATGGAACTAATTCCTTATAAGCCTTCCTAATGTTCGAGTTCAAAACTCCATAAACAAATGTATTCACGCAGCTGTTTGTATAGCATAGATACATAACAATTAGATGCAAAAAGTCAGGAATATCATCTGCGCGCTTGAACATGGCAACAATTCCAAAAGGCATCAACAATACAAAATAGGATGTAAACACAGCAAACTGTGCTCGGCATATTGCATTCTCATGTTTGATTCGGGCTTGTGCAAGACCGTTATTCCAGTTCCGGTATAGTCTTCGTTTTGATTTAATGTAATATCGATAAATCTTCGTATAACACAAAACCGTTATCGAAATCGGCAGCATTAAACAAAGGAACATATATATTACAGAATATGCTTTGTATTTGTAGCGATTAAAGATGCACATTTGTAGAGTAACATCCAGGAAAAAACCGTCTTCCAGGATCACTAATGGTGTTGCGAAAATAAATCCAACCAGCCATATTCCAGTACAAAGTATACATAATGATTTCTTATTAAACACATTGTTGTAGTATTTAGTCTGACAAATCTTGATGTATCTGTCGATAGCTATACACATAAGTGTGAGTACAGATCCAGTGAAACAAAGGTGTGATAATATTGCAGCGAACAGACATGCGTTCGATGAAAGTGGATAGTTTCCGGTGGCAGATGTTACGAAAGTGATAGGGAGCAGAATGCCGATGATCAAGGTATCATACACTGCCAAATTTACTGTAAATACATTGTGCCTTATCCACAGACGCTTGAGCCGGGTACAGGTCACTATCAATAGAATGTTTGCTGGCAATCCAAACATATACAGTATAACACCAATCACAGCAGCTCCTACCGACTGCGTTACAGTTTTGTCATCAGGAATGTAGCTGTCATTGACCATTGTCTGAGAACAATTTTCCTCCGAAAATTGAATTAATCGCAAATTTTTGGTCGAAATTCAAGCGGTTAAACGTTGAGATAAACACGTGGAAATTGGTTCAAATGCATGAACCTGTGATCCCCTACCTAAATGGGTTTGTTTCCTGTTATGAATTCAGACTGTTTCCTTGCTGTAAATGGCAAACTGTGCTGTCCACACAGTTGATATTCTTTCCAAGTTCGACCAACTCTTGTCATTCCCAGATGGACGATAGCTCTGTTTCTGTCGACGCATTTATCCCGCTAGCAATTAAAATGCGCATAAGTGATTGGATTTCTCTGTGGCAACCTTTATGAAGCAGCGATGATGGCGTAACCTTTGTCACGTCTGCTTAAAGACAAACCTATCGCTCAATATTCCATACTTAGAAGAGTTCACGCAAGCATTTCTCAGTCCTTTTAACATAACGCCACATAACGTAGAAAATATAACTGGGAAGATTCCTCACGGAAGTTAACTTTTTGTAGCATTGAAGTACCGTTAACTAATAAATACCTTCACAAAGCAACTGCTCGTGATCAGACCAGACCAAAAGCAATGTAGCAATTTGTAATTGTATACTAGCAGCACTGATAACAAGTCAAAGAAAAATCAATCTCGGATCGGACCGTCGATTTATTGTCTATACACGGTAGGACACTGCCACGCTGCCACGCTGCCACGCTGCCATTGGTATGTATTTGCTATAAAGGCTCAATGAAGTGCGCTTTTGTCGGCGTCTTTCGCGCTAACATTCATGAGACATGTTTCCAGTGTCGTTTTCCTGTTGTAGTAGTCGCCCCATTATCCGACATGCAATTGCATTGATCTTTTTAATGTAACATTTAATTTGTTTTTTAAACATATTTCAGACTTAACTGATTCCATTTATTTTTGGTAGGTCATATGCATTATCACTCCCACACGAGCCTTGTTTAAGATAAAAGAGATTTGTACCGAACGAACTCTTAATTTTGCACTCAATGTATCAAACTCTCAATTTGCACTAATATACTAATATCGTGTGCGTGCTTCGCAACAGCTATAGGCTTTATTTTTAACAACTTTTGTTGGCCTGGATGAAAGCACGCGAGGGGTCTTACTGTGAGGGGAACCGGAGGAGATATCCCTTTTTTACGTCCGATCGGGAAAAGCACCCTGGCCGTAGGTAAAAGGCCCGTGCGTTCGTATTGCGCCACTCAATCACCCTTGAACTGAGGGCGCATTTTAATTACCGATCTTCCCTGGGCATAGAATATTTCCTCAGCAGGGAATGGAGGGCACCATTAATGACCGATTCTTCCCTGAGCAGAATTTCTTTGGTTTATTTTGTTTAACATCCTATAAACAGCTAGGTCCATTTATGGTCCATGTAAATAGTAAATCAAGTGATATTAATCCAGATTACTAATCACTATTCTGTTGCAATTATACAGAAGTAACTTGGTCAATTGTTAATATGCATCATGGCTATCCATGGGTCTTGATTTTTACATTTAATTTTTAAGCTACCTGTTAATTTCGTTAATTTCGGCAAAACAAGAGTAAAATGCAAGTTTCAGGAAAACAAATAAAGCTCATGTAAATCAGACATATTGCACAAAATAACCATGCCGTTATGGTCACAAGTGTATAGCAGGTAGTGAGAGTGCTTGTTTGACCAGATTTTACTTTATTAAAGCATAAACGTCGATTATCTTTTGACCTTGAAATGCAAATGGTGGCTATAAATTATATAACACATTTTTGGCATATAGGACGTGCAAGGTTTTGGAGGTGGAGGAGAGCCGGAGTACCCGGAGAAAAGCCACCGGCCTACGATCAGTACCAGGCAACTGCCCCACGTGAGTTTCGAACTTGCAGCCCAGAGGTGGAGGACTACTGATAAAGTGATAGGACACCTTAACCACTCGGCCACCGCGGCCCCTCAGTAGAGAACGGGGAAACCATTTCATGACTTCAATTACTTAAATCCGTTCCCGTTGGAATACAATGGGTTTTGCAACACCTCCAGGAGAAGATTAATAAAATCCAAATTATAATACCATTTGATTTGTTATTCCTGATTATTTGCAGCAAGTGTTAGTTGAAATGTTGCACAACAGCAAACCAGGACAAATTTTCATTTCAGTAATTCGGTATGTATGGCTACATAATGACAGTAGCGATGATAACCGTCAGGTCTTGATTACTATTCAATTTCTCACTCAAGCAGATATTCTCAAAGGAAATAGCATAAATCGAAAAACTTATCAATTATGGATTTAAGCGTCAGTAATATTTGTACAATACCCACTTTTGATGGGTAATCAGTGTTCTATATCAAAGATGTGCCTGCAAGACCAGATGTGGGGAATAATACATGATTACAGCAGGCCGACCCAATAAATATTGATAAATGCCACGTGGGTATTTAGATACACCAATTTCCCACTTGTCTGCCGTGGTCATGAAGATAAACGTGAAAGTCTTTAATAAATAATATGTACCCAACTAAAGGCATGCGTGGTTAAGTAATGAGCGAGTCTCGATGTTACATGGACCCGATAGGTACAGTGTATTTTCTGGTGTCTGTTAACCATTAAAATGTATGACATAGTTCACTATCTATCCTTGATGATACACATGTACATACATAATATATTTTGCATAAATACGGATTCAAACGGATTATGTTATGGATGCTCATATGTGATCTTGAACTTTGTTCTTTACAATGCACAAAAGGAATTCCAGTACTCTTGAAAACTGAAATATCATTTTTCTAAATCTAAAATCGGATACTCCTGCCCAGGTTCCTTGTCGATTTTTTACATACATATACAAGATGCCCATTGGCCTTTACGGTCACCCGAGTTCCGGAATATTTTTGGTTTTAGTGTTTAATTATTATACATTGATGCCTGTTTTCTAAAAAGTTTACCTTCCCGCAATTCGACATTTAGATGACAAAACCGGTTCCCGATTTTTTTTTTTTTTTTTTTTTTATCTTGATCAATATTATTCAACATGATATGCAAATAATGACAAAATCTTTTTGGTGTACAGTACACGAAAGTTGGTGAATCACTTCCTCAAAATATCGAAATGAGCCTAAAAATTTGAACATACAAAATGTATTTTGTTTTTAAAACTATTTTACATATTCTTTGTGAAATATTTACTTACATATTTGCGCTCATAATTTGCAGAAAGACAAACTTATGACAATATAAGATCTTTTGACAGCATACGGAATTGTTTTGATAATGTTTTGGATAAAAAAAGAATCCTGTCCTACACCTTTAATTAGCAACACTAGGAAGGCCATAACACAGGTACCAGGGACCTTTTGCATATTTTAACATAACTCATAGGTTTTCTCAATTCTCAATTTTTCAATTGTCCCTGTAAGATGTCCTTTCAATCCTTTTAGGCTCCGTCAATGAGCCCCTGGGGTCAATCAAGGTTTACATGAGCATACCATCAAATTGCCATCCCATACCGATAATTTTAACCTGGAATATTTCGAAAGGCATTCATAAACAAATCGTGCTCAACGTACCCACTAGGGTCTTAAGAAGAAGATCTTTAAGAGTTTAGTCAATTCAACACATGTTTGCCCCGCCCCTCTGACCTATGAGGTGAGGACCATATAATACACATTTTTGGTAGTATAAAGGAATCAGATATTTTCTGACATTAAGGAGTGCTTTGAGGCTAGCAATGGTTGGGTTCTGCTAAACGCTGTCAGGTAGTTCTGAAAGGATCCGGTTTGACAGTTTATTTGACAGCAGTTGCTAGCTTGCATTACAAGAATGTACTCGGCAAGACGAGGAGGAGATAATTCACTAAGTAGGAGGGACATTGACCACGAACGATAAGTAGGAGGGACACTGACCACTTACGATTAATAGGAGGGACATTGATCGCGAACGATAAGTAGGAGGGATACTGACCACGAACGATAAGTAGGAGGGACACTGACCACTTACGATTATTAGGAGGGACATTGATCGCGAACGATAAGTAGGAGGGACACTGACCACGAACCATAAGAAGGAGGGACATTGACCACGAACGATAAGTAGGAGGGACACTGACCACGAACGATAAGTGGGAAGGACACTGGCCATGAACGACAAGTAGGAGGGAGACTCACCACGAACGATAAGTGGGAGGGACACTGACCACGAACGATAAGTAGGAGGGACACTGACCACGAACCATAAGTAGGAGGGACACTGACCACGAACGATTAATAGGAGGGACACTGACCACGAACTATAGGTAGGAGGGACACTGACCAGGAACCATAAGTAGGAGGGACACTGACCACGAACGATAAGTAGGAGGGATACTGACCACGAACGATAAGTAGGAGGGACACTGACCACGAACGATAAGTAGGAGGGACACTCACCACGAACGATAAGTAGGAGGGACAATGGCCATGAACCATAAGTAGGAGGGACAATGACCACGAACCAGAAGTAGGAGGACACTGACCATGAACGATAAGTAGGAGGGACACTCACCACGAACGATAAGTAAGAAGGACACTGATAACGAACGATAAGTAGGAGGGACACTTACCACGAACGATAGGTAGGAGGGACACTCACCACGAACGATAAGTAGGAGACACTCACCACGAACGATAAGTAGGAGGGACACTGATAACGAACGATTAATAGGAGGGACACTGATAACGAACGATAAGTCGTAGGGACACTGACCACTTACGATTAATAGGAGGGACACTGACCATGAACGATAAGTAAGTGGGACACTGACCACGAACGATAAGTAAGTGGGACACTGACCATGAACCATATCACAGATTACATCGCTGTTTTCCATAAGGGTCGTATAAAGTAAAATATATTGTTTGTTCATTTTCATTTATATAGTCAGACCAGTTACCAGTTTAAGATATGGAGACTCCCTTAGTAGATTGCTATTCATAATATAATATTCATATTGTAATAACTTATTTTGTTTTTACTGCATGACGGATGTTGATTTGGAATATCGTTTTTAAACGGCTTTGTCGAAAAAAAGGTTAAAATAGTTAATTGAATGAGAACGCAAGTATCTCATAAACATTCTGAAAATAGTGAAACCAAGTATACTATGCGACACACGAATAATTTGCATCTAATCAAGTTTAACTTACCGGTACTGTAATCGCGCTGTTTGTCTCTCGTTTCCTTCTTCTTTAAAGAATAGTACATTCTTCCGCTGAAAGACATTTGATCAACAACATATAAAAAGTAGCGGTTCAATTCTGTGGACTTTAATAATTGGTAGTATGAAGTGTGTCTGCGTCTGTTGACCCGAGAAGCTTGAATAGGGATAGCAAAGAATATTGTGGGGATGAAATGTGTTTCTGTCGCGAAATTTATAGTAACACTGTTAAGATTTATAATGAACATTTCAATTTTCTCTAGCACTGAAGTCAATGACAATATCAATAAAGAAACATGTAGCAGCGTACCTTGTCCCTTTTCATTTTGTTGTAGAACCGGCGTTTTCGTCTTACTGTTGAATCGAATCCCGGAAACGCAAAAATAGAACTACTGCGAAAAATACCAAGTATACAGTAATGTATTGATACTATTTTGTTTAAAATACGTATTAATCTTCCTATAATTATGTTTAAATAAAATCTAAATGTTGAGAGCAAAAGTACTAACAAAGGCATTTACCGAGGTAATTCGCTAAGTCACATTACCTAAATGAAAAGCAGCTTGGCTTCGGTTTTCATTCCATTAACTACACACCACTACATTAGACGTGATTTTGACAACATTGTGACGAATAGACTTTTGTGTGCACGTAAATAAAGGATACCTACCTCTTTCGGTTTCATATTTTTTCTTTCGTTCGTCTCTTCCTAGAACGCCGATGATGAAAGGGAAACATTAAATGTTGTCGCTCGTGTCTTGCTAATAAGGCCATATGAGGCACATGTAAAGATCTCAGTCAGACACGGTAGAGCTCCGTGTGTTCACATTATTCTGGCGACTTTTTCATCACGGGCGCCCTAGGACATATCACTAACACATTTGTGTGTAGGAGAAAAGGCCTAGCGACACATTTGGCTTCTCCGAAGAAAATCTCAAACTGCACTCAAATGCCTATCTTGGGATTCTGCTCAAGAAAAACACTTCTTCCATCAAGACATAATTTTTTCCCATTATACACTACCGCACACCATTTTTCTTAGTTCTCTTGCTACGATAGCTGTCCATTTTAGGAAATGCATTAGACGAACCAAGAATAAGATTATGAACTGTAATGGAAGATATTTCGTGAAACACGCGACTATTGTCCAGATGAAATATACCGAGGATGATATACATGTAGTAAGAATTGTTGAATTTCTTATTTACTTTTTTTTATATTAAGATTGGTTGCAAGTTATTGTAACAACTATTAATATACACCTATGGAAACAAAGTCACTCTCGTGGCCGACTTACTTTTTGCTTTCAAACGAGAATTCATTAAAGAGCTTATCAACAAAGATAATAAAAGAATACAATCAACTTAATGATGGTATGTCCTTGAAAAAGAAACTTCTTCGTCATGTCAATGTCGAGGATGAAGCCGGAACACATGGCATTTTATTTTCACTGTCCCTCCTCCTTTCTGATTAGACTAGATCATACAGCGATACCCACAAACAAACACTTTGTAAAACAAAAGAGTTTTCAGAACACAGCATAGCTCGCCAGCGGGTTGGATTTTAGAATTAATTTTGTTAAAAAGTAGGTCAAAAGTTACTATTCGCAAATGCAGTACCAATAGAAAGTCTTGTCACAAGGACCACACGTCAAATATGTAGGCCTTAGATCATCGTCAATATCAGCACATGTAGTACCAATGGAAAGGTCTTATCACAAGGAACACACATGTGAAATACCTTAGCGGTGTCCTTGTCGGTATTGACACCAACGCTGAGGGTATAGCAATATATATGTAGCTCCCCTAACGAGCTAAAAATGATTTTTCCCCCTTTGAACATCATCATTGCTGGAATTCTTATAAGGAACCCCAGTGTTTACTATCAGCATCCCAGTAGAAATAGTACCCTGAAGCCAATATATTAGATAGTTAACGCGTATCAAATGCACCTTTAAACACAATCGCAACATCTCGGGGAAATTTCCGGCAACACTCGGAGATTTCCGAGTGTTGCCGGAAATTTCCCCGAGATGTTGCGATTGCTTTAAACATTGTAAAACCTCTGACGCAAGGATACCATCATAAAGACATCCCAATCTTGCTCCAGTACAACAGGGATACTGGTATAAAGTTTGTTTAGATGAAATTGACAGTGAAAATGTCCTGTTGGGCAATTATCAAAGGGCCTCTAATAGATTGTAGTTTTAATTTGAATGAAGTCTTACATACAACAACAGGCCAATGGCCACATAACTAGTGGGCAGTATATCACCTAGACTCTCTTGATCTGTCTCTCTCTCAAAGAATGTAAGAAGGTCAATTTTTCTGAAGCATGTTACATACGTTCACCATATTTGGCAGAACAGCTCTGTCACTATGCTCTCTGGTCAGCTTCCTGTTTATAAAACATGCAGAAAAAAGTACCGACATGATACTTGACTTGTGAAGGCCTGAACGGGTAAACTATAATTGAGTCCCATTATGATTGTGTTCCTTATAAGTTACGGACATGCATCTATAAATCTTGGTTATTACTAAAAGTAAAATACCTGCTCATGACAAGTAAACAGGTGAAGTACACGTAGGGAGAATTTGAATATGTGTAACTGATGGAATGTTACTCAGTTGTGTCGATAATTATAATATACAGGTACACTATCCACACAGAGATATGCATACATGAAAGAATCCCTCGTCAACACAATTCAAAAATGATGTCAGCTTGTACTTGCAAGTCCACTGTCCACAATAAACTGCATGTAGTGACAAACCAGGTCCAAGCAATAGACACATCTTAACCTATCAAACTTTATAATGTTAACACCTATCTATAATATTTCTCAGTTTAAACCATCATTATAATGTTAACACCTATCTATAATATTTCTCAGTTTAAACCATCATTATAATGTTAACACCTATCTATAATATTTCTCAGTTTAAACCATCATTAAATTGTTAACACCTATCTATAATATGTCTCTGTTTAAACCATCATTATAATGTTAACACCTATCTATAATATGTCTCTGTTTAAACCATCATTATAATGTTAACACCTATCTATAATATGTCTCTGTTTAAACCGAAGTCTTGTATATTATTCATAAAATCTGAGGTCTAATCTTATTTTCAAGTTACACAAGCTCAATATGTAATATGAATTATTCAAAATCTGTTCCAATTTACTTTGTGTAACACAAAGTCCATAGCCTGATGTTATCTACCTTATCTGAAACCACATTTGTCAACAACCAAGCTTTATCAGCAACATAGAGAAATGTGGTTGGGAAACTCACAGATTTGATTGGTGTTTGATGGTTAACACATGTATACAATCTCCTTTCTATTAGCGGACAACAGACACTCAAAAGGGATCTGTCTTAACCATATGCCACAACAAATTCAAAAGATTAAACCAACATCTAATTTTCTTGTTACCTCTTACACAACCAAGATACTGTTTAAAGCTGTTTGGCTACGCCCACCAGCTAAATAAAAAGTGAAATTATTTTGTATATTCGATTTTAATCACATTAAGAGGTTCAACTCAATTTACAGTAAGTGTGTCATATACATTAACATAATTTTGTATTCACCTTCTCATTCAATCTCAAGTCAGGGACTTGCGTACATAAAAGGTATTTAATATTGCAGTCTTTCTGGTGAATAAATTGGTCACAAATGAAACGCCATGATTTAGGTGTGCCAACATTATATGCATTAAATAATACAGTACAGGAGTAACAAATTATCCCGTGAACATAATACCTGTCACTCCCACACACAAAATTGTATACGTTTATTATAAAAGTGCACTTACTCAAATGAATTCACAAGCACATGTCCACCTATGTATCTATCACAAGTAAAATGTTTCTTAAGAATTAGTTGAGAGAGAAGGAAGCAGTGCTCCGGACAAACTTTATATAAACAATGCTCTTAAGAAAACCATCACAATGAAAAAATAAACCGTGACTGCACAGTTTAAAGACTTAGGTACAGCACAATATTTCATAGAAATATGTTTTGAAAGACTGCAAAGTACAACTTTGAACAAGCTTTTTTCTACAGGCGAAAACATAACCTAATATCACCCCCTATCCAAAAGCTTGTAGTAGCGAGAGGAATAATAAACTCTCAACATTGTAAACTTCTGTATACTAATATTTTTGTTATTAAAGTGTTAATGATTTCGCACTGTGTTTGTAATCATTACCATCAATATCAGATCAACATTACACCACATTGCACACAACCTCCTAACAAAACAAAATCATGGCCCCAGCTGATGTGATATTCATGATGCAAGTAAAACCTCAAACTGTTTGAATGCTCCCAGGACAACAAGCGTGCTTTGCTACTTTTAAGAAATGTTTAAACTACTGTCAGATAGCTATATATATATAGCACTACATGAACCAAAGTCTCAATGGAAACCCCACTATGACACCCGCTAGTTTCAATGCCTTGTACGTGTGGCCTATCACTAAACAAACATGGTATTATATCTAACTACTGATACTACTGAAGTCACTATAATGTAAACACTTAAATGTGTTTCTGATCCAACCCTGTAAACCATCAGAAAGTGTGTGGCATACTTGTGGAAACTGTTTTTCAACGAAATACAAAGCATGATAAATAGTTCACAATTATCTTATAGCACATGCTTAATATAACATTTGAAATAGTCTGAAGGATTGTCCACTGTCGATGAACACCACATAATACCAGCACAGTACTTGAAGCCTTAGATCACAAATAAATTAAAATCATTCTGCTACACTTGGAAAGTTTATATTTAGAATTTCTCCTCCGCATCCAGACATTGTGACTTTTTCAGTGCCAGGAAACGGGTGACAATGTCGTCAATGGTGTGTTCCCCATGTACCTTATTGTCTCGCGTCCTCACGTTGGCCGTTTTGTTGGTCACTTCCTTCTCTCCGACCACTAGAAAACAAAAGTCTTAATTGTAGCATGTGTGACATCAAACAAAATATATTCGGATAAACTAGTTATAAATGTACTAAATCTGGTAAATTAAATATCCTAAAAGAGAATTCCAGAAATAAAAGTTCTATGCTTGGTGGGTGCTGGAGAAAATGTGGCTTATCATATGGTACCATTTGAATTAAATCACTTCATTTGGCAGTCCCTGTTTGATAAATCTGGGTAGATATCTTAACTGGAATAGTAATCCCAGCAAAATGTTCAGTTCTGTTCCCTTTACTAAATTTTGTGTTAAATTTTAATGATTTGTAATTGCTCATATAACACACAATCTACGTACCCAGGATGAAGTTGTACTGGGCTAACTGACAGTTGCGGACCTTCTTATTGAGAGTGGTTCCCTCATCAACATCTGTATCACACATGAATCCGGCATTATGGATCTGGTCCTTTACCTTGTAACAGAGAATATAAAGTGAGTATATATAGAATTAAATAGGTCTGAAATAATAATTAATTGTTGAAATCAGAATCATGATTATTTCAGTATTGTGTGAAATTTATATCGGGACCAATGTTTAACTAGAACAATGACTTGCTTTCAATAGATCTTCACATTTCAGTATAGAATTTGCTGAAAATTTAACTAAAAGAAAAGATATTGGCAATAAATGCATTAAAGAAACAAAATCTGGACAGACAGACAGACAGACAGACAGACAGACAGGAAACAGACCCAACAAAATTTTCTGTTGACAAAATTTGACTTTAAACTCTGACTGGGATAACACAAACCCTACAGAGGCATTAAACACTGCCTACCTGATTGGCATAGTCATTGTAGAGGGGAGCCACTGGTATCACAACAGCTTGGCGTGGGGACATCCAGAATGGCCTAGACACCAATAAAAAGTATTGCTTTTAGTGAGAGGGAGTCAGTATTGCTTTTAGCGAGAGGGAGACAGTATTGCTTTTAGTGATAGGGAGTCAGCATTGCTTTTAGTGAGAGGGAGTCAGTATTTCTTTTAGTGAGGGAGTCAGTATTGCTTTTAGTGAGAGGGAGACAGTATTGCTTTCAGTGAGAGAGAGTCAGTATTGCTTTTAGTGAGAGAGAGTCAGTATTGCTTTTAGTGAGAGGGAGTCAGTATTGTTTTTAGCGAGAGGGAGTCAGTATTACTTTTAGCGAGAGGGAGACAGTATTGCTTTTCGTGAGAGGGAGACAGTATTGCTTTTAGTGAGAGGGAGTCAGTATTGCTTTAAGTGAGAGGGAGTCAGTATTGTTTTTAGCGAGAGGGAGTCAATATTGCTTTTAGTGAGAGGGAGTCAGTATTGTTTTTAGCGAGAGGGAGTCAGTATTGCTTTTAGTGAGAGGGAGTCAGTATTGCTTTTAGTAAGAGGGAGTCAGTATTGCTTTTAGTGAGAGGGAGTCAGTATTGCTTTTAGTGAGAGGGAGACAGTATTGATTTTAGTGAGAGGGAATCAGTATTGCTTTTAGTGAGAGGGAGACAGTATTGCTTTTAGCGAGAGGGAGACAGTATTGCTTTTAGTGAGAGGGAGTCAGTATTGCTTTTAGCGAGGGAGTCAGTATTGCTTTTAGTGAGAGGGAGTCAGTATTGCTTTTAGCGAGAGGGAGTCAGCATTGCTTTTAGCGAGAGGGAGTCAGCATTGCTTTTAGTGAGAGGGAGTCAGTATTGCTTTTAGTGAGAGGGAGTCAGTATTGCTTTTAGTGAGAGGGAGTCAGTATGGTTTTTAGTGAGAGGGAGACAGCATTGCTTTTAGTGAGAGGGAGTCAGTATTGCTTTTAGTGAGAGGGAGTTAAGTACCTATTGAGCAAGGTTTCATAGATTAATTACTGCATTAAATAATATCTATAACCAAAAGTGTTTTCTGTGAACGAAAATAATCCAGATTTTGATTATCATATGACAATGCTTCACCTGTATCTGGTTAAAATGTTACATGATACTGTAATGTTGATCTCCCACTCGTTAAATTTACAAAGCACTAGTCCCACATTATGGAGATCTTACCATTTGCCACTGTAACTCTCACATAAGATGGCAATCATCCTCTCCACAGACCCCAGGACAGCTCTATGGATGATCACGGGCCTCTTCTTATCAGCAGCATCCTCACCACTGTGGGAGAGACAACAATAGTTTTACTCTTTTATACACTAGGTAAGCTAGGTCTTCAGTACATATTCTTAAGTAAAGCTTATATAGTATCATGTTCTGACTGTGTATCCAGATATATCTTAAACACATCAAACTTTGGAAGAACAGCATGACTTTTTTTACTTCCTTGGGATGGGGATATTTTTGTTTCATTTTGAGAACAGACTTGGTAACTAAAGGAATTTAGACTGCATATTTTTGAGAATAGAGGAGATAATTTCAACTGAGAATGGGGTTCATTTTTGCCCCTCAAAAAACTCAGAAAAAGCCCTGTTTTAGTCTTTGAAAATTTCAGATCTTGAAAAGGAAAGTTGTAAATTGAATTTTGGTTACTCACGTGACATAGGTGAGGTTGAAGCGAAGGGGTAGCTGAAAGTCCAGCTGTATTGTGGCACACTGGTGTGACCGCTTCAGGGCGTCCGTGATTGTAATATCAATCTACAAAATATGTCTTAACAGTTAACCCGTCAATTTTATACTAGTCAAGACTGTAAACCCGTACACATCCGATCAGTCTGACAGTGTAATAGGACAATAGGCATCAAATAACACCTTAATCAGAACATTATGTTCTCACCGATAAACCACAAGGGAGGTAATTCAGTCAAAATGAAGGATTTGGAAGTATTTTATACATGTTTTTAATTTGCAACTTTGAAACAACTCCCAGTGAAAACAAAATAAACTATTACTAGTATGTGTTCAATATTGATTTATCCCTGTCAAGCTGACATTCTGCAACTATCATTCAATGCTTTTTTTTTTTTTTTTTTACATATTTTGTAATCAATATCTGACCTAAACCGAGATATTTATCTATTTTAAACACCTTCAGCCAAAATAGTCCGACCTTGTCATGTCATGAATAGGATTTAATTATACTGGTATGTCCTTTCCATGTAAGAAAAAAGTCTCACATCAATGAGCATTAACAAATATGAGGCATACCTTTGGCCCATAGAACGCGCCGTCCTGTGGGTTCAGCTCCCAGCCTTGTCCAAATTCATCCAAACATTCGGCAAGGTGCTGATATGTATAAAAAAATTAATTTCAAACTGACAAAAATAAAACATATCAATTTTTTACTGGAAATGTTGTTAGGTTGGTGTGAAAAATACAGATATCTAAGACTATTTCTATGATTTGTTTCTTTCTGTTGTACTTTTCAACTTAATTTCTTTACCCTGAATTGGATATTCCTGTTTTTCATGTGAAATGATTTTCAGGTCTTCCCTTAATCAAACTTAAAAAAGAATTTAGACAAAATGTGATTTCATCAAGAAGATATTGGCAGTTTGTTAACTGAGTGAAACTCATTAAACTGAACAAGTTTTAAAAATATACGTTCTTTTACCACTAAGATAATGTGTAAATTGCGGAGGTTATAACCCATTTTTAACAAAAAACCGTATAACTGAGAAAATCACCTTCTCCGCCTCGTCCCATACGGCGATCTCCCCCATAAACTTCTCCGGACGAGTAGACAAGTTGAGCTTGAAGGTAAATCCAAACACACCATACACATGCTTCAGGAAATCAAGACAGGCAGAAATCTCCTCCTTGATCTGCATACAACAACAAAACATGGTTAGGGATATGAAAATACTGAAGAAAAGTTAAAACTGAGAATAGAACAGCTCATCTGTTCTTTACTTTCATAAGTAGAATGTGATACACACAGATCAAAAGAATAAAGCTAATAAATACCACTGTAAACAGGTTCTAACTGAGTAACCCGTCTTCTTGTTCAAAAATTAGGCCTGAAATCTACACAACCCATTATCCTTTTCTAGGCCTGAAATCTACACCAGCCATTATCCTTTTCTAGTCCCGAAATCTACACCACCCATTATCCTTTTCTAGGCCTGAAATCTACACCACCCATTATCCTTTTCTAGGCCTGAAATCTACACCACCCATTATTCTTTTCTAGGCCTGAAATCTACACCAGCCCTTATCCTTTTCTAGTCCTGAAATCTACACCACCCATTATTCTTTTCTAGGCCTGAAATCTATGCCACCCATTATCCTTTTCTAGTCCTGAAATCTACACCACCCATTATTCTTTTCTAGGCCTGAAATCTACACCAGCCCTTATCCTTTTCTAGTCCTGAAATCTACACCAGCCATTATCCTTTTCTAGGCCTGAAGTCTACACCACCCATTATCCTTTTCTATTTCTTATATTTCTATTGTGTTGTCTGCCCATCTTGTCTACAATTACAAAATGAAATGCATCCAGTAGGCCACATCATTGCAATTCCAGATCTCCTGTGTTCATTTATTAAATCACCAACATGGTGATTGGAGTTCTCCAAGTAGTAAAACCTAGGGGCTGATGTTGTTATTAACTCCCAATAAAACTTACAAGATTTTAACTTAAATTAAGGACTTTCTCACACCAAATCTGGGTATGGAACATGTGTCCTAGGTGAAAGGTCAGTGTGACTAAGACACCCGAACTACATTTAGATATTAGTAAACTCACAGCGAGTTTTTTCCATACTATTATCTAATTGAATACTAAAGTCAGAGAAATTTAGAAGACTAGAACATGTCTGTAAGACATAAATGCCCCCGCTGCCACTTGTCATCCCGAAACACAGTTTAGTGAGGATCGCATCAGCATTTCCTGAGATCAACTAGTTACATTGTATCAAGGCAAGTAGTAATGCGACGGGATGGGAACGGACAGATTTGGGTAACACAATATAATCAGGCCCCTGGGGGTTGGGGACCATATATAATTCACAATTTTGTTTGACCTTTAGCCATAGCAGCTTCCTGCCAAATAGCATTTAATTTGGTTCAGCGGTTTTGGAGAAGAAGTCAAAAATGTAAATTGTTTACGGATGGACGACGCACAACGGATGATGCACGACGACAGACAAAATGCAATTAGAATAGGTCACTTGAGACTTTGTCTCGGGTGACCTAAAAAGATGATATATACTAGAATGCATATACCTAAGACATGTTTAAGATGGCGAGTGATCGCTTCTGAACAGACATGTACGCGCGAGCGCACACATACCAACCCACCAAACTCTTTGCCAGTAAAACCAAGATGGTGTTCAATGTATTGAACATGGAAAAACTGACTTTAAAAAGCGATGACGGAAGCTTATCATATGCACTTTTTGTGACCAACGTAATCAGTGGCCACTGTCATTCTGATAAGAAGGACTTATTGTTAAAAATAATGACAATCATGCACTTTAAATTATTTTTTCAATGGAAAAATAACAAAACGACCTTACCATGTACTTTACACTGTTTAAATATAATGGAGGCCGCTATTTTGAATGCATACATGAGTGCTTTCGCGAGGGCGCGCCAACCTGAACACACCTTTGATGCATAATAAAGCCAACAGATTATCATCTAGCATATCATCTAATGCTCATTATAACTTTTAACTGGATCAGTAGTTGTCTTGACAACATTATATTAGAATAATACTGGATTCCTAAACTGTGAACCTATCTCTAAGTGTAAGACACTAACCTGGTCTGGTCGACAGAAGATGTGAGCATCATCCTGTTGGAACCTTCGGACACGGGTCAGACCACTAAGTGCACCCTTGATTTCATTTCTGTGTAATACACCGAAGTCGGCCATTCTCACAGGCAGCTCCTTCCAGGATCGGGGACGCACATCAAACATCAAACTATAAAACACAACAGTACAAGTAAAACACTTGTTATTCACAGGGGATCTTAGTTAACATGGAGTCATGGAATTGCCCCACACATTCACAGGTAATAAATAATTAATATTATCATTTTAATATCATCATTGCTATATTACAATTTCAAAAAAAAAAATAAAAAAATTCTGACATTTCCCTAAAGATACAAAATACCCTAAGATGCAAAATATTTAAAGTTTTGATATATTTATAATCAACAAAAGAAAAAATGTCTTACCAGTGGCCAGGGCAGTTCATTGGTTTGAGGGCAAATTTTTCCTTGTCAACTTCAAACTGGAACATGTTATCCTATGTACAACAGAAAATGCACAATATATGTCACAAAGAAACAATTTGAAACAAAACAACAGAATTACCAAAACTAGAATTGGAATAACACACCAATTATGGGAATCATCAGCTGAAACACTTAACCAAAAGATGGGATATTGGCATACTATGCATTAAAGGAACAAATATAACATATTGGCTAATTGGGCGCAAATTTGAAAAGCAGAATTTCTTCTATGTTCCCAGAGCTTATTGTTGTAAATGTCTGGAGTAAACAGAACTTACCTGGTAATGTTGCCAGTGACCAGACTGTCCCCAGAGGTTGCTGTTGTAAATGTCTGGAGTAAACAGAACTTACCTGGTAATGTTGCCAGTGACCAGACTGTTCCCAGAGCTTGCTGTTGTAAATGTTTGGAGAAACCACTTCCTGGAATCCTCTCTTTTTGTATTCACTCTGAAATCAACAAAAATCAAAAGTTTAGATATTTTAATGAAGATGCTCATACTTCATTTGGGAGATGTATACTAAATGCTTTTAACTGTTTTAGGGGCACCATCAAAAACTGATTCTAAAGGCAATTCCCTCTTCCTCCTTATGTATAGACCTTAGGTACAAATTCAAACTTTTAAGGATTAAATTTTAACAAGGCATTTTAAGCAATGCAAATCCCCACACTCTCCAACATTGACCAATATGCAACAAAAGATGGTAAGAATTGCTTAATCACAATGTCGGTCAGGAAAAAAATGCTAAATATCATAATAAGAGATGATAGTTTTGAGTAACAGCTATAAAGTAGTAGAACTTTATAAACTGGTAAATGTAGAAATTTTCAGAAGAATGGGATCATTAATAAAGTTAGCAGAGCGATAGTAAACAAACTTAATCTTTACTCCAGATGGTTAAAATCGTGCAAGAATAAAAATGATGATTATAAGTGTATGAAGCTTCAGGACAATTGAATCATTAATGAAGTCGGTAGAGTGGGTACGTTGTTTGGTTACGTACATATATCTCTTCGTCAATTTGTCACTAGGGAATTATAACGATGTCAATGCCTCACGCCTTGTTAAAAGTTTGTTTTAATTCCAACAACAATTTCAATTCCTCGCTGAATTGTTAAATATTTGTTCATGTCCTTTAAACGGATATCACAACAGCATCTCCCATATAGTTTTGAATACCTTAGTGCTGTCAAGGTATATTTTGACTGTAAATTGACAACAAATAACGTGGGTTTCAGTACAGCCATGTTGATGTACATATCTCTAGTCTAACCTTTATTAAGTCTATAAGGGTGTTGTATATATGAGCTCCTTTCGGGAGGAAGAAACAGCTACCAGGACTCAGCTCATGGAAGAAAAATAATTCTTGTTCCTGCAAATGAGAAAATTCACAATTTTACATGAAAATGACTAACACTGTTTTCCCTTAAAATGTAGAATTCCTCAAGAGCTGAATTATAATTCCTCAAGAGTGAAATACTCAAATGGGGATAATACATCCACATAGTTATACATGTTTCTTAATAGATTTCATCACAAACACTAATAAATTCTCAATTCTAGGGGTCAAAATTTCAGCATTTAAAGTTTTAATGTACCAAAATCAAAAGGATAAAGAAATTTTGAGATTCTAGCATACAATTCCCTGTAAAACAGCCTTGTGGTGACCTACCCTTCCAAGTTTACGATGGTCCCGTTTAGCAGCCTCCTCCTGGAAATGTTTCCACTCCTTAAGCTGTTTTGTATCAGGGAATGAAATACCATAGATTCGCTGGAGATTCTCTGCATCAGCCTTGCCTTCCCAGTACGTGGAGGAATTCTACATAACAAAGTTTATGCTATTTTTTTTTACTATTTCCAACCAGTTGTACATATATAGGCTGGATTCAACCCTATTATTAAATTATTCTATTATTGAAGGGTGGTCGAGTGTTACAGTGTTAACACTTGCTTTTCACCTAGCTGCCGGCGTTTGACTCCTGATCAGACGTGAAAAATTACCGGATCACCTAACTGCCAGACAATGTAGGTTTTCTCCAAGTACTCTAAGGAATCCAGAAAAAGGAAGTGCTATGTGTGGTGGGTGCTGGAGAAAATGCAGTCTATTATAGTGGTCCCTGTATGACAAATCTGGTGTCCTCTCATTGGGTAAAATTTTTACTGGGATAGCCAGTAAACCACCAGGTCATTATCTGTACAGGTAAATTTATATTTCATGTCAAAACACCTGGTCATTATCTGTACAGGTAAATTTATATTTCATGTCAAAACACCTGGTCATTAACTGTACAGGTAAATTTATATTTCATGTCAAAACACCTGGTCATTATCTGCACAGGTAAATTTATATTTCATGTCAAAACACCTGGTCATTGTCTGTACAGGTATATTTATATTTTGTGTTAAAACACCTGGTCATTGTCTGTACAGGTAAATTTGTTAAGTCCCTATACTTGGGTACTTACCTTGGTCACAGCCAGAGCTTTTACTTTTCCAGTGTGTCTTACATGGGGGCCTCGACACAAGTCAATCAGGGGGCCACACCTGTTAATAATATGATATACATCATCAAAACTAGTGCACACAATATATATATCAATCAGTTTTTGTATCTTTTCAACGAAACAGTAAATAAATGTTTTCATTTGCCTTTTCTATGTAAAAAGGTGCAGATTTTTACAAGATGTTGAATCCATATCTAGTTTTTTTCTAAACTTACTTGTAGACAGTGGTGGTGGGAGTGGTCACTCTCTCATTCAAGATCCTCTGTTTGAATTTGTTATACTGTAAAAACAAAATATAAATACTGTAACCATTTATATAAATCTAATTGTTCAGACTCTGGTTGGGATAATGAAATATGTAATTCAAGTTTACTTCCTTAATCTGATTGAGTCATTTATTTCTGGTTACAACATCTAATAGAAGAAATGTAATAAACTTTCCCTATTCTCACTGTAAATAGTAGAAAGTGGCTGGTGTCCTTACTGTGGTTGTAAGCATATCATTCAACTAAAAGTCCAGTCTTACATTAAAGCCCTGGTTTTTATGTCTATATTTTTCAAGAAAAATTTCAATCTAATTAAAATCTAGATGGTCATTCTCACTATGTTACATGAACATCTAACAACACCCCATAAGGGATCACTTTCTAATGACCTTTGTTTCTTTGAACTTACAGCAAACATCTTGAGCAGGTTTTCCTTGGTCATAACAAGGCGTTCAAAGGGCTGCTTCTCTTTAACAATGCCCTTTACCATGGTTTCTATTACAGGGTAGTCCTCGGATGACACGTTCCTTTAAAAATACACCATTTACATCAAAATCACACCAATCAGGTCATTATTAATGGTATTAATCAGGTTTGTAATTCATTATTAATGGTATTAATCAGGTTTGTAATTCATTAAGTACTTAAAAGTTTCAGACAACCTCTTTGTCAATTTTGATGAATGAAGTTCATTACATTTGTCACAAGTGGTTGTCACCTTCTTTTGGGTTTAAGCGGCCTTGAACGGTCAGGGACTCAGTAAGAGCTTGCATTTTAAATATAGTTTTTCCTGATGATAAAATCACATATAAATCTCTACAGAAGACTTTAATTATTCAAATTTCATGTTCATATATGCACAGATATTTAGTCAAAATGTAATCATATTTCACTTATAACATGCTATAATCACAAGCTTAGGTAGCGAGTGAACCAAAACACAATGTCATATATATGTAAATCAAATTCGTAGAAAGTATATACCTAGTTATTATACATGTAACCCATCTATTCATAAAATGAAAGGATTATTATCATTATGCAATATTAGAGTATTATCAAATCTATGTTTTCCAATTACTAGAAAGACATCTGATAAAGATCTCTCTCTCTCTCGTGTGCTGTAGGTAATTATGTACCTGCCATCCGACCACATGTCATAATAAAAGCCTCCCTCTATAGGAGGTCCATAACACAAATGTCCTCCATACAGTCTCTCCATCGCTTCTCCCAATATGTGAGCACTGGAGTGCCAGAAAACATATTCCCCTTAAAGAAAGAAAGAAAGTATAACTTCACAACTGTAAGAAAATCAGACGCTATTAATTATTGTTGACATATATGGTTCATACAAGTTTAATATTAAGGCTATTCCATTAAAATATCTACCTGACCCAAGGACTTCTATCCATGGTTGAATTTCCTTCCTGTTAATTCTTTGTAATTTATCTAACAAATTCTATGGGTGGTACTCCATAACAAAACCTGGAGACCTGGGGTGGGATTGATGTTTTACTAGAATAGCCCTTAGAACTATGCATCAGCATGGCTATAAACTCTGTTCTATTCAGAGTGGTTAGGCCTTTCTACTTTGAAGAATTATCTCCCTTTGAACAGGTTGTGTTAAATCACCTTCTTTGTCGTCAAACTTGAGCAGCTGTAGTGTGGCATCACATTCAAATGGCCGGTCAAGGTCCCATTGCACATCATTCACCTTTGCAACCACACAGTTGTCAGCCAACCCTTGACTAAACAAGAATTACACA
The DNA here is from genome assembly GCF_902652985.1 of Pecten maximus. Lineage (NCBI taxonomy): Eukaryota > Metazoa > Mollusca > Bivalvia > Pectinida > Pectinidae > Pecten > Pecten maximus. The sequence continues at coordinate 14,778,100 of NC_047023.1, read as the reverse complement.
TTATTATATGTCTTGCCTGTCCAGTTTGTTATTTAATTTAATCAAACTACAAAATTCACAAAAAAAATCAATATTTTTTCCAAAAACCTCCACTCAATAGTATGAAAGCAACATGCAGATGTGTAACTATTAATTCATTGCTAAACAAAGCACCCAGTTTATGTATAGACAGGTGTAAACATTGATTCATTGCAACACAAACATCAAATATCACAAAATCACTCTTTCTGAAAAGTGAGAAGAAAATTTGTCTGATTTATGATGGAATTTTGGCTACAAAGTTATAACTAACATGTAAATCAATTGGAGAAGCAATAAAGATTCAATATCAATTCCTCAAATTCTTTGAGGTTTTGAACCCAAAAAATACCTGGTAAAACAAAAAAATTAATTCATGTAATCTGTAGGGTGTGTTGAGAGTTCTATACTACAATGCAACTATATTCCAGATTTGGTTGACATAACATTGATTTTTTTTGAGAAACTGAGCCGAACATAAAACTGAAACAGTCCAAATTCCCAGCATCCCTAATTTCCAGAGTGACTGGTCCATTATTTCTGGATGATATGCAGTAAATGAAGGGTATGTTGAGATGTCCACTATGTGATCTAATTTTATACCCAGCTTGATTAAAGTTGGAATCAACACTTTCGAGCAATGGATCTCAATGCAAATATTTTAAATGAAATGTTGCTATGCTGCTCATTGCAGGCGAGACAAATATAAAAGAGTTCAAGACAAGTTTATCTGTGCAGTGATAACTACAATCAGAATGAGATTCAATTCAGTTATTAAACAACCAACTTCAATTCAGAAGCTAGTCTCCACCTCTCAACTGTATAACAGGATTTAGTACACATGGAAAGGGAAACACTACAACCATGCTACAAGAGAGAATAGACTAATGACTTAATACACAACTAATATTTTAACAGACTGCAGAATCCAAGGTTAAGTTCACTTGTAAAGTAAATAGTGAAGCATTGAATTCATGCAAATACAGACACTTCTTACGTAATCGTCTCATCAGTGATCAAGCATAGAGTATTTCAAAAATTAAAAAAGGATCCTATTTGTACAATATGTATTTGGTCTTACACAGATCAACACACACCTGATACCCTTAGCGACCTCATACGGAGTGGTCCGCCATGACTGACCTTCCACCACTTTCCCATCAGGCAAGGTTATCTTGATTGGTTCAGAAGGCATTGCAGCTAATTTTTCATCAGCTTCCTTCTTTAATTTGTCCCAAAGAATCTGACGATCTCTCAGGAACTCTGGAGAGGGCATCATCTTAAAAAAGGACAGGAAAGAAAGTCAATATTTACTTAATAACAAAAAAGTAATTATCATAGTAAGAGTGAGAAAAAATGCCCTGTAAATTCATCCAGGAATTGTCTTAGTAACATCAGCAAGGAATTGGCTTAGTAACATCAGCTAGGAATTGTCTAAGTAACATCAGCAAGGAATTGTCTTAGTAACATCAGCAAGGAATTGGCTTAGTAACATCAGCAAGGAATTGTCTTAGTAACATCAGCAAGGAATTGTCTTAGTAACATCAGCCAGGAATTGTCTTAGTAACATCAGCAAGGAATTGGCTTAGTAACATCAGCTAGGAATTGTCTTAGTAACATCAGCAAGGAATTGTCTTAGTAACATCAGCTAGGAATTGTCTAAGTAACATCAGCAAGAAATTGTCTTAGTAACATCAGCAAGGAATTGGCTTAGTAACATCAGCAAGGAATTGTCTTAGTAACATCAGCCAGGAATTGTCTTAGTAACATCAGCAAGGAATTGGCTTAGTAACATCAGCAAGGAATTGGCTTAGTAACATCAGCAAGGAATTGGCTTAGTAACATCAGCAAGGAATTGTCTTAGTAACATCAGCTAGGAATTGTCTTAGTAACATCAGCCAGGAATTGTCTTAGTAACATCAGCAAGGAATTGTCTTAGTAACATCAGCAAGGAATTGGCTTAGTAACATCAGCAAGGAATTGGCTTAGTAACATCAGCCAGGAATTGTCTTAGTAACATGTACATTATATATAATTAGCTATAGGAATTGGCTTAAAGACATCAGCTAGGAATGGCTTAGTAACATTATACAAGAATTGTATCAGTAACATCATGCAGAAATTGTATTTTACATCAGCCAGCAATTGTCTAATCATGTAACGTCAGCCAGAAATGGTCTTAGTAACTTCATATAATTTTTTTTAGAAACATTCACATATGTATCTGCCAGAAATCCGATATTGTAATTACCAGTAAAACAAAGAGTTCTCTATCATGAGTTTATACATAGTTTAATTTGACATCAACAATCACCTCAATGGTAAATAACAGCACCAGCTGACATAAATATATATTACCGGGTATATAGAATCCAGTACTCTGATTTACCAGTATCGGCACTATTTTGTTAAAACAGAAAATAAGCTACAATTTGGGAATGCTCTACAGCTGCAGGCTTGCCTGCAATAACAGGATGGAGCCTTTCATTTTTGGCCATGCACTCCTTTGAGCTAAATATATTCTATCAAATGATGAAAGTTTGTTCTGTGGTTTAAAGAAAGAGTTGTTGAATGAACATAGAGCATGTTAAACCAGACCTGATCTGTTAAATTTTGATCCAGTAAATAACATGTTTAGACAGGAGAAGAACTTGTTATTGATTATTTAATCACCCAGCAAAACATACAGTACAAAGTAAATAGAATGTTCAGCTCTTTAATTCCAAGAAGTCTTAAGAGTTTTTTCTTGGAATTCAACAATATTAAGACTGTATTGTTATGTGTTGCCAAGCAGCAGAACCGGCTTCTTGCAAAGAGAAAGAAATAATGTAATGTGCTGATTAGTTAAACAGGATCCCTACTTAAGTTTCAGTACTACACCATAAAATTACCTGTAGTATATATAAATATAGATATATACTGTATATATATATATATATATATATATATATATATAACAGGTTATCAACGTATAACTGTACATTTACAGCTAAAGTGAAACTTCATGTAACAGTAAGTTCTGACAAAGCTTCTTCAAGGTTGAATGAAAACACATATATATATGCATTATGCCAACAGGATTACAAAAGTTTTATCTAAATTTCAAAACTGTTGCCATTCCAGTTTCAATTTCATGATTTTGTTCATTCAATCTTTTTTTTTCAAATTGAATTCAACTTTTCAATAAAACAATTCAAATCAATAGTCCTTTACTTGAAAATTAATATACTTTCGCGAAAACATATTAAAAAGAAGAAGTAATATAGTTTTTATACAGACCCCAATTTAATGACTACCAGTACTTATGTAATTGTTCAACTTGATTCAGTGAGCACAAATGGCTACAACCCCATTTGATTGCAACCTGTCCCATAGGAATTAGATCTTGTTTCAAATATAGGCAGATTTTGTTTTATATACTGTAAATAATTTACAAAAACATCATTCTATCTGACTTTGTTTCAATCCTGAGATAACATGCCTAAGCCTCCACGAATGCCAATCATATATCATTACTTTTTTAAATACATTGATATGTACTTACTATTTTACAGTATACCAGGTACATCTTATATTTATCAAAATCACTACCTTAGGATTAGGAATTTGAAGCCTCTGTCAATATTTTGCTGAATTCTACATTAACTTTTGTACATGTTTGAAAAAGAACTATAAACCTCATACATCAATCCATACAAAAAAGGATCAAACTACAGTGTTCTTTTAAGGCCAAAACTGATTATTTTCTGTAGCTAAGTATGAACATAAACTTTGAATTAATCATATATAACAAAAAAATGAAAATTATCACATATGATGAAAATTTTTTCTGAGGATAATAAATGATTAATCACATAAAATTATATACAAACAATACTTAACACACTTATATACATACGAGAATATTATAAAATATTCATCGAACAAATATGCCATTTTAAAATTACAATTTCCAATACTAGGTTATGCTGATTATCTCAGCAAAATAAACAAGCTGCTATGAAAATTTAAAAAAAAATAAAATTCAAATTAAGATACATGGTCACCTACCTCTTTCAGCCGGTCTCCAGACCCATCGGCTGCAGCAGCAGAAGCTTTCTTACCCTTTTTTCCTTTCTAGTGAAAATAAAAAGTTATGTTAATGTTGTTGTTAAAATCTTAAATATATACGAACACTAAACATAATACCTAAATCAATCCATTAGAATTCATAATAATATCAAATTAAAATATGCCGACTTGAATATGATATGCAACAAATCAACAATATCTTTCAATATTCACATAATGAAAAGAATTGACAACAATAACAACGTTACCACATTGCTGTGTCTTATAATATATAAGATGTACCTCATCATCCTCAGAACCAACAGACTCACAAAAAACTGCTTCTTTAACAGAATGCTCCATTTTGCAAGACAATTCAGACAAATGTATAGATGTTCACTTGTAAATGATTATCTGGCGTTTGAGCTTGCCACAAGCACACTATATATATAGCTAGCAATTTTGGCAATGCATGCAAACAATATAATTTACTGCATGCAGTGCAGGGTTTATAAACTACGTGACCGTCTGTTTAAATCCTACAGCAAGGAGCTGTCACTAAAAAAATTCGACATTACTGAGAATCTATGAGGTGGCTCCAAAAACAGATTTCGGTGAATATACACTCGCTTTTTAAACTGTACCGATAGTCGATACTCAGTTTTCTGTTTGGAAAGGCGACTGTTTAAATCCTACAGCAAGAATGAGCTAGCTAGCTCTGTCACTTAACAAATATTCGACTACTGAGAACCTATGAGCTGGTTCCAAAAACAGATTTCGGTGAATATACACTCGCTCTTTAAGTTGTACCGATAGCCGGATTACCAGTTTTCTGTTTAGAAAGGCCTATATATACCGTACAGAGGTGATGCAATCGAATCGAACGTGTCCTAAAATTAGAACGAATATATAATCTGTTGAGACATTGCTATGTTTCAAAAATTACCATTACTGATACATGGTAACGTAGATGAGTTCAAATACAAATAGATTAATTATACTATCAGCAAACTTTATCGAATAACAATTTGTTTTTAGTTTACTCAAGCGACAACCACAAACCATGGAAGCATATCTTGAGAAAGTGTGGCATATCCTCTTGGAAACTCGTGTTAAAACAAACTTGGAAAACATGATGACTGAAAGGAACGAGTGCAAAAACTACTAAATCCGTGCCTTTTCGGATTTTTCAGATATGTCCATTTTTTCAAGCTTTTTCTCCACGTTTTCGGCCATGCTGTTCTGCCTCACGCATGTACGGAAATAACAAACGTAAACTAATATAGAAGCCGAATTTATGTGATCCGTAGATTTCAATTTCTTTATTAATTGTGTGCCATAATTGCCCATTAGCACATATTAACTCGTTCTCAACTTTGTGTTTTGTATTGCTATTGTTAACTTATATTTAGATTGTGTATTATATGTACTAATATAGAAGCCGAATTTATCTGGACCGTTGATGTACTGGTACATGCGTTCATCCACATTACAATATTCAAAGATTTAGATTTTACTGTCGCTAGACTAGTTCATATAACAGGGGTTGTTTTTTTACTTCAGTGTAACGAAACATTTTTTTATATAATAATCCATCCACTGTATTTGATTACGTGTAGTTGCAGAATCCGACCCGCAAAAACGACGCATTTATGCAAATGCATGCGCATGGTTGTGTGAGGGTGCGAGTGTATTGGGGGCATGCGTTACGACTGTTAGAAAGTGTTAGATAATGTTGCCTTGCTCCTTTCTCAGGTGCCGACACGTACATATACTGTATACCTGTCCGGTCATATCTTACTGAAAACGGACGAATGAATCGCCGCACTCCTAAAAATGCTGAGGGCTAAGCATGTTTTTGGTTTCATTGCCAAGACCTATGATTGCAAGATATATACATCCATGTGGTGAATGTTTGTTTTGGGAGCATGCGGTACCGTATGTTCGTAATTATCTCTTTTTAACAGCGCAAAACGAATGCCGACTTCATAGTGCTGTCTCACTGAAGCAGACTGAAGGGCCGTTTTCGTTCCAAACGGTTGGACTAAATAGAGACGGACCTGGTGATTTCACATTGTATTCAAACAAGCCTTGACAAAGACTTCGAAGGCCTGTATATTAACATTTGCAGGTCCGTCAGGATAAATGTTTTAAATACGAACCCAGGCGCGTAGCCAGGCGTACGCTAGTACGCCCAGGCTTCCACATCATTTTGTCTAGATAACCTTTTTCATTCGATTTTTTCAAGAATTTATTAATTCAATAATATCACATTAAAATATATAGATGTTTCCTGTCAAACTCTACGTGAATTCGCAAGGTGGGCTTATTTATCGGTGTCTAGATTATATAACTACCTGACCAGCGTCCGACTAATTATTGCAATCAAGGAACCTTAAATGTATCCGAATGTCTCCAGGTGTCTAGAGATTCTTCTATGTGTGCCTATTACGTCTGCGACTGTGGAACATTGACATACCGCAGATCAACCATGGACAGATAATTAATGTCCTCTCTGGCATTGTTATGTCATGACAATATTGGTATGTTTGTAAAAATGTGTGTTATTTTATATGCCGACGATACAGTTTTAATGTCGGAAACATCAGAAGGTTTACAAACAATGCTTAATAAGTTCAACGAATACTGTCAAAAATGGAAGCTTACAGTTAATGCTAAGAAATCAAAAATTGTTATATTTTCTAAAAGAAGGACGAAGACAATGCATATTTTTTTATTCTATAATCTTTTTCCATACTTAGGGGTATTTTTCAATTATAATGGAAAGTTTACGAGGGCTAAAAACCATTTATCTGATCAAGCGAAAAATGCACTTTTTACTGTGTATCGAAAAATAAGAAATATAAATCTACCATTTGACCTACATTTTAAATTATTCGATTCATTAGTTGCTCCAATTTTGTTATACTCGTGTGAAATATGGGGGTATGAGAATGTAAATCAACTTGAAAAAATACATCTACAATTTTGCAAACGAATTCTCCGTTTAAGAAAAAATACATCTAATTTTATGATACATTTGTATATGGTGAGACAGGAAGGTATCCAATTGCAGTTGATATTAAATTGAGAATAATTAAACTCTGGTATACTCGTATTAAAAGTGAAAATAAACTGTATAGCCGCATGTACAAATTGATGTATTCTCTCCATGAATCTGGTCAAATTAAATTTAAATGGATTGATTATGTTAAAGATATCTTAGACAATGTCGAAGTAAGTTTTGTGTGGATGCAACAGAAAATATGTTTACCTGATATTAATCACTTAAAAAGAATAATTGCACAAACATTACACAATCAGTTCATTCAGACTTGGTTTGATAGCTGGAAAACTTGTGACGAGGACAAACTTATAGTATACTTTGGCATGGAAGATTACCTTAAACGATTAAACATATAAAGGACAGGAAGGTACTTTGTAAATTTAGAACTTCCAACATAAAACTTCCGGTCGAAACAGGAAGATGGACAGGTATTCAACGACAAGACAGAATGTCCACTTTGTTATATATACGGGTATAGGAGATGAACTCCATTTCTTATTTATTTGTAATAATTATAACGTAATACAGTTAAGACGCAAATAAATTCCTGCCTACTTTTACAAAAACCCATTTATTATAAAATGAAGGAATGTTTACAATCTTTAATAAAAAAAACTGTTAATAAACGTAAGCCTATATGTCCAAAAAATATGTAATAGTTATGATGACATCACAATAATTTTTTGCATTCAGTATTTTCACCAGTTCTATCTATAGAATATTTTAAATGATTCAATTATGTATTAATATTGCCTGTCATGCTTGTAACATGAAAAAAATATTTAACCTCTTGTTACACACGCTGTGTGTCAGAGTGAATAAAGAAATCTTGAAATCTAAATCTTGTTAGATTAAGACACAGTGGTCACCATGTTTGTCAAGATTTACAACATATCACAAAACATAAGCCACGGCTTTCACGTTATGTTTAGTGAATATGTTGTTGAATTTCTCAATTATATCCCTCAGAAATCCCAGGGGGTGGGACCCAGTAGTCACCCCACCCCTACTCCCCAACCCCGCCCCCACCCCCCAACGAGATGGGAGATTCTGCCCCTCTCTCGTGCTCTCCCCCTGGTTAGGTTAGGAATGCATATTTGGGTCTGGCTACGCGCCTGGAACCGGTTTGTCCGCATAAACGAACAGGCCCCTGCACATGTATTTTACAGACTACTAGTATATGGTGTCTTGACCATGGGAAAGACCCCAAAACCTTCCTCATAAGGCGAACGCTCAACTAAAGGCCGAAAGTGAGGCAATGTTAGGGAGACATTAGAAAGAAGAAAGTAGAATAGAAAAAAAAATCACAAAAAGACGCGTCCTACGAACCCGAGGGCAGAGTTGTCCTGCGTATCACCCACAAACTATTCCTAGTTGTAGAATCATCACCTAAAACGACGCTGTTTCTAGAATTACCACTCAGAGTGGTGAGAATCGCCATCGAAATTGCGCTCTAGGTTGTAAAAAAAAGCGAAAAAAAACTAGCTTGTTGTAGATCATACACTAAAAAGTTACTCTAATTGTAGACTGTAGAATCATCGAAATGGTATTCATTGTGAAGTCATCTATTGGATAGTGACGCTAATGTAAATTAAAATATTTCATTAAACGTATTTTTGTTATATTGGAGACGCGATAAATTCATCGTTTTTGTGATAAAGGCATATTGAACACAAACTATAAAATATATTGCACATAATTGTATCGATTTCATCATCAACATCTGATATATACAGGTATACTATATAAACCCGTCACCGTAGGTTGCATCATCTTGGCAGGCAATCAGATGACGAAATATTGGAGGCGGGTTATGGATACCACACTAAGTTCGAGGACAGAGGGGCGTCCCGTATTTCGTGTGATACTCAAGTGAACATCAAACACAGTGTGTAAACAAAATATAGCTTTAACTAAACAGTGTATAAATACACCTTCGTCTGACCTTCTTTCCCATCGATCGGTGGAGTAAGATTTAGACGCTGTTTAGCTTGTGTACATTTAACAAAAGTGTAAAATATAGGACGCCCCGGTTACAAATCCTCTCCTCGAGTGGAATTTATACAATCGAACAGGAAGTACCGAAAAGGAACATGTTTTGTCTAGTCGAGCCATATAGGTTACATAACAACAGTCGCTATTATAAAACTGGTAGACAAGAGTATTTGAAAAATTAAGCACAAATTGAATCTAATTAAAAAATAAAAGAAATAATAGTTTCTTTTATGATTTATTTTTTATCAATACAATGTGCAAGAATTAGCAAACTATTTACACATATCTAAAGTTTCATTGCTAGGTCTCTCATATTTGTCCACACTAGCACACACATACTCATAACCATATACATATCTTAGTAAAGGTCATGTTCGGGCCTTTGTTACTTGAAAGCCTATAACTATATCACATAATCCCAATGATGACACACATATCAACCCTCACATGCTATATAAAATAAATCAATCCCCATGTTAGAAAATCGGTTTTTAGTTGATATACACATTCATTTTATTACGTGAAAGCATCACAAAAATTCAAATGTATTCAAATGCGAAAGATATTCTCCTAACAAATCATGTCGATTGCCTGGCCAATGCTATTCTCTATGTCTCTGTGAAATGACGCGGGTTTTTACGTTGACTTTGTAGCCAACGTTAAAGATACTACTAATAAAATCGTACCAGGTACCCTAGGTCCGAATACTATCGATTGTCAGCTGTCATTAGTTATGATAACGTGCGCTCTCTTCAATACAGCCTGAGTGATAGGACATTAAAAAAAATATATATATTTCAGCGAACCACACTTTAGTAAATCACTTTTCCCACAGGCGTCTGTCTGGTTAGTATTGATAGATGGGAAAATAGACCCTACTCATACTATAGGTAGGGTTTATGTTAACGGCATAGTATGGGTAGGGTCTATTTTAACGATATAGTATGAGTAGGGTCTATTTTAACGATATAGTATGGGTAGGGTCTATTTTAACGATATAGTATGGGTAGGGTCTATTTTAACGATATAGTATGGGTAGGGTCTAGTTTAACGATATAGTATGGGTAGGGTCTATATTAACGATATAGTATGGGTTGGGTCTATATTAACGATATAGTATGAGTAGGGTCTATTTTAACGATATAGTATGGGTAGGGTCTAGTTTAACGATATAGTATGGATAGGGTCTATTTTAACGATATAGTATGGGTAGGGTCTATATTAACGATATAGTATGAGTAGGGTCTATTTTAACGATATAGTATGGGTAGGGTCTATTTTAACGATATAGTATGAGTAGGGTCTATTTTAACTATATAGTATGAGTAGGGTCTATATTAACTATATAGTATGGGTAGGGTCTATATTAACTATATAGTATGGATAGGGTCTATTTTAACGATATAGTATGGGTAGGGTCTATTTTAACGATATAGTATGAGTAGGGTCTATATTAACTATATAGTATGGGTAGGGTCTATTTTAACGATATAGTATGAGTAGGGTCTATATTAACTATATAGTATGGATAGGGTCTATTTTAACGATATAGTATGGGTAGGGTCTATATTAACGATATCGTATGGGTAGGGTCTATATTAACGATATAGTATGGGTAGGGTCTATTTTAACGATATAGTATGGGTAGGGTCTATTTTAACGATATAGTATGAGTAGGGTCTATATTAACTATATAGTATGGGTAGGGTCTATATTAACGATATAGTATGGGTTGGGTCTATTTTAACGATATAGTATGGGTAGGGTCTATTTTAACGATACAGTATGAGTAGGGTCTATTTTAACGATATCGTATGGGTAGGGTTTATTTTAACGATATAGTATGGGTAGGGTCTATTTTAACGATATCGTATGAGTAGGGTCTATTTTAACGATATAGTATGGGTTGGGTCTATTTTAACGATATAGTATGGGTAGGGTCTATATTAACTATATAGTATGAGTAGGGTCTATTTTAACGATATAGTATGGGTTGGGTCTATTTTAACGATATAGTATGGGTAGGGTCTATATTAACTATATAGTATGAGTAGGGTCTATTTTAACGATATAGTATGGGTAGGGTTTATTTTAACGATATAGTATGGGTAGGGTCTATTTTAACGATATAGTATGGGTAGGGTCTATTTTAACGATATAGTATGGGTTGGGTCTATTTTAACGATATCGTATGAGTAGGGTCTATATTAACTATATAGTATGGGTAGGGTCTATATTAACTATATAGTATGGATAGGGTCTATTTTAACGATATAGTATGGGTAGGGTCTATTTTAACGATATAGTATGGGTAGGGTCTATTTCAACGATATAGTATGAGTAGGGTCTATATTAACTATATAGTATGGATAGGGTCTATTTTAACGATATAGTATGTGTAGGGTCTATTTTAACGATATAGTATGGGTAGGGTCTATATTAACGATATAGTATGGGTAGGGTCTATTTTAACGATATAGTATGGATAGGGTCTATTTTAACGATATAGTATGGGAAGGGTCTATTTTAACGATATAGTATGGGTAGGGTCTATTTTAACGATATAGTATGGGTAGGGTCTATTTTAACGATATAGTATGGGTTGGGTCTATTTTAACGATATAGTATGGGTTGGGTCTATATTAACGATATAGTATGGGTAGGGTCTATTTTAACTATATAGTATGGGTATAGGGTCTATTTTAACTATATAGTATAGTATGGGTAGGGTCTATTTTAACGATATAGTATGGATAGGGTCTATTTTAACGATATAGTATGGATAGGGTCTATTTTAACGATATAGTATGGATAGGGTCTATTTTAACGATATAGTATGGATAGGGTCTATTTTAACGATATAGTATGGGTAGGGTCTATTTTAACGATATAGTATGGGTAGGGTCTATATTAACGATATAGTATGGGTAGGGTCTATATTAACGATATAGTATGAGTAGGGTCTATTTTAACGCTATCGTATGGGTAGGGTCTATTTTAACGATATAGTATGGGTAGGGTCTATATTAACGATATAGTATGGGTAGGGTCTATTTTAACGATATAGTATGGGTAGGGTCTATATTAACGATATAGTATGAGTAGGGTCTATTTTAACGATATAGTATGAGTAGGGTCTATTTTAACGATATAGTATGGGTAGGGTCTATATTAACGATATAGTATGGGTAGGGTCTATATTAACGATATAGTATGGGTTGGGTCTATTTTAACGATATAGTATGGGTAGGGTCTATTTTAACGATACAGTATGAGTAGGGTCTATTTTAACGATATCGTATGGGTAGGGTCTATTTTAACGATATAGTATGGGTTGGGTCTATTTTAACGATATAGTATGGGTAGGGTCTATATTAACTATATAGTATGAGTAGGGTCTATTTTAACGATATAGTATGGGTAGGGTTTATTTTAACGATATAGTATGGATAGGGTCTATTTTAACGATATAGTATGGGTAGGGTCTATTTTAACGATATAGTATGGGTTGGGTCTATATTAACGATATCGTATGAGTAGGGTCTATATTAACTATATAGTATGGGTAGGGTCTATATTAACTATATAGTATGGATAGGGTCTATTTTAACGATATAGTATGGGTAGGGTCTATTTTAACGATATAGTATGGGTAGGGTCTATTTCAACGATATAGTATGAGTAGGGTCTATATTAACTATATAGTATGGATAGGGTCTATTTTAACGATATAGTATGTGTAGGGTCTATTTTAACGATATAGTATGGGTAGGGTCTATATTAACGATATAGTATGGGTAGGGTCTATTTTAACGATATAGTATGGATAGGGTCTATTTTAACGATATAGTATGAGTAGGGTCTATTTTAACGCTATCGTATGGGTAGGGTTTATTTTAACGATATAGTATGGGTAGGGTCTATTTTAACGATATAGTATGGGTAGGGTCTATTTTAACGACATAGTATGAGTAGGGTCTATTTTAACGATATAGTATGGGTAGGGTCTATATTAACGATATCGTATGGGTAGGGTCTATTTTAACGATATAGTATGGGTAGGGTCTATTTTAACGATATAGTATGGGTAGGGTCTATTAACGATATGGTATGGGTAGGGTCTATTTTAACGATATAGTATGAGTAGGGTCTATTTTAACGATATAGTATGGGTTGGGTCTATTAACGATATTAATATTGCCTGTCATGCTTGTAACATGAAACAAATATTTAACCTCTTGTTACACACGCTGTATGTCAGAGTGAATAAAGAAATCTTGAAATCTTAAATCTTGTTAGATTTAGACACAGTGGTCACCATGTTTGTCAAGATTTACAACATATCACAAAACATAAGCCACGGCTTTCACGTTATGTTTTGTGAATATGTTGTTGAATTTCTCAATTATATCCCTCGGAAATCCCAGGGGGAGGGACCCAGTAGTAACCCCCACCCCTACTCCCCAACCCCGCCCCCGCCCCCAACGAGATGGGAGATTCTGCCCCTCTCTTGTGCTCTCCCCCTGGTTAGGTAGGTAAGCATACGTCCTTCCTTCCGTCAGACCTTCAGTCCGTCCGGGCTTCCACTTCTATTTGGGTCTGGCTTCGCGCCTGGAACCGGTTTGTCCGCATAAACGAACAGGCCCCTGCACATGTATTTTAAAGACTATATGGTGTCTCGGCCATGGGAAAGACACCAAAACCTTCCTCATAAGGCGAACGCTCAACTAAAGGCCGAAAGTGAGGCAATGTTAGGGAGACATTGGAAAGAAGAAAGTAGAATAGAAAAAAAAAATCACAGAAAGACGCGTCCTACGAACCCGAGAGCAGAGTTGTCCTGCGTATCACCCACAAACTATTCCTAGTTGTAGAATCATCACATAAAACGACGCTGTTTCTAGAATTACCACTCAGAGTGGTTATAGAATCGCCATCGAAATTGCGCTCTAGGTTGTAAAAAAAAAAGCGAAAAAAAACCTAGCTTGTTGTAGATCATACACTAAAAAGTTACTCTAATTGTAGACTGTAGAATCATCGAAATGGTATTGATTGTGAAGTCATCCATTGGATAGTGACGCTAATGTAAATTAAAATATTTCATTAAACGTATTTTTGTTATATTGGAGACGCGATTCAATTAATCGTTTTTGTGATAACGGCATATTGAACACAAACTATAAAATATATTGCACATAATTGTATCGATTTCATCATCAACATCTGCTATATACAGGTATACTACATAAACCCGTCACCGTAGGTTGCATCATCTTGGCAGGCAATCAGATGACGAAATATTGGAGGCGGGTTATGGATACCACACTAAGTTCGAGGACAGAGGGGCGTCCCGTATTTCGTGTGATACTCAAGTGAACATCAAACACAGTGTGTAAACAAAATATAGCTTTAACTAAACAGTGTATAAATACACCTTCGTCTGACCTTCTTTCCCATCGATCGGTGGAGTAAGATTTAGACGCTGTTTAGCTTGTGTACATTTAACAAAAGTGTAAAATATAGGACGCCCCGGTTACAAATCCTCTTCTCGAGTGGAATTTATACAATCGAACAGGAAGTACCGAAAAGGAACATGTTTTGTCTAGTCGAGCCATATAGGTTACATAACAACAGTCGCTATTATAAAACTGGTAGACAAGAGTATTTGAAAAATTAAGCACAAATTGAATCTAATTAAAAAATAAAAGAAATAATAGTTTCTTTTATGATTTATTTTTGATCAATACAATGTGCAAGAATTAGCAAACTATTTACACATATCTAATGTTTCATTGCTAGGTCTCTCATATTTGTCCACACTAGCACACACATACTCATAACTACGAAAGCCGGTTGGGACCATTTTTGTAGAAGAAAATAAAAAAAAATTCGCGTTATTACGCGAAACTAACGCGTTATATCACGAATATATATTGATAGTTATAAGAAGTATCGGCTACTTTTGAAGAGTATTGACATGAGGCACGACAGTTTAGTGAGTTTTTATTTTGAGCTTAGCCTCCTATCCCAAGCTGAAATTTTGAGTTTTTTTAACAATAGTGGATATAGTGCTGTTTTAAGCAATTCAACACGTAAACGAACTTTGAAACGATAGTGTTTAACAATAAGGAAATTAGTTCTCGGATATATACGATGTTGCATTATTCATTCTCAAAGAATTACAAAATTCTGGACAGAAAAAAAATCTTGGTTCTCGCCCTCCATCTTTACAGTCAGTATCTGATACTCTGAAACCATTTCATCGTCTGATATAACCTGCTGCGCATTATAACGCAAAAGTTTCGTGATATTATACAATTATCGACCTGTTTTCAGGTAAATATGATGATTTATAAACAACTCGAGAAAATGATATTTCCCGAGGCCGAAGGTCATCGTATTCACCTGAAAACAGGTTGATAACTGCTTTATTATATGACAAAACTGCAACATTTTCATATTACAGAATGATTATCATTACCTGTCATAGGATTGAAAAAATAATAGTGATCGACTGGAGAAAGGTTCAAAATGACATTTAAAAAGTCAAAGTCAACAATGAATTTAAACTTCATTATTTATTATTGCTTAAAATTCAACAAAATGTAAATGCTAAAACATTTAAGAATTCAGTCTATTAAACTCTGTCCGGGAGTACTGTACATACTTACACGTACATGTAAGCATACATTTTTGACGACACGGATAGTTGGACATTCCCTTGTTACTATATTTGGTTGTGTAATCGAGTTGTTGGATTGTTATGTCACCCTGGATTTTACGTCACGGATTGCGGGAGAGTCCCTGTTATTATATTTGGTTGCGTATTCGAGTTATTGGGTGGTTGTATCACTCTGTAGCGAGAGAGGGTACGGACAAAAGGACCTGATGGCACCATGTAATCGATGATTATTGATAAAATACTATTAAAAAATACAGATTTACTAATAGTATATAACGTATACCAACAAAATTTATATAGAAGGGTTTTTTTCCCGGGGGGGGGTAAGGGACGGGGGGGGGGGTGGGTAAGGGACGGGGGGGGGGGGGGGGGGGGGGGGGTTTGTCCTACACTGAGGCACGGATTCGGGGTTGATAATAATATTTGATCAAAGGGATAATGTTTAGAATTGCCCAATCTGGAAAGGGGGGAAATCACAGTCATATAATAATATTTCGCGTAATTACGCGTTAGTTTCGCGTAATTACGCGTTAGTTTCGCGTAATAACGCGTTAGTTTCGCGATATTACGCGTTAGTTTCGCGTAATAACGCGAAAGTTTCGCGATATTACGCGATAGTTTCGCGTAATAACGCGTTAGTTTCGCGTAATTACGCGAAAGTTTCGCGATATAACGCGTTAGTTTCGCGATATAACGCGATAGTTTCGCGTTATTACGTTATTAGGGTCTATTTTAACGATATAGTATGAGTAGGGTCTATTTTAACGATATAGTATGGGTAGGGTCTATTTTAACGATATAGTATGGGTAGGGTCTATATTAACGATATAGTATGGGTAGGGTCTATATTAACGATATAGTATGGATAGGGTCTATTTTAACGATATAGTATGAGTAGGGTCTATTTTAACGATATAGTATGGGTAGGGTCTAGTTTAACGATATAGTATGGGTAGGGTCTATATTAACGATATAGTATGGGTAGGGTCTATATTAACGATATAGTATGGATAGGGTCTATTTTAACGATATAGTATGAGTAGGGTCTATTTTAACGATATAGTATGGGTAGGGTCTATATTAACGATATAGTATGGGTAGGGTCTATTTTAACGATATAGTATGGGTAGGGTCTATTTTAACGATATAGTATGGATAGGGTCTATTTTAACGATATAGTATGGGTAGGGTCTATTAACGATATGGTATGGGTTGGGTCTATTTTAACGATATAGTATGGGTAGGGTCTATTTTAACGATATAGTATGAGTAGGGTCTATTTTAACGATATAGTATAGTATGGGTAGTGTCTATTTTAACGCTATCGTATGGGTTAGGTCTATTTTTCGGCATAGCCGTCTAATATTCTTTTGGCCCCGGATATGACGCGACAGGTGGCGTTACAGGTCAAGATGAAGTATGTGATTAGTCAATGTAGCGGTAGATGCAAAATGAAGATATGCAGTTAAAAACGAAACAAAGATAAGATTGAATGCAAGCTGAATAAGTGGATGTATCTTTTCAAATGACACATTAATAAGATTATATTCCTAATTCAAACGCAGTCTTATTATCACCAAAAATGATTCAAACTGATACAATTTTGTTATCCGTACTGAAACGCATTAGTTCGTTGATTTATTTCACCAGCAGTTTTACATTATAACTACCAGCATTAAAACTATGCCGTTTATCTTTTTTAAAGATATTTCTTGTTTCCTTCTATTAATGCTAAGCAGAAGCAAAAGCCTGTGCTATTCCGGACCAAAAATAATGAAATAAAAATATAAAGTATTCGATTGATGTGCGCGCAACTGCTTGTTTGCTTACGTGGCAGCTACGCGCCTGACTAAGTTACGCTGAAAACGTATCTATACAATACTAACTATGAGCACACTTCCATATACTTTATAACCAATGCATACTATATATGTGTGCATCAGTTTATATCCATGCAAAGAACACACATACCACATACATTGATTTTATTGATTATATTAATATTCCTTGTACTTTTAGACCCACTTTTAATCGTAAAGTTTGGCTTTATAAGAGAGCCGACTTTGAAAAGTTTAATAATCTTATTACTAATTATAACTGGAACGCTCTTTTCTCAAATTGTAATTCGGTTGATATTGCTTGTGATCGTTTTACTGATATATTTTTAAATTTTGCAAATTTGTGTATTCCATCTAAATTAGTCACTTTTAGGCCTAATGATAAACCTTGGATGACCTCAGAATTAAGAACTAATTTGAGAACTCGTGATAGATTACACAAAATTGCTAGGTCAACCAAGCTTCTTTCGGACGTTAATAAATTTAAGCAACAACGTAATAAGGTAAACAACATGAAAAAACATGCACGATTATTTTTTTATGAAAACGTAAACGGCATTATTGATGCATTTTCAACCACTGATCCAAAATCTTATTGGAGACTTATTAAACGATTACTAAAATCAACCGGATCTTCACAATCTATACCTACTCTGGTAGATTCTCTTAACAATTCTATTGTCACCAATGATGAAGATAAGGCTAATCTATTAAACAATTACTTTTGTAATATTACAACAGTTGACGATACTAACACTGCTATTCCTTTGGTAGAACAAAGAACTGACAAAACTTTTAGCTCTATAAGAGTGAACATTAACGAAATTAAAGATATCTTACAAATATTGAAACTCGGAAAGGCCTCTGGTGAAGATGGAATTAGCCATCATATGTTACGAAATACTTCACATACTGTATGTATTCCTCTTGAAATTATTTTTAATATGTCTTTATCGACCAGTAATTTTCCATCTAGTTGGAAAATTGCCAAAGTTATGCCACTATTTAAAAAGGGTGATCGACATTCTCCTTCTAATTATAGGCCAATTTCTCTTTTATCTACCGTTGGTAAAGTATTTGAACGTGTAATTTTTAAACATATATATAACTACTTCATGGAAAACTCTTTGTTTTATAAATATCAATCGGGCTTTATGCGTGGTCATTCTACTGTGTATCAACTTCTTGAAATTTATCACAATATCTGTATCTCACTTGAAGAAAAGAAACATGTATGTATGGTATTCTGTGATATTTCAAAGGCGTTTGATAGGGTGTGGCATAAGGGTCTTCTGGTCAAACTTCAATCATACGGAATTTGTGGAGAGTTACATTCTTGGTTACAAAATTATCTATGTCACAGACGACAAAAAGTTTTTTTAAACAATTCATATTCTCAATTGGGTTTAAATTTAGCAGGGGTTCCCCAAGGTTCAATCCTAGGTCCACTTTTGTTTTTAATATATATAAATGATATTGCCGATGTTCTTGAGTCAGCTGCTCGTCTTTTTGCAGATGATACCTCTATGCTAATGTCTTCGTCATCCTGTTTTGAAATTGAAACTGTTTTAAATAGGGATCTAAATTCTTTAAATCTTTGGTCTAAAACTTGGCTAGTTACATTTAATCCAGACAAAACTGATGTAATATTTATTTCTAATTCTAATGACTTAGACGAAGACCTAGAATTGAACTTTGATGGGAAAAATTTGATTTTTACTGACAACCATAAACATCTCGGAGTATATTTTAATTCGAATGCCAAATGGGGAGATCACATTAACGCAATATACAGTTCTGTTATGAAGAAAATTAACGTTTTAAGAAAATTGAAGTTTTTACTAAGCCGTGAATGTCTTTTAAGAATTTACAAATCATTCATCTTACCAGTTTTAGAATATGCATGTGAGGTATGGGATGGTTGCACCAAAGCCGAATCAGAATTGTTGGAGAAAGCCCAAAGGGAGGCCATTCGTATCATAACAGGCCTTCCGTCTTATGCAAATATCGAATATTTATATTTTGAATCAGGTTTAGATACCCTATCAAATCGTAGAAATCGAAGAAAACTCCAACTTTTATATAAAATGCAAAATAACTTAACACCAATTTATTTGAATGATCTCCTACCATCTACAGTAACAGAAAATAACCGATATCCTCTTAGAAATAATAATAATTACAGAGTTCCTCCATTTCGGCTTTCTCTTACAAATAGTTCTTTTATACCATCTACTATTCGTAGTTGGAATTCATTAGATTTATCCGGACGATCATTACCTTCTTTACCTTTATTTGTAAATTCTTTGGCTTTAAACGTGCAACCATCCCCACCTATCTATTTCGGTTTGGGTGAAAGAAAATTCAATATTATGCACACCAGACTAAGACACCAGTGTAGTCCACTTAAGTACGATTTGTATCGTGTAAATCTTGTTGATGATCCAGCTTGCTCATGTGGATATCCATGTGAGAATGCCTTTCACTTTTTATTTGAATGTCGCCTTTATGCTCAGGAAAGACGTATTATGCTACAACATATAAATGCCTTTGGAACAGAACCTAGTTTAAAACTTCTATTGTATGGTAATACTCAATTTTCCGTAGATCTAAATTGTCGTATTTTTAGACTTGTGCATTTATTCATAAAATCCAGCAACAGATTTTAAAAATATTTATAAAGTTCTTGTGAACTATTGTGTTTGTATTAAATTTTCATAGTCATTCAAACTTTATGCCTATTTCTATATGTAATATACATGTGTTTATATGTGTAATGGGAGAAGGCCTTAGTAAGTTGCAATAACTTGTGCCTAATCCCTTTTCCTTAATTGAAATAAAATATGTTTAAAGTTAAAAGTTACATTGATTACACATACTGGCACTATTCAATGGTAAAAGTGAACACAAATGTCACATTTACTTCATCACATAGTGTATTAGTATCGAGAAACATAGACATGTAGATGCACTGATCTTTATATCACTTATACTGTTTAAAATGAATAAATACCAAAATAAAAAGAAAGATATGTACACGTTTCATCATTCCCATACCGACAATACCAAGAGATTACATCAGCCGCGTACGGAAAGTGAAACGAGGGGAAGTAACTCTGATAGGTCAGAATGGTGTGCCAAGTATTGTAGGGGAGAGGAATATAGATCTATAGACATTGAGGGAACAAAGATAAACAGAAAAAACAAAGGTAGGATAAGTTTGGGATGATGTGGTAGAACAAGAGAACGAACGAGATTTTATAAGTTGCTAAAAACTTGTGCTCAATCTAAATGTGTCTTAACAGTAAAATACGTTCAAATCAAATCAGAGAACGAAAGTTTTATTGCTTTTTCGGCACAGTCGTATAATTTTCTTTTGGCCCCGGATATAACGCGACAGGTGGCATTACTGGTCAAGATGAAGTATGTGATTGGTCAATGAAGCGGTAGATGCAAAATGCAGATATGCAGTTAAAAACGAAACACAGATAAGATTGAATGCTCTTTCCTTTTACTCCATACTGTACCCACTCTACTCAATTTCCTATCTGTTCCCGTCAGCTGAAAGGCCGCAAGGCCGTAATAGCGGACGTAAAACCCTTTAGATAAATAAATAAATAAATAAGATCGAATGCAAGCTGAATTAGTGCGTGTATCTTTTCAAATGACACATTAATAAAATTATATTCCTGATTCAAATGCACTAGTACCCTTATTATCACCAAAATGATTCAAACAGATATAATTTTGTTATCCGTGCTGAAACGCATTAGTTCGTTGATTTATTTCACCAGCAGTTTTACATTATAACTACCAGCATTAACACTATGCCGTTTATCTTTTTTAAAGATATTTCTTGTTTTCTTATATGATGAATATGATATTGTTTTCCCTCGATTTTCCGTGAGTAATTTTTTTCTAAAAGCAGCTGATACTAGTATTTAATTGAATCTTAGAATCAGATATGTTTTCAATATTATTCAATAGATGAATTATTATGCAATACTTTTGCTGTATAACACTCATGCAATTATTAACTATTGTTAAAATCATTAAGTGTCTGGCCCTTAACTTCTTTGAAATAATAGTAACTAATATCTTGGGGAATGAATCTGACCTATCTCTTGGATCGATACTTAAATGTTTGCCTATCTGTAGAGAGTAGACTTTCTGAGAAAACAAACCCTCCAGACATCATTGTTTAACCGAGTGTTATGTTTGTTATCAACTACAAAATGTATATATATAACCTTGTCTCCGGCGTTTATATTATTTATGGTCCTATACGTGTTTTTGGTTTACAACAAGGTTGAAAATATCAAAGCCTTCAATTGTGTCATAAAGATTTGCATAAAGTTCAGTATTGTCTTGGTTGAGGCCCTATATATTTATATAATTATATCGTAAGTGTAACTAGTGTCAAAATCATTAAGTGTCTTTTAAATAATAGTAACTAATATCTTGGGGAATTAATCTGACCCATCTTCTATTTCTATACCTAACGCTAAAAAATTCAGATGTGTGTTTTTTTTTCTTTTGAATTTTCAACTTCCCCAGGTAGTCTCCACAAAAGAACGAAAAATATCAAACATACCCACAATTCATTTCTGATGAGCTCTTTGTTATCTTCTGTGGAACGTATGTTTTGTAAACACAAATATTATGGTTACTACAGTATCTCTCAGAAAGGACAAACTATCTTTTCACTTTTCTCTGTCCAAAAGACCTTCTACATTAACCGAAATAACCATTACACACTCTACATTATCTGAAATAACCATTACACACTCTACATTAACCGAAATAATCGCTACACCCTCCACATTAACCGAAATACTCGATACACCATCCACATTAACCGAAATACTCGATACACCCTCCACATTAACCAAAATAACCATTACTCCCTCCACATTAACCAAAATAATCATAACTCCCTCCACATTAACCGAAATAATCGCTACACCCTCCAAATTAACCGAAATACTCGATTAACTCCCTCTCATGTAACCCGAAATACATCCTACACACCTCCACATTAACCGAAATAACCCATTACATCCCTCCACATTAACCGAAAATAATCAATACACCCTCCACATGAACCAAAAGACCATGACATCCCGTCCATCAGGAACCGAAAGAACCCCAAGGTACTCCCGGCCAAAGGAACCCAAATACCCAGTACATCCCGCCTACATTAACCGAAAATGAACCCATACACCCTCCCACATTAACCGAAATACTCGATACACCCTCCACATTAACCAAAATACCCATTAATCCCTCCACATGAACCAAAATACCCATTACTCCCTCCACATTAACCAAAATACCCATTACACCCTCCACATTAACCGAAATACCCATTACACCCTCCACATTAACCAAAATACCCATTACCCCTCCACCTACCGAGACATACCCATTACTACACTCCCTCCACATTAACCAAAATACCAATTACTTACCCTCCACATTAACCAAAATACCCATTACACCCTCCACATTAACCAAAATACCCATTACACCCTCCACATTAACCAAAATACCCATTACACCCTCCACATTAACCGAAATACCCATCAAAAATACAACCCTTCCCATTAACCAAATACCAATACACCTCCACATAACCAAAATACCATACACCCTCCACATTAACCAAAATACCATACAACCTCCATTAACCAAATACCATTACACCCCCACATTAACCAAATACCATCCTACATACCAAACTACCCTCCACATTAACCGAAATACCAAACTCACTTACCAAATACACCCTCCACATTAACCAAAATACCCATTACACCCTCCACATTAACCGAAATACCCATTTACCTACCACATACACATACCAAATCCCCCATTACACCATCACAAATCTAACCGAAATACCCATACACCCCAATTACAAACAACAACAAAATAACCAACATACCCCCTCCACATTAACCGAATACCCATTACACCCTCCACATTAACCGAAATACCCATTACACCCTCCACATTAACCGAAATACCCATTACACCCTCCACATTAACCGAAATACCCATTACACCCTCCACATTAACCAAAATACCCATTACACCCTCCACATTAACCGAAATACCCATTACACCCTCCACATTAACCGAAATACCCATTACACCCTCCACATTAACCAAAATACCCATTACACCCTCCACATTAACCAAAATACCCATTACACCCTCCACATTAACCAAAATACCCAATACACCCTCCACTTTTCTAATACAATGTTTGGTTCTTCATTCTCAGACCGAAGAGAAAGATAAGGCAGATAGATTGGAGAAGAGAAAAAGAAAGAAAAAAGAGAGAACGATTACAAAGAGACATTTTGAAATTACTTAGAAATGATAATAATAACTTTATCCATTCAAAATTATGTTAGATATATCTTACAATTTGCTGGAAACCTTTGGATGTGTCTTTAAACAGACATCAAATAGGAAATCATCATTTGGATGTGTTTTAAAACATGACTCAAAGAGAAAATCGGTGATTAATTTTAGATACATCTATGGTGGTAGATATATCTGAGATGGCAGAAGTGCAATAGTGTTGTTTTTTTTTTTTTTTTCTATCTTTGTAAATTAGATGTTGTATATAATTATTACATTCATTTTGTTTTTCATGTGCAATGTGCATTGTCATGTACATCATTAATTGCATCACAAATTTTTAATCAGCTATGGACTATTACATCAGTTTGTATATGTATTAATAGATAATAGATATGACTTTTAATGAAATGGTGGGCACTGGTATCTCGAACAAAGCTGGGATATATTTAAAAGAGATAAAGAGACATTTCATAGATAACAGGTAAAATCACTGACATGAGTTACTTCCCTTCCACCAGATTAATCCTACTAAAACGGATGAGTGCATGATTACCGTGTTTAACAAGCCAAGCGTGCTCAACTAAATTAAATAACATATCTATCATATTTTATAAGTTTATGAGAAATCGTATATCTTTATAGGACTTATTTTGAAAATCTATGAAATAAAACAAAATCTTCGTAGTAACCTTAAAGTAAAGTTTTTATTACGACAACGTAGATCAATACTTTTGTAAATGTTTATGGTTAAGCACTGATTTATTGACAGAAAAATCACTCTCGGGTCCACAAGTACCTGTAATATGATTCGGTTAAATGCTGGATCAACATTGCCCCATGAATAAATGACAACCTAGTTTGCCATAGGTATATGACCGAGAAAATACAGTGTCTGATTTCTGTTGATGTGGTTTCATTTTATGATTTAATGTTTATGCGGCTTCATGGTTTATTTTTAGCCCACCATCATCAGATGGTGGGCTATTCAAATCGCCCTGCGTCCGTGGTCCGTGGTCCGTCCGTCCGTCCGTCCGTAAACAATTCTTGTTATCGCTAATCCTCAAAAAGTACTGAAGGGATCTTTCTCAAATTTCATATGTAGGTTCCCCTTGGTGCCTAGTTATGCATATTGCATTTTGAGACCAATCGGAAAACAACATGGCCGACAGACAGCCATCTTGGATTTTGACAATTGAAGTTTGTTATCGCTATTTCTGAGAAAGTACTAAAGGGATCTTTCTCAAAGTTCATATGTAGGTTCCCCTTGGTGTCTAGTTATGCATATTGCATTTTGAGACCAATCGGAAAACAACATGGCCGACAGGCAGCCAACTTGGATTTTGACAATTGAAGTTTGTTATCGCTATTTCTCAGAAAGTACTGAAGGGATCTTTCTCAAATTTCATATGTAAGTTTCCCTTGGTGCCTAGTTATGCATATTGCATTTTTCTACCAATCGGAAAACAACATGGCCGACAGGCACCCATCTTAGATTTTGACAATTGAAGATTGTTATCGCTATTTCTCAGAAAGCACTGAAGGGATCTTTCTTAAATTTCATATTTAGGTTCCCCTTGGTGTCTAGTTATGCATATTGCATTTTTCGACCAATCGGAAAACAACATGGCCGACAGGCAGCCATCTTAGATTTTGACAATTGAAGATTGTTATCGCTATTTCTCAGAAAGCACTGAAGGAATCTTTCTTAAATTTCATATTTAGGTTCCCCTTGGTGTCTAGTTATGCATATTGCATTTTTCGACCAATCGGAAAACAACATGGCCGACAGGCAGCCATCTTGGATTTTGACAATTGAAGTTTGTTATCGCTATTTCTGAGAAAGTACTAAAGGGATCTTTCTCAAAGTTCATATGTAGGTTCCCCTTGGTGTCTAGTTATGCATATTGCATTTTGAGACCAATCGGAAAACAACATGGCCGACAGGCAGCCAACTTGGATTTTGACAATTGAAGTTTGTTATCGCTATTTCTCAGAAAGTACTGAAGGGATCTTTCTCAAATTGCATATGCTGGTGCCTAGTTATGCATATTGCATTTTGAGACCAATCGGAAAACAACATGGCCGACAGGCAGCCATCTTGGATTTTGACAATTGAAGTTTGTTATCGCTATTTCTGAGAAAGTACTAAAGGGATCTTTCTCAAAGTTCTAATGTAGGTTCCCCTTGGTGTCTAGTTATGCATATTGCATTTTGAGACCAATCGGAAAACAACATGGCCGACAGGCAGCCAACTTGGATTTTGACAATTGAAGTTTGTTATCGCTATTTCTCAGAAAGTACTGAAGGGATCTTTCTCAAATTTCATATGTAAGTTTCCCTTGGTGCCTAGTTATGCATATTGCATTTTTCTACCAATCGGAAAACAACATGGCCGACAGGCAGCCATCTTAGATTTTGACAATTGAAGATTGTTATCGCTATTTCTCAGAAAGCACTGAAGGGATCTTTCTTAAATTTCATATTTAGGTTCCCCTTGGTGTCTAGTTATGCATATTGCATTTTTCGACCAATCGGAAAACAACATGGCCGACAGGCAGCCATCTTAGATTTTGACAATTGAAGATTGTTATCGCTATTTCTCAGAAAGCACTGAAGGAATCGTTCTTAAATTTCATATTTAGGTTCCCCTTGGTGTCTAGTTATGCATATTGCATTTTTCGACCAATCGGAAACAACATGGCCGACAGGCAGCCATCTTGGATTTTGACAATTGAAGATTGTTATCGCTATTTCTGAGAAAGTACTAAAGGGATCTTTCTCAAAGTTCATATGTAGGTTCCCCTTGGTGTCTAGTTATGCATATTGCATTTTGAGACCAATCGGAAAACAACATGGCCGACAGGCAGCCAATCTTGGATTTTGATAATTGAAGTTTGTTATCGCTATTTCTCAGAAAGTAATGAAGGGATCTTTCTCAAATTTCATATTTAGGTTCCCCTTGGTGCCTAGTTATGCATATTGCATTTTGAGACCAATCGGAAAACAACATGGCCGACAGGCAGCCATCTTGGATTTTGACAATTGAAGTTTGTTATCGCTATTTCTGAGAAAGTACTAAAGGGATCTTTCTCAAAGTTCATAATGTAGGTTCCCCTTGGTGTCTAGTTATGCATATTGCATTTTGAGACCAATCGGAAAACAACATGGCCGACAGGCAGCCAACTTGGATTTTGACAATTGAAGTTTGTTATCGCTATTTCTCAGAAAGTACTGAAGGGATCTTTCTCAAATTTCATATGTAAGTTTCCCTTGGTGTCTAGTTATGCATATTGCATTTTTCTACCAATCGGAAAACAACATGGCCGACAGGCAGCCATCTTAGATTTTGACAATTGAAGATTGTTATCGCTATTTCTCAGAAAGCACTGAAGGGATCTTTCTTAAATTTCATATTTAGGTTCCCCTTGGTGTCTAGTTATGCATATTGCATTTTTCGACCAATCGGAAAACAACATGGCCGACAGGCAACCATCTTAGATTTTGACAATTGAAGATTGTTATCGCTATTTCTCAGAAAGCACTGAAGGAATCTTTCTTAAATTTCATATTTAGGTTCCCCTTGGTGTCTAGTTATGCATATTGCATTTTTCGACCAATCGGAAACAACATGGCCGACAGGCAGCCATCTTGGATTTTGACAATTGAAGTTTGTTATCGCTATTTCTGAGAAAGTACTGAAGGGATCTTTCTCAAATTTCATATGTAGGTTTCCCTTGGTGCCTAGTTATGCATATTGCATTTTGAGACCAATCGGAAAACAACATGGCCGACAGGCAGCCATCTTGGATTTTGACAATTGAAGATTGTTATCGCTATTTCTCAGAAAGCACTGAAGGGATCTTTCTCAAATTTCATATTTAGGTTCCCCTTGGTGTCTAGTTATGCATATTGCATTTTTCGACCAATCGGAAACAACATGGCCGACAGGCAGCCATCTTGGATTTTGACAATTGAAGATTGTTATCGCTATTCCTGAGAAAGTCCTAAAGGGATCTTTCTCAAATTTCATACGTAGGTTCCCCTTGGTGTCTAGTTATGCATATTGCATTTTGAGACAAATCGGAAAACAACATGGCCGACAGGCTGCCATCTTGGATTTTGACAATTGAAGTTTATTATCGCTATTTCTCAGAAAGTACTGAAGGGATCTTTCTCAAATTTCATATGTAGGTTTCCCTTGGTGTCTAGTTATGCATATTGAAAACAACATGGCCGACAGGCAGCCATCTTGGATTTTGACAATTGAAGATTGTTATCGCTATTTCTCAGAAAGCACTGAAGGGATCTTTCTCAAATTTCATATTTAGGTTCCCCTTGGTGTCTAGTTATGCATATTGCATTTTTCGACCAATCGGAAACAACATGGCCGACAGGCAGCCATCTTGGATTTTGACAATTGAAGTTTGTTATCGCTATTCCTGAGAAAGTACTAAAGGGATCTTTCTCAAATTTCATACGTAGGTTCCCCTTGGGGTCTAGTTATGCATATTGCATTTTGAGACAAATCGGAAAACAACATGGCCGACAGGCTGCCATCTTGGATTTTGACAATTGAAGTTTATTATCGCTATTTCTCAGAAAGTACTGAAGGGATCTTTCTCAAATTTCATACGTAGGTTCCCCTTGGTGTCTAGTTATGCATATTGCATTTTTCGACCAATCGGAAACAACATGGCCGACAGGCAGCCATCTTGGATTTTGACAATTGAAGTTTGTTATCGCTATTTCTCAGAAAGTACTGAAGGGATCTTTCTCAAATTTCATATGTAGGTTCCCCTTGGTGCTTAGTTATGCATATTGCATTTTGAGACCAATTGGAAAACAACATGGCCGACAGGCTGCCATCTTGGATTTTGACAATTGAAGTTTGTTATCGCTATTTCTCAGAAAGCACTGAAGGGATCTTTCTCAAATTTCATATGTAAGTTTCCCTTGGTGCCTAGTTATGCATATTGCATTTTTCGACCAATCGGAAAACAACATGGCCGACAGGCAGCCATCTTGGATTTTGACAATTGAAGTTTGTTATCGCTATTTCTGAGAAAAAACTGAAGGGATCTTTCTCAAATTTCATATGTAGGTTTCCCTTTGTGCCTAGTTATGCATATTGCATTTTGAGACCAATCGGAAAACAACATGGCCGACAGGCAGCCATCTTGGATTTTGACAATTGAAGATTGTTATCGCTATTTCTCAGAAAGCACTGAAGGGATCTTTCTCAAATTTCATATTTAGGTTCCCCTTGGTGTCTAGTTATGCATATTGCATTTTTCGACCAATCGGAAACAACATGGCCGACAGGCAGCCATCTTGGATTTTGACAATTGAAGTTTGTTATCGCTATTTCTCAGAAAGTACTGAAGGGATCTTTCTCAAATTTCATATGTAGGTTCCCCTTGGTGCTTAGTTATGCATATTGCATTTTGAGACCAATTGGAAAACAACATGGCCGACAGGCTGCCATCTTGGATTTTGACAATTGAAGTTTGTTATCGCTATTTCTCAGAAAGTACTGAAGGGATCTTTCTCAAATTTCATATATAGCTTCCCCTTGTTTTAAAAGTACTAAAGGGATGTTTCTCAATTGACACAGATTAGTAAAGGTAAGGGAAAAATAGAGAAAAGATCAATCTGACATGGAACCTATAAAGATCGTTCAATGGTGGGCGACAAGATCCCTCTGGGATCTCTTGTTTTTATGTGTGTCCGATTTCTAACCATGAATTTCATTTCTGCCCATCTGATAAGGTTTCGTTTTATTTCTGATTGATTTTTGCTAGATGTCTTTGTCTAACTTCTGTTTCTTATGTCTCACTGCTGGATTTCTGTATCCTGGCCGTGTTTTCTGAAGGTGGGATTTTTCTGTCTGATTTCAAATGTTGAGATTTTTATGTGTCTGTTTTTTTGACTGTGTGATGTCTGTATCTGATTTCGATGTGGGATTTCTTATTATGATTTGTGATGTCTGTTTTCTGACAGTCTCATTTCTGTGTCTCATTTCTATCTCTCAGATTTTAATTCTGTCCGATTTCTGACTATGTGGTTTCTGTGTCTCTTTTTTGACTGTCTTAGTTCTATGTCCATTTTCTGATGTCTAATTTCTGAATTATGAGAGTGTTTTATGACAGTGAGATTTTTCTGTCTGATTTCACATTCTGAGATTTTTATGTGTCTGTAGCTGATTTCGATGTCTGATTTCTAATTCCGAGATTTTTGTGTTTATGTTTTCTGTCTGTGTAATGTTTGTGTCTTATTTCTGACTGTGATTTCTGTGTCTGTTTTATGACCGTCTGATTTTTTTCTCTGAAAGTTTTATTCTGTCTGATTTCTGTGTCCGATTTCTCACTGTCTGTTTTCTGTGTCTGATTTCTATCTCTGAGATTTCTGTATGACTGATTTCTGACTGTCTGTTTTCTGTGTCTGATTTCTATCTCTGATATATCTATATGTCAGATTTCTGACTGTCTGTTTTCTGTGTCTGATTTCTATCTCTGAGATTTCTGTATGATTGATTTCTGACTGTCTGTTTTCTGTGTCTGATTTCTATCTCTGAGATTTCTGTATGATTGATTTCTGACTGTCTGTTTTCTGTGTCTGATTTCTATCTCTAAGATATCTATATGTGTCTGATTTCTGACTGTTTGATTTCTGTGTCCGATTTCTGACTGATTTCTGGTCTTGTTTATTTTAATGTTATATTTTTCCTATTTACCTAACTGCTAGATAAGTAATGTTCACGGTCGTCGTTTACTCTACTCTACGTGTAAGTTCTTTTATAGTTGAGGATCACACCCTGTCTGACACATATTCCTTGACTATCGACATCATGATTCCTATATCACATTGACCATGAACTGGTGGTCATTGATTCTGATATCCATAGAGGGATGCTATTCGATATTTCTTCTTTTATTCAACATTTCTTCCAAGCATGCAGAGGTTGTAGGTTGTTGTAGTTAAATTGAAATAGCAGACAAAACTAGCTGCCCCGAACACGCACTCACCATCTAACGCAATAAGTATCCAATAGAGTCAACTGACGGTCTTTTTATTGTGCTTTTCTTGATTGAACCCTAGACTTTATAAGACCCCGTCGTACGACTGTTTATGACCGATGCATAAGAGAATAAGAGGCGATTTTTGTTGTTAACTTGATTTATTACTTTTTTAGGTCATCTGATTCAAGGGTAAGGATGACCTGTAGCCATCGTGCTCCGTCCGTCGTCATGCGCCGTGCGCCCTTAGACTTTTACTTTCAAAACGCTACTCCTCCTTAACCCCAAAGCGGATTACAACTATGGTGTGAAACATCATTGGGTGGAGGGCAGTCATAGTTTTGTATAAATGAGGCTGATCCGATCATTTGGGATAGAGGGGCGGGGCCAAAAAAGAGGAACTTTGGTTAATTTTTGCTTTAAAACTCAATTCCTTCTGAACCGTTGAGTGGATTACATCCAAGCCTTTGGTGAAACATCATTGGGAGAGGGCAATAGTATTTTATATAAATGAGCCTGGTGTAACCCCTGGGGTCAGAGGGGCGGGTCCACAAAAAGGGGACATCTGGTGAATTTTTGCTTTAAGCCCCTATTTCTTTACCCTTCTTTGACAAATTTAGATTTAACGTGATTCTGAGTAAACAGGTACATCACATTGATTAAAATGGAATTCATAATTATTTCTTACTTGCAGAGTTACATTTCCTTCAGTTTGAAAAATATACGTATCGCCAACAATTTACGAAAATTTAAAACTTCAAATGTGAAATTGCATTGTCTTACTCGGGAGTACCTATATACAATAAATCTGTCATACATAAATGAGGTAGCTCGTGTTTTTATACATACAATGTAGTTTTTAACTTTTGAATTATACCGTGAAGTATCAGTTCCTAACGTTACAGAATGAACCCACAAATACGTCAAATTGCAACAAAATGTCTATTGACCATAGGAGAGAGAATTACTATTCCGTTCCTGTGATGTCGCGAGTCGCCGCAATCAGCGATAGGATTGGTCGGGTTTGACATAATCCTAGCTTTTTGTAGAAAGGGAATTCAACTGTAATGCATCAAGAAAAACTTCGATTACATTCGAGTTTACTTTGACATTTTGATGAATAGTCTTCCCTCCTTTGGAAATCCGCAAAGCGACGCCTTGTGTCTCTTGGGAAGAACCACAGAACATTATCCGTCATATTGGAAATCAAGTCAGACCCGGCTCCTGTATAAAGCTTACGAGAGGTATTAGCGGCTGCTGTATCATTGCGATTGGTTAATCAAATCCACGCGATAACTGGTAAAAAGTCACTTGTCCTGCTCCGAGATTTTGGGGGACAAAATACAATTTGTAGTCTCAGCAGCGGGCTAATTATGGCGACAGTTTATACCGCGGCTTGTTACCGTCTAGATCTCATCATGTCGACCTACTCTTCTCCTCTAGCTCTTGATGTCATTTCTCAAATCTAGCAGACCAGTTTGGAGACGTGAGGAGCGTGCCAACGGACAGCTACCTGAACTGTAAAAGATTGGAGTGTTCGTTAAAGTTATCATTCGTTTCAATTGACTTCTATGCCTTTATTTTATTTCATCTATGTTATGCATTGAAATTAAACGAATCTCGCACCGCAGGTTTATCGTTTTTCAATGGTTCATCCTAATCGAATGTCGAACCACTGTGGAAGCATACCGGATATAAGACATCTAATTTCTCGCTCGGACCAGTAATTTTGTCAACAGTTGATTTTCAGAATATAAAAATAGGATAACCTGTAGATATAACGTAACCGGCCACCTAGTAAATGAAAATCCGTAGAAATTTCTAACATTTAAATTAAATAGATAATGAATAAATGAATAAATACATATAAGTAAATATAAATAAATAAATAAATAAATAAATAATAAATAAGTAAATAAATAAATAAATAAAAGATTTTTATCATACACCATGACTCTTCCCAAACCGACAAACCGCAGACCCCACTATTCTACCAATCAGTGTTTTTCCGATGTCGATGTTTGGCCTCGGTGAAAGCGCGCGAACGCCTCGTCAGAAATGCTGATGAAACTGTCACAACCAGACACTGCTATTGATGTAACCAAATTGAATTTTGAACTGGTGACTTTGTCGTTTTTCATTAGCTGATGTCTAAATGGACGTTTTTTAGCCTTACAGCGGACAAAATATCCGGAAATGGTGCCAAAACAGACTTAAAGAATTGTATGCCAGCCCTCGGCATGGTACCAAAGACTACGTCTGGTACCGGAGACGGAAAACCGGGGGCGAAAATTGGCGGGACACCGGTCGAAATTGGTAGAGAATCGACCCCTACCACGACACCATAATCGTTGTTAAATCGTTTTACATTTAGAATGAATTCTCAACGAACATGTCTTGTTGGTTTAGCTTGTATGATATACACGTCAACGAACAAGTTTCTTTCTAACAAGTTAGGTATGATTTTGTTCCATAATGAAAGCAAACCTGAAAGGCAATATCAATATATTGGTCCAACTATTACTTAATTTCTTATATTCCTTGACGAGTAGATAGTAGTATATGATTTTGTAAATGTTGTTAAACTATTTTATAAGTTCTGATTGGAACATGATATCTGTTTCTATTCGGGACGAGCTAAAACACATACCCAGTGGCCTTTTAACAGAAACAACGGTACTACCCCCACATTAGTCGCCTCCTGTCATAATAATTAATGATTAATCGAGTACATGTCTCTGCCTATTGCTAGGGTTCGTCTTACCAAACTACCATTCCGAAACAGCCTCGTGTTAGTCACTTGTCACGCAATGAAATAGACTCTGCTTCTAGTGTATCGTCAATGCAACAGTATGTCATATGATAACTATAATATAAGCGCAAAAGTTTTACATTTGATAAGCTTTATCTTTTATCTTATCTATTGTGACTAGTAATAAAAAAGAAGCTCGTTAATCTTAAATACAAATAAAATTACCGTTTGATCTAACCGGTACTGACATCGCCTTTCATAAATAAAACTGACAGTTTGTCGTGGTCACAACCTTCTGGTCGTTAGCGATCTGTCAAGATTCGACAATTTGTGGTTTTGGTATCTTGACATGGCCGACTTGAAGTGATGGTAAAGAGCGAGATGCTCTGTAAAATAGCACCTCGCGCGCTGTCTCTCTTTATTTGGTGCCGAGTGGAGATGTAATCTGAATCATAATTGACAGCTACAGTCAACGGAACACAGATATTGAATCTGACAAGCTGTGTACTTTCGCTTTACAATGCTTTTACACTGCTTACCCAAGTCAGTGAAATAAGTTAATACGGAACAACAAAGAGTAGAGGGAACAGCTTTTTGTCAATCCTTTCACTATGTTAATGGACTGTGAGTAGGACTAAATGGCTATCACAGCTAATGTACACATATTTCAATGACGTGTTACACATCTTCTATGGTTTCAGATCGGACACACTCACTTCTATTCATTGGTAGCTGAAGGCATGCAATATTGGATTAAATTCAATGAATAATATTTCAATTAATTTACGGTTTACGCTATAATAAGGGCGGTCACCTCCTCAGCGGAACCTGTTGGCATTTCCTCGATATAATGGAGAGATGAATTTTCTTCCTGCAGAGCTCTCTGAAATGATTATCCACTTTTGAAAGCACTGCGCTGTCGCATCCAAATCAATTGGATTTTAATACCAAAATATCTTTGATAAATGAAGGCCGAGAAAGCTGGTAAAGAACAGCGCGACGGAAGCGTCTCTCGACACTTATTGCAGGCAAATCGTGTTACAAATGCTATTTATCTATATAACTGTTAAAGGCTCATATAATAGATATTAAATTAAGGTCTCGGAAATAGGGAATTTATTAGGTTGGGATGGATTTCAGTGATGCTGTAAGCCTTGGTAGCACCTGAGTCGGTCACCTATCACCTTGTCTGCTTTTGTTTGATGATATCTCCCCTGATCGAATCAGCTCCAATCGGATTAGGGGCTGAGCATTACCACCGACAAATGTATTCTCTGGTTGCTAACTGCCCCACATGCATCGGCGCGGAAATCTCCTAATCAAGATTTTCTATTTTTCATATCGTTTAGATTTGTTTGTGATTTGGTATCGGCTAGGAAGGTTGGGCGGGTAATATCAGACCCCATAGCCTCATCAGGGCAGGGAGCAACCATGCGCGTGATAACCCGATCTGTTAATATAGCAACGTAATAATGGGAAAATCTGTCTTAAGGGCTTTTCGTCTATACCAGTTTGACTAATATTCTTAAATCTGTGATTTGTAAAATATCAATTGGACACACAGCACACGGCCAAACATATGACAAGGCATACTGTAGAATATTCTCTTCATGTGGCCATTAGTTCCGGTAAATAGGTTCGCCTGTGTATTAGGGTTTAACGGCGTGATCGCCAGGCTGGTCCTGACAAAGGGTGTTTGCGGCGTATTGGCGAACGAAGCTTCTTCATGTAGCAGATTAGGTGCAAGAAATTAGTTTTATTAGTGATTTTAGTCTTAGCGATTGTCATTCGTCGTGTTTTCCAATTTCTCCCTTCAATGTGCCAGAAAATAGAGAGAGATATAAACGCAAAAATAGTGATTTGTTCTAACGGGTAACGCTGTCGTCTGCCCGTATCATAAGTCAAACAAATAGTGTCAAATTGACGACTGTTCCACTGACGTGTGACGCCCCAACTCTCGTTTTGTCAGTATTTATACTCCTGAAGCCACTTGAGGCATGGTTAGGTTGGGGAGGAATCAATTTCTAATTAATGCTGGCAGCATTTTCATTAATGTTGATTTTAAATGGGAAATTCAAAGAAGGTGTATTAAAAAATACAATACAATAATTCAAACAAAATAGTTACGAAATGTTAAAAGATACAACAAGGTTTCATCTTTGGTAAGTTGATGATGCTTAAAAAATAGAACAACTTCTAAGGAAGCATTTCTCTTCAGGGAGCTAGCTGTCTTAAACAAGTTTCATAATCAACGAACGTTTACGTAAATCTATTAATCTGCATATATACGACATGTGTTGTTTTGATATACGGATTAAACAAGACACCTAGATATAATTCACCAAGTTTACAAAAGCAGGACACATGTTTTCTACAACGTTACATAGGACCATGACAAATATGTATGTAATTGTAACGTATGTCTTTGGTCACATTTGTTCTGCTGATAAGGTAACAGCACAACACTCACACGAAATGTATTCTCAATCCTGGTGTTGGATCAATTCTACATGTTTAATGTACTGAATGCTTCATAATGGAGAGATATCATATTGAATCTGAAAATAAACTCTTCCAATAATGAATGTCATATGGCCCCGTTCTGTGATGCAGCGAACAGCGAATCAGTTAGTAGGATTAAACAACGACCAATTATATTAGATATCTGCCTTGGTTCTTTGAGATATCGGTGAATGCAGTTTTCCCTATCTGTACCGGGAGACGGAAGACGACTATTTTTGTCTGTACCAGGAGATGGAAGCCGACTATTTTTTGTCTGCACCGGGAGACGGAAGACGACTATTTGTGTCTGTACCAGGAGACGGAAGACGACTATTTTTGTCTGTACCAGGAGATGGAAGCCGACTATTTTTTGTCTGCACCGGGAGACGGAAGACGACTATTTTTGTCTGTACCAGGAGATGGAAGACGACTTTTTTTTGTCTGTAGCAGGAGACGGAAGACGACTTTTTTTGTCGGTACCAGGAGACGAAAGACGACCTTTTTGTAGTCTACCTGATGTTTATGGGTCGATGGTGTTTTCTATGTTTGTTTGGTGTCTCTTCAGTTTCTTTAGTTTTATCATCTTATTTGAGTTCAAATCTTATTCTTGCATGTTTCCTAGTTTACTTTCAGACACGAACTATAAATATTTTAATCAATAGGCATTGAATGATGTTGGTAAGTAGTACAATTCTAACTAATGTGCCTTATTTATTCTTTCATAAAAGCTATATTGTAAATCGGCATAGATTGTTGAAGCACGCATTATCCATAATCTGACGACGAATTATAATCATCAAACATTACAAAACGTCTTATCTTAAACAAAGTCAGGACCTACGAAGATTTTTTAATGTACCATGGCAATTTAGAAAATATTTATTTTGTAATTCATTTATTTATCGCAGTGATGCTTTTCACTTTTTTTAAACAGTGTAATTTTGCATGCCGAGTTTTATCCTAGTCGTAGAGTATCAATATTGCAATATTAGACGGTAAATTGCTACGAAAATCATAGAAGCGTAAATAAAACCTCCCGGAAATGACGTTGAGAGTAATACACATATTCAATTTGTAAGGAACGTGATGCTATCCGCTGACCAGCGGCTACCGGATATGCTCATTCACCTTATAATTGATCATTCATTTATCGGCGCTGAATACTGGAAGTTGTCATAAGCAGGGCAAACGTATCACAGATATAAAGTTTCTGTCGTTTGTTATGTATTCATCAATCAACTGACAGCCTTTTAATAAAATACACAAAACGATACATCATACTCGATAAAGGGGAGAGATACGGTAAGCCCTTGGCTATTTCTCTTCCATACAATAGCTCGGTGAAGAACATAATTGAAAATTGTCATGGAAAGATTCGAGTTTCAAGGATTAATTATACCATCCTGATTGATAGCGACTGTATGGAGGCACATTTTATATTTAATCTTGTTTCTCGATCGCCGTACAAACTATTAAAACCTGATTGTCTCCTTATTGTTACCTTTTTTGGGAGTTGTTCATCTGGATCATATCCGCGTTTACGCGTAATTAGATGTAAAATACCCGATGACAAGCTTCTTTGATACCTAGGTGAAATTATATCCGCCACCTAGGGAGATAGAGAGCGTCGGGCACGTGCAGGTAAAAATGGTCATAAACTCCTGATGGACCACGTAACTAATTTTGCGGCGGCTTATGAGGAGCTATAAACAGGTGATATCGTACAGAGGTGACGGACAATCATTTAATCTCGTTTGTCTCGTATTCTCTCGTATTGTCTCGTTAACTGGATCTGGAATAAAACCATATGTAAAATATCACGGCTCATACTCTAATATGTTCATAGCATTATTCAGCTCAGTCGTAAAGTGTTGAGATAACGGTCTTTGTGTAAAAAGGCAATGTTTGATATTCTCCAGGTTATTGTAAGAACAGATGTGCATTAGATTCCCCGTTTCCACTCCCGCATAACATTTCAATATTAATGATTGTTTGTTGTTGATTTTATCATGATTAAGTACTAATTATGCTATTGTGTCGACCTCATCAACATCAAATCTTTAAGTGTATTGTTTATTGCACGTGTTTAAAAAAAAATCCCCTCTATCAATATAGAATTTAGTATTGATAAATATGTAACGTGTTACACGCATTACGAAATGCATTTTACCATTCTTGAATCAAACATTTCGATATCATTTATTACTTCATGTAAGGAGTTCGCACCGTGTTTACTAATGGTGCACTGCATAGCGACTAATGCTAAGTAATTTCGATAGGATTAAATGTTCGCCAATTTGTATCCAGACCATATCTCTATAGCGACAAATTTTAGCAGGATTAAAGGGCTACCAATTTGTATCCAGAATGTTTCTCTATAGCAACGTTACGAATTTCGGTAGGAGTAAGTGTTCGCCGATTTGTATCCAGACCGTATCTCTATTGCGACTTATCGCGGTAGGATAAGGTTCACCGATATATATTTCTCGTTAGCATCAAAGCTTTACCAGTTTGTATCTCGTGGTTGGCTTATATATTCACTAATTTGTATCTCATGGTTGACTTATATATATTCACCAATTTGTATCTCATGGTTGAATTATATATTCACCAATTTGTATCTCATGGTTGACTTATATATTCACCAGTTTGTATCTCATGGTTGACTTATATATTCACCAGTTTGTATCTCATGGTTGACTTATATATTCACCAGTTTTTATCT
This sequence comes from Pecten maximus, assembly GCF_902652985.1. Taxonomy (NCBI): domain Eukaryota; kingdom Metazoa; phylum Mollusca; class Bivalvia; order Pectinida; family Pectinidae; genus Pecten; species Pecten maximus. The sequence goes on along the minus strand of NC_047023.1, from coordinate 14,739,083 downwards.
CTCGGTATGATTAATGTGTCAACATTTTGTACCTCTCGGTAGGATTAATGGTTCAACTATTTGTATCGCTCGGTTGGATTAAAGGTTAACCAATTTGTATATCTCGTTAGGATTTAAAGTTGAACACTTTGTACCTCTCGGTAGGATTAAAGGTTCACCAATTTATACCTCTCGGTATGATTAATGGTTTACCAATTTGTATCAATCGGTAGGATTAAAAGTTCATGCTGTGTTAATCAAGTAAATCATTGACATATTACAACAATCTAAGCTACCAAATACATTTTAAAAAATCTGATCACGCAGAATTCAGTTCGAAATTTATAATATAGTCTTTATCCATGATATATCTAGGATTGTTTGTTATTCATTCATAACTTTTATAGCCGACGCTTAAAGTAACACTATGACAAGGTTTTACTCGATATAATACAGTTTTAGGATACTGATATCTCTATATTCATATTAAAGTGACACTGCGTTCTTATAGTTTAGTGCCAGATTTTTATATATTTTTTTAAAAATGTTTACCATTTACATATTGGGCGTTTGCGCAAGAGACATACGTATATACATTGTATTTACATTTGTCTGGCACTGTTTGAGAGCTCTGGCATTGATGTACGTTTAAATGCCATCCATCACGCGCTATACTTATCAGCGTATTAATACAACATAAACCGGAACTACAATATCCACGATAATTCAGTTTAACGACTAATTATTTTGTCTACATTATTTGTTATAAAAATATGCTATTTGTGCACTACGTTGATAATAAAATGACTAACAAAATTGATTTTTTTTTTAATTCCATGTACTATTTTGTTTGCAAAAAAGCAAGCGACCATGTTCCGGCTCTTCCAACGACTGACAAAAAATCTGCTGACTGTCGATAAGGCGGGAATTATGAATTTTAAATATGAATTATAGCATTTAAAAAAATTTAAAAAGTAAAAGGAATGTAAATACATGTACTATTTTATTTGCAAAAAAAGCACGCGACCATGTTCCGGCTGTTCCAACGACTGACAAAAAATCTGCTGACTGTCGATAAGGCGGGAATTATGAATTTTAAATATGAATTATATCATTTATATTAAACAAATTAAAAAAGTAAAAGGAATGTAAATATAAGCGTTGGTTAGCACATTATGATTTGTTTTCTTGCAAAGATCTGGCATTCAAATATATCATAAATACCATACAAAAACAGTTCAATGCTTAAATAATACCATCTTTTTTAGTGAGAACAACAATACCCTCAATACATGTAAAATAATTAACGAAACTACACCATGTTACTTTGTCGTCATCTAGGATTGGTGGAAAGATTGGGACAATCTAAGTCTAAACTAATATGAAACCACGGAAGGTGAACTTACCTCGTAGTGTAACCAAGCTTGGTATAAACTGATAATGAGGAACACTGCCTTAGGTTTTAATGTCATTGTTTTGACACACCCTAAAGTTTTTTTTAAACAGAATAAAACGTATTTAAAGAGATTAAACATTGCATTTCTACAAAATTTCTATAAATGGTGTCGGTAAAGCAACATATGCAATACTAGTATGTGAAATACACTTGTGAATATATTGACCAAAAGTTCACTCGGTCACTAGAGCAGGGACCTATCATAATACACTTACAACATACAAGAATCAAGCTTTTATGAAGATGCATTAAACAAAGGCGATATGTAAATTTGTAGTGTATAATGTATTTACATACTAGTTTAGATGATAAAAGTCCCTGAATTAACAGAGGAGGAAATCGTAATTCGGATTGTAAAGAGAAAGAAACATTGATACCTCATTGTAATTCCTGGAGTCGTGTCCTATTAATGTGTCCCGAGTTTACTTGTTAAGTTTTAAATGGTCTACTATTCAGGTTTTCAATATTTGATTCAAAAAAATTAACAATGCATTTTATATTTAAAAAATAAACCGTGCTGGTGATTTCAAATTTGTGATATAACTACATGTACTGAGGAAGCCCAAAATATGTGAATACCAATCAAATGATTAAAAAGATATTAACAATGTTATACAAACCAAAACGAAGAGCGAGCAATAATTAAGTTATTTAAGTATTGAAATGTATGCTGTACTACTTCATCATAATGTTTATTCCAACTAACAACACATCATTTGTATAGATTGATATAGCACCAATATCTCCTATTGAATAGACGAACAGTAAGCGTGAATATTAAAATGTATTTTCAATGTGGTGGGTATATGAGCTTCAGGAAGTAAGTTAATATGGAAAGAAAAGAGGAATTCTTGAAACACGCGACCTGGTTTTCCATCGCTTCTGCGGCAGGTCAGGTCACGGATGTGTATAGTCAATTCGTTTTCATCAAAATTAACAACCAAATGCAGTTTACTTCCGATATTAATACAATATTAAAACTTGATAAGTTCGACGGTGTGTCTTTATTGTCAACTGATGGCATGATTATAGATAATTTGAGTAAGAAATTCAATCTGTGTCGTAATAACAATGTATGATACCCAACAGTCTGCTTCAGTGCCTTGGAGGCAGATCAACTTATCAATGTAAAATGACAAATCGGTTTGGATAATTGCCACATGTTTGCAGTTTGGAGAAGATTTTCGTGCTAGGAACTGATATCGTGTGCTATCCTTTCTCTCATCTCTTTTATCATCTCCATTTACATCATCTTTATTATATTTCAGTATCAGTTATATTTCGTGTCATCGAGAAGTCATAACGTGACGTGGTAAGAAATCCACCTGTCAGGTGTAGGCTAGTGAACACTCAAACATTTAAGTTAAAACACATTAAAACATGATTATAACGAGTACTATATAGAGAGAACTATGGGCCATGTTAGGTGCTTGACCTCTGTATAGCTTCAGTAATTGTTAATTAACTTACCTGTTAAACGCTAATTATTTACCAATATTTTAAATTCTCACTTTTATTCGGCAGAGCCATGATGCATGAGATCAGTGTAATATATGAATGCGAAAAAGTGCATTTTGACTTGAAGATTTTCTGTTAGAAATAACTTTCGGTTTGTCTGTCTTGAGAAGGAGACTGATAGTTACACTATCTTTAGGACAAATCAGCTGTATGATGTATTCTATTTTGGCGTACTGTTCAAACTGTCAACTTGTATTGAAATGTGCTTTTATCTTGTTTCTCTACTGTCCAATATACAGATTTAGACAATCGTTATATTTCTGGTGTTTTCGTTTCAACCACCCCGCTTCCCATCCTGATGGTATTTTCTACATTTGAGGTAGATTTATATGGCGGGTGTCGCCGTGACCTAGATCTTTATGGCGGGTGTCGCCGTGACCTAGATTTATATGGCGGGTGTCGTCGATGAAGCGTAAGACGCTTACCTTTCCGGGATGCCTGGTCCTATTTTCGTTGTACATTTTCAAATGACTCATTGTGAATCCATACTTTGCTTACAATCCCCTCTTGTTTTATTATCTTTTTTTTCAGACTTATGTTTTGTTTATGTTGGCAATGTCTGTTTGTTTTTATAACAAAACAGAGAACTCCTACAGGATAGGAATCTACGTAAATTAAAAAGATTAAATACTTATCTGTTATCGGTTTTTATAATCAAAGTTGAAGGATGCCAGCAAAAAGGTTAACTATTACCTTATTCTGTTTTTCATATAGGGATTTAATGGATTTTTTTTCACTGTCATGGCGGCTATTAATAACAGTAGCTATCTACATGTACATATCCCGCGTGCGCGTACCTCGAAAGATATGTAGATAGCTACTGCTATTCATAGCCGCCATGAAAATGAAATAAATCCATTCAATTCATATATTTACATCAGGGTGATTTAGAATAAAAACATAAAGAACGGATTCATTTTAAAAATTTAACTTTTGATAACTTTATACTAAAAGATGCTAAATTAATGGAACAGCCGGTGATCCCGCCAATGCACCATTGTTTACCGTGTCCTTCCGCTCCGCAGTTTGCAGTAGTTTATTTATTTTTTGCTTGTTATTTAAAACAAAGAGACATGAAATAACATCGAATACAATAATTTGTGTTAAATTAGATTGATTTTATGTAAATAGATTACAAAGAAAACATAATTTACGGAAATGAAACGGGGACTATTTTTCAAGCGTATTAATATTTTTCTGATGTTATGTGTGGAAAATCAGCACGTGAAACGATGTTTTCATACTGTTTTCAAGGTCAAATGCTTGTTGTTTTCACTTGGTATGTTCATATAAGGAATCAAACTCAGAATGTAAATATACTCAAATATTGCTTTGTGATTTTGTATATGTTTCCATTTCATTTGAGGAAGGATAGCGACTCTCGTTTTTTATCCATCCATCTCGTGCGGAATAAAACGAATGTGAAATTTTAACTATCAGATAGCTACGGTTTGTCCACAATTTCGCAAAAATATATACAGTATATTTTTTTGTATTTACATTGAATGAAGTTATCAATTTTTTGATCAGGCACGGTTCCTTTAGGTCATCCTACAGTAGAACGTCCATGGCGCCGTTAAAATGTCATACTTGGTACGTAAACATTGGGAGCAATTGGGATGTACCACCAATCATTGCTGCGCTAGATTCGGCAAAATGTGAATCACAAGTTAGAACTATAGAGAAAGTCTTACATATCTGATGGGGGTAAGTTAAAAATCGTAAACAGATCTTTTAGATTATGTTGTCACGATTGTGTTTCAAAGGACATATTAATTACATTGTACATTGAATTCGAGGTCGAGTAACGCGTGTTCTTTGTAACTTACTCGGAGAAATATTCCTCTGAGAGTGTTGGAACATCTTACTGGGGAACAACTTCGTCCTCAACCACCAATCCCCCACACCTATCGGTTAGGACACTGACCATCAATACCCAACACCTACCGGTTAGGACACTGACCATCTATCCCCCACACCTACCGGTGCGGACACTGACCATCAATACCCAACACCTACCGGTTAGGACACTGACCATCTATCCCCCACACCTACCGGTTAGGACACTGACCATCTATCCCCCACACCTACCGGTGCGGACACTGACCATCAATACCCAACACCTACCGGTTAGGACACTGACCATCTATCCCCCACACCTACCGGTTAGGACACTGACCATCTATCCCCCACACCTACCGGTGCGGACACTGACCATCAATACCCAACACCTATCGGTTAGGACACTGACCACCAATACCCAACACCTACCGGTGTGGACAATGATCATCAATCCCGTAACTGGGACGTAACTTTAATCCAGAATTTAAAGCATTTCAAAATGTTTAAGATATTTCGAAAAATTAAAAAAATAATGCACATTTACAATGTTTAACAGTTAATTACAAAGTAAAAACACTGAAAGTTTTCTTGATTGTCTTCTGATCGAAGTGTCAACATATTGAGAATTGTAGAGAAATCTTGAACTTCACTTTGAGGAAAATAAATTCTCAGCATTCTAATCTCGTATGTATGAAAATTCATTCTATTGTGGCCTCTGTCACTTGCCGATTCAGATTGTGGGGCTTGTCCCTGCTAGCATTTGCATTTCATTGTGCTGTGTTCCTTTTTGCTTTTTTTCAGACGTTCCTGTCAAATGCAACAGCTAAATGTTGCATCCTATTCTAGATGGACTATACATAATGATATATTTTTTTCACCCACAGGCGTGGCGATGGAATCAAGACCACAGCGGATTAAATCAAAACAGATACCGGCCTTTTCCTTTCTCCAATAGTCTTTTTGCAATAGCCTAATGGAATTAAACTTCAGATACAACTGTCTGATTGAAAAGGCATGGTGACAAAGTGACAGAGGTCGCCGATACAAAGACTCCATCACATGTTTGTGTGACGTAGACCGCTGAAGAGGAGCCGAAACAGTCACGAATACAATCAGTCTTTTTCTGTGACGGAAATAGGAAAAGAGATAGCTCTACGATCGATTAGCTCGCCAACTAATTGTTTCAAGTTCAAAGCCTATTGCTAGTGTTAGATTTCCTGTTAGGAAGGCTGACTATCGATACTTTTAATATATTAATAATCTTAACTAGTGAAAAGCGAATATACTTAAAACAGGATGCTGTGTCAGAGATGGCATGTATCGGATCGTGTCGCGTCTTATATCGACTAGGAATTAACCAAATGGTCTTTCAACAGAGTTCATTTTCATAGTGCTTTTATTGTTCACTTGTCTGGTAGCTATCAGCGAAATCAAGTCAGAGATTTAATAGCATAGAGATGTGTTGTACCAGGTAGAATCCAACAGCCTTGTCTGTTTGTCATGTTAAAATGTCAAGCGATTCCATCAGACTGATGGGTATTAAAACGTGGTTGTCTGATTTTCTGTGATAAGGGCCATTTCATTATTGTTTATTTATTGTGGCCAATATTTTCCTTATTAATCCATTTCCGTATCGTAAGATGATTGCTGTTCGATGGCGCATCACGTGATTTTTTATAGATTTTAAAAGTGACACACTTCTTGTGGCTATTCACATGGTCAACATCATAATGTCATTGGACACTGTTACTTCAACTTATACTTCCTAATTGCAAGATTCGCTTGATCACTACATTGAAAGTTTGCAGTGTACAATTGAAGAATAAATGACTCTAATTTTACAAACAACATGGTGCAATGATAAGATTATTTATTGCAGATGAATTGATTAAATATAATTAAGTATGATCTTCAACACATCTTCATAGAATTAATTATATATGCACGAAAGGAAACACTATGGTGACCTCTTCCGGTCATCTTCTGCCTGATAGAGACCCAAAATATCCTGTAGTGCGTAGAATTCGTTAGACATGTTTCTATTGACAATAAGAATTATATGGATTTTTACAATACAAAGGTCTGCCGATCGAGTCACAAATAAATTTGTTCAAGTAGCAGACGCTTATAAAATGTAAAATAAAAAACAGGTATTTTGAGTTATTTGCGAAACAATATACGCAGTTGGAGGCACAGGTTGCAACAAGAGGAACATTTGGACAGGATTTACGTTGGGTTAATTCAAGGACGACGACATATATTTAACACACTATTCGTTGAACTTGACTACATATGATTTAAGATTTAATCTTGATTCATTAATGTACACTGTATATATTAAAATAACATGATACATTATTATACATTAAAATACACTTGATGCATTAAAATAACATGATACATTATTATACACTGGATATTTTCATATCAAGAATCACCAATACCTAAAAGCTAAATTGGAACTGATTTCAAGCGAAGCGGGCGTGACAATATCGCTCATTATCTAAGGACTAGTGAATCCGATCTGTGTGCGTCCTGTGTTGAGGCAAAACCGCTTGTTTTACATTGTTAACTAAAACGATGGAATTCTATAAAGTTTCCTTTTTAAAATTCATTTTTATAATCACTTTTGTTTTATTTTATTATTAAACTAAGTTAAACAAGACTGTATCATATACATATACATCACTTGTGGTTAGATCTACTCACTTTGTGACACAGAATTTGCCTCTCCTTGATGTACACTCTTCGAAGTAATATTTCATGCCAGGAGACACGAATCCCCGTGTCAAATAATATGGGAGTATTGACTTATGACCTCTGTAAAAATATACTTACAAAGACATAAATGTACTTATATAGCCATAAATATACTTATATAGACACGGATATACTTATATAGACATGGATATACTTATATAGACATGGATATACTTATATAGACATGAATATACTAATATAGACATAAATATACTTATATAGACATGGATATACTTATATAGACATGAATGTACTTATATAGACATGAATATACTTATATAGACATGACTATACTTATATAGACATGACTATACTTATATAGACATGGATATACTTATATAGACATGAATATACTTATATAGACATGACTATACTTATATAGACATGGATATACTTATATAGACATGGATATACTTATATAGATATGAATATACTTATATAGACATGAATATACTTATATAGACATGTATATACTTATATAGACCGATATACTTATAAAGACATGGATATACTATTATAGACATGAATATACTTATATAGACATAAATATACATTGTACTTATATAGACATGGATATACTTATATAGACATTGATATACTTATATAGACATGGATATACTTATATAGACATGAATATACAATGTACTTATATAGACATGGATATACTTATATAGACATGAATATACAATGTACTTATATAGACATGGATATACTTATATAGACATTGATATACTTATATAGACATGGATATACTTATAAAGACATGAATATACTTATAAAGACATGAATATACTTATATAGACATAAATATCCTAATATAGACATAAATATACTAATAGAGACATGGATATACTTATATACACATGGATATACTTATATAAACATGGATATACTTATATAGACATGAATATACTTATATAGACATGGATATACTTATATACACATGGATATACTTATATACACATGAATATACTTATATACACATGGATATACTTATATACACATGGGTATACTTATATAGACATGAATATACTTATATAGACATGGATATACTTATATACACATGGATATACTTATATACACATGGATATACTTATATAGACATGAATATACTTATATAGCCATAAATATACTTATATAGACATGGATATACTTATATACACATGGATATACTTATATAGACATGAATATACTTATATAGACATGAATATACAATGTACTTATATAGACATGAATATACTTATATAGCCATACATATACTTATATAGACATGGATACACTTATATAGACATGGATACACTTATATATCCATTAATATACTTAAATAGACAAAAATATACTTAAACAAACATATACACATACTTATATCGATATTCATATACTTATATAGACAATAATATGCTTATACCTGTATGAATACAATTATACCACTTTGCTAGTCAATCCTAGAAATGTTGCGCTTTACTGAAGTTGAATTGATTTAGAAGACGCGAGAGGAACTAATCAAGTTGTTTGCCTCTACATTTTTACGATTTTTTATCTAAAAAATAAAACGATAAATGCACTTCTGAAATGATTCTTCCGCACAAACCACTTTAAGGGTTATTCGTGAGAATACATACCCCTGAAGTGTACGTGAAGGAACATATGCATGCTTTTTGAGATGGCTATTGAGATCTAGCTACAATGTACCTGGGTGATCTCACGGGAATAATTTTGCAAGTTTATTTCTTTCGCGAATTATGCGAAGTATGTAAAGAGTGAAATTGAAGAGACCTCATTACTATTTGTCCCTTCGCGGTCGTTGAGACTGCCGTAACGTACATATCTTCTGGAATGACTGACAAGCATTCCAGCAGCAGACCGCGAACTGTTTGTCTCAGTAAAAGTGTCAAAAATGAAGTTTCCTATAAGCTGTTAAACGGAGTACGCAAATCATTGTTCAAAATGCATATACTTTTGTAATCAAACGTTTGTTTAGATATCATGCCATAACTTGCAGCAAGTCTACAATTGAATTGTGTATGTTTTACGTAAGACCTATTTAATAAGTCTATTATTAAGACTTTGAGCTGAATGATAATGTCAGTTTATTTCAGCACCACCTAAATGATAATAATAACAAACATCTTACTAGAAATATAAATATATTCCTAGGAATCCTGGGAACGAAGTACGTGATCGGAGATAACATCCCATTGTTTCATCTGCAATGCTCAGGAAACAATAGATGTGGATCGATAATCAGAAGCAAAATTAAAAATGAAACTAACTGTTGCGCCACACGATATGTTCCGTATGAATGCACCAGGAAAGGATACTTCTATTGCTAATAACACTAGAGAATACAGATGTGTGCACAAATGTAATTCTTAATGAAATTCATATTGTCATTCCCTCAGTAATTCATATTATCATTCCTACGGTGATTCATATTGTCATTCTCACTGTAATTCATATTGTCATTCCTACTGTAATTCATATTGTCATTCTCACTGTAATTCACAGTCATTCCTACTGTAATTCATGTTGTCATTTCCATTGTAATTCATATTGTCATTCCTACTGTAATTCATGTTGTCATTCCTACTGTAATTCATATTGTCATTCCTACTGTAATTCATCAAGTCATTCTCACTGTAATTCATAGTTATTCCTACCGTAATTCATATTGTCATTCCTACTGTAATTCATATTGTCATTCCTACTGTAATTCATCAAGTCATTCTCACTGTAATTCATAGTTATTCCTACCGTAATTCATATTGTCATTCCTACTGTAATTCATATTGTCATTCCTACTGTAATTCATTCCTACTGTAATTCATATTGTCATTCCTACTGTAATTCACAGTCATTCCTACTGTAATTCATGTTGTCATTTCCATTGTAATTCATATTGTCATTCCTACTGTAATTCACAGTCATTCCTACTGTAATTCATATTGTCATTCCTACCGTAATTCATATTGTCATTCCTACTGTAATTCATATTGTCATTCCTACTGTAATTCGTATTGTCATTCCTACTGTAATTCATATTTTCATTCCTACAGTAATTCATTCCTACTGTAATTCATATTGTCATTCCTACTGTAATTCACAGTCATTCCTACTGTAATTCATGTTGTCATTTCCATTGTAATTCATATTGTCATTCCTACTGTAATTCATATTTTCATTCCTACAGTAATTCATATTGTCATTCCTACTGTAATTCATGTTGTCATTCCTATAGAAATTCATATTGTCATTCCTACTGTAATTCATATTGTCATTCCTACAGTAATTCATATTGTCATTCCTACTGTAATTAATATTGTCATTCCTACTGTAATTCATGTTGTCATACCTAATGTAATGCATATTGTCATTCCTACTGTAATTCATATTGTCATTCCTACAGTAATTCATATTGTCATTCCTACTGTAATTCATATTGTCATTCCTACTGTAATTCATATTGTTATTCCTACAGTAATTCATATTGTCATTCCTACAGTAATTCATATTGTCATTCCTACTGTAATTCATGTTGTCATACCTAATGTAATGCATATTGTCATTCCTACTGTAATTCATATTGTTATTCCTACAGTAATTCATATTGTCATTCCTACTGTAATTCATATTGTCATTCCTACTGTAATTCATGTTGTCATACCTAATGTAATGCATATTGTCATTCCTACTGTAATTCATATTGTCATTCCTACAGTAATTCATATTGTTATTCCTACAGTAATTCATATTGTCATTCCTACTGTAATTCATATTGTCATTCCTACTGTAATTCATATTGTCATTCCTACAGTAATTCATATTGTCATTCCTACTGTAATTTATATTGTCATTCCTACAGTAATTCGTATTGCCATTCCTACTGTAATTCATATTGTCATTCCTACTGTAATTCATATTGTCATTCCTACTGTAATTCATATTGTCATTCCTACAGTAATTCGTATTGCCATTCCTACTGTAATTCATATTGTCATTCCTACTGTAATTCATATTGTCATTCTCACTGTAATTCATATTGTCATTCTTACTGTAATTCACATTGTTATTCCTACTGTAATTCATATTGTCATTCCTACTGTAATTCATGTTGTCATACCTAATGTAATTCATATTGTCATTCCTACTGTAATTCATATTTTCATTCCTACTGTAATTCATATTGCCATTCCCACTGTAATTCATATTGTCATTCCTACTGTAATTCATGTTGTCATTCCTACTGTAATTCATATTGTCATTCTCACTGTAATTCATATTGTCATTCCTACTGTAATTCATGTTGTCATACCTAATGTAATTCATATTGTCATTCCTACTGTAATTCATATTTTCATTCCTACTGTAATTCATATTGCCATTCCCACTGTAATTCATATTGTTATTCCTGCTGTAATTCATATTGTTATTCCTACTGTAATTCATATTGTCATTCCTACTGTAATTCATATTGTCATTCCTACTGTAATTCACATTGTCATTCCTACTGTAATTCATGTTGTCATTCCTACAGTAATTCATATATTGTCCTTCCTACTGTAATTCATATTGTCATTCCTACTGTAATTCATATTGTCATTTCTACTGTAATTCATATTGTCATTCCTACTGTAATTCATGCTGTCATTTCTACTGTAATTCATGTTGTCATTCCTACTGTAATTCGTATTGTCATTCCTACTGTAATTCATATTTAATTCCTACTGTAATTCATATATTGTCCTTCCTACTGTAATTCACATTGTTATTCCTACTGTACTTCATATTGTCATTCCTACTGTAATTCATATTGTCATTCCTTCTGTAATTCATATATTGTCCTTCCTACTGTAATTCACATTGTTATTCCTACTGTAATTCATATTGTCATTCCTACTGTAATTCATATTGTCATTCCTACTGTAATTCATATTGTCATTCTCACTGTAATTCATATTGTTATTCCTACTGTAATTCATATTGTCAATCCTACTGTAATTCATGTTGTCATTCCTACTGTAATTCATGCTGTCATTCCTACTGTAATTCATATTGTTATTCCTACTGTAATTCATATTGTTATTCCTTCTGTAATTCATATTGTCATTCTCACTGTAATTCATATTGTCATTCCTACTGTAATTCATATTGTCATTCCTACTGTAATTCATATTGTCATTCCTACTGTAATTCATATTGTCATTCTCACTGTAATTCATATTGTCATTCTCACTGTAATTCATAGTTATTCCTACTGTAATTCATATTGTCATTCCTACAGTAATTCATATTGTCATTCCTACTGTAATTCATATTGTCATTCCTACTGTAATTCATATTGTCATTCTCACTGTAATTCATATTGTCATTCCTACTTTAATTCACATTGTCTTTTCTACTTTAATTCATATTGTCATTCTCACTGTAATTCACATTGTTATTCCTACTGTAATTCATATTGTCATTCCTACTGTAATTCATATTGTCATTCTCACTGTAATTCACAGTCATTCCTACTGTAATTCATATTGTCATTCCTACTGTAATTCATATTGTCATTCCTACTTTAATTCATATTGTCATTCTCACTGTAATTCATATTGTCATTCCTACTGTAATTCATGTTGTCATACCTACTGTAATTCATGCTGTCATTCTCACTGTGATTCATATTGTCATTCCTACCGTAATTCATATTGTCATTCCTACTGTAATTCATGCTGTCATTCCTACTGTAATTCATATTGTCATTCCTACTGTAATTCATGCTGTCATTCCTACTGTAATTCATATTGTCATTCCTACTGTAATTCATGCTGTCATTCCTACTGTCTTACTCTAATTCACATAGTCTTTTCTACTGTAATTCATTAAACTGAGAGCTCAATGTACTTTTGTTTTGAAGGATAAGTGTCTTCATTCATTGATTCCACCCACGACGAGCACCTGTTTGGTTCCGTTCTCAAATTAAAATAGATGATGATAGAACGTAACTGTTAGCATGTCCACGGGCATCGAACACATCTAAATTCATAATGTTCAAGAATAAACCATTTCACAATGAAGTAATAATTTTGACCGTAGTCTAGCCTTCATCGATCAGCTATTCGATATATATTTAGCTTTGGCATAGAAACAGCGTAAGTGTGGAAAGAAGAGGTGTAACTATCTAAAATGGGAAATTCACATGAAGAAAATTGAAATTATTACGCTTATCATGTAACTTAATATTAAACTGTCATTTCTAAGTCCTAGATTCCATGTGTGTTTGGGGTATCCGATTGACATGGTCAATACTTTCATTGATTTTAAAAGACGACACAATGCTCAAGGAGCAATGAAAGGACTTGACGAGGTCTGTGTTGCCTGTTCTGTTAATCTCTTGCTATGAAATAAGCATCATATGACGCCAAAACAAGCCACCGAAAACATGGGTTCAGTTCCCATTGGTATGCTTATATTTGTTAGAAAATCTACCACAAAATTCAACAAAGATATTTAGTCAATCAGAAATTACACTTACATCCTCGATATGTGAGAAAATCGTTCAATATTACAGATTTCGTCGCAAAAAACTATTTGGTTATATTTTATCATAAAAAAAACAAAGCATTCCATTCAATGTTTTAAGGTTTAGTGAGTTAAGATTCCATGCTAAGCACTTTAAGAGTAAAACATGTGATCTACTTAGAGAAAAAGGGAAAAAGAACAAAAATACTGACATAATAAAGAAACCATAACACAAACTCAAAATCGATTAAATGACGAAGAAAAAAATCAGGGAGAATAAAACCAGGTGCTCGGAAGAGAATGAGTGTCTTCTGTTTCATCGACGACATCCACCATACAAATCTAGGTCACGACGACATCCGCCATACAAATCTAGGTCACGACGACATCCACCATACAAATCTAGGTCAGATCCTGGTCAGTTCAGAATCTCAAATCAGAGTTAAGACATAGACGTCAACATCTGGCTAGTATTTATAGGAAAACACATCAGCCCCTTCTCCTACTATATCCACAAGGTGCAACATTTGAAGATCGTACGAATCATCGACTGTGGAACGGAAGTAGACCATATATAGGTTATAGCACTTTTTTTTTTTAAACGGACACTGATTGGTTGACAATTATACTCATATTGTTAACAGAGCGGTCGACCAATCATATTGCCCGTTGCAAAACCGCTCTAAAATGTATAGCCTACGTCCGTTCCATAGCCATTGCATCGTCGGCTATCTCGACCACTCTTTTGGTCCATTTCCTTGTCTTTAAGTCATTATCAGACGGCAAAAGAATAACATGCGTTGATATGTAAGAATTCTAAACTAAGGTACTTTACTGAAGTTTGAAGTTTGATATTTTTATCGTATTGTAAATTAGAAGTGAAGCGAAGCTCATCCCCTCTCATGATCTGAGATGCAGCAGCCTATGGTCAGAGTGGTGACATTTAATTTCACAGCATGGATGATACAATACGATTACGATTTATTAATCATTATCATTAATGTCTAAATACATTTCTTGTTAATTTAATGTAAAATGTAACTGAACTCTATAAAACACACCTGATTCTTTGTCAATGTTCCATAATTTAAAAAAGGTAAATTAGATTTTGTGCGTTTTATGTACGTTGTACAAAACATTGTCAAAATGAATAGCTAAACTAGATGTATAATACTCGGATTCCCACTAAAACAGGGAATACAGGATAATTTGCATTTATCTTTTTTTCATGTTCGAAAGTATGTCTTAAAATGAATCTTTCTAATATTCGCATCTAAGATATTGCTAAGATTATGGAATTTATAATATAAGTAGAAAAAAAACAACGGTAATCCTCAAAATGAAGTGTCATGACGAAAATAACAATACTTATACACAAACAATTGTTTATAAACAGCGAAATGTGTCACGAGAAAAGATAGCATCGCTATGAACACGGATTAATATGAACATCACTAAACGATTCCAATGATATTTCCGAGTCTTCAAACCCACAATTTAGGCTGCCCGTATGGAATTAAAACGATTAGTAGTATCTCGATAGGGTAATTGGATATCAGAGGTCTGATGCTAGCTTCTGTAGCACGCTCCCGTTATGTATGCAGGCATTGGTCCAACGCTGTAGGCAGGCAGAGAAGACCCCTGTCATGTCATTAGCATATTCAACAGCAGATTAACGCCCTAATTCATTCCTGTTTGATTCTGTAGGCTCGATAAATACAGCTCCAAAGCTTCAATGCTGCCTACTCCCCAAAATTGTCTTGTTCACACCAGACCGCAAATATGATGAGCGATAATATCGATAGCCAGCGACTTATCAGTGAGACATCAAGATTAGGTAAGTCCCATTGTAATAATATCTAAATTGTGATATGTCATACGTTTACACCACATTTTATTTATATTGTAATTTGTTTTGTTATTTGCGGTTTTAGAGATCTTTCAAAGTTATTTTCAATCAATAAGTGTATTAAATATATATGCTGATTGTGACAGTCCCCTTTTCATGTCCTATTCTCCTATTGTATAGTCGGATAGGATTTTCTTGTGACATTGCGAACAATAAAAAACCTTTCCTGCTAGGTTTTGGGATTCAGATAATTAATTTGTATTTACAGTACACTTCATTAAAACATTTGTAATAATTAAAAAAAAAAAGAAAAAAAAAAGTAAAAAAAAGGAATGCTATTGTTTTCATAAAAGGGATATTCTTTCAATTAAATTTATCACGTGTTGCGACTTCTATAACGGACGATTTGTTATTTTTGACATCACGTACCAATGTTTGAAGACTGGTATATATAACAACATTTAAACAGTTTTTAGTGAGAATACAGACACTTGATTTATGGACAATTAACAAGTAATGAATTTTAATTAAATTGAATATACATTATCGATTATAACGATTCTTTCCGAAATATTTATTTAAATGGATAAGTTATAAACAAAACAAAGTAATACATGTACGTTACGAAGTATAACATATACATGTAGTTATATATCATTGCAATGCATTTTCTGAAAAAGAAATATTCCGTAAAATAAGAGAAATATTATTGTCTTTTAAATGTTTTAAATGTCATTTTCAGGAAAGATATTTATCCGTCCTGGCGGTTTTATTTATAAAGATTCTAAAAGATGATACGAAATACATGACAAATTGAAAAGAGTTTTATCGACCAGGTTGATTCATTTTGAAAGCGCTTTAAATGTTTAAATATCTTATATCAAATTAAAACTGGTATATATGAGACTCGAAAATGATAACTAGCGACAAGCTATATTTTCATGACTTTTACTAAATATTTGGATTGAATAAGGACGTCCTTTAATACATATTCATCTTTGCTCTTTCATCATCGCAATACAATAACATACATCTTAGCACGAATAAATTTTGAAATGCTATGTTCATGATTAGTAATGTTACAATAAAATTCATAATACTGTATTATCATTATTATTATTTTAAAAAATAACACCATGGTAAGTGACAACGACTACATATTCCGAATGGTAATTTCAAAACTTAATCTATAATCCAACATTTGACGAACTATATCAATATATTATAGATTAATACAATGGTGGGACCTTTTCTCTGGCGATTTATCATGTTTGTTATCAATGTGTTAACACTTTAAATATATTAAAATCTATTTCATTATGATTTAAAACATTAATATGGTCACCTCCGTTAGTATCTCAGTAGTTTTAATTTTCTTTAGGCTGTTTGTTTGAATTTCATCATCTTTCATTTGGATTTCCACACTCTACTTAAGAAACCCAGAGACACAACAGTTGTGGGATGAAGTTTATTCGGTATCTATCATATACGTATTTTTCACGTTTAATGACACTATTCGCTCTACTATACAGTCTGTAATAGGTAGTAAGGCTATGGTACATGTTGTTAATAGTGGAGAACAGTTTTTAAAGGTTAAAGGTCCGATTACCTTACCCACACACGTATCTTTATGCACAGATATCATCTATGGATATTTCACATATATGAATTCGTATAATATAATACAATCAATGACATGTTATTGAAATATTCACAACACATAAGGCTTATATATATCTATCTTAATCTACATGATATACAATAAAATAATACAAATAGATCTGAAATATTATAAGATTATCATCTTCATGAAATATTCTGTGATCAACATTAACTTTCCTTGATTTTTTAATCTTCTGACATATCCTAAATGTACTTAGTAATATTGTTTGTGTTGGTCTATATTGATAGTTGTATGCATGATTGTATTGTCTAAATTGGAAGGTTGCATTAATAAGAGATAGTTCTTAATGCTTGATTATTGACATGTTTGTATCTGTCGATACAACACTGCACACCTGAATTAATTGCCATTTTTGCACCTGTCCTACTAACACTCAGTCGTGATACCCAGGATCAGCGCGTCTTGTTTGTAAATCGTCTTTGTAATCAATTTATAAATAAGTAATGTTTCTTAAACATTAGAGGTCTGCCGTCTGCTCCACCAAAAGGTTTGCTAATTAATGTCTACCATTTCACTCAAGAAAAGGGGAAACATCCCACTCGTGGCAAATATCAGAGTATAGATGAGCAATGTTGACCATTCCGATATAAAAAGTAGGTGGGATAACTGATAGGAGTTCCAGGGGAAAGGAAAGTAGTACCGGACCGAAATGGATATTTCTTTAACGACGTATCGATTGTTGCACAAATTACAAATCGATCCATACCATCGCTCCGCAGGAATATTGAATGTGCGTAGTACAAATCATTGACTGAAATTTGTCTTGGTTAATGGGAAATAGTTAATTAACACATCTGACACATATCAAATGCCAATGCAGCATTTGATAAAAAAGCGCTATTTTTAATTGCATTATTTATGACAAGGTCATATTTTGTAATAAGATAACATCAAAACGTTTTATGTTGTCTTCAACATTAAAGTTCACCTGTGTATGTGTGTGTAAAGTACATCACTTAGTGTATGGGACTCTGCTCAGAATGTAGTGTAAAACATACAAGCTGCATTTATGATGTTCTTACATTGGTTACTTCACAAGCAGATTCACTTTAACATTAACTCCCTGTTTCATTTATATGGAAAATAGGTTGTTCCATTGTTTTAGATTAACAAACTAATCAATAAAAAAAATCGCAATTAATGTCGATATACCTTATACATTTAATATCGAGTATGTCGCAGTCCTCTGTTACTATCTCATCGGAGGCAGGTTAAATATTAATTAATTCAACATACTTACACTAAGAATTCAATAAACCAAAACGGCTAAAACAGATACACAATGGAAGTATGATATTTTATGTAGATTAATTGGTGACTTACTTTCATAAAACGACGTAAAATCAGAAATGTTTTTCCCCATACTTCATGATAAATACATTGGTAAATCAAATCATCAGGAATTGTCTAAATCTTCAAATGCCGAGAAATTGATAAAAACATACTCTTAATGTATGACCATTTTCTGTACGAATTTCTATCTCACGTAATCCATACTGGCGATTATTTCTCTCTAATCTACATATTCATGTACATGTTCATATAACTTGTTTTGTTTACTCATGCTATCATTCCCATCTTACCAAATGATGGTGACACCAGAGAGAATTTTTAAACACGATATTGTGTCTGTCATTGAAAGGCTCAGGAAAATGTAATCAAAATGAAACATGTAATGTAAAAGCTTGTAAAAATAATAATTTCTAAAAATAAGAAACAAAAATTATATAGAATGGAACTATAAAATTAACATACTTTTGTTACAAAATTAAAAGTTTTTATTCTCACTAATTTAAATAGGTCTTTTAATATGTTTTTTGTCTTTTTTTTTAATCTATATATTTCTGTTGATATTCTCTCATTGATTAACACTTGCAGTGACAAACCGCTTCCACCATTTTTCAGATTTCGATAAATCATTTAACTCATGGGGGTGAGCGTTGGAATTCTGATGTCGTGAACTGAACTAATTTGTCAACATTGATGACATTATCTTATTTCTGCTATTTCCACGAGATTGTCCTCTAACAACACTTGAATTAATCAGCGCAAACACAATTTCTGCGCATTGTCGGTATAATGAGAGTCGGTAACTGTATTAAAGTGTCATCAGTTAAGCTTTCCAATCGTTACCATCTCACATGATACGGTGATTATTTCCTCCTCGATACAACTTGGCAATGAAATCAACCTCAATCCTGATTCCTATCCAAGCCGTCGTTCCCGTGAAATGGACAGCGTCGTGAATCACAGCTGTACGGAGAATTCTCGATGACTCTTCTGTGATTCTTCTTGACTACCTCCCGACGTATCATTGGCAATTGGCGGCCCTTAATTGCCCAGAATTAGATCTAAAGGACGGAGGTTGACGGTGCTAATTTGTTTCCAGCATAAGTGCTATGGAAGTCAGCAAAATAGAATAATTCAATTAGGTACTGGCTCTTTTATTTGATTTTTCGATTTCCAGGAATTTTACAGAATCAAATCATACACTTGTCAAGGATTTGGTATCCTCTCGGTGTTGCCGAATTCTTTCGTGCGGCTGATTTGGGTTTCGGCAGTTCTCAGTGAACCATGCGTGAGATCCATTGGCGTGTAAACATCACATTGGAGGTGTAATCATATTACGTATAGGTGATACAGGCCATGTAGTCGGTTACTGATGTTCGTGAATTTAAAGCAGTCTTCTTTGACAGTATATACTGCATGTGGTTTACAAAAGCAATGGCGTGAGATTTCCTGATATCTTAGCTGTTCGTATACTCAAAGTTTTAACCAGGTTACTTGATTGTTAAAGAGTGTGAACCGTGTAGTCTGTAAAGGATATCGATGAATTTAAAACAGTTGCACGTGTTTTTTGTCGTTTGAAAAATGATTTCCATAACTAATTTTACGACATTGCATTGGTATTGAACATCCATGTCCTTGTTTAAAACACGTGCCTTTTGGCCTGGGTTAAATCTAATAAAATAAATAAGGCTCATCTAATAACCTAATTTAAAAACTTACGATTGTTAAGATAGTACCATCGAAGCGAAAAAGAAGTAAATGTCATAAGTTGGTCTGGTAACGTGGTAATATAAGTTTATATAACTGGCCACTAGTCTGTAACGTTAGCGGTACAATTATATCTAAACAGTTTTTGATAAATGACAACAGTTTTATAAGCAAATCTTACCAAATAACGAAAACGCTGAAAATGCGTTGAGTAGCCCATTCAATATGGCGCCGCCGGTTTTTTGTCTTGACATTATCAAAACAATATGGATACATTTGCAGAAATTCAGCGAAATAGTCACTTAACCAACCTTGGCTTCAATGGAATATGAACCAAAATATCACCGAATTTTTATGTGGTGAATAGAAAGCTCCGTTCTGCTTGGTCAAAAACAAAACTATATGAAATTCTTATATTATCATAAGTGACGATATAAAATTGTATCAAGTTGATTATTTCGGATAACACAGAAGATTTTTCATGCAGTGAAGGTAGATTTTAATGCATTAAATTCAATAATGCTCATTTATCTACATTAAATATGAAAACCTTAAAGGATTTTTCACCTTTTCTACGTGTTTCTTTTGAAAATATTTATCAAAAGCATTATAAATAGAGCCCCGATTCTCCTTACTGCCATAAACAGGGTAAGATATTTTGCTTATTTACATAATTGAATGATTTCATAGAATTTAAATGATCTGGAATTGCTCGGTGATATTCGATATTAAACAGAAATAAGTATGGGGCATTTTTGTTTTATACTTATTACAACATATCTTTCTTCTTACATTTAGAAAACTGGCAAATCTTCTCTAATCGATCCTTTGATTATATTCTGTCGGGACAAGAAGCATTCAAGCATGGTAAGGGAATTCAAATTATCTTCTATAAAAGTTGAGATTTTATATGCGTATAAGATTATTTACAAAAGATTATAATATCTGCATGGCTTACAAAACATTGTAATGAAATAGGAATTTCTGCTATTTCATGTTGACAATAACAACCATGAAATGAAAAATGATGATAATTGGGCAAATTACATAAATTATTATCAGTTCCATCAGAATCCATTAATCAATAATATCTTTATTTAGAATATAAATCAAACATCAAGTATCCCCCCTAAGATAATGCATATGTCAATGAGAATCAACAGAATTATCCAAAACAAAATTAAAAACATGAATACACAATTTTAATCTGACGACGATGAATACATTACTTAAAGTGTTCTATCGCCAGATGTCCATCACGAACAGTTGGTGGTACAAAGTCAAGGCTTAGTGGTCACCTGGTTAGCTATAATTGGGTGTAAACACGATTTATTGTCCGACGTAATGATATTTCCTCATCATAATGTCGCTGTTAGCCGATCTCTGTGCTATGACATAAATTAATGCCTTCTGTTCTCATCCTAGCCTCGTCTTGACCGATGCCGATCATGTCCATCATAGTCTAAGCATAGCTTGGGGAGAAACATAAGTAATTCGATACTGCCAAAATTTAAAAAAGCGTTATAATCTACATCAACTATGTAATAAAACGATATTAATTTTATTCTGACCATGTGACTGTTGGTATGCATATCTAAATTAAAATTGCATTCCCGGTCTTAGGATGGTTTTCATCAAGTCAGCTTGGTAGCCTAACAAATCTTAGTGATGAAGCTTAAGAACTGCTGAGAAGGTTAGCACTCAGATAGTACATCACCACACAGAAATGAGAAAATAAATGAAGGCGGATGCTGGGCCTGACTTTGCCTCTGATCTTCTATATAACGTCTGAATCAATTGCAAAATTTCATTTCCGTTATTTTGAAATATTTAAGTATTTATGGTGATGTGTAAGGGCTTTTTATTTTGTTGCTTTTGAATTTCTGTGATAAATGTGACACTTAAGGAAATGATAAAAACACGTTTTGACATGACATACTACATACTTTCATGTTTGAACGTACAATTAATTAGTTTATAAATGTTTTATGTGGTTAAGTTTAACTTTCGTTAAAATTTCATGACACTTTATCGATTCAAAATTTAATTTCCGAATACAAAAAAGGCTCATACATATTTGATGAGCTGTTGCATCATGTGATATTGTTTTACTGAGAGAAATATGATTTCGACTTCTATTTCATGTTTGATTTACATAATTATATTATCTTTTAATTACAAACATGAAACCCTGTTATATAAAGAATCACCTGCTGAAGTGATTTGTATCTAAAACTTTGTAAATATTGTTTATATTCAAAATATAAAATAGCGAGTTTTGATAATTAAGTAACACTAAAAGCGTGACGTCACATTGCATCCGGACATATCCTTGTTGTCTTATCGAAAATAAACATAAGTCTGAATATTTTGTTACCGGTTAAGCATATGTCCTTCTTACATCGAGTTGTAGAGAAAATATGTTTTTTAAAAGAGTTTTGTTTATTAAGTAAGACAAAAGGCGTGACGTCACATTGCATCCGGACATATGCTTGTTGTCTTATCGAAAATTAACATAAGTCTGAATATTTTGTTACCGGTTAAGCATATATGCCCTATTCATATTAAGTTGAGTAAATATGTTTTTCTTTATAACGAGTTGAATATATAATACTCAAAAATGTATTTTTAATAACTAGTTATAGCGAATACTCGTATTTTTATATACGTACGCTGTATTCTTTTTATCAACTGATCAAGAATACAATTTTTTTTTTTTTATCGATTTTTTGGGAATACACGTCATGCATTTCTCATATATAAGTAGTTATCAAAAATGAGCATTTTCTTCAACTACAATTGCACGCAATTACACTTTTTATATTTGTTGATCTACCGAGAAGATAAAGCATTTATCGGATGTCTTTAAACGAAATACGAGAGTATGGATTGGTAAGCGGGGGTCACACAATCTGTCATTCCGAAGTGGTTTTACCTGCCTCGGCAATTCAAAAGCCATTTCATAGATATTTTCCATTCCTTTTTTTCTGCCAGTCAATGGTGCAACAATGGAAATAGTGGTTCATCATTGACGAACGATGGACCTGGACATCTGTGGGTGTCCACCTCAATTGGGGATATAAAATGATTGACAATGCCATACTGACTGACCAAAGGAGTTTAATCAGCAACATTAACCCAACAAAAACACCTTAATTGGTGCACGTGTTACCGTAAAAAGGATTATTTTTGTCAGGAACCCCGAGGGAGTCGCAGTTAACGACAGGGCTTCTAACAGAAAAGGTGTAAACTAACTAATCCGAGACGAATAAACAGCCATCACGACTATAACTGTAACGTCAGTACCGTATTAAACTCTCCCGTGCTTTATATACGATAAAACGCGTCTAAGAACAAAGAATGAGAGTTCAGATAGCATGCATACATATCATATAATTTGCATTTATTTATTATCACTTGTTAAATAAATCCATAGCTCTTTTCGAGGAAATGACACATAAAAAAACATTAATAGATAATGACAGAAACGATACAAATTTGACATCAAAAATTTGGTTTTATCCTATTTTCTTAAGATACAAAAACATTGACATCAGATATTTTATTTCATTATCTTAAGATAAAAAAAATTTGGCATCGAATATTTTATTTAATTGTATGGTCTCAATATCCAAAATGTTGGTTTTAATTGGTATACTTTGATTTATCCTATATTCACTAGTGCCCATATATTTCTTTTCTATTCTTATCTACAGATGAATCCTCTCTCTTTATGTGGTGTGGGGTTATAATTTGAGCTCATGGAATGGCGTTAAACCCTTTTCGCTGTTTCGTGGTCATGTACATGTATGAACTATGTTGATGAACTGTTTGAATCGTAAACCCCCAAAAATATGCCGAATAAACCAGAAGCCAAAGCTGATCTTAACACAACCTAAACATGACATCTTTAAAGGACACCTGATTCGATTCCGTATTTGACACCTTTCATTCTATAATAAGAAACATACGCTCCTCGATTTGCCTGTATAGACAAATGTAGCTATTTTTATATAACAGAACCAACTACCACTGAATAGTGTACAGTTCCTCTCGCAGTTATTGGCTTTTTATGACGAAAACTACGCAAGTAACTCGGCATCATTTTTTAAATGTGAAAGAACAAGTCTTTTTAAATGACACAACTCGTACTTTATAGTTATTACTTGTTCCTCTTTCCTACACAAATGTTCAATTAAAGGCTACATGACAACAAGCTATTAACTTCGGACAGCTGCCTTGGACTGAAGATATAGACTACAGAGTTTAAATTTAGAAAATCAACATCAAATATTTAAAAGATTTGTTTAGAAAACAAAACGATCTACCAATCAACAGACAAGAAATCATTTATTTCAGATCTACACCGGAAATAATTGCCGCTGTGATCGTTCTGCGCACGCATTTGATGATACACGAAATGGCATCATAAAACTGATCTCCAAAGTTTGGTAACCATTTCACTCCGATCTTTGTCTTCAATCTTTGAATCAAAACGCTTCCATTCAACACCGGAAGGTGTGGTATTAAATGAGAGGAAATAACTAATCAATACACGACATTACGTCTACTTTGATTCTCGTAAATATTAATGAATGTTTGCTCAAATGGTTGTTTCTAGATTAGATTTTTCTTTCATTTTTGCTTAGTTGATCAAGGTTCATGATATGCTATATATATATAAATAAGAATAAAACCTACAGATGATATGTCTATACCAATTCCATATTGTTTTAACCATACTTTTCTTCTTGTTTTTCTGTATTTTCTGTTACAGTCGACTGTTGTTACGTTTCGTTGAACTGCGTACTACACTGATATAGGTATTTTCGTTCCTTCCCGGACATCTTTTATACGGACACAAATAAAAATAAGTTCAATTTTGCACTTTTATGTGCCTTTTCTGACTGATTAAATATTCATAAATATCGATAATACTATAAGTTCATTGTTCACACAGTTATAACCGCCTTAATACCATACTGATTACCCATGTCTATTTCCACAATGATTAATCGTCTCACAACGGGACATGATGACTTGCAATGACATGACAACCATGTTGTTCTCACTAGCATCATCAACTACAAATTAACACTCAAATTTCACCGGTTACAGATGAATAGATTTCAATCATAGAATTTAATCTCCACGTAAACTGCCTATAGCTTTCGTGACTCGTTTAACATAAAAGCATAGTCAGCTTGTTGGCATTCTTAAACGTTCTAGTCGAAAATGCTTAAACGGCAGAAAAATCCAGAATAAAATATAGAATACGGTTACGCAGGTAAGCATAGCTACACTGAGATATATGTTGTTATCTCTATAATAAAGGATACTATATGTAAAAACAGACAATGCTATATACACCCGGATTAGCGGATTTCGTTTGTGACATTCCTCTGATTGTAGGATAGCTATAATAAACCGCCACGTTGTGTTCAGCCGCAAGGGGTTGATCTCAGGCCGGAGGTGAGCCACAAACGTGATGCAGGTGGTATCGAGTCACGCTTCAGTGAATCGGCAGAGTGGCCAGCGGCACAAGAGAAAGATGCAAACGTTAATTAGCCATTCATGCGGAAAAGTGAATCAACTCAAATGACATGTCGGATACAAAAATGATATGGCACCCTTCAGTTGATCACGTTCGATTCAAAGTATTACTGGTTAATGTAATTTATACATCCTATTATCCAGGAAATAAAAATTCCGAAATTTAATCGGTACGAAAGGGCCATCTGATGTTACAGATAGATTCTGAAGCCATTGCAATCTTGTTTAATCTTCTTAATCAACAGTTTCAAAGTTTTCATAATACTGATTTCTCTTGCATTAAATTTTCACTTTATTTTCTGATTCAAATTTAACAATCCCATAACCTATCGCTGGCACTTTATCTTATTACTCTATCTAAATGTTGATTGTATGTTTTCCAAACATTTCCATAATTAATATACCTCCTTCATTAACATACAGAGTTAGGTTTGGTGATATGATTTTAAAGGCACAGAAATATTTTATTTCTCCAAGCTGATCTTTATAAGTTCACTTAGTGCATTTATATCTAAGAGTCTAATATGATTCAGGATTAATACGCAAAGACCAAAACGAAAGTCTGGTTGTGGATAAATATGAAAATCCAATACAAATATTGGTCGATTGGTAAAATATTCATGTTTTTTTTAAATGTTTTTTTTAGTTATATTTAACAGTTGCTCCGATATTCAAAGAAATGTTCCAAATTTTAAGACAGATGTCAGCTGACAAAAAAACTTATAACACAGAGTTTCACATGTTGATGGTGACTATGAAAACGTTTGAGAGTTGACATCATTTGGAAATATATATTTTCTTGTGCTGAGTGAAGTAAGACGTGTTCGATGTTTGTTGATATGACTAATTGTTCCGTTGTCACCACACCGGTTCCTATAATACGAACATAACATTCTCACCTAGGTTTTATATATTAACTCTCGTCAATAAAGCAACAGAACTTTTTCCTTGTTATGTATACGGGTCCCCGTGCAAATTATTCATACCAGGTATTGGCCCCCAGATTTTTACGTATTTTGTTTTGCTGTAAAACATCAACGCGTCCCTCTGAAAGAATTGTTGGGATTTGTATGGCTACTCGATATATTTAACGCATATGCACATAGAGTTAGTTTGTTTCCAGGACCAAGACCTACGATTTAAAAAAAAAAAAGAAGTAACAAACAATATCAGAAACATATCAAAACACGGAAATGATAGTGAAATGTCAATAATTGAAATATACAAATATTCAAACGACACTAAAACGTTTTATTATTTTATTGATACTGAGGCTTCATTTTAAATTGTTTGTCTTTGACCGACTGTAAATTGTATGTAACTGTAAGGAGCATGATGAAGAGGTTAAGTCTGTGAAATTGTTGTCATTAAGTCTATTTAAACCAGCGACCGAGGGCAATACACTTACTTTGACAACTCAACATCAGACTTACTCGGCATCACGACACTGGAATAGAAAGTCGGCCTGCCATTCGAAGATTTGACACAGAAAACCCGTAAGATGTTATGATCTGATCTAACATGCACCCGTTGACCCTCTCAACAAGGACCTTGGTTTGT
This sequence comes from Pecten maximus, assembly GCF_902652985.1. Lineage (NCBI taxonomy): Eukaryota > Metazoa > Mollusca > Bivalvia > Pectinida > Pectinidae > Pecten > Pecten maximus. The sequence goes on along the minus strand of NC_047023.1, from coordinate 14,711,375 downwards.
CAACGTTCGCCTCTTTGATCAAACGTCACGAGATCACGTAGTTCCAGATTCAACCACACAAATCAGAAATATTAATTATTCATTGTTTAATTATAGTAATGAAGCTCACCTTTTGAAATATTCTTTCTAATTGAGCTTTATCTTAACCTAAGTCGAAATATCGTTTAATATGTATATGATCAAGAGAAACATATCGGGGGAAATATAAGCGTTTTCTTTAATTGGTGATTTATTTTTTTCGTTGGAACTAACCATTCCTATATGACTAAATGATCCCACCCAGTATCTCTGTTGGAAGGTCAGACATAACGGATAGTTTGAAATAAAATATGTTGTATTATGAGAGTTATCCTTTTCTGATTAATGTAAACGGTGAATATCAACGAACAGTTTCAGCAATTCTGCAGCAAATAGAGAATAGCGAGCCCAATGATGAAATATACATATTATTCCACATGTAATTTGCTAAAAGAGGGGCCATACCAACTTGTTTGAAAACCGATGACGTCCTAGTTCATACTGAGTCACACGTATGCAGTCGATACGGATTGCAGGTTAATTAATGTTGTAATTACGTTCATCATCACTTTAATTTAACAATGACTTTGATAATTGGAATTTTAAACTAATTCATACACAACAACGGTACGTGCTAGTGAAATTAAAACTTCCTAGTATAGTTATTTTAAAGTAAAAATAAGATAATTGAGTTGTTAATTAGATTGTTCTGACATTATGTGGAAACAATCTTTATTCTATGTAAATAGTTGGCAAAATCGGGGCATTCTATACATTTCTCTACTTTAATATATCTATCTGTAATACGAGAGTACCCATTATGTACATTCATTGATCTAACCCAGAATTGAAATAGATGAGAACTCCGGGTGCATGCCTAGCTTTTAATGTTAATGCTTTTTTAAATCAGCGCTGGAGAATTGACTTTGATTAAGATGTGGTATATGTAGATCGGCTAATTATTACACAGATAATGAAATCACAACATGTAACTAAGGCCTGTGTACGGCCAGAAACACGTAGCATCATACTGGTGCATTTTGTCATTTCGCCACCGAGTCTTGAACATTCTGTTTATTTGGTTAGAATTAAAACATGCAGGTAATGTATCTTGTTTAAAACATCAAGCTGCTTGATTTCTTTGTTTTCATGTACGGGAAGTAATAATAGCATTGCTAGTGCAATTATTAAGCCATTAACACAAGGAGATTGCAGTTTATCAATCTCTGTAAAACATCTAGGAGATATACAGAGGACATACTGGTACAATTTTATGAAAAAGAAGAAGCACTTGCCCTTACGCTATACTGCATGCGTTAGTGCACGTTGTCAGCCCTATACATATTCACCGCTAGTCAATATATAATATCGATAACATTTCCTATTAGATCTATTACAGTATACTGAGACTTTACAGAAGAAAATGTACATGGTTGCAGTCACTAGAGTATGCACCTATATATATTTCACCTATTATCAAGAAATGCAATACGACAACTCAGTAAGTGCACTCTTGACAATTGATAGAAAAATGAAATAAAGACGATGAAATCACACATATCTTTAGAATGAAAATCAATGCTTTTTAATGTACAAATCTTAGCTACGTGCATACTGACAAATTCATTAAAATAATTATTTGTATCCATTCATTTTACCTAACGTCCACGAGTCTTATAATTTATTCATTTAATTAGTGATTGTTGGTGATTTGGATCGACGTATGGCCGCAATGCGTGTTCGTTTGACATGACAATTAAACTTGTGTTAGCAATGCGGTACCTGATACTGATATAATACTACTAAAGCTAATATACCCACCATGAGTTCGACTATCGATGTTCATAATCATCGACGGTATCAATTAATGATTATTAAAAAGAATGATTATGTAATAAGCATCACTTATTGTTCATTTGAGCAAATATCTTTAAACGTTGAGATGCTTTGTTTTTAATTTGTTTTAAATGGAGAAACACTGAGAACAAAAGCATGGCCTCTCTTTCCCTTAGCTAATATAGGAACTAGCATAGACAACTGCAGCAACGACAGAAATTCTCTAACCGGAATGTACCCAGTCTGGACAATGAAGCCTCGCTTTAATTATAACATAGGCCTGAGTGTCATCTCCACGAATCTTTTTTGTTTGTATAAAGCAATAATGAAAATAACAAACCCACTTACCATATCAAAACAGAAATTATAAATAAAAATATCTGTAATAAAGAAATGAAAACACGAGAGAATATCACCTTTGAATATTGATTAATAGAATGCATCAGATTGGGGCAGCATATGTGTTTTGGTCGCTTTGAACGCGTAACCAAAGCCACATTTCCTCATGAGGTTATCTCTTTAGCACCTGTCTATAAAGATGGCACCATACAGCTGTTTTGATCTACTAGGACTCGTCAGTGATGCTAGGGTTCAAAATGATTTAAAGTTAGGAAGTTCTTAATAGGTTTAGAAAAATAGGAAAGTGAGCTTATCCTTAATTTAAACAGTTGGTAGATTATGGATACTTGGTAATTGTGCACTGCACCTAGATACCCCTGGCTACTGGCTAGTGTCTTCTTAGTTATCTCTAGTAATCATAATTTTCAGTCACTGTTCAGCTTTACACACAGACTATGTCGCCCATACTATCCGAACACAATATTTGTTAGAGTTCGGCTATTTGAAGGAAGTAAACACATGTACCAACGAAATACTGTTATTAAATCGATAATTATCGATAATTATATGTTCCAGGTGTGAGATCCATGTCCCCGTCACGTTCGCCTCCTGCAATCCTTGTATCACATTCACCATCCCCAACACTCTCCGTATCAGCGAATACGCCAACCATGAATATAAGCTGTCCTTTGAGCCCGGGCATGGGGCCCATTAAGAGGAGCTCCCCCGGACTGGTTTGTGTGGTATGTGGAGACACATCCAGTGGTAAACATTACGGGATCCTTGCATGTAACGGCTGCAGTGGATTCTTCAAACGCAGCGTCAGGCGCAAATTGATATATAGGTAATCAGAGTACCTGTCGTATCTGATCCCTTAACAGATCTAACACTTGCATAAGACGTTTATAATAATGCATTTATTTTGCTCCGACATTAGCATTATTTTGCTTAGTCCCATTAGAAACCATAATAGACCATTATCAATTCAGTACTATAGACCATAAGACATCCCTTGTAATAGAGCAGTAAAACCTGTATAATTAACTATAGAAATCCCCTGTTACTCCCATTGAAATCCATATGCTGCAGACCATTATATAACCTATGTCTTGAACCATTAGTAATGCTATGGGATAGCCCATGCTGTCGACAATTAGAGAACCCAAAAAATCCATTAACATTTCCGCTTTAAACTAATAATCCTGTTTTGTTGACCATTAGAGCCTCCATTTCATTAGCCATCAGAATACACAAATGATTGTCTCAACAGGTGCCAAGCGGGAACAGGGATGTGTGTTGTAGACAAAGCCCACAGGAACCAGTGTCAGGCCTGTCGACTCAAGAAATGTATGAATATGGGCATGAACAAGGACGGTTAGTACATTGTATGTATAACTAACAAATTGTTAGGTAGATAGCATGGAAGAAGGACAAGTTTTGTTATGATTGGTATAAGTCATTTAAATAGTATAATGACACAAATATTGAAAACATTATATATATATACCAGTGTATGGACATAATATACACTTTATACAGAGAAGAGATTTATATATATTAAACCAGAATATACACTATGACATAAAAACTCAATGTAAAAAAACTTATCAGGATGATCATTATAAATTATGCTATATACGATATCATTATGACAGTTACTTTTGTTTACTTACAGCCGTGCAAAATGAACGTCAGCCCCGCAATACAGCTCAGATTCGTCACGACCAGCTCATAGGGGATGCTGACCATCCCTTGTGTCATAACACGGCAACGGTGTCCGCAACACATCCGGCATTCAGTCCCGCAGCAAATCACAGATTCGCTTCCGGGCTGATGACTGCGGAAAACAACGCAAAAATTGAACAAGAAGATGGAGGTACATATTCTCAAAACCGCACAACTAATCACAAATATAATACTATTGAACAACGACGGCTATTTCGTATATCTATTACGAAGTTTCCAAAACTATGATATAAAAAAAACATTTGAAAACTATGTAAACAGTCAACTAAAGGTCCAATATCTCTATAAGTGTAATCGTAAGTGTACGTATAAATGTATTTTTTTTTCAATAATGAGAATAACAGCAGGTAACATACAATGGCTTCGATATGATATGTTTTGCACTGGTTGACAGTTCTTTTGTCTTCTCGGGTAAATAAATTATTACTTTTCGTACTGACGTACATAATTATTACCTGCCCGTAGTAATGATAGAACTAAAATTAACAGATTGTCTCAGATATCATTGTGCCTTTAGTTCTGCTGAAACCATTTCTTATATGCTAAAGAAAAGATAAGATTATAGCAACTTTTGCTCAAGGATTTGTTTTCGCCTTGAGTGAGCAGAGTTACTCAATACGTATTTTTTTCCTTTTTTCTTTTTTTGATAATGCTAAACGAAATAAAGATAATCGTTATATTCAGCACAGGATTTTGATTCAATGTAGAGCTTGCTTGTCAATGTACTATTACTTTTTCTGGTATTATTTCATAAGGAGCATATTAATCGCATGGGTTTATTACCATTTTGGTAGAAGTTCCTAATAATAAGCATATGTATAACTTCAAACTAAACCATAAATTAATTGAAAATAACTATAAAAGATGAAAATAAAAACATATTGTAAGTGGATTACTTTGGTTCCAGTACATGAGGAGACCATAGACGTCACCAGCGTCGACCACGAGACGTCTGCCCCTTGTCAACAAACCACACCTTACCACGAAGCAGCTATCTTTAACCCCGGACAGGAGACAATGTATGAGTGTTCAGCAAGGCTTCTCTTTATGGCTGTCCGCTGGGCACGGAACCTTCCCTCCTTCGCTAATCTCCCATTCCGAGATCAGGTAAGCTATCATAATCCAGCGAACTGGCTAGTGTAGCGTACATCAAACAAACATAGCCAGAAGATTATTGCTGATTGGACAATTTATTCCGCGCTATTGTCTAGACCGCCAACACTCAAATCATCAATTTGCAACGAAAACTAGCATATGATTAAATTCTATATGTAATAATCCTTCATAGTGTTGTTCATTGTTTGATGTTAATCCTAACTTCCTCAAAAAGTTGTACGTGTCTGCGGGTGCAGTTTAACAATAAATATATAGATAACGTTCATTTATGTAGGAAAGAAAGTCGCAATGATATCTTGAGATAAGATTACCAATTATTACATTAGAAAATATTCTTATCTAAAATATTACTTATTTTGCACCTTATATTTTGAATGATATTCGAATTTTTTTAAATAGTTTACATAAAGTTTGAAATTAGAATCGTCTTGTTGTTTTCTTTCAATCTGAATCACGCCATCTTTCATTGATACATGTATACTCAATATATACAGGTTATCCTACTTGAAGAGGCATGGAGTGAACTTTTCCTCCTGTGTGCTATTCAGTGGTCTATGCCTATGGAAGCGTCACCCCTATTAGCTACCCAGGACCACATGCACAACCCACCAACCAATGGGAAAACAGGTTTCTCCGATATCCGGATTCTTCGAGAGGTCTTCGCAAGATTCAAATCGGTTCAAGTTGATCCAGCGGAATTCGCTTGTTTAAAAGCAATAGCTTTGTTTAAACCCGGTAGGTTGATTTTTCTTAAATTTTACATATTATTTCAATCTGAACGAAAACCATTTTTGGTACGTTTTGTATGATTATGATTTGAAACATTGTTATCGTAGAATTAATAATCATTTCGCCTTTAAAGACCTAATGTACTCCTTGTAAAGACCTCTATAATGGATTATTTTGTAATGATGGTTACAGAGACACGCGGACTGAAGGATCCCATACAGGTGGAAAATTTGCAGGATCAGGCGCAAATAATGCTTGGACAGCACATCCGGGCACATCACCCAACGCAACCAATAAGGTAGGCTTAAATTATGTATTACTTCCGTTCAGGTTATGTATAACTCATTAAATATTCAAATTATATAACTGAAAACTAAAATATAAAATTTTCAATGTATTTTATTCAATTTAAAGCATGTTTAACAAAGCATAACAGTAATATACATATGAATATTGAAAAGGATGATAGAATTATCCTCAAAAAGACGACGCTATTTATAAATGAAAATGTTTAAATATGACGATGTCATACAAGTCTTCTGATTTCATACCTTCCCATCTGGATTTCCAAATACCAATGAGGAGTCATATAAAATCGAAAGAGATATACCATCCAATTTTGTTCTTCATTAGGAACAAATTTCAAGTATAGATATTCCCAATGTTATGTTAAAGTGTGTAATGGACAATTGTCAATCACTTGAATAATTCTTGTTGCTTAAAAATGGTGTTGTAATATGACAGAATCTATATAACATTGATTATGTAATAAATCTTAGATATGAGTACATAATATATAACCTAATGTGTTATAACTAATGAAAAAGCAACATTTTCCAAAACTTAAGACTATGATGCAATACAAATGTTTTAACAACTTAAAACGGTGATGTTATTGAAATTTAAAACGACGATATTATACTTGAAGGTAGGTTCCTGCGTTTTGAATATTTTTCCAGGTAAAGGTATAAGTATTAAAAAATAGGTTGCATCTTATCTATTTATGTTCCGCTTTAACCCGCCTACTTGGCGTGTCAGGAAGGGAAACTCCATATGTATTTGGAAGTAAACAGACATTCACTTCCAAATATGGTGTTTTCCCGACCTTGTGACAAGCTTGATACCAAAACTCGTAATGCATTTTCAGATCCATCCAATCACACGCATGAAGCAAAGACACATACGTACAAGTACATGTATTGTGGTTTCTTACGATCGTTACCCCTTTTCGTTGTTTACTGGAGTGTAAACTATATGATCTTATACATATCTTAAATCAAGCTTTTTAACGTGTTATGATGAAATGTATGCTAAAAATCAATTCGTATGCATAAAAAATAAATAATGACCATTCATTGGACGTTATACACACTGACGGAATAGCCCGGGATTTAAACTGGGTGGGAAATATTCTCAACTATAGGAGGCAACGAGAATATAGTTCCTTAGTAACATCATCTTTTTATTCCCTTTCCGTGGAACATTGATATCACCAATTAACATTTGTTTTATTTGCATCATAGTTTATAAAGACTGAATTCACAAAATTTAAAGAATTGGAGCCGGGTTTACCAACTCACTCGGGGTCATGATAACTATGTACACGTACAATGGGAACATATCTTGCACGTTGATACAACTCTACACCGTAAAAAACATGAACTGTTTCAAATATTTGGACAGCTCATTCTCAGAAGGACATGCTTTATTCTACTAGATTTTACCATTGTTTATGATGATTTTGGAGGATGAATTATTAAAAATTGTGGTGGTCCGAATCTACAATAACGTTGTGACAATACACGTGACTATACTTCATTTTTGCAATTAATTGGATTAACTGTTTACGTATTTTTTCTTGACCCTCTGAGTGGTCTTATATAAGGAAGGTCCTATTGAATCCAAGATTAAGTATTTTCATTTTATTGCTTATACAGCGTGTTACCTGACAAGTTTGGTATTAACTCCAACTCATGACTTAGGCAATCAAGGAAAAATAGAAATTTTAATTATAAAATATTTTCACGGGAACAAAAATTGAGCGTTAATCCGTGGAAACCAATCTTTGAAATATGCTGTCATGAAAGAACTAAAATCATAATGTTTTTAGCTAAAATAGGTGAAAATTGCCAGTGTATGATGGTCTATAATGATAAATCTATTTATGATGTCTATAATGATCTATAAATCTGTTTATGACGTCTATAGTGATCTATAAATCTGTTTATGATGTAAATAGTGATCTATAAATCTGTTTCTGATATATATATTGGTCTATAAATCTGTTTATGATGTCCATAGTGATCTATAAATCTGTTTATGATGTCCATAGTGATCTATAAATCTGTTTATGACGTCCATAGTGATCTATAAATATGTTTATGATGTAAATAGTGATCTATAAATCTGTTTATGATGTCTATAATGATCTATAAATCTGTGTATTATTAATATAGTGATCTATAAATCTGTTGATGATAGTTTATAGTTATGTATAAATCTGTTTATGATAGTCCATAGTGATATATAAATCTGTTTATGTCCATAGTGATCTATAAATCTGTTTATGATATATATATTGGTCTATAAATCTGTTTATGACGTCTATAGTGATCTATAAATCTGTTTCTGATATATATATTGGTCTATAAATATGTTTATGATAGTCCATAGTGATCTATAAATCTGTTTCTGATAGTCCATAGTGATCTATAAATATGTTTATGATAGTCCATAGTGATCTATAAATCTGTTTATGATGTCCATAGTGATCTATAAATCTGTTTCTGATAGTCCATAGTGATCTATAAATCTGTTAATGATGTCAATAGTGATATATAAATCTGTTTATGATAGTCCATAGTGATCTATAAATCTGTTTATGTCCATAGTGATCTATACATCTGTTTATGATATATATATTGGTCTATAAATCTGTTTATGACGTCTATAGTGATCTATAAATCTTTTTCTGATATATATATTGGTCTATAAATCTGTTTATGATAGTCCATAGTGATCTATAAATCTGTTTATGATAGTCTATAGTGATCTATAAATCTGTTGATGATATATATAGTGATCTATAAATCTGTTTATGATAGTCCATAGTGATCTATAAATATGTTTTTGATAGTCCATAGTGGTCTAGAAATCTGTTTATGATGTCCATAGTGATCTATAAATCTGTTTATGATAGTTTATCGTGATCTATAAATATGTTTATGATGTCCATAGTGATCTATAAATATGTTTATGATATATATAGTAATCTATAAATCTGTTTATGATAGTCCATAGTGATCTATAAATCTGTTAATGATGTCAATAGTGATATATAAATCTGTTTATGATAGTCCATAGTGATCTATAAATCTGTTTATGTAAATAGTGATCTATAAATCTGTTTCTGATATATATATTGGTCTATAAATCTGTTTATGATGTCCATAGTGATCTATAAATCTGTTTATGATGTCCATAGTGATCTATAAATCTGTTTATGACGTCCATAGTGATCTATAAATATGTTTATGATATAAATAGTGATCTATAAATCTGTTTATGATGTCTATAATGATCTATAAATCTGTGTATTATTAATATAGTGATCTATAAATCTGTTGATGATAGTTTATAGTTATGTATAAATCTGTTTATGATAGTCCCTAGTGATATATAAATCTGTTTATGTCCATAGTGATCTATAAATCTGTTTATGATATATATATTGGTCTATAAATCTGTTTATGACGTCTATAGTGATCTATAAATCTGTTTCTGATATATATATTGGTCTATAAATATGTTTATGATAGTCCATAGTGATCTATAAATCTGTTTCTGATAGTCCATAGTGATCTATAAATATGTTTATGATGTCAATAGTGATATATAAATCTGTTTATGATAGTCCATAGTGATCTATAAATCTGTTTATGTCCATAGTGATCTATAAATCTTTTTCTGATATATATATTGGTCTATAAATCTGTTTATGATAGTCCATAGTGATCTATAAATCTGTTTATGATAGTCTATAGTGATCTATAAATCTGTTGATGATATATATAGTGATCTATAAATCTGTTTATGATAGTCCATAGTGATCTATAAATATGTTTATGATAGTCCATAGTGGTCTAGAAATCTGTTTATGATGTCCATAGTGATCTATAAATCTGTTTATGATAGTTTATCGTGATCTATAAATATGTTTATGATGTCCATAGTGATCTATAAATATGTTTATGATATATATAGTAATCTATAAATCTGTTTATGATGTCAATAGTGATCTATAAATCTGTATATGATGTATATAGTGATCTATAAACCTGTTTATGATATATATAGTGATCTATAAATCTGTTTAGTATGTCAATAGTGATCTATAAATCTGTATATGATGTATATAGTGATCTATAAATCTGTTTATGATATATATAGTGATCTATAAATTTGTTCAGTATGTCAATGGTGATCTATAAATCTGTTTATGATGTATATAGTGATCGATAAATCTGTTTATGATGTATATAGTGATTTATAAATCTGTTTAGTATGTCAATAGTGATCTATAAATCTGTTTATGATGTCAATAGTGATCTATAAATCTGTTAAGTATGTCAATAGTGATCTATAAATCTGTTTAGTATGTCAATAGTGATCTATAAATCTGTTTATGATGTATATAGTGATCTATAAATCTGTTTAGTATGTCAATAGTAATCTATAAATCTGTTTATGATGTATATAGTTATCTATAAATCTGTTTATGACGTATATAATGATCTATAAATCTGTTTATCGTAATATATAGTGATATTTAAATTTGGTTATGATAGTAAATGGTGATCTATAAATCTATTTATGATATATCATAGTGATCTATAAATCTATTTATGATATATCATAGTGATCTATAAATCTATTTATGATACAGTTATCAATAAAAGAGCCATAGAAAAATTGCTAATCCACATGTATTATGCTTCGTGTTAATTAATTCAATTTTTAATCACCCTTTATATTAGTGCCTACAGTATAAGTATTGGAGAGGACTATGTTTTTTTCGATTGAGAAAAACCATAAACATCATAATGTCTATTTGATTTAAACATATTTTTATTGTCATAAGTTGTTGACAATTGGGATTGGACACAAGTTATAATGTCTATCTGGCATGTTGGATGTGTTCACGCTTAATAACGGCCCCTACACGTGTGGCACACGTGCCAATTTTTTCGTTTAAACATGGGGCAATTACCAGCCTAAATGTTTTTGTCATTTTTGTTGATTTCGTTTGAAATGGTTATAAGGGCCACTATAGAGTAATGTATCTTGTCCGTATAACTCATTATATTCCACAGGACGTGAGGCCTAAGGGGCCTCCCTTCACGGTCAAGGTGGCTTGTTGTCTCATTTAAAATGCCTGTTGCACTATGACAGTAGCCCGTTTTATCTCTCTTATGTGGCACTGAAGATGATCGTAATAGATAATCCGCACTCATTGTATTACATGAGATCTTGATCCTTACTTGCCCCCCCCCCCCCCCCCCCCCCCCCCCCCCTCCTTATTGCTCTTTCTCGTTGCGCTCTATTTCTTCCCTAGGTGTCTCCTTGACACCCGTCCTGAAACGACCCTGTCTGTTGTAAGGACACGTGTCCTCTCGGCTCTGTAAGGCATAAGATGACCCGCGTAAGCAAGATATTCAGGACTTCGGCGTGCACGTTGCGTGTTCTACTTATTATTATCAGTATTATAAAGATGTCCTCTCCGCTTGACAGCGTATGTTAAATAAAATATGTCCCTGAAATACCATTAACATGTATGCCTATATATATATACACATGGTTGTTTGGACAGTCATTAGTCAGCTTTTAACAGTTGATACTTCACCGAAATATATTTTAAAAGAACACGCGTCATGTCTTAAATACAAATCCGAAATTTGATGATTCAAAAAAAATGTTGAATAAACAACAAAGTAAATATGAATTTTAAGATATCATGTAAAACAGTAAGGAATAAAGACAACTTTTTATTGGTATTATCTCCCCGAAGTTTTACGTTCAACGGCTTCGGTTCTGTCCCCTCGCCAAGACATACCATAGTCTATAAAAATGTAGTTTCTGCTCCTGCTTATCGCTCAACCTTTTGGGAGTGGGACGATTATTTCGCCCGCCGTTAATATATGTAACCGGGTGGGGTATCCTGCTGGGAGTCTTCGGCAGTATGCTTCAGTGAAGTAGCACTGTTAGGCACATGTCGTAGCCTCCCAAAACACACACAGGGGAGGCTGACCTGAAATATCCAAACCTAAAAGTTCAACGGCCATTAATTCCGTCAACTGGTACATATTGCGGATGAAAAATGGTTCCAGGATATCTATATACAGCGCAATTACTCACGTCATGAAGTTTTGATAAAAAAGACTTTTACAAGAATATATTGTTTTATAGAAATAGCATACAAATCACACTTACCTGGTTACGTTTCATATTAGATCTTTTGTGATACACTGTACTATTGTCCATGCCTGATATAGCACGTCTTATTCTTATTATCAGATTTGGACGTCTACTCCTGATGCTTCCTGCATTGAAGTTCGTCTTGCCTGACAAAGTGGAGAAGATATTTTTCGGACGAACGATTGGCAACACACCGATGGAGAAGCTGTTATGTGACATGTTTAAAAGTTAAAAACTATCACTTAAACGAATGGCAGATGGATACATATTCTACAATTTATCAATTTTCTCTGTTAAAATTCAAGCCGACTAATACTTTAGCTAGATTTTAAATTGCAATTACAGAGTTAGAACGTTCCCACACACTTCGCTATGTTTCCCGGCGTTAATGGTTTCTTAGTAGGTGTAATGGTATTGTTGATTTTAAAGTGTTATGTTTTGAACTAAAATTTGACAGTGTCTACTGATTTATATGTATGTGAAAAAGATTTTTCTTCACGTTTTCCTCCAAATAAAATCAGATGTGAATTCTCTGTCACTTCCTAGAGTATGAATTCTCTGTCACTTCCTTGGGTGTGAATTCTCTGACACTTCCTTGGGTGTGAATTCTCTGTCACTTCCTAGGGTGTGAATTATCTGTCACTTCCTAAGGTGTGAATTCTCTGTCACTTCCTAGGGTGTGAATTATCTGTCACTTCCTAGAGTGTGCATTCTCTGTCACTTCCTAGGGTGTGAATTCTCTGTCACTTCCTAAGGTGTGAATTCTCTGTCACTTCCTAGGGTGTGAATTCTCTGTCACTTCCTAGGGTGTGAATTATCTGTCACTTCCTAGGGTGTGAATTATCTGTCGCCCCTAAGGGTATGATATATATAGCACACGCTGACAACAATAAAATGTCACGGCAGCACTACAATAATGTTTGTTCGACAATTTAATCACGCGATTAATAGAATCGTCCCTACTTTGAGGGTGTGACAGAGAAATCTCCAACCCTCGGGTTATGTTCTTGGGTTGGAGACTTCTCTGTCACCCCTCAAAATAGGGTATGATTGTATTTCTCCCAGCATTCCATTTTATTTACGCAGATCCAGTTGTTCACATATTGAACACAATATTGGATATTAACACAATGTTGACGCGACGTGATTGAATTGATGTTCGTGCCGTTATCCGGACGTCGCTGAATTGCTATAGTGACGTCATTGCATTGTTTTGGTGACGTCATTGTATTGTTTTGGTGACGTCATTGTATTGCTACCAGAATATGCTATCTGTCATAAAAAGGGAGACAAATCTATGAATGATTGGAGAAAATATTAATCTCGGCCGTAGGATTGATTGTGGATACGGGGAGTCCCCATTCCTTAACAATTAATTGAAGGACGTCATGGTTACAATACAACGACGTCACGGAACCAATAACAATTTTTACTGAATAACTTTGCTTGTTGTGCATGCATATTTGATTCATTGATTCCAATTAATATCACGTAGTTGACTTGATATTATTAATTGAATATTTGCATTGTTAAATGAAATCAATATTTCAGTAGTTTGGGACAAGGCAGCTAAACTTACGTGTGACCTGGGCTGTCAGTGTAAAATTAGACATTGTTTTCTGTGTATGATTATACCATTGTTTTCTGTGTATAATAATACCATTGTTTTATTACATGTTGTCCATGTATATACTCCGTATTTCAATTAAATGTACAAAATCATTGTGTTTGGCTGTTGATACATGAAAAGAATATATTGTGTATTGTAAAAGACACAAATATCAATGTAAACAAATAAAATACATTCATTAAACCCATCTGAAGAAATTTTCATAAGTCTTTTTTTATTTCAAATTGCTAAATGACATCGATATGTTGTATTGAAGTTAATGTAAAAATGTTTAGTTGGAACTACAAAAAAAATATGTATGTCACGACATCATTTGAATATTTACATTTCTGAAAGCACTGGCTCATGGGGGGGGGGGGGGGGGGGGGGGGGGGGGAACATGCGCTGGCTTCCGGGGGAAACTGTTCCTGCTCTGTTGTTTCCTGGTGATGTAATAATACCCGTAAGTCGCATTGACAACTACAGTCTGTAGTAATATTGTCTATGGTTTACTGACCAAATTCGCTGTCCATACAAATGTTTGATCAAAATCGGAAAGGCACTTAAATTCAATCCTCACATATTGAAATACACTTAACCTAAAAAGGTGATATATCTATAAAGGTTACGCCTTACTCATTCAATAAAATGTTGTCAGGTTAAGATATCGACAATAAGCAGTGTAGGGCGTTGTTTAAGTCTCTATTCTGTTGATAATTCAGGCCCATGTCGAAATAATCTAACTGTTTAAAAGAGCACAGAACTTGGATCGAGCAGAAGGATGACAAGAAACAGACATTCACAGAGCACGTGGTTAGGTGTGATTTACCTCTGTAGCCACATGGACAGGTGTGATTTACCTTTGTAGACAGATAGACAGGTGTGTTTTACCTTTGTAGTCACATAGATAAGTGTAATTTACCTCTGTAGTCACATGGACAGGTGTGATTTACCTTTGTAGACAGATAGACAGGTGTGTTTTACCTTTGTAGTCACATAGATAGGTGTTATTTACCTTTGTAGTCACAAAGACAGGTGTGATTTACCTCTGTAGTCACATGGACAGGTGTGATTTACCTTTGTAGACAGATAGACAGGTGTGTTTTACCTTTGTAGTCACATAGATAGGTGTTATTTACCTTTGTAGTCACAAAGACAGGTGTGATTTACCTTTGTAGTCACATGGACAGGTGTGATTTACCTTTGTAGTCACATGGACAGGTGTGATTTACCTTTATAGTCACATAGATAGGTGTTATTTACCTTTGTAGTCACAAAGACAGGTGAGATTTACCTTTGTAATCACATAGACAGGTGTTATTTACCTTTGTTGTCACATAGACAGGTGTGATTTACCTTTGTAGTCACATAGATAAGTGTAACTTACCTTTGTAGTCACATAGACAGGTGTGTTTTACCTTTGTAGTCACATAGACAGGTGTAATTTACCTTTATAGTCACATAGACAGGTGTGTTTAACCTTTGTAGTCACATAGATAAGTGTGATTTACCTTTGTAGTCACATAGATATGTGTGATTTACCTTTGTAGTCACATATTAGGTGTGTTTTACCTTTGTAGTCTCATAGACAGGTGTGATTTACCTTTGTAGTCACATATTAGGTGTGTTTTACCTTTGTAGTCACATAGACAGGTGTAATTTACCTTTGTAGTCACATAGATAAGTGTGATTTACCTTTAAAGTCACATAGACAGGTGTGTTTTACCACTTTAGTCACATAGACAGGTGTGATTTACCTTTGTAGTCACATAGACAGGTGTGTTTTACCTCTTTAGTCATATAGACAGGTGTGATTTACCTTTAAAGTCACATAGACAGGTGTGTTTTACCACTTTAGTCACATAGACAGGTGTGATTTACCTTTGTAGTCACATAGACAGGTGTAATTTACCTTTGTAGTCACATAGACAGGTGTGATTTACCTTTAAAGTCACATAGACAGGTGTGTTTTACCACTTTAGTCACATAGACAGGTGTGATTTACCTTTGTAGTCACATCGACAGGTGTGATTTACCTTTGTTGTCACATAGACAGGTGTGTTTTACCTCTTTAGTCATATAGACAGGTGTGATTTACCTTTGTAGTCACATAGATAGGTGTAATTTACCTTTGTAGTCACATGGACAGGTGTGATTTACCTTTGTAGTCACATAGACAGGTATGATTTACCTTTGTAGTCACATAGACAGGTGTGATTTACCTTTGTAGTCACATAGACAGGTATGATTTACCTTTGTAGTCACATAGATGGGTGAGATTTACCTTTGTAGTCACATAGTCAGGTGTGATTTACCTTTGTAGTCACATGGACAGGTGTGATTTACCTTTGTAGTCACATAGACAGGTATGATTTACCTTTGTAGTCACATAGACATGTGTGATTTACCTTTGTAGTCACATAGATAGGTGTGATTTACCTTTGTAGTCACATAGATAGGTGTGATTTACCTTTGTAGTCACATAGATAGGTGTGATTTACCTTTGTAGTCACATAGATAGGTGTGATTTACCTTTGTAGTCACATAGATAGGTGTGATTTACCTTTGTAGTCACATAGATAGGTGCGATATACAAAAACACTGCTAAAATGAAAGTTAGCATTGGTCACATTCCATATTTACAGGAAATATTTTCAAATATAATACAGGTTTTCTCTGTTAACTAGGGAATGCCAGGGTCATACTTGTTAACCTATCAAAACGTGTAGATTTAAAAAATGTGTTTAACACACCGACTGTGTATAGCAACATGTTAGACCTGATTTGTAATGAGTGAGAATGCCGTCTAATGCCCTGAGATCTGTTTACTGGTAAAATCTCTAATACAGGTTATTTTGATTCACTGGATCTGATATAAGTGTTATTACAATTCCTGAACTGTGTCCCAGATAATACATCTTCTCGCTTAGATCATATGTTGATGTAAAACAGACTTAATCTAAAAAAAATAAGAGTGTAAATTGTCATACTTCTTTATCAAAATATGTAAAATAATAATAATAAAAAACCGGTTCATTCGAACACCATAAATCAAGGGAGATAACTCCATTATGCCAGTTACTAACCCATATACATATGTAGTAAAGGGGCATCTAAACAGTAATTTCAGTCAAAACAGTGATATTTTACAGGCCAATAAATTCCTACTATGGTGCAATTTAACAGAAATAACTTGATTAACTTTGAGTATGTATCATGGCAAACCGTGGGACTTGCTGTTGACATGTTATTTGTTAAGTTGTTTGTAATATGATTTCAACAAAGCATACGAAAAATGCTAGATATTCAACATTATTCTGCTTTAATAACCATTATGGTTGGAAGTTACACGATCACATCAAATAATCCATTTTAATGAGATTAACATTTTCTCAAATTGTTTCTGAATTATTTCATACCATCACAATGTAGTTAAAGCTCTTCCATACTTATTTAATAACCCAAAAACTCAAAATTGTTAATATTGTTACCAATATCGGTTTGGTACTCGATCCATTCTAGACAAGCTGCATTAGCGAGAATATTTCAGTTCTCTGCTTTATGTATTTTAAAAGTTATCTCTTATTCATTGCAAACCGCTTCTAAAGCAATAACACATATTATACGGAAAACTGTGGGTACTCTGAGAGTAATTAATCATGTTTGGTATACAATATACTGTATTTGGAAATCAATTTCCATAAACAACAAAGCAATATTATACTATTTATAATTATTATCACGTGCATCTCGTATCCACAATGCAAATCACTCAAAATCATCCGACAGAATATCGTGTACTAAAATTGTTTTAGACATTTTCTCGTGAGATATTGTTTCTTGACTGAAAATCAAAGTGGTAAGAGAGAAAAGTCATACATTATTAGCTTTAATTCACTATAAAAAGTTGCCTAATGTTAATCATATATCACATGTGATTTCTCTACCTAACATGGTTTGAGCTGTGCAGCTTATTAGAACTAGGCTATGTCCAAGTCTGAGGGTGTGATAGAGACCTATTTAACACAGGGACTGATATTCCAGTCCAACACGGTGACAGGATAAACGTATGGCTACAGTAATGTAACTGGGATAGGAGTAAGGTTCTCCCTGTCGAGTTATCTATCTTAGGCTGAACGAGTCTTACTTCTAACAAAATAAAGCAAATCGGAATTATATAAAAATGGTGATACAGTCTTCACATCATCAACCCTAGTTAATATTCTACTGATATTACCCTGGATTACGTCAAGTATACTATTCTATTACCTGCAAAATGATACAGGTATTATCCCGGATTACGTCAAGTATAAAATTCTATTACCTGTAAAATGATATGGGTATTATCCCGGATTAAGATAAGTTTAATGTTCGATTGCCTGTAAAAATCATGTATACGATAGTGCAGTTGTTTTGTCATAAACAAAAAAATATATATCGGGATTTAAAATAAAAATCAATGATAATCCAATCTGTATCACTATGGATTCATTCAATGTTTAACATGCTAAACTATGCGGGTTCTGGTGTACGTCAATAATTTATTAAATGTTACCAGGTTACACCAACTGGAAAATCAAAGTATGAAACAGTTTGGATTCAGATTAAATTTAAAAATATACTCCATCATTGTATGTACTGCGTATAGACCAGAACATTCCTCAGTAGGATTTTGGGAACATCTTCATGTATCTCTAGGTAACGCTCTAGATCTGTCGTCAAATGTAATAGTAACTGGTGACTTAAATGCAGACTTATTAACTGTCCAACTTTCCATACATTATGTGACATCATTAATGCCTTCGGTCTTGTAAATGTTATTAAAGAAATAGCCTACAAGACCCAATACTTTTATCCGACTCTCTTTCAAGTTCTCTTTCTTCAACTTTTGCTATTGATAGGAATATTAGTGACCATGATGGCTGTATGACAAGTATTAAAGTACCCTGTGATATTTCTTCAGTTTATATACGTAAAGTATGGATTTATAGAAAGGCTGACTTTGCTCGTTTAAATTATCTTTTATCAGAGTATGATTGGGAAAGTATGATTTCAAATTATGACTCCGTCGATTTGGCTTGTGAACATTTCACTGATTTATTTTTTACAATTTGCCAACCAATGTATCCCTTCTAAAGAAGTTTCTATTCGACCTAAAGATAAACCTTGGATGAATTCGGAAATAAAGAAAACATCAGAATTCGTGATAGACTGTATCGAAAGGCAACAATGACTTAACGAGATTCGGTTATTAAGAATTATAAGTACCAGAGAAATAAGGTTTTAATAACATGAAAAAAAATGCACGCTTATTTTTTTACGAAAACGTTCATGGTCTTATTGACGAGTACTATAGTTAAACGTCTTATCAAATCTAATAATACATCTAAACAAATTCCAACTCTTATAGATACCGATTCTGATTCCCTAGCCACTACAGACACAGAGAAGGCTAATCTCTTAAATAAATACTTCTGTAGTGAACATGTTTTACCAAATTTTCCCTCCAGAACTAATAATAAACCAAGTCATATAGTAGTAACACAAAGCTAATTAAAGATGTTATGAAAATACTGAAACTCGGCAAGGCATCGGACCATGATGGAATTAGCCATCATATGTTGAAAAATACTGTTGATCTGTTTGTAAACCATTATCAGTGTTATTTAACTTATCCTTAGCTAAATGTGTTTATCCAAAGGTATGGAAAACTGTTAACGTAATGCCACTGTTAAAAAAATGATAGGTATTCTCCAACAAATTACAGACCAATTTCTCTTTTATCAACAGTAGGAAAAGTATTTGAGAGAGTTATCTGTAAGCACATGCATAATTTTATGTTGCAAAATTCATTGTTTTATCGGGGTGTTCTCCAAAAAGTGTTGATATAGGAGAACAAAGGGAAACCAATTACATTGTACAGTCTGTACCACATTAATTTTACCTGTGTTTTACCTGTAGCCATTTACCTGTGCTACCTGTAGAAAGTGGGGAATAAGATATATATACATGTACCTCTTACCTGTGAAAATGTGGAGAAGCAATTCTCTGTTAAAGACCTTAATACATATAATCGTCATTCATAAAACATATCTTTCAGTCAGCAAGCAAAAGAAAACACTAATATTACATGTACATGTAGTTGAAATTAAACATGAAAAAATAAGACACATATAGATTCACCAAAAAATCACTAATTTGATACATTTCAGTCACTCAGTCAACATGCAACATTGAAAAAGAAAGCACTAATATTACCGTAATCACCATTATGAAACCTATTATAAATGATACCACTTTGGCAAAAATTACAGATTTTATTAGTAAATTCTAAATGTATTTCAGGGTATATTTCAAGAATATAGTGCCTAGTTAACATATTATGAAGCGTAATAGACTATGTCACTAGTCTCGGGATAAATATACCGATTAAAAACGGAAATTTCTGTCGGTTTACGTGGATATTTGTGGGGTGTGTCCGCTGTTCAGGGGCAGTAACTCTTCCTGAATAACAATTCGTTCTTCATATGCTGTACATGTAGTTTAAATTAAGTATGGAAAAATAACGATACACTTACATTTAGAAAACATAAGATTTTGAATGTGTGATGCTGTATCTGCGTAGTCCATCAGACTCATTGAGACGCTCCTTGAGTTGGGCGAGTCGGTGGTCGTTGTTACGGAATCTCTTGGTGCATGGTCTGGTTGGTCCTCCTGTGTCCTTCTGTATCCTGTTAACGTTGAGTCTTGTTGCTGGTCTGGATCTCCTGGAAGACTCTGATGATAGTGAAGATGTTGGGACGGGAGTGGCCAACTTTCTTCTTCAGTTTCCCGTGACAGGCTTCCAGGTCGTTGGTGATACGGCGTCCTCCTATCTAAATAGTGGTTCCAAGTCTGCCTGTCTGTCTCTATTCATTGTGACACGCACAGTTTGTGACGGGTAGGGTCAGCATCCTCTAGTTCTTCAAGGCATTAACCACACGTCCTTGTAATCTACAAACACGTACGGTGGCGGGCACCATCAGCTTGAATCATCCTAAATCCACCATCAGCTTGGATCATCATATGAAAATTTTTAAAAAAGTAGCAAAAGTTATAATCTTTACATTGATAAGAGAGTTTTACTCTCAAGATAAACCAAAGTTCTTCGAGTATTAAGTCCTGAACATTTTTAATTTGACCCTATTACCGCAAAGACATTGGGTATTTGTATATATGTTATGTCTTTTTCCTGTACTTTCGGCGTTAATTGCATTACATGTAGGTACAAACACTCATACAATCGTCGTTCGGACATAGATTTCATCAAAAGAAATAATTGTGCATGTTTCTGATGTCCTAACGAAGGAATGTCCCTTTAAAAAAATTGATTTAATCAGAGACGTGTATATCAAATATACACGTCTCTGATTTAATGTATTCTTTTCAAAAAATTAAATCCATTTATTATTTTTAAGAAATTTACATGTACATCCTATAGGTGTTATCCTATATGCTGTGTTGCATTTGGAATAAATAAATTGAATTGAATAGGTATAACTTACCATCATGATATAACTCAGGTGAAAAACACAGGTAGATTTAGGTTAGCTATTCTGAAATAGACTATAGTTCTTGTCACAACACTCATTATATGATACAGCCGTTTTATCAACACCAGGCTGGTTTCATACCCGGTCATCCTCTGTCTTTCAGCTAATTGAACTATACCACAAAATTTGTCTGGCCATTGAAGAAGGAATACGTGTATAGTATTTTGTGATATTTCTAAAGATTTTGATCGTCACGATATGGCATCGGGGACTTATTGTTAAATTACAATCATATGGTTTTACTGAAAAATGTCTGAAATGGCTTGAAAATTATCTTTATAATCGTAAGCAGAAAGTCTTCATAAAAAAAACTCCTTCTCAGCTCTAGGTACGATTGAAGGATGGTGCCTCAAGGCTCGATTCTATAGCCTCCTCTATTTCTTATCTATATAGACGACATAGCCGCTCTTCTCGAATCAGTTTCTCGGCTGTTTGCTGATGATACTTCTCTTTTAGTTTCTTCCTTTTCCTGTCAAGAGATAGAACAAGTACTTAACAGAGATCTCCAAGCATTAAACTCCTGGGCTAAAACATGGTTAGTTACTTTTAATCCAAACAAGACTGAAATAATCTTTATATCTAGTTCTGTTGCAATCAAAGCAGACCTTGATATCATTTTTGATAGAAATTCTCTAGATTTTACGGATAGTCACAGACATCTTGGAGTAATTTTTAGTTCAATTGCTAATGGGGGGATCATGCTAATTCTATATAATAGTCAGTTATGAAAGAGATCAATATGCTAAAGAAATTAAAATTCATATCAATACGAGATGCTCTACTTAGAATTCATAAAACTTTTATTCTATGTACCTATCTTAGAATATGCATGTGAACTTTGGGATGAGTGTTCATTATCTGACTCAATAAAATTAGAATTAGCCCAACTCGAGGCAGCTCGCATCATATTTCAGCTCACATTCAGAAACGAGCCTTAAGACACTTTCTGAGAGACGAAAACGAAGAAAATTGTGTCTTTTTTATAAAATGGATAGGAATTTAACACCAAATTATCTCCATTTTCTTGTTTCCACCAAAAGTAGGCGATACTAACAACTACACACTACGAACTAACAATAATTATAGAATTCCGCACTACAGACTCTCCCTTAATTCCTCCTCCTTTATACCTTCCTCTCGTCAGATGTGGAATGACCTGGACCTAACTACTAGATCATCTCCTTCATTGGCAACTTTTAAGTAAACTATATCCAGATCTTCTGAAGATAAATATCCAGCTTTTTAAAATTTTGTTGACAGAAAGACTAATATTATATATACTAAATTACGACATAGATGTAGTCAATTGAATTATGATTGATGTAGCTGTGGAAATCGTTGTGAGAGTGCCTTTCATTTTTTCTTTGAATGTTATAATTATGTAAATTGCTGGGATTTTTATTTGATAATTTAAGAAACTTGAATATTAATATAACTTTGAAAGTTTTACTGTATGGCAATAAACTGTATGCCGAAAATATAAACTTAAGTATTTTCAGGCATGTGCATAATTATATCAAGTCTAACAAAAGATTTTATGATATACATATTTGCATATTTATATATATATTTAAAATGTGTTGTTATGTCTAGGCCATTGAATGATTGAATGTTATATTGTTTAATTGTATATTAGGAGAGGGCTTTTATAAGTTGTAAAAACGTGTGCCCTATCCTTTTGTTCAAATGACAATAACATAAGTTTAAACTAAAACTAAACATGCTAAAAAAGTAATTTACCGTTTCTGAAATTTGGAAAATTTTAAAGAAGTATCAAATATAAACTGGTTGCAGCTATACTAATTCAAGTTGACAATGTTGGATACATTTTGAATTTGTGAAAATTTTGCATGTTTTTCTAATTAAAGGTATCACTACGCTTACCTCATGTATGTCAGTTTGACATATTTGGTATCAAAATAACAGTAAATTGATACACTGTAAATTGTCATAATTGATTTTCGAATATACATTAGTCTGTGAAAATTATCAACCATTTTGTTAAGGTAACCCCTTCGTTCAACTTGATGTTATGCAAACAGGTCCACTACGACCATCAGATATAATGATTAATCACTGATGTGGTTATGCTTCATTTTCATGTATCTTCAAATGGTGAAAAGATAAAATAAATTGAAGTGTGGCCAAATGTTGACTCCGCCTTTTAGTGCCAGGAGAAGCGGACACTGTCGCCTCATAGTACCCATATGTGTATCCTAATGTAGCCATGAGGGAAGTAAGTATTTTGTCACGTGACGCTCTCACCATGTTTGAAAAACACTACCACTGTGTACAATGTCGTTACCCTGCACGCCAAATTGTAATCCATCTCATGAATAGTGTCACCAATTGGGTTACATACTAACCAGAAATACATAGTTCGTTACATGTTGGATTAATGCACCTACCATTCTATACTTTAACATCAGTTTTTTCCTATTTTGATTTTCCTGACTTTTCTTCTGGATTTCCACAATTTTAGCTCCTAAGAATTCATATATAAAAGTGTTATTTACTTGTGTGTCTTACTATAATCCTTTGACGTATGGACCATTGAATGATTCCTATTCTAACCATGCATAATTCTCTTCTCAATTTCCATAATTTTGACATTTAAGTGTGGTAAAGGGACGAAGCAGCTGCATGGTGCACCTCTGTATTCATTATTCTTCTATTGACTTCATCTATTGCTTAATTCAATCCATATGTAAAAAAAAGTGTGACTGCTTTGTGTTAAGCTCTGCATGTGGGCTGAAAGTCCTCTGATTTTGACCTCAACTCTGCATGGGGTGCTCCAATGTACACACACACACACGTAACTCATGAGCTTCTTAAAGCCACATACTCCCAAAGGAAAAATATATAAATGTTTACATTTTAACCTCTTTGCAGCTTTCAGGCTTAAGATATACCTAACGAATTATCCAAAATCTCGCGATAAAAATAAATGCGGCGAGTTATTTTTATACACTGATGTTGCAAGGATTCCCCGGTCAAGCGTCCAGTCCGATGGTCATTTTAATGCTAGGAGAGCGTGAGTGAGCATCTTGGATTGCCATTAATACATGTGTGCAACTAGAATTTTAGGTTATTTGGGAGTATGCGGCTTTAAAGAATTAAGTGTCCATATATCACGAAATTGGTGGATTTTGGTGTTGATGCACCACCCCTCTCTGAAGATTCATATATTTGATCTTCCAGACGTCCCTTCAGGGTTCCACACACGAAACAGGTTCTTTATTAATCACAGGGACTTGGCAAGTTTTCCAACCCACGGTTCATACATATGTATCAAATTATCGATAATATATATATGTGTACCGTGGGTTGGGAAGTCGTGCCAAGGCCCTGTGATATTCGGTATATGTTACTCTATTGATACAGATGCCAATCACGGGTGTATCTTAAGTACGATCCTTTGGTATATAATGTCGACGAAAGATCGTCTTGATTCCAATTCTCGTGCTAGCAATTAGGCGTAATATAATTATAAACAATACTTCTTTCCTATTGAGAATATTATCGTGACTCAACTTCTCCAGTGCAAGCAAACTAAATATAGTAGGAATGACGTCATTTCATCGACATAAATGTGTCATCAGTGAACATCACACGCCCTAAGGTATCACCAATGATTAACACCTAAATCAATAAAGATATAAATACATTTTATAGCACGTTAACGGTGATTTTATGTACGTTTAATTACAACGCTTACATCACCACTGCAGAGAAACAAAAAATATCTGACGGGTTCCTGCAACGTAATGGGGAAATGAAACAGCGGGACCATCACGTTAACGTCATTCATCAATTACCGCACCAATCATATGGATATGTTTGGTATACGGACCCTCCCCCTATATAAACGCGGTTAGATACAGTATATATACTTAAAGTACATATGTAGCACAGCTCGCATTTCTATGTATATCTGAACCCAGCAAATGTTTCCACTTTTCTGCACTGAACTGTGCATACCATTTGAATAATATATATTTCAATCATTTTCTATAGTTACACCAAGCGCCGTTGTTCATTAGTTATCGCTATCTTGATATACGTTACATTTCATATATATATTTGACATTTTGATGTGTATTTAAGTGTACACTGTCTACTGCAGTATAGAAATAAGAACTATTTTTGTAACATTCTGAATAGCCACACTTTCGAACTCTGATATCACTGAAGTGTACTAAGGTAGGAAATGAAATCGTGAAATAGCTTGATTTAAAAAAATATATATATATTGTATCTAGGATTAAATGATATAATTCTTAGTTTTTGCAAACCCATTACAGATATCATGCATTCCTCGTCGAACTTTTATCATAGAAATGTATTGAGCTCCTCGACATATCCACATCCTGCTTTTCCATTCAGTTGTCCCTTAAAACCTCTCTGACAACCATACATTGGTTTTTCAAGTGTAACTCTGATGTTACAGATCATCTAACATAGAGAAGCAAATACTTTGTTTTAACGTTACCGAAACTTGTCATTCCTTAGGCAGTGTTCAGTACGGAAGCGTATTAGGGCCACTATAAAAAATTTTAAATCGTACGTACGATTTACTAATCCGTACGTACGATTTGCTAATCCGTACGTACGGATTACTAATTCGTACGTACGATTTACTAATTCGTACGTACGGATAACTAATTCGTACGTACGATTTACTAATTCGTACGTACGAATTAGCAGAGACATATATAGAGAGATTGGCAGCTCTCTATTTGCCCTTATGTCTACGAGGTGGCCCCTGACCTTCCCAAAATTCTTTGCGGTCGCTCTGTTCAGTCTTCTTAAACAGCTCTGAGGATGAAGAGGATGAAGTTATCATTCCAGATACAACTGAAAATGAATTTGATTTTATACTAAATAGTGAAATAACTGAACATGAAATCAGACAGGTTATTGTTAACCTCCCTAGTAATAAGGCACCTGGTTATGATAATATAATTAATGAGTACATAAAACATACAGAGTCCACATTTCTACCTATATATGTTAAACTTTTTAATATTATTTTAAACTCAGGATGTGTACCAGAAGCGTGGACTATTGGAGTCGTTAAACCTATATACAAAAAGAAGGGTGACCCTAAAAGTCTCGATAACTATAGAGGAATTACTCTAGTTTCTTGTCTCGGTAAAGTATTTACTGCTATTTTGAATTCAAGATTAAACAAATTTTCGGAAGAAATCGATCTAATTTCAAATGTCCAAGCTGGCTTTAGAAAAGGTTACTCTACAACTGAAAACATATTTATCCTGCACGCTTTGATATCTATATACCTTTCCAAAACTAAAAAACTATTTTGCTCATTTATTGATTTTAGAAAAGCGTTCGATACTGTTTGGAGGGTAGGATTATGGAAGAAATTGTTAAAAAGCAATATCACGGGGAACATTTTTAATGTTATAATTAGTCTCTATGATAACACTAAATCTTGTGTAAAAACTAGCAATGGTATGACCGATTTCTTCACATGTCATGTCGGGGTAAAACAAGGGGAAAATCTCTCCCCATTTTTATTCTCGATATATCTAAACGATATGGAAGATTTTTTTATGCATAATAATGTTGACCAACTTCACTATATCGATACTCTCTTCCAAGAACGCATTGGCATATTCGTTAAATTATTTATTCTACTATATGCAGATGACACAGTTGTCATTTCTGAAACAGCAGAAGGTCTTCAAAAAGCTTTTCAAGAATTCGAAATATATTGTAACATTTGGAAACTTAAGGTTAATTTTAATAAAACAAAAGTTGTAATTTTTGAAAAAAGAAAAAGCAATGTACAAAATGTTCGTTTTACCCTTTTTGGTGAAGTACTAGATACCCAGGACAGTTATTCTTTTCTAGGACTGCTGTTTAATTGTAATGGCAGTTTCTGTAAGGCGAGGAAAAAACTGGTCGAGCAGGCTCAAAAGGCAACATATGCATTATACAGAAAAATTAGAAATATTATATTACCAATAGATCTTCAGTTGAAATTGTTTGATGCTTTAATCTCCCCCATACTTTTATACTCGTCAGAGATTTGGGGGTTTGAAAATGCTAAGGTGTGTGAGAAGTTGCATGTACAATTCTGTAAAAAAAGGTTTTAAATGTTCGTAGTTCCACAGAAAATATAATGGTATATGGTGAAACGGGTAGGTATCCCTTAAATGTTGAAATTAAGTCTAGAATGATAATGTTCTGGTATAAATTAATTACAGGTGGAAATAAATTATCAAGTTTAATGTACAAGCTTATTCTGAATTTACATGTAAATGATTTTTTTGGTTTCAAATGGATTTCTTATATCATGGATATACTTAATAGTACAGGGCTAAGTTACGTTAACGTTTGGTTACATCAAAATAGCTGCACTATGAATAAAAATTACCTCAAATTACGGTTAAAAACTATCCTGCACGATCAATTTATACAACAGTGGTATACTGATATTGATAAATCTTCCCGTGGTAAAACATATGCAGTATTTAAAAATCAGTTCCAGATTGAAAAATATTTAACCGTGCTTAAACAAAAAGATAGAACAACAGTATGTAAATTCAGAACTAGTAATATATTTCTTCCGGTAGAGACAGGGCGATGGACCGGAACGTCTCGTCAAAATAGGATTTGTCCGCTATGTTTTACTGGGGTTGGATGCGAGTACCATTACTTATTTTTATGTTCTAGTATATATGTAAATCAAATTCGTAGAAAGTACATACCTAATTATTATGCATGTAACCCATCTATTCATAAAATGAAAGGATTATTATCATTATGCAATATTAGAGTATTATCAAATCTATCTATGTTCATCCAATTACTAGAAAAACATCTAAAAAATAACATATGAATTTTCAACATCAAATTCTAAAATTTATATAGTGTATACAGTATTGTAAAAATATTGAAATGATATGTTTTAAAACATAATGTTATATGATAAGTACTACTGTATGGTTAAATATACCATCCTGTATTGAACGAACGTTTCCTGCAGTGTACACTACAAACTTTGTCTCAATGTATGTTTCACTACTCTGTACAGAATATTATATATTGTATTATGATGTTGTAATTGTTGTTGACCTCTTGTCGCACACAATAGTGTGCCTGAGTGCTAATAAAAGATCTCACCAATGGAATCTCCAATTTACCTATGGGGTTTTCGAAAATACGGATAAATGACAACAATGTACATGATAAACAAGACCATATCCCATAAGTATGATAGTTTTTGGATAATGTAGTAACTTTTGTAGTGGCCTAAATAAAACGATGTGCTTTTTGTGTGCGTTTAAAATTGACGATGTTTTGGTCTGACGTAATGGCAGCTTAATTACAAAACTAGGACATGTCGAATAGGACCCAATGGATTTTCGAAAATACGGATTAATGACAACAGTGTGCATAATCATCAAGACTATATCCTATAAGTACGATAGTTTTTGGATAATGTAGTAACTTTTGTAGTGGCCTGAATAAAACGATGTGCTTTTTGTGTGTATTTAAAATTGACGATGTTTTGGTCTGACGTAATGGCGGATTAACCCGAACATGTCGAATAAGTTCCAGTACATCGATACACACATGCTTGAGTGGTCACGAATAAAGGGAGCCACCACTTGTACGAGAAAATAGCGATGTTACTTATCTCTCTATATATGTCTCTGGAATCAGTAAATCGTACGTACGAATTAGTAATCCGTACGTACGGATTAGTAAATCGTACGTACGATTTTTTTTTATAATGGCCCTAATACGCTTCCGTAGTTCAGCCTTCTCAGGTTAGGGAAATAATAACGTCTTCAATATCACAACGGACCCTGGTTCATCAACTTTCTTTAATTTCAGAAACCCAGTAATTTGAAATTTTCCATATGAAAGTATTATTGGAAGAAAGGGAAACAAATCTCAGCTGAGGAACTTTCCTTAAATTGTGTAATGCTTTCCTATGTGGAAATTAAAGTTAAGGAATATTGATGAATTTAGGACCACAAGCAATTTACTATATACATACAGATGCCATGTTCTAGACCTGCAAATTCGCCGTATCGCGATAAAACAACGACTGTGTTACAACAATGTCTAAATCAGATAACTACCTAAACGACAGGTTGATTAAATATCCTCCTCTCTCTGTTTGTTGGCCATACATTGTCCTGTAGTTCAGGAATACATTTCTGACGTAGACAGCTGATGAGGTTGGTAATATATTTATGTGTAAATTTCCTGTTTTGACATAAAGATAAATGATGTAGCGTAGGCCGCCTACGTCTGTATGGTATGAATGATAGACAACGTAAACAGATTCATTCATAATAGTTTACCTCCCCCACCTGATACCTGTTCGTAAGACAAACAGTATCTCTCTCTTCTACACTCTCTCTCTATATAACGTATTGTCGAGTGTGTAGCCGTTTTCAGGTGAGAACACAGAAGTCAGACGTTAACAAATGATATGCTATCATTATTATGAAGTGTTTATCAAGCGTCACCGATTACAGTTAATTAATTAAATGTTTGGACAAGAAGTGCACGTCAGCAAAATTTTCATTTCCTTCAAGTTATGTTTAAGAATAACATGCGTCACACATAGCCCTTGATAATGATACACAAACATACAGATGAACATCATCTATTATTAGTCACATTAGCAAAACAATTGATATATGATAAGACTTGTACCTGTGGTTTAATAGATGCTTTCCAGACGGGTTTCATTATTGTTTTGTTGGTTGATTTTGAGTTCGAGGCCCGGTAAGGGCACCAATCAGTTGTAAACTTTATTTATCTTACAACAATTGCGAAACAAGTTATATTAACTTATATTAATCACGCTTGTTGGCTTGTTGGATGGAAGCGCAAATCATTTGTGTTACTATGTTTTATATCTAATTATTACCACAATGTACATCATATGACCATGTCTTGTTATATAAATATATTTATTACATAATGCGTTTGATTTTCCTTAACATTGCACGGTCACGTGCGAACTATTGAACACCTGTGACGCTTTGTAATTTGGTCACGTGCGAACTATTGAACACCTGTGACGCTTTGGAATTTGGTCACGTGCGAACTATTGAACACCTGTGACGTTTCAGTATTTAGTCCTACCCTTTCAAGCGCCTAATTATATATATATAAGTCACTCAGATATCAACACTGCCCAACTCGATTTGCACTCTTCTCGGAAGAGAAGCTTTCTCAGAAGATCGCATTCCGTTATACATGTATGTAAATCGAGTAAACCGGAAGAACATATCCCAAAACAAACAAGGTTTTAAGTTTTCTCAAACACTATGACACGAACTTGTGCATGTATGTGTCATACATCCTTCTCTAGTGAAACTCATCACTCGCACACTTAAACATGGTCACCGCCATCTTGGAAGTTAAATCTTCTAGCTTCGAGACGGAAGAGGTAGAAGATCTTCCAGAAGCAGAAGAGCTACAAATCGAGTGTCCAGAAGTTATATTCTTGAAGGAGAAGAGTGCAAATCGAGTGGGGCTCCGAAGTCGAGATTTCAGTGATTCTATGTGTGTTTTAGTGATTATGTAATAAAACAAGTATATCATGGGTGTCTGTGAATCCTCGGCCTCGTGCAATAGAATATCGGTCGATTACCAGTACCTCGTGTCAAATATTCTGGACTATTGCACAGACATCCATGATATATTTGTATACGTGGTGAAAATATTAGCATTGAGCTTAAAGTTTACGCTTATATAATGTAGAAAAATTAAGATGTACAGTTGAGTGTAGACGAAAGGTTACACAAATTGCACTCCGAGTGCACTCCAAGTTTACTTGAAGTCCTATCAGGCTTTAAGTCTACCTGGGTCCACATGTAACCAGGTACATATACATAATGTTTATAGATAAATGTATATATATAGTTATATACATTTGGCCTCATATAATATATATTGGTAAGATATTATTGACTGTTTTCTATTTGTATATGTATCATATTATCATTATTTTGTTGGTTAATTTTTAGTTGGTTAACTAACAATGAATCTAATATCATTTATTATTTTTTACTAGAAAACCTATATACAATAACTGAACATATCTTTCACTTCAAATAAACTATTTTTCATTGAAAAACGTATGATAGCATTTATATGATATGATGAGTTTTAACGAGCCATGTAGAAATTGCGAACAAATGAAAAAAATAAATTGGCAAGTTGTTTGGTTTAAACATATTTTATTTGCCATTGATTGGTTCATAATGACAAATAGGATTGGGGCACACGTTCTAAAACTTATCGAGGCCCTCTCCTGGCAAGCTGTTTGTGGTCTATCAAAATATAGAGTCTGTATGTTGATTGGAAATTTCTTGTACTTGTAGTACTACTTTTTTAATTTTTTGAATACTTAACTTCAAAGAGTTCATTTTTTAAGATACATTTTGATTTCCGTTTGGTAAAGCCACGTCACACTAACACCAACTGTCTCTGGTTAATTGCTCAATAGTTCACACAAAAGCGTGCCCCCCTCCCCCCCAAAAAAAGATCTCCCCTACTTTCAGGTCAATATCTACCTGTATATCAAACCAAACCTGATAAAGGTGTGGAGAGAAGACAGACTTACACTGACCCTGATACTGACAAGGTGTTCTCCATGCCCACATTTTAAAGTTCAAAGAAAACTGTTGATATAGGAGAACAAAGGGAAAACAATTATAGTCTGTACCATATTAATTTTACCTGTGTTTTACCTGTAGTCATTTACCTGTGCTACATGTAGAAAGTGGGGAATCAGATATATATATATATATATAAATATACCCCATCTTCCAAGTTAACCTTAGAAGGTGTGAAGATCTGAACAGGTGTATACTGTCATGTAACAAGATAATGACTCCCTTTATTGTTAGATGGAAACTGGTCATCACACCTTACCTTTAACTATATCAGACCATCATATATTTTTAATGTCGTATATAATATAGGTACATAATTGTGACTGTCTTTATCTGACACTTTCGAAAATATATGACTAAAGCAAAGGGTGTATACATTGTTTAATGTATGTATATATATATATATCCAGTCCCATAACAGTACCATTCCAAAAATAGTTTTAAGTCATAATTTTAAAAAGTATGACTGTCACGTCGTATGTATATAATTGTTATTTGTTGTCGTGCGGTGTTTGTATTTATATGTTCCTAATTGGCTACCGTACGAGGGTGTGTGACCAGGTAGGTGCGAGGTCATAAAGACTTAAATTCTCGGACCGTGGTTTACGGGTAGTTTACCCTATCTATACTGCGTTGGCAGTGAAATTTATATTCAGGTACAGATGTCTCCATGTGAGGGTCACACCAGCATCTGCACCCCTACCAGGGCCTATCACATCGCCAGGGAATGCCGGCGCCAGGACCATCAGACAGGATGGTCAGCTATCATCACACCCCGAGCGCCAGGACAGGTCAGGAGGTGATATGAACACACATATGGATGTATCAATTCAATTCATTTTATTACTTTTGGCTTGACAGCCAATCAGTGGTGTACAAAACATATTACATGATATTACATATTGTACAGAATACAAAGGATAACATATGAAGATGAACATTAACATTATGATATACATATTACATAAGGTACATTATAATATTTACGATTAATCTATATATACATTTATCAATACATTTGCAACATAATTAAACACATATTACATCATTCTCTGTTTATTTGCGTGTATAATGAATTTACCTAATCTGTGTAGTTCCTTTGTTTTATTTGAGTTCAGTAAATTTAAAACTTTAAAGACAGAAGGTTTGTACCAGTAATATTTTTTGATAAATTTCTTCCTTATCTCTGAATATTTAGGACATATAAGTAAAAAGTGAAATTCATCCTCAACCTCGTTTTGAGTACAGTTTATACAAAGTCTATTTTTCCTGTCAATATTTCTACTTCTACCAACTTCTATAGCAAGATTGTGTGCAGACAAGCGTAACTTAGTTATTGCAATTCTATGTTGTTTATGTAATGACTTGGTTAAATAATATTTTAAAGTGACATTGTCTACAAGATACTTATATAAGTCACACTTACTAGAAATACTTAAAGAATTAAATATCGTCTGCTTAGCCTGATCCTCTAGACGCTGTTTAATCAAAGGTAATAATATGATGTCGGAAGGAGTATGCCTCACCCATATAAAACCCAACCCAAGTTCAAAAAGTTTCTGTTTTACAAATACTAACCAATTAGATTTTGGATAAACTTTTCCAGTTTCTAGTAACAAAAAACTGTAAACTTCATTCAAGATACAATTTTCATGACTTAGTAACTTAAACCAATATTTTATCATCCTAAATATGTGCTCATTTGCCAGTGGCAATCGACCTAATTCAACATAAACCATAGCATTACAGGTAGATTTCTTAACACCAAGTATATTTTTACAAAATTCCAAATGAATTTTTTCAATTACTGTACAATTATACCTCCCCCATATTTCACAAGAGTAATTTAAAACACTTCCAACAAATGTATCAAAAAGATTTAACAATGTCTTAATATTTAATTGAAAACGGTTGCATTTGGACCGTAAAGCAAAAAGTGCTTTACGACCCTGATCAGCCACGTGCTTAACCATATGGGTAAACTTATTATTAAATCTGAACAGGGCACCGAGATAACAAAAATTGTCTACTATATCAATGTTACAGCCATTATATTTCCAAAGTATCAAACAACATGTTTTTTTTTCAAAATACAAATTAAAGAAACTAGTTAGAATGGCTTTAATGATCAATTTATACAGAAATGTTTTAATGATATTGTTAATTCTCCAAAAACAGTTTTAAGTCCTAATGATAATAAATTAAATGTCTCTGGTATAATGGAAGTATGTATAGAGTATTTAGAGGTCAACATGTAAATAAAGGTAAATTGATACGATTTATATGTGCGAGTTTAATAAATACTTATCAAGCATCCCACATACTAACTGCAGCTGGCTTTACATCATTTTTTAAGTTCGAAAATTTAAATCTATGGTTATAATTAACTTGAGCGACCATTGACCATTCATGATTTGTACCTGTATTTTTTACATAAAGTGTATAAGTGATACATACGATGATAGATTTTGACTGATTGGGAATAGAAAACAATATACAAAATGTGGCTCCAACAGGTCAGTTTCACAGGTAAATTGTACATAATAATCAGCTGCAGAATAGCAAAGAAAAGTTTGTTATTCACACGAGTTCGTGTTTGTTTACCTTAAAGTTATTATGAGCGTATTAAATTGTTTCATATATTGCTTCAAAATGTGTGATATAATGGTTATGAGAGGAGTGTTTTACACTACATCATCTATGCGAGGTCAAGGAAGTCATATAACCATATATAAATACAGCATTTGACCCGTATCTTAAAATAGCTGTCCGGTGTCCCTACCTGTCTCAGTTTTATCACACCAATAATTCCCCTCGTGCGGTTTATGACATTTATTCCTGTCCAGTATTATGACCTTCGTCACCTGATACAAGTCCGCGGTGACCTGTACTATCATTGCCCAAGGCAATACTCCTCCAACTCCTGTCAGATACAAAGCTTCTAACGTCATCTTACTCTGACAAAGGCTGTCTGTTCTCGATCATCTGGTGACTTTCTGCATCCGACATCTTCTATAAACAGTAACGGAGAAATTGGGTTGCCGTTTTTTAATCAATTATAACGGATAACGGAACAAACAACTCTGAAGATAAAACGATTATAATTAGGATTGCACAAAAACAAAAGAAAAGATACTAGCACCCTTCGAAACAACTTGAGAGTTAAAGCAGTAGAGCCAAAATTAATTTGGCTGCAACTACAGTTGTTTTATCCTTGTATGAATCGTCAGTAGTGTCAAGTACTAAACTCCTGTTGATGATACGAAATGCCAAAATGTGAATGGGACGTGCAAAGACCCATCATTGTTAACCGGTAATGGATAGCATATGTGATTACATGTAACACAGATCCATCTAAATATATTTGTAGAAAATGATCAAACATCACTTATATTCTAACGGAACTTTATTCTATAGGTGGTCAACAGGTGTCTGTCTCTTGTCCTTAGAATACCAGGACCAACAGGGAAGATCGTCAGAACGACTTACCTTCTTAAAAGGGGTAGTAGGGAGGGAGTTATTAACTAGCTCCAGCCTGCCAAATGTTTTACAATCTAAAAATATCAGTTTGATTGAGACTCTCAGCCCTACCTTACCCCATAATGGGTATCATCATGTTTAGATTGAACTCTCCTACCTCCGCCTCAAGGGACAAATACCTTCCTAAAATAATCTCCCCTAGATTGAGCTCCCCCTACCTCCGCCTCAATGGACAAATACCTTCCTAAACTAATCTCCCCTAGATTGAGCTCCCCCTACCTCCGCCTCAATGGACAAATACCTTCCTAAACTAATCTCCCCTAGATTGAGCTCCCCCTACCTCCGCCTCAATGGACAAATACCTTCCTAAAATAATCTCCCCCAGATTGAGCTCCCCCTACCTCCGCCTCAATGGACAAATACCTTCCTAAAATAATCTCCCCCAGATTGAGCTCCCCCTACCTCCGCCTCAATGGACAAATACCTTCCTAAAATAATCTCCCCTGGATTGAGCTCCCCCTACCTCAGCCTCAATGGACAAATACCTTCCTAGAATAACCTCCCCTGGATTGAGCTCTCCTACCTCAGCCTCACTGGACAAATACCTTCCTAAAATAATCTCCCCTAGATTGAGCTCCCCCTACCTCAGCCTCAAGGGACAAATACCTTCCTAAAATAATCTCCCCTGGATTGAGCTCCCCTACCTCAGCCTCACTGGACAAATACCTTCCTAAAATAATCTCCCCTAGATTGAGCTCCCCCTACCTCAGCCTCAAGGGACAAATACCTTCCTAGAATAACCTCCCCTGGATTGAGCTCCCCCTACCTCAGCCTCAATGGACAAATACCTTCCTAAAATAATCTCCCCTGGATTGAGCTCCCCTACCTCAGCCTCAATGGACAAATACCTTCCTAGAATAATCTCCCCTGGATTGAAATCCCCTACCTCCGCCACACTGAACAAATACCTTCCTAAAATAATCTCCCCTAGATTGAGCTCCCCCAACCTCAGCCTCAATGGACAAATACCTTCCTAAAATAATCTCCCCTGGATTGAGCTCTCCTACCTCAGCCTCAATGGACAAATACCTTCCTAAAATAATCTCCTCTGGATTGAGCTCCCCCTACCTCAGCCTCAATGGACAAATACCTTCCTAAAATAATCTCCTCTGGATTGAGCTCCCCCTACCTCAGCCTCAAGGGACAAATACCTTCCTAAAATAATCTCCCCTGGATTGAGTTCCCCTACCTCAGCCTCAAGGGACAAATACCTTCCTAGAATAACCTCCCCTGGATTGAGCTACCCTACCCCAGCCTCACGGGACAAATACCTTCCTTGAATAATCCCCTTGAACTGGGGACCTCTATCCCATCTATAAGGGAATAAACATTTCCAAATCACATCCTTGTGATGTGACTCATCTATCGCGCATATATGAGTGAACATAAATGTATTGTAACTTAGATTCTGCAACACACGTAATCAATGTCTAGTTCTTTCAGTTCTGTACAAATGTGACACCTTCCGATGATAATCGACTGATTCAACGGTTGATAAGAATATTGTACTTTCAGCGTTTTATACATGACATTTCACTCTGCATCAATAGAGGAATAATCAAATTTCATTAAAATCCGTCTGTTGTACCAGGGATCAATATGTCTGTGAAGAAAACACGGATTACGAGATACATAACGAAGCAATCATTGTATATTTATGTCGTAACAGCTGTCACTTCAAAAATAACAGAAACTGCTGAATGTGTAAATGGAGTTTCAAATGTAGTACATGCCGAAGGTGTATCACACGTGACATATACCGGAGGTGTATCACACGTGACATATACTGGAGGTGTATCACACGTGACATATACTGGAGGTGTATCACACGTGACAAATACTGGATGTGTAGCACACGTGACATATACTGGATGTGTCGCACACGTGACATAAACTGGAGGTGTTCCACACGTGACATATACCGGAGGTGTATCACTCGTGACATATACTGGAGGTGTATCACACGTGACATATACCGGAGGTATATCACATGTGACGTATACTGGAGGTGTATCACACGTGACATATACTGGAGTTGTATCACATGTGACATATACTGGTGGTGTATCACACGTGACATATACTGAGGTGTATCACACGTGACATATACTGGAGGTGTATCACACGTGACGTATACTGGAGGTGTATCACACGTGACATACTGGAGGTGTACCACACGTGACATATACTGGAGGTGTATCACACGTGACATACTGGAGGTGTACCACACGTGACATATACTGGAGGTGTATCACACATGACATATACTGGAGGTTTATCACACGTGACATATACTGGAGGTTTATGACACGTGAAAAACACCGGAGTCGTATCACACGTGACATATACTGGAGGTGTTCCACACGTGACAAATATTGGAGGTGTATCATACGTGACATATACTGGAGGTGTATCACACTTGACATATACTGGAGGTGTATCACACGTGACATATACTGAGGTGTATCACACGTGACATATACTGAGGTGTATCACACGTGACATATACTGGAGGTGTACCACACGTGACATATACTGGAGGTGTATCACACGTGACATATACTGGAGGTGTATCACACGTGACATATACTGGAGGTGTATCACACGTGACGTATACTGGAGGTGTACCACACGTGACATATACTGGAGGTGTATCACACGTGACATATACTGGATGTGTACAACACGTGACATATACTGGAGGTGTATCACACGTGATATATACTGGAGGTGTATCACACGTGACATAAACTGGAGGTGTTCCACACGTGACATATACCGGAGGTGTATCACTCGTGACATATACTGGAGGTGTATCACACGTGACATATACCGGAGGTATATCACATGTGACGTATACTGGAGGTGTATCACACGTGACATATACTGGAGTTGTATCACACGTGACAAATACTGGTGGTGTATCACACGTGACATATACTGAGGTGTATCACACGTGACATATACTGGAGGTGTATCACACGTGACGTATACTGGAGGTGTATCACACGTGACATACTGGAGGTGTACCACACGTGACATGTACTGGAGGTGTATCACACGTGACATACTGGAGGTGTACCACACGTGACATATACTGGAGGTGTACCACACGTGACATATACTGGAGGTGTATCACACGTGACATATACTGAGGTGTATCACACGTGATATATACTGGAGGTGTATCACACATGACGTATAATGGAGGTGTATCACACGTGACATATACTGGAGGTGTATCACACGTGACATATACTGGAGGTTTTCACACGTGACATATACTGGAGGTGTATCACACGTGACATATACTGGAGGTGTATCACACGTGACATATACTGGAGGTGTATCACACGTGACATATACTGGAGGTGTATCACACGTGACATATACTGGAGGTGTACCACACGTGACATATACTGGAGGTGTACCACACGTGACATATACTGGAGGTGTATCACACGTGACATAAACTGGAGGTGTTCCACACGTGACATATACTGGAGGTGTATCACTCGTGACATATACTGGAGGTGTATCACACGTGACATATACCGGAGGTATATCACATGTGACGTATACTGGAGGTGTATCACACGTGACATATACTGGAGTTGTATCACACGTGACAAATACTGGTGGTGTATCACACGTGACATACTGGAGGTGTACCACACGTGACATGTACTGGAGGTGTATCACACGTGACATACTGGAGGTGTACCACACGTGACATATACTGGAGGTGTATCACACGTGACATATACTGGAGGTGTATCACACGTGACATATACTGGAGGTGTATCACACGTGACATAAACTAGAGGTTTATGACACGTGACAAACACCGGAGTCGTATCACACGTGACATATACTGGAGGTGTTCCACAAGTGACAAATATTGGAGGCGTTTCAAACGTGACATATACTGGAGGTGTATCACACGTGACATATACTGGAGGTGTA
The DNA here is from genome assembly GCF_902652985.1 of Pecten maximus. NCBI lineage: Eukaryota > Metazoa > Mollusca > Bivalvia > Pectinida > Pectinidae > Pecten > Pecten maximus. Next base: position 14,671,734 of record NC_047023.1, on the reverse strand, counting down.
TCACACGTGACATATACTGAGGTGTATCACACGTGACATATACTGAGGTGTATCACACGTGACATATACTGGAGGTGTACCACACGTGACATATACTGGAGGTGTATCACACGTGACATATACTGGAGGTGTATCACACGTGACGTATACTGGAGGTGTACCACACGTGACATATACTGGAGGTGTATCACACGTGACATATACTGAGGTGTATCACACGTGATATATACTGGAGGTGTATCACACATGACGTATAATGGAGGTGTATCACACGTGACATATACTGGAGGTGTATCACACGTGACATATACTGGAGGTGTTCCACACGTGACATATACTGGAGGTGTATCACACGTGACATATACTGGAGGTGTATCACACGTGACATATACTGGAGGTGTATCACACGTGACATATACTGGAGGTGTATCACACGTGACATATACTGGAGGTGTACCACACGTGACATATACTGGAGGTGTACCACACGTGACATATACTGGAGGTGTATCACACGTGACATATACTGGAGGTGTATCACACGTGACGTATACTGGAGGTGTATCACACGTGACATATACTGGAGGTGTATCACACTGTGACATATACTGGAGGTGTATCACACGTGACATATACTGGAGGTGTACCACACGTGACATATACTGGAGGTGTACCACACGTGACATATACTGGAGGTGTATCACACATGACGTGTAATGGAGGTGTATCACACGTGACATATACTGGAGGTGTATCACACATGACGTATAATGGAGGTGTATCACACGTGACATATACTGGAGGTGTATCACACGTGACATATACTGGAGATGTATCACATGTGACATATGCTTGAATTGCATCACTCTGATAGTTTGTATTAAAAACAGTTCATCATTAGAGGATAATAAAACAGTATGAAAATGTATTAAGACAAAAATTCGATTACAAAACATGTTTACTATGAAACATATTTCACAATCGCATAAAGCCGCTGCTATTTCTGGCTGGGCGATTTAGGGGGTTGTGGGTTGGAGGTCCGGCCAGGGCACGAGTCATGTTCTGTTTATTATTAGCACAATGTATCTTATGCACTATGTGTTGTTGATCCGAAGGTAAAGATATGATTTTCCTGTCGTAGTTCATCTTCGCTAGCCAAGGCTTCTGATTACGTTACACGTTCGTGGAGTGTAACGTAATCAGTCTTGGCTAACGAAGATGGTCGTAGTTGTACTGTGAGGAATATATTCGATTCCCAGAACACTGTCCACGATTTACAAGATCGAAAAGAATCTAGATAGAATCGGACTGTTAAGTGATTAACATGTATTTATTTTGACTGTAAATGGGTGCATTTTAAACAGTATGAGCTAATTTAGATAATATGCAAAATTATGGATCACCCTGGGCGGGAATCAGGGATATTACTCGTGTTTTGTTTACTTAAAATCTTACCGAAATTATCCGAATCTGAAGGTGCATTTGGGTCTATTATGTGGATAAAGGAAAGACCCATCCACCTTCTCCAAAGGTCTGATATTCTCCCATGTATGGTATATCTGACCAATAATTATTCTGGAAAATTAGGCTAAATGAGAGTGTTTTTTTTTTTTTTTTTTTTACATAATTCACGATTGGTTAGAAGGTTTGACAGAAGCGGGAGGCTTATGAACCCTATTTTTTTTTTATTACGTACTGATAGATTGATGTTTATCTGAATATATTTTGGTAACGATATAATATGCTGCATATTATTATACTGATTAACATGTATCTTTAACTGTTGTTTTTGATGAGGGAGCAAAAAAAATTAAAAATTAAAAACTGACTGATAAAGCATAAAATCGGTCAAATATTCATATTAATATTCGTGATCAACATAATCTAATACCACATATATGAGATATATAAAACCTATATGAATAACTGACATGTACCAACTGATGCAGGTAAGATCTTGATGTGATACGTTATCTACAGATGTTACGTACGTGGGTAGTGTGGGAGGAATGAGTAAGAAAACACATTAGCTGTAAACAGCTGAGAATGCATTATATGTGCTTCTACATGCGAGGTTCTGGCCTAGTTAGAGCAGTTGTTTACAACCAACACCCTTAATGCATTACTAGATGTAGCTTTTGAAGTGGCGTTATGATATTGGAATGTGATTCCATTGTGTCGTATTAACATGTACAAGTGCATATTGACTATAGAAACAGCCGCGCTCATTTATTTTACATCATAGACAATTATCTATCTGACGTAAACAAACCTAGGTCGTTACGCTTGACGTGTCATGGTCTTTCATCTTCTGTTAGTGAAGGCATGTGCATATTTCATATAAATACAAGGCAATATCTTTAAATTATACAACATAATTGCTGACTAACATGCATGAATGGTCCTCCATGTCTGTACCTGTATTAGACTCAGGTCACTGTGTCCTTGGTGTGCCATAGAACCAGACGAGGATACACTAACCTTCACTACTTCAGTTCATATTTTTCCATTTGAAAGTCAAATAAGAAAACAAACATAATCTGATTCAGCTTGAATGTATCGTTTATTTACATAACAAACCCAGCGAACACCTTCATCATTTCTTCAAGAACGTTTATATTTAGTCACGAACGCACAAGATCTGACACACATTCTAATTAAGCCTGTGACCGTATTACGATTCCTACACCGAATGTTACATATACGTGATAGGAAGTACTTATATATTTATAACACACCATCTCGTGTATCAAAGCAGCATCGGCCTGTCAACAACGCCATAGTTCTATTCCAAATCGAGGGCAAACTATGTACACAACAAAGATGTATTTTTTATGTTTCAGAGAGTTTAAAAAAAGTCGCCCGGAAGAGCAATGAGCTTGCCATCACGGGGCCTATCAACGAACATGAAGCAAGCAGAAAAATTTCCCAATGAGACCGTTTAATGTTAGCCATGCAATTTTACTCATACGTTATTAACGCCTATTAAACCAACACGGTGAATAAGGTAGATGATGGACTCGTCAGAATCCATCCTTCAGACACTGGTTACAGGAGGGACTGTCATCAATTCTTCCAACCAATCTGTGTCTCAAAACTCTTCTCTGTCAAGTGAAAAGAATAATCATCATTATTCAATCAAACAAAAATTAACTTTCTGGTAGTGCTGACCATCAAAACTATCTAATTACCAGCTATTAACACACCTGTCTCATCTGCTAAACAACGTGACTTAACTTATCTTAGTATAACTTAGTATATTCTGAACGCAGGCATAATTGCCTCTATATGCAGATCGTTGTCCATATAATATATGTTGTGACGTTACTCCAGACGGTTTTCGAAACTGATTAAATGTGACTTGCCCTGCTCCTATGGCTATCATTTGTCCTTTTGACTTCGCACCTGGACTATATTTCATATGAATAAAATGCAGTGTATGATCATTATTCAATAAACAAAAATAAACTTTCTGTCAGTAATGATCAGCCGACGAAATTACGTAATAATCCCTATTGACACACCTGCCGTATCTCCGTCACGTGCATTATCACGTGACTCGCCCTACGCTCCCGTGTTATATTTGTCCTTTTGATTTCTCACCAGGACTTAGGTATTATAGACTGTATTGTATTCAAACAAATAGTGTATAATGTCTACAATAGATACAGTTATTTGCGCTTAGTCACCGTTTTCAGTGTGTGGCTGGTGACCAGTGCACATTCTATCCAACTATGCTTTATTTTTTGTTTCTCTTGAAATCCTATAGGTTTTCTTTCAAATTCTCTCCTTTCCCTGCCCTGCAAGTAAGGCGTAAGAATTGTATCTTTGTATCCTTAATTGTATCTATCAACAATACTAACTATAATTGTCGACCAATCAAGTCTTCTCCATCTTCAATTGTTACATCTTGTTGATATAGTATGAGTAGGGTCAAATATTTTTGTTCTATTAATACTAACCACAAGCAGACACCTGTGTTCTGAACAACTTTCTTCTTCCTAATGTCTCTCTTGACAATGCCTCACTTTCGGCCTTTTGTTAAACATTTGCCCCTGTGAGGAAGGCTTTGGGTTCTGTCCCCTGGCCGACACATACCAGATCTAGACCTAAGCTGTTGATAGGAAAATAAACAATTATAAACCAAACTGAACTCATTTTTCCTCCTCATGTAACTTCGAAATATCCGCAATGCTTTGTCTAATTGCCTTCAATTAATTTCATACGATTACAGATTCATCCTTCAACAAGACCTCGAGAGTTCGTCTTATTCATTACATGGTCGTTCAAGATATTGTAAAATTGTCGTCTCAACGACATTAATTTGCCTTTATGAACCAAAGTCGCAAAACCTTCGCAGAATTCGTCTAATAGTCGTCAAGAAATTAAGCTGTCTTTGTCGTAATAGGTAGCAAGCACAGTAAGATTCTAGCTTAATATGCTTGGAGTACATGAATTAGTCATAGAAATGACATGGATGATTTTAATTGGATCATCCAACTGCATACATGTATAACACGGTATTAAAGTCTTTTCCCAGCGACTCTTAGTGTAGGCCCTGTCCTGTTAACATACATACGCGTATTCCAAGGTTAGAAATAAACACAACATATTGACATACTTTGTAAAAATTTATTGTTTGTAGAGAAAAAGTCTTCATAGTATAAATAATAGACAGAACATAACAATACTAACAAGAGTACAAAGTCATTATTGATGGGTACCTGACAGGTCATAAGACAAACATCCACTGATTCTATTGAGTCTGAAGATTAGGTCACCTATTTATAGTACATAGATCTTGAAGCACTCATGATAAATTTAATTTTTGATCCCTTCAACCCAGCAATTATTTTGAAATGTACTTTAGGTTTATACTATAATCATAAGAAAATGGTTTTCAGTATGTTTAACATTCAAGGCCTTAGAAACATATCAAAGTTACGTTTCTTATTGATTAAGAAGTGAATCAACAACTTTTAAGTTCTCGCTTATATAATTTCAACTAACAATTTGCGAAACCTTGCATCGTAGTAACCTACAGAACTAGAAATGGGTCATATAATGGCGCATATTTCGTTGTCAACCCTTTCGACCTTTTTTAACATTTGACACTGAAAAATGTGCTGAGAGGTAAATTTGAGGTTTATTTGAGTAAAACTAATTTCTTATAAAATAAAATCCCTGGGAGTTGGTATAATTTCAAGTCTGAATTATTTGATAATACAGCACCTTATGAGGTAGAAAAACAATTGTCTCATTCGTATAGCTTCAATTGTTTCTTCTAAATTTTGCACAATCTGGCATACCAATCAAATTGCCTTTGGTCGGCAGGAGTTTGATAACGTTTTATAACTATTGATAGACAAGGGTCCGCCTCCCGCTGTCTAGAGGGTATGTAGACCCTTCAAGTCTTTAATATACATGATTGTCTTGACGAAGTCTTCAGAAAACATCGTTGTTTTTACTATAGCATTTATAGGCGAAATAAAAGAAAGAATAGGTGCAGAAACGTTTATGACATCACAACTGTAAATAAACGATCTTTCATCATTATACATTTTAAAATGAAAAAAAAAAGGTTTTACAATGAACATAAAGGACAGATAACCCTTTTTTTTGTTATTTTCACACTGATCCAACTATTTTCACACTGATCCAACTATGTAATAAACGAACAAGGTTTAGTATACGAAATAACAGCTATAATAGAAAATCTAATAAATAGAACAATTTTCGTTTTGTTTACTTCTTGATTATTTTTCATATCTTCAGTTGTTCTAAACAATGATGAAAAATATATATATAAACTCACCCAATACGGGATATTACCTATATAGGGTATGTCGTTAATATGAATGATATAAGGTTATGCAGGCAGTTAAACTGTTGTAAGTATATCAAAGATTAGGAACATAATTGTACGCAGTAAACTGAATAAACCAGACGGAAATGAAAAACAAATATAACATAACAATAACATATTGTCTTGGTCTTTCTATTTGGTAATCAATTTCATATGAAAAAATATGAAGAAATATACCATAATAAGTGAAATTCTTCCACCGGCTTTTCTACTACATAATCTTAGTTAAAATAATGAACTTATTATAGTATTTTAGTATTACTATTACAGTGTATTAATTTCTTTTAAATACTTGGTTTATGAAAACATTATGCACATACACTATTACAAATATCACATATAAGTCTTACAGATATTGTGTAAACATTGGGCGAAGTATATCCTGCACCAAATTGCTTGCGATCCTGAAATGGTTGTTTAGATGATAACATATGACACAAAAATGAACATGATTCCCAGATTGCTGTTAGCTGAGATAAAGTAACGATTTTTACAATAAACTAACGTTACAAAAATTAAATACAGAAAAAAAAAAAAAAAAAAAAATGATAAGGTAAAAAATATCTGTGTTGTTAAGTTACTTGCTTTGTTCATATCTATGGTAACAATAGGGGGGGATTCTATATTTCTACAGGTATTTTATACATTTTTGGTACCAAATTCATCATCTTGTATGTTATTATATCTCTGACTAATTGAAAAGTCACAAAATTTGAACATTTCCGAAGGGGTTATTCTATTGTTGAATTTCTGCCGATCTATTTATGTACATTTAAAGCAAATTGTATCTATGTAAACAATGAAAGACAATTTTAGCATAATTACAACTGGTCCAATATTTTACCTAGAAAGAAGGACATATTAAAATAAGTATTAATAATCTTTCTTGTCCTGGGACTTAGTACCTGAATATAAGGTTTTATTTTATTTTTAACACATAAAACATGTCCAGCAAAACCAACCTTTTGCCACACAAGAAATACATACGTCCTTTTAACATATATACATATACTCGTATTTAGACCAACGTTGATTGGTTAAAAACATACACGTGACCAATGAATATTTTGTAATTTCTAGTGAAAATCAATTATACAAACAACAACACCTCCGAATTTTTCATTAAGAGTAAACTGCGTCTGATAATGGTGTTATTGCGTTTACAATTGACACACAAGAAACTTGTGAAGCAAAAAACAGCGGATACTGGATAAGTAAAAAAGTAACAAAAGTGCTAGTTGGCAATTAATATATAGATATTTGCTGACATTATGTTATAACATCCTCATCCACCAAAGTTAAAGTATATCAAATTAATCATAAACGGTTTTGAACTCTTTACCTGGTGAGTATACAGTGGTATTGCCTGAAAAAAATATTGACTTCGGTTCCACCTCGGTCAAAACTTTTTTTATCCAGGCAATATAATAACATATTTACCTGGTAAAATATCATAATTACAAAGATTTATATGTTTATATATAATTTACAATCAAACAAAATATGAACATTTTTGTAACTCCGTAACTTGGCAAATTGGTATAAAAATTGCACAGATTTTAAAATCACTTAACCTATAAGGCGAATGCAACGCCACATCCGTCATCCAAATGAAGTAATCTGTAATCTATGAGATCCTGGCAAAACTAGTCTTTATGCACACCTAGTAAAATGTGGTCAACTGAGATCGTCAGCAGTTTTTAAAATGGTTTCTTCATGAGCATTGCGTCAAAATAGTTTGTTCCTTCCAATGTCCGTAGTTGGAAGTTGATAAAACCATATTTGGCAAAAAGATTCTGGTATTCAGTGCACGTTCGTTCTTGACCCTTAGACATGACAGTCATGAGCAAGTCGTTGGTGATAGCCATTTCAGGTCCATCTCGTTCCTCATTTAGAACTTTCTCCAGGACAAGCATACTGCCGCCTAAACAATGAGCAAGAAACACATGAGAGGAAACAAAAATAAAAACCATAAGAAATACGGTTGCTGTTTGTTATATCTTTTTGAAAGAAAAATGATCAGTGCTATTAAGAATGGACCATTTCAGTCACGTGTACGTGTTAATATATATATGTACATGATATACGTAAACTTCCAAAACAAAGTGACCAAAACTACTGCAATCGGAAAAGCATTCCTCGGAGAGTGCTTTAACTTGTTCCTACACCAAACATAACAATATAATTCTGTACAATATAAGATCGCCCTACCTGCTGGCAGACGGGCGTACACTTTGGTGAGTATTTGGTCGAGTGACTGCGAGTTCCACATGTGAACGATATGGCTGAGAATATAAAGGTCTCCGGAGGGGATGTCATCTTCTAAGAAATTCCTGCAATCAAATAAATGTCGAAATAGTTATTAACATGTAAACATATATTAATATTGCACGTTTGCATAAACATGGCCTAAGAACAGTTGGTATTTGTTTTTCAAAACAGGGCAGCAATGTTCACCCACAGTAAACAGTGGAACTAAATATCTGTATCCTTATTAGTACAACAGGACCAGTATTCCTCTACAACACTTAACTAAAATGATTTTTTCTATTTACCAGGTTTGAAGGAGACTCTGTCTTTTGTACTAGCCGGCTGTAATTTCCCCGCCATTTGTGATACTTGTGGGAGATCAAAGACCGTTATTTCCATATTTGGATATTCACGCGATAACTCAAACGAGATCTGCCCGGATCCACCTGAAAACAATTAAAACAACAGTGATATACTTTAAAGCAAATAATTTCGATTCTACTGCATAAAAATGAAAACGAACCAAATTAACAACAGATAGAATATGGAATATATAGAAATATAGAAATTATTTTACATTAATTGGGAGAATTTATGTGGCTTAATTAACTTTGGGAGAGTAAGTGAACTGATATAGTTTGGTATTGTTTATTTTGTTTAACGTCCTGTTAACAGCCAGGGTCATTATAGAACGTCATTGTTACCTGTATTACAAATAGCCAATCATGTAGTGTAATCGTTGTCAGAATCAATGTAAATTTAGTTCACATAACCAACCAAAAGCATAATAACAGCAATTTCAAAGGTGGTGAGGCGTGTCAGTGGAAACAGGAGAGTGTCTTATACCCAGGTATCACATTTAGAGACCGATTGGTCTTAATTAAGAAGTTCTCTAAGTAGGTTTAGCCATACTTAAATTGATAATTTGAATTAAATGGAGTATGGATAATCTAGAATATCAAATATAGGACTGGTAAACTGTTAACTAATGTTTGTGATAAGACATTTCCAAAATACATTGTTTATATTCGTAAAAAAACAAATAGGACAAAAACATGTTTTTTTGCCCTGGATCTATTCCGTAACATACCGTTGTATGTGTATATACTACATTGTTAACAATAACAATGCTTGTGTTAGGGCTATAAGTATCATGTGAACACGCGTGTTTATGTAGCTTTTGTCACCCATAATCTCCAGACATCTTGCGCCTTCTGACGTCAATGTTGTCAGGTGATAGCTAATTTTACCTCCAAACATTGTCATTCATGACCTCCGTTTGTCAGTGGATCAGTGCTGATATATCATGCCTATCATGAGTGGTCGTATTTTCCAAATATGTCATCATAATATTTTGAAAAGTGCACCCTGGCATAAGGGTAAAAACTGGGATGTCAACATGCGTGACATTCCAGTCGGTGTTTAAAAAACAAAAAAAGATAGTGTTGATGTAACAAAACAAAAAACACTAAATCAGTGTCCTTGGCCTACTTTGTGTTATTCATCTATTATGCACTGTCAGTGTACGAAACAATGGGATCTACGATGATATTCAATACATGTCCAGTTTTCAGGTACATGTAGATTGATCATTGGAATTATGTTCCACTAACTATTATTATCGTAGCGATAAGCATGACCTACCAATTCTTACTTTTAACATTCCTTGCGTAATATTTAAGGTTGAAAAATAACATACGTGATTACTTTAAGTATTACATAGTTATACCAATAAAAACAGGTTGATCTGTGGAAATATCATATACCAACCCGATTAAATACAATGTGGTGTAATTAATAGTTGGGATTGTATAGCTTATAAATATCTCAATTTCCCAATATATGTTTATTATTTCAAATCTTAAAAGTCACATGATCTGACTCAGCATAGATTTATAATGATAAATAACAAGAAGATATGCCTACCCCCGAGATCTACGGCTTCTCTATGAGTACTCAGATCAAAGGCTCGTGCTAGGGCATTCGTACAAGGTCCTGAAAATCCATCATATGCGCTCATCATCTTCACGTGCATCATACCCGCCATGGCGTTGTTATCAATCATAGGCTTTTTCTTCATGTCCATGGCAGACATGCCGGAGGGTATTACCCCTTCGGGCATATTGGGCATCATTGCGGGCATCACAGGCATGCCAGTCATGCTTGGCTTCACATTAGCCATCAGGTTGTTCATTTTTGGTAAATTATTTGGCATCTTGTCGGAGATCTGTTGCTTTGTGTTGTTTTCTATCAGCTGCGGTTTCGTCAAGCCTTTAGGTGGAACTTTAGGCATTTCCGGTGACAGGTTACCATTGTCGGTTTCGATGTTGTTCTTGTTCATGTCAAGGTTAGGCTGACCTGAACAAAGATAAATCATTATAATGTCAAACTTCTCGAGTAAACTTTATGTGCAGAAAAACATCAGAACAGAGGAAGTAAACTATCTCTTTTTATTACATTTTTGCCAGTGAAATATAGAAATGTATCAAACTAATAAAACCTATATTTTCACTGCAGCGATGAGCAGTGAAATATAACATTTTGCAGTGAAAATATAAGTTTTGTGGTGAAAAAATAAGTCAGAACGAACTTTTGTATTCAGCTCATTGAAACTTGCCGATTTTTCTAATCGAAGCGAAGTGAAATATATGATATATTACACGGGAAGCCATTCAATATCCTCTATATATCACTTGTTTTTATTTACTGCAGATAAGAATGTAAATTACGGTAAGTCATATTTTTTTTAAATAATACAATATTACGAATATGACTTAATGAGTATTACTTAAAACGTAAATTTAGAAAAGAAATTATATACAAAAAGAACGTTTCGACTTAATTTCAAACGAAATAAATTGTTACCTGCTTTAAGAAAAGTTGGAAATTTATCCAGCATTGGTAGAATGAAGCTGCTTTCCATCATAGACAGTCCAATCAGTGTCGGTTTTCGTGATCGTGTAAGGTATTTGGAGGTTCCAAGACTGTTCTTATATACGGATTGACCTACAATAGAACAAATTTTGTAAGTATTCGGAAACATAAACTTTTTACCATTTTATATTCGCTATTTCCATTTACGCCATCGCCGTGTTGTATAATTGGTTTCGGTTTCATTTCTGATTCTCCTTTCTAGAACGTGATATTACTTAGTTCTGACCAGATTATTAAGCATAAAAGCTGGTCTTATCCTCCTACAGCTATACTTGGCTCTGAGTAAATTATTCATTTATTCAAATTTTCCGCGCTTAGTAGCTTTTGAATTAGAGTTACGTTCCTAGCTAGTTGTCTGATAAGTTGTTGCGAATAGCACAGCATAGCATATTGGAACAGTATCTAACCGCCCATATGGTTAAAATAATAGTCGACCTTTTAACCTTAGGCAAATTATACATTTTCTCTTTTGTTGATCCCAAAATTGATTGTACAATGAAAACACAGGTCAGCAGTCCTGGACAAAGCTGCTGGTTTACAAAGAGCTGTTGAGCTATTCTCGTTAGAATTGTCTGAACGTCGTCTGGGTTAAGTCTACCACATTCAGTGACAAAGGTTGAAGACTTAACCTGCATCTTTTCAGACAGTGGTGTGGATCTGTTATCGTCTGGGTCAAGTCGTCACGACTGCCACACCAGTTCATCTACATCGTATCAGCCCATGTTTTGCTATCTCGTCACGACATGAGGAAATCCAAACGAAGATAATGGCCTTGTGTCTAATGGAACACCACATGTTTGGCACATGCAAGTCTGCTGTTTATCGATAAGCTGATGTATGAAAGATATATTGTGATTATGATTATTACAACACGATATTTAGGAGAATTGGTACCACGCAATGTCACAGAGCCTATACTGCGATTCACTTGTCATTCTATGTAGATATCGTCTCTTTTATGGTGATCATTGAAAAAGCACAAAGAGAATAAGACCGGACCCCAGACTCCCGAAACAATGATACGTCATTTTTCTTGACGTTGTACGTGATTGATAAAGCAAAAACAAAACTTAAGTCCAAATTCTACGCTTCATGATGCTGGAGCCAGGTGTTCCGGGAGGTAATCGTCGTAATTAAGCATTGAACTGTTACCAATGGCAGTATACAGTCGATATGAATACAATTTGGATGATAGATGAATAGAATGTCGCCCATTAGGCCTGCGCAATAATATACGGTTATCATTTAGAAGTGATGCGGCGATGAACGGGTATCACTCGATAGACTCGATTACTCGGAAATACTTTAATTTTCAAAAGAATAACAACTCTTAAATTCTAAATGAACGACGTCTTGACAGTAGGTGAAAACGATTCAAAGGATATTTCGTTCGAAACATATTCAAGTCTAACTGGTCACATCAGTGTCGCTAACTTAGCAGACGATATTCAATTTCACAGGGGCTCGATTTCGGAGTAAGATAGGCCTTTGACATCAGTGAATAACCACAAAACTAACATCCAGTATACATGTATACATACACAACCATGTCGATACTCCCAATATTTCACATTTTTAAAATAAATGCTGGACTTTTAATGTTTTATGTTTACCATTTCTGAAAATTCGGTAACGAGCCCCTGTGAGTGTGAAAACATTGACAATTTGATAAATTTGTATAGATCAAGAATAGCGCTTATAAGAATTTTGTGTCGACTTTTTTTAATTATACAATTTTACTCTCATAACTTGAAGTTGCTTTATTCTTTGTTGTGGCTTATGTAAATAAATGCTAGCATTCGAAAGCTTATTTATCTATTTTATTTATTTATCTATTTTATTTTTGAAGTAGGTACTACCCTTGAGATGCAATCACAGAGTTTGTAACAAGTCATCTAGAAACAATGTATTGCACAGACACAGATTCGGCTAATAGGTATGAAGTGAAATCAAACTCGACTATAGTACAGACCTTGATCATGCACCTAATAGGGGACCTTGTGACATTCTAAATCCGGTCATAATTCATCCAAACAATCGGGTCAAATTGTGTTGTCTCCGAAACTGTCTGCACTTTCCAGACATGACACACATAATCATTCACTGAAACAGTCATTTAGCATAATTTATGAAGCATAACAAAAATTGGTGTATAGTTGGTGCACGGAGCATTGTGTCCAACATTAAGAACGTTCAAAGCATGATGTCATCCGACTAGTTACGTCGTTGTTTCGCCTTATGACTTTGTGAAAATAAGCTAGGAAAGATAAAAACAAAAATCTCAGAAAATATAATATCGACGGAAACAAAAAACCAAAAAAAACCCAAGACAACAGTTTATCAGACAAAAAAGATCGTATCAATATAATCCAATATGGGGACCCGGGAGCTTTCTATTCCTTGATGGATCATAACAAAGGCAATCACACCTTAATTAATGTCAGTAATATTTTTTATAATTGTTGTTTGGTTATTGTTTTATCCCATCAACTGAATATTTACCCGAGTAATAACATGAATATTTACCTGTGTATTTACCCGAGTAATAACATGAATATTTACCTGTGTATTTACCCGAGTAATAACATGAATATTTACCTGTGTATTTACCCGAGTAATAACATGAATATTTACCTGTGTATTTACCAGAGTAATTATTCGGATATTTACCAGTGTTTTTACCTAAATAATCACCTGAGTATTTAGTTACCTCACGAATTATCTAAGTTTATATTTAGTTACTAATTGCCTAAGCATTTCCCTCTGTGTTTACCTGTACAGGTATCTTGGTATTTACCTTATCATTCACCTGGATATTAACCTGAGTTTGGCCTAATGCATTTTACCTGAGTAACTACCCGAGTAAAAGTACAATAATATGTGTTGGGTTTGTATCAATCTTGGTTGACGTATGTGTCCTCTGAGTATGTCTAACACAACCTTTACATAATCATATATAATATGACGTCATCACACACAGACACCATTCGTGATCCCCCTACTATATGAACTAGATTGTGGCCGACATACGATACTCCTGACCTAACCACATCTGTCACATGAAGGTCACAAGCTGCTGGAAAAATTCGGAGAGAACAGTTCTCCTCAGCCCGATCTTGTTTACTGTACGATACATAGGGTTGTCAAACCCGTATCTGTGGCAGTCATGCGTGATGTTTGTACCAAACACCAGCCCGATGCTATGATGATTGAGTGAATTTTAAGTATATAATTAAACAGTGTTACGAAAGGAAATAGCAAAAACAACAACACAAAAAGTATAGTCGGAGGTTTCATTCATAAAATTACTTCAACGTTAATGTCCCACTGTTATTTAGCAGCAATATATTATGTACATAATAATAAGGTAAAGATAAAAGACGTCATTACAGTCTGCCAGGAACGGGCCTCACACGACTGCGTACCGATGTGGTAATGTTATAGAAGGTAGTCAAAGGATGTACTTAGCCAATGTTTAGTGTAAACCTGTCGTCAAAATCTTGTTCATTATTACCATAGTTAGGTTACACTAAACATTTTTGTTTTTAAACATGAGAAACCATTTTTATCTTGTGAACATCGGGTCATGACACAAACCACTGCATTTTTCACACATTGATACATTGAAGTATATAGCAAAAAATGTGTAACAAATTGTTTTTAGGAGTTAACTTTCTTTTTCCAATGTTTTGACTATTTAAAAGGAAACAGCTCAAATGTTTTTTTCTGTATTTTCACAGACTTGTATAGGAATACCTTCTTGATTTTCGTAATGGGTTTGTATTTGTATTGTCTAGTAAGTTTGTGTCTTGAAAAAAACTGATTTGACTCTAAAATTGACTTTTTATACTTTCGCTCTTGCATACATATGTATACAACTATACAGTATCAGTAGTCTCCACACTGTTTCAACAATGTGTGCTATTGTCCGTTTATTGTTAATTATGTGTACCTACTTTTAATGTCAAAGTAACTTTCTTACCTTTGTTATTTGTATGTTTCTCGAGGAGTTGGAAGCTAACCAATGTATCTAGTAGTTTTACAGTGACTTTTGGCTCAAAATTATGCTTCTTAGCAAAAACTTCAGCTGTACAGGGTTCGCCATGAGATTCAAGGTTGTCAAACACTCCGGCCTCGAGACATTGTTGCATGATCTGTAAAAATTAAATATATTTAATACACTATATAATAGAACTGATTTAAGTTTGTTTAATATCAACGTATATTTCAGAGTCTACGTGCAGTTATTATGTGTTTGGTATATTCAATGACAACATATTGTAAACATAATTCGCCTTAACAATCCATTTTGAAAAAGGCCATTTTAAAACAGAAAAACATTCGTCTGATATTGTAAATCCCTTTAAATATAGAAATTATTATTCATGTAGTTTATAGTGTACTGATAAATAGTACACACAGAGAAAATATGAAGGTAGATATCTTCATGGTATGGTATTAAAAACAGAAGACATACTCATTAAGATAGATTGTCACTGACGCGATATCATAATGTGGTTTACATGGGCGTCTCACGGAAGATAAACATTGCTAAGTGAAATACCCCACATAACGATAACGGTGATTCGGATCTAATCTTTAGTAATCTGTCTTTTCTTCTTAAAATCGCACATTTCTCTTTTTCGGGTTAAGCGGATTTTGGTGTATTTTTACACAGTTTACCTATGTTTACCTCTGTTCTCGTCAGCATTATGATACTAAAGTATCTCGCGCTATCTCGTGTTGGTAAAAGTGTGTTTATCATTAGTAAACATACATCTATACAGTGTAGGTAATGTCTTTTTTAAGTTTAAAAGTACATGCATGCATGAAAAAAGTAGAATAATTAACCTAAATTCCATTCATGAGATTAAGGTACAATCCTCCTTATTTATAACTGTGGTATAAATACAGCACATATGTATTACTAACTTGACTAAAATTACGTGTAGATAAAGAGTTTTCTTTTTCAAATTTGTGATAATCATAAATGTAATCTAATACCATAACAGAGAAACCTAGAAATCAGAAATTATGATTAATTAGATAAAGGTCTGAAAGTAAAACCCACCTCCTAAATGTTAGATAATAATAATGTTAATGTGTTCAGTATTACGTATGTCAACAAATAATGAAAACAAAATGTAAATAAAGGATACATACCTTGTAACGTGTTGCGCCAGCGATGATTTCGACGATGACATTCGCTGACTGGTCGGATCGCAGCACGTCAGTATTAAAACAAGGTGAATCCATTTTGTAAATTTTGGAAAATTTTAGAATTGCAGGTTAAAAATTCTGTTCAGATGTTCCTCCGGCTGTGGTTAGCTCCTGTACTGCCGGTAACAGTCTGACAGCTGATCGCCAGCTGATCGCTCTTTTTATATTACTACTGCCGAAAGTAGGTCGTCGTCGAGAAGCGCGTACCGCTTCACCTATATACCAGCCAATCCGCATACAGTATGCATTCATTCACAGACGAGATTTTATTGTTTGATTTAATATATGTATGTCTCATTTGCATATTTTTGCGGTTATCCACGTGTATAGTTTACCTATTAGATTGCACACGAGTAGAAATGTCAGTCAGTTATAAGTGACGTACATGTATAATGTACCACAAAGGTATCGTAGTCAGATATATCGGACACTACCTCATAGGACAGACCAAAAATACGGTCGTTATCCATTAACATATATATTGGTAAAGGCGGTGAGTCAAGGCCGAATTCATTTTGTATACATTCCGATCAACCTTTGATAGACAGAACTGACCAGTGAAGAATCAGCTGATTGAGTATGTGTAAACAGTGTTAAATATAGTGTCGCTATGGGAGGTGTCGCATACAAATACACACATACCATTCAAACTCACGAGGATTAAAAACGTGATGCTATTAATTGTTTAATTACTTGCATTTGTGATTTGGCAATGGTTAATCTCATATTGGAAAACATGTAGTCATTTCTAAAGTAAAACTATAGATTTAATACTATCTATGATGTATACTCATCAATCAGGTCACAGTAATTACACCGACGTCAGAACTTAAAAGGAAAGTAAAAATGAAAATGCATTAGTAAATATTTATATATATATATATTTAATCTGTTTGTGAGAGAGCATGTTTTTATACACATTATGTTATCATATCATTATAGTTTATGTAAATAAACACACTTATACTGTGTGTACTTAGTGTATTCTCTATTAAATCATATGCGATATCACCAATTGTCAGTAAAACAGCATTTTAGAATGTCAATAACAGAGCAGTATTGATTATCTTATTGCCATAACATACCAAATGTCAGTACATATATGTGCAGCACGCTATATGACGTCACACATTTTATGGCTGTAGCCATGGAAACATGACGTATAAGATGTCGTAGGCATATTCACACGACAAATACATGATGTGAAAAATAGACATATTTAGGTGTAGTGGTACGAAAACAGACAATGCTACAAAAACAGAAAATGTTATAAGTCTATGTGTAGTGGTACAATAACGTAGATATGTTATAAGTCTAGGTGTAGTGATACAATAACGTAGATATGTTATAAGTCTAGGTGTAGTGGTACAATAACGTAGGTATGTTATAAGTCTATGTGTAGTGGTACAATAACGTAGATATGTTATAAGTCTAGGTATAGTGATACAATAACGTAGGTATGTTATAAGTCTAGGTGTAGTGGTACAATAACGTAGGTATGTTATAAGTCTAGGTGTAGTGGTACAATAACGTAGGTATGTTATAAGTCTAGGTATAGTGGTACAATAACGTAGATATGTTATAAGTCTAGGTGTAGTGATACAATAACGTAGATATGTTATAAGTCTATGTGTAGTGATACAATAACATAGATATGTTATAAGTCTAGGTGTAGTGGTACAATAACGTAGATATGTTATAAGTCTAGGTGTAGTGATACAATAACGTAGATATGTTATAAGTCTATGTGTAGTGATACAATAACGAAGATATGTTATAAGTCTAGGTGTAGTGATACAATAACGTAGATATGTTATAAGTCTATGTGTAGTGGTACAATAACGTAGGTATGTTATAAGTCTAGGTGTAGTGGTACAATAACGTAGGTATGTTATAAGTCTAGGTGTAGTGGTACAATAACGTAGATATGTTATAAGTCTAGGTATAGTGGTACAATAACGTAGATATGTTATAAGTCTATGTGTAGTGGTACAATAACGTAGGTATGTTATAAGTCTAGGTAAAGTGATACAATAACGTAGATATGTTATAAGTCTATGTGTAGTGATACAATAACGTAGATATGTTATAAGTCTAGGTGTAGTGATACAATAACGTAGATATGTTATAAGTCTAGGTATAGTGATACAATAACATAGATATGCTATAAGTCTATGTGTAGTGGTACAATAACGTAGATATGTTATAAGTCTAGGTGTAGTGATACAATAACGTAGATATGTTATAAGTCTAGGTGTAGTGGTACAATAACGTAGGTATGTTATAAGTCTATGTGTAGTGGTACAATAACGTAGATATGTTATAAGTCTAGGTATAGTGATACAATAACGTAGGTATGTTATAAGTCTAGGTGTAGTGGTACAATAACGTAGGTATGTTATAAGTCTAGGTGTAGTGGT
Source organism: Pecten maximus (assembly GCF_902652985.1). NCBI lineage: Eukaryota > Metazoa > Mollusca > Bivalvia > Pectinida > Pectinidae > Pecten > Pecten maximus. The sequence continues at coordinate 14,653,044 of NC_047023.1, read as the reverse complement.
ACAATAACGTAGGTATGTTATAAGTCTAGGTATAGTGGTACAATAACGTAGATATGTTATAAGTCTAGGTGTAGTGATACAATAACGTAGATATGTTATAAGTCTATGTGTAGTGATACAATAACATAGATATGTTATAAGTCTAGGTGTAGTGGTACAATAACGTAGATATGTTATAAGTCTAGGTGTAGTGATACAATAACGTAGATATGTTATAAGTCTATGTGTAGTGATACAATAACGTAGATATGTTATAAGTCTAGGTGTAGTGATACAATAACGTAGATATGTTATAAGTCTATGTGTAGTGGTACAATAACGTAGGTATGTTATAAGTCTAGGTGTAGTGGTACAATAACGTAGGTATGTTATAAGTCTAGGTGTAGTGGTACAATAACGTAGATATGTTATAAGTCTAGGTATAGTGGTACAATAACGTAGATATGTTATAAGTCTATGTGTAGTGGTACAATAACGTAGGTATGTTATAAGTCTAGGTAAAGTGATACAATAACGTAGATATGTTATAAGTCTATGTGTAGTGATACAATAACGTAGATATGTTATAAGTCTAGGTGTAGTGATACAATAACGTAGATATGTTATAAGTCTAGGTATAGTGATACAATAACATAGATATGCTATAAGTCTAGGTATAGTGATACAATAACATAGATATGTTATAAGTCTAGGTATAGTGATACAATAACATAGATATGTTATAAGTCTAGGTATAGTGGTACAATAACGTAGATATGTTATAAGTCTAGGTGTAGTGATACAATAACGTAGATATGTTATAAGTCTAGGTATAGTGATACAATAACGTAGATATGTAATAAGTCTATGTGTAGTGATACAATAACGTAGATATGTTATAAGTCTAGGTATAGTGATACAATAACGTAGGTATGTTATAAGTCTAGGTGTAGTGGTACAATAACGTAGATATGTTATAAGTCTAGGTATAGTGGTACAATAACGTAGATATGTTATAAGTCTAGGTATAGTGATACAATAACGTAGATATGTTATAAGTCTAGGTGTAGTGATACAATAACGTAGATATGTTATAAGTCTAGGTATAGTGATACAATAACGTAGGTATGTTATAAGTCTATGTGTAGTGGTACAATAACGTAGATATGTTATAAGTCTAGTTATAGTGGTACAATAACGTAGATATGTTATAAGTCTATGTGTAGTGGTACAATAACGTAGGTATGTTATAAGTCTAGGTAAAGTGATACAATAACGTAGATATGTTATAAGTCTATGTATAGTGATACAATAACGTAGATATGTTATAAGTCTATGTGTAGTGGTACAATAACGTAGATATGCTATAAGTCTAGGTATAGTGATACAATAACATAGATATGTTATAAGTCTAGGTATAGTGGTACAATAACGTAGATATGTTATAAGTCTTTGTGTAGTGGTACAATAACGTAGGTATGTTATAAGTCTAGGTAAAGTGATACAATAACGTAGATATGTTATAAGTCTATGTATAGTGATACAATAACGTAGATATGTTATAAGTCTATGTGTAGTGGTACAATAACGTAGGTATGTTATAAGTCTAGGTGTAGTGATACAATAACGTAGATATGTTATAAGTCTATGTGTAGTGATACAACAACGTAGATATGTTATAAGTCTAGGTGTAGTGGTACAGTAACGTAGATATGTTATAAGTCTAGGTGTAGTGATACAATAACGTAGATATGTTATAAGTCTATGTATAGTGATACAATAACGTAGGTATGTTATAAGTCTATGTGTAGTGGTACAATAACATAGATATGTTATAAGTCTAGGTATAGTGATACAATAACGTAGATATGTTATAAGTCTATGTGTAGTGGTACAATAACATAGATATGTTATAAGTCTAGGTGTAGTGATACAATAACGTCGATATGTTATAAGTCTAGGTGTAGTGATACAATAACGTAGATATGTTGTAAGTCTAGGTATAGTGGTACAATAACGTAGATATGTTATAAGTCTAGGTGTAGTGATACAATAACGTAGGTATGTTATAAGTCTAGGTGTAGTGGTACAATAACATAGATATGTTATAAGTCTAGGTGTAGTGGTACATTAACGTAGGTATGTTATAAGTCTAGGTGTAATGGTACATTAACGTAGGTATGTTATAAGTCTAGGTGTAGTGATACAATAACGTAGATATGTTATAAGTCTAGGTATAGTGATACAATAACATAGATATGCTATAAGTCTAGGTACATTGTATAGTGGTACAATAACGTAGATATGTTATAAGTCTAGGTAAAGTGATACAATAACGTAGGTATGTTATAAGTCTAGGTATAGTGGTACAATAACATAGATATGTTATAAGTCTAGGTTTATTGGTACAATAACGTAGATATGTTATAAGTCTAGGTGTAGTGATACAATAACGTAGATATGTTATAAGTCTATGTGTAGTGATACAATAACGTAGATATGTTATAGTCTAGGTGTAGTGGTACAATAACATAGATATGTTATAAGTCTAGGTTTATTGGTACAATAACGTAGATATGTTATAAGTCTAGGTGTAGTGATACAATAACGTAGATATGTTGTAAGTCTAGGTATAGTGATACAATAACGTAGATATGTTATAAGTCTAGGTGTAGTGATACAATAACGTAGATATGTTATAAGTCTAGGTGTAGTGATACAATAACGTAGATATGTTGTAAGTCTAGGTATAGTGGTACAATAACGTAGATATGTTATAAGTCTAGGTGTAGTGATACAATAACGTAGATATGTTATAAGTCTAGGTGTAGTGATACAATAACGTAGATATGTTATAAGTCTATGTATAGTGGTACAATAACGTAGATATGTTATAAGTCTATGTGTAGTGGTACAATAACGTAGATATGTTATAAGTCTAGGTATAGTGATACAATAACGTAGATATGTTATAAGTCTAGGTGTAGTGGTACAATAACGTAGATATGTTATAAGTCTATGTGTAGTGATACAATAACGTAGATATGTTATAGTCTAGGTGTAGTGATACAATAACGTAGGTATGTTATAAGTCTAGGTATAGTGATACAATAACATAGATATGTTATAAGTCTAGGTTTATTGGTACAATAACGTAGATATGTTATAAGTCTATGTGTAGTGGTACAATAACGTAGATATGTTATAAGTCTAGGTGTAGTGGTACAATAACGTAGATATGTTATAAGTCTAGGTGTAGTGATACAATAACGTAGATATGTTATAAGTCTAGGTATAGTGATACAATAACGTAGATATGTTATAAGTCTATGTGTAATGGTACAATAACGTAGATATGTTATAAGTCTAGGTATAGTGGTACAATAACGTAGATATGTTATAAGTCTAGGTATAGTGGTACAATAACGTAAGTCTAGATGTAGGGGTACAATAATGTAAATAATGATTTAAGTCTATGGATATGGTGCGAAAACGGAAAATGTTATAAATCAGGTTTTGGTGTAGTTTTGCAACAAGTTTTGTTGTTTCTTGTTCTGAAACATAACGAAGGAAAACTACATTTGCTCATGTTAAATAGACAGTACAATTCACATATAAAGTTATAATATCATTTGGCAAGTATTTCAGATTCTAAAATAATAGTTATATTAAGAAGGTTATTTTTAAAATTTGATTATTTCCTGATTTTTGTCGTGATGTTATATATCACAAAGGTAATTTATGGTGATTTACGTCAAAATCGCTTATTCTAGCGTGTAAGATTTTCATTGTAAGAGTTATTATCATATGCAATGGTACAACATAGTATATACCTCATTAAGGCTTCTGTTCCAATGTCACAAAATCGAATGATCATAGTGTTTTGTAATCAAAACGCCCAAATACTGTGTTATGATATCAATGTTCGTAATTTTATCGCAGCAATTTGATCAAAAGTGTACTGCTTCTCACAAGAATGTGTTTAATAGTATACTGCTCCTCACAATAATATGTTTAAAAGGTATTGCTTCTCACAAGAATGTGTTTAACATGTACTGCTTTTCACAATAATGTCAAAAATGGCACCTGAGTGTGGAAATATATCTAATTAACACCAAAAAATAAGAAAATACAATATAGCATCCTGTTTACTTTTAAGGCCGACAGTTGCTATATATAGAAATGGAGCATGATGCAATTTCATTGAGATTTAATTAAATATTTATCCACTTTATATCCATAAGATTAGAAGCTCAAACTTTTGGAGTATGGTGATATCGTAAAGTATGATTTATTTTAAATATTGTATAAAAGATACAGCAAAGCCGTCTTCTGTCTAATCGATGATAATTACTGTTTGTCGGAGATGCATCATATTTATGGGTTATTTTTAATATAAAATACATTGTATATTGTTTCATTGTTAACTTTTCTTTTACAGTGAGGTGTTAAGATATATTTCATATTTGACTTCTGTATTAAATAATTCTTGCTTGTTATTATATTACAAAAGCTGTAGCTATATGGGTTATACTGCAGACATTCTTACTATGGTTTATAGCGAAATCAATTTGGTAGTGGTTGTAACCCAAAAGTCATTTGTATATTGGTTACGTCGCAGAAGTTAATTTTTAAAATGGTTACATATTAAATGCCTTTCTATCACATAACAGAACTGTTATCCAGTGAATTTGCCCAAATTATCTTTTGCCATCAGGTAAATATCCTCTATATGGTGGTTGTAGGCAAAATTTATTTTGATATTTGTGACATCGAGTTATGATATCATAACGCGGAGTGTATTTTTATAATTATTTACTTGGCTTTCATTACCCGGTTCTCATATTATTGAGAACGTGATATCAATATAATTTCCTTGTACCTTATACCATTAAAAGTAAGTTGAATCCAAAGCAACATTTGTTAAAAATGAAACGTGTATGCAATACAATTTCGTTATTGACACATTTCGGTCCACATAGATTAGAGAGGTTACATATACATTTGGTTCTGATTTATTTTGTTTAACGTCCTATTAACGGCCAGGGTCATTCAATGACGTGCCTGGTTTTGGAGGTGGAGGAAAGCCGGAAAACCCGGAGAAAAACCAGGCAACTGCCCCACGTGGGGAGGTGGAGGGCAAGTGAAAAAATGTCGGGACACCTTAACCACTCGGCCATCGCGGCCCCTTACACATACATAGAGAGTAGAAGAACTAAAAAGACAGGTTAATGGACATGATTTATTGATATTATATATTTGCAGCATTATTAAGTTCTATAGATAATGTGCATGATGTGATTTTACCATTGATATCATACATACTGGAAAAATTGTCTTTACTCCATATATATCATGTATTATCGTCCATTTGTGAAGTTGTTCAAATAAACATGTTTTTGGAAAATGTTTTTGATTATACTTTATATTCACAATTCACGTCGTTTTTACTGACCATTTTTACGCCAATATCAATCTGTAAAATTATTACACTACATTTACAGGGAACTGCGTAAAAATATGCATGCAATGAAGGGCGGAAAAAATAGGACTCTTTTTCCTTTTTTTTTTCTTTTCAGAAAAACAATGCCTCACGAATTTGTGTAATCATCTATGTTGTAATTATTCAAAACAAACTTACAAAACATAGCAATGATATCCCCCTCTAAACTAGACATAAAATGAAAGTGACATAGGAGTGAAAATATGTGTTTATACAACATATGGTAAAGGTCACAGCTTAACAAAAACAGACTGTTGAACTACAAACAGAATTCCGGATAAAATACGGTAGTCATTCCTGGAATACACTTCAACTAATAAACAAAAACCGTAATTCGGTGAACACAGTATAGTTACTGTCTATCTCACACACACACACACACCCACACACACACACACGATTCTCAAGTGTCTACAACACTTTGTGTTTAAAGACATACACACACAGGATATGACGAAAGCACAGGAAAACACACTGTTCTGATGATTCGTACAATGTTGGTTCCCAGTTAATACAACTAAATGTAAATGCCATCAAATCCTGCGATATGTATAATAATCTATCATATGTGCCTTTTGATATGTATATGTATAATTAATGATTTACTGCATTACTAAAGCTCCCACTAGTAAAAATAATGTACTTCTCTCGTCCACTATCATCCCTCTGATTTGTATCTGGTAGTCTTTGTCCACCACTAGCATTATATAATACATGTACCTGTTATCCTTTAAAATTAAGGACATTTTACTTTTACTTTTTAAATGAATGCCTCCCACTTCATTCTTGCTATATGCATCCTCGTTTATAAGAATCACAAACTTTATTAATCGATGTTGATTCATTTCCCCCTCATTTCATACAAGATTGTTCAAGCTAGTTTTAATTCTACAGACAAATTACTCCCATCCGTCAATTTTGTCTCCTGTATTCATAGCTCTCGACTTCACTGCCAAAACAGAATTGATGAAACAGAGGCGTGGCATTCCATGGAAAAAACAGGAACTGAGGAAACATTTAAGAGCATAGCCAACTATCTATATATATACAAGTCCGTTGTTTTGTGTTATTGTGTATTTATAAAAGTTTTTGAAATGAAGGCACTCACCAGATTTCCAATAATGTTTTACATTCTTCATGGGATTCCTGATAAATTAATAACTTCTACTACAAGTTTCCTCTGTCGGCGTCTCTTAGGGTGTAGCATTACTCTGGGTATTTTATTTTTATCACTGACGAGTTCTAGAAGGACGAAACAGCTGTATGATGTCCCTAGCATCACTGACGTGTTCTTGTAGGACGAAATAGCTGTATGATGTCCCTAGCATCACTGACGAGTTTTAGAAGGACGAAACAGCTGTATGATGTCCCTAGCATCACTGACGAGTTCTGGAAGGACGAAACAACTGTATGATGTCCCTAGCATCACTAACGAGTTCTAGAAGGACGAACTGACGAGTTCTAGAATGACGAAACAGCGGTATGATGTCCTTAGCATCACTGACGAGTTCTAGAAGGACGAAACAGCAGTATTGTGCAATTTGATTCATTTTGGCCCTGCTGTATCTAAATATCGATTTGTATTTAAAGGTGGTAATATCTTGTTTGTACAACTCTTAATAGATAAAATTGCGAAATACTTCAATAAATACATACCTGTATAATAATGTCTTCTGTTTACAACATAACGCAAGAAATGCATCAGATTAGTCAGGATTTTGTTCCTAACATCAATCAAATAGCTATTTGTGTGATTTGTGTTTACAGTATAACATGTACGTGCTCTGTTTACAGTAAAATACATGAACGTGCCCTATTTATAGTAAAACACATGTACGTGCCCTATTTACAGTATAATACATGCACGTGTCCTCTTTACAGTACACCAGATGCAGGTCCCTTGTTTATAGTATAATACGTGCACGTCCCCTGTTGACCACATGCATGTCCTCTCTTTACAGTATAACACATGTACGTGACCTATTTACAGTATAATACATGCACGTGTCTTCTTTACACTAACACCAGATGCAGGTCCCTTGTTTATAGTATAATACATGCACGTCCCCTGTTGACCACATGCACGTCCCCTCTTTACATTATAATCTATGTACGTGCCATCTTGACAGTTTAACACATGCACGTGCCCTGTTTACAATATAACACATGTACGTGCCCTTTTTACATTAGAACACATGTACGTGTCCTGTTTACAGTATAACACATGTACGTGCCATGTTTACAGTACACCTCATGCACGTCCCCTCTTTACAGTATAATCTATGTACATGTCATCTTTACAGTTTAACAATATAACAATATAACACATGCACGTGCCTTGTTTATAATATAGCACATGCACGTGTCCTCTTTACAGTATAATCTGTGTACGTGCCATCTTTACAGTTTAACACATGCACGTGCCCTGTTTACAGAATAACACATGTACGTGCCCTGTTTACAGTATAACGCATTGTCCCCTGTTTACAATATAACACATCCACGTTCCAACTAGCCCTATTTAAGACTAAAGACATGCACGTGCCCGCTAACTTTTTACAGTATAACACATTTACGTCCCCTATTTATAGTTTAAGACGTGAACGTTCCCTGCTGATAACATATGCACGTACCCTGTTTACAGTATAACGCATGCACTTCTCCCTGTTTATATCATAAAATATGCACGTCCCTTTCTACAATATAAGACATATACATCCCCTGTTTACAGTATGACACGTGTAGATCTTTTTACATTTTGAAGTAGACACGCCCTGCCATTAAAATTTAACACGTGCACTTGCCCTTGTTTACAATATAAGACTTTGTGTGCTCCACTTTACAGTATGAAGCACTTCGCCGGTAGTATACAGTATAGCGTTAACTTGCACGTCCCTTGTTGGCATGTACGTCGTGACTTTTCTAATCTCCAGAGTCAGACCGACAACATTTCGAATACTTGCCAAAACAAATATCTTGCGAGATCACATTTACATCCAGCATAGCGATACGCCTAGTTAGCAAGTTCATTCAGTAATACCAGGTAGTGTTGGCCACGTATCACTCCCCGGTGGTACTATAGGTTAAAAGGTCAAAAGAAACAAAATCTGTGTTAAATGTTTTCTGTCAGACACAGTTGTCATAAAATAGAGCAACCCACAGCCCTTTGCTGTAAGAGATAATTTTGATTTCAAACTTTTATTTTTCGGTATCTCTTCGACAGACCGATATTTGTAACATGTTATCTTAATGCACATGACTTTCAAATGATAAATGATAATGACATACCGTGTAACTATAGCTGCAGTACCGCCAAAGGTTAAGCACTTTAGTGTTCCTTCTTTCACTATTAATTCACCGTGTTTGTGATATTTGCGTTAGATGAAATTGTAAATATTGTAACGTTCCAACATAATACTTATAGTAGTAGCTGATAATACAGTGTACTCGTCTAAAATAATCTCAAGTAAGTTCTAAAACAGCTTTCCCAAAAGAATAGTAATTATTTTACTTATTTACACGTAGGCTAATTTCTGTTAACATGCAGTCAAACATTGCAAATGTACATTTTATATAAAGCCGTATACTTACTGAACTGTAAAAGAGTGTCCACCACAGACAAAATTACAGTTACAACATAAAAAGATTATTAAAGAAGAGATTTTCTAGCTTTGATAAAGCTTTACACTTTTATTTTACCGTTAGTTTGAAATAAATTATCGAAAACTATGAAATTTATCTAATCATTGGGTATTGCACCTCCCCAAAAGATTTTGACATTTCTCTCGACCTTAGACACTCATGGCATCGCTAATGAGTCATAGAAGGATGAAACAGCTGTATGATGCAGACTAACTATAATTTCGGCTCCACTGTTTCTAAAAACCAACTTGTTTTGAAAGGTGTTGATATCTTGTGTGTCTTTTGTGAAATCCTATAATACAATATTAAAACTAGCTGTCATTTGTAAGAGAGATTCAATGTGTGTCCACAGGATGAAGCTATATATATCTGGACCTTAGAGAGTAGATCAAGTTAATCCGATGAGGGTGGGAAAACACCTTGGCATGCCCTCTGTGGCCTTGGTCAGGATTATGTATAGCCATGATCGGCTATTAACTCGGCGATAAACAGTTCATAGAGAGCACTAAGTAGCCCCTGTTTCGTCCATCGCTACCTTGACCAGTTTGACCAAACAGTGGTCAATACAAGTGTCGTAATCTGTGTTTACAAGTGGTCGAGTATTTCATTATGAGAATGGAATGCGTAGTTGTATTGGTATGAGTACAAGTGCAGTGGGTAATTTGAATGAGACTGCATTGTTCTTTCAAATGACCTCTGCTAAACAAATATATGTAAAATGAGTGAAAGTTTCCATTTAATTTGATAAGGCGCCGTGAATGATTATTAATTCAAACAGTCTCTCAAATAACGTCATAAAAAGCGAGCAAAAGTACATAAACCATAACCTCCTCAAATCTATTGTACAACACAAAACAACGTGATTCTTCTACCTTAAAGTACAATAAGAAGACCAGGTGTTACGGATGAGTTAGCGTCTTTTGCTTCATCGACGACGACCACCATACAAATATAGGTCACAACGACACCCGCCTTACAAATATAGGTCAAATCGATGACACCCGCCATACAAATTTGGGTCAAATCGACGACATCCGCCATACAGATATGGGTCGAATCGACGACACCCGCCATACAAATATGGGTCAAATCGACGACATCCTCCATACAAATATATATTATTTTAATGTTTCAAAATACATTTGATATAATATACCATTTTTGGTTTAATGGTCAATCCATTCATTGATGTTTGAATGATAATTGAAGATATCTCACTATATTGCATTTACTGAATTTTTAAAATATGTTAGAGATAACTTTATTTTATAAAATACCATTACAGTACTGACTTTAAAGACAAACTCCTTTATTAAACGATTGCATATTATCAAAACTCTTCAAACATACACGTATTTACATACCGTGTATCTTTTTTATCATGAAATGATATAAAGATACCTGTAATTGAACAGAAGTATAACAACATTCTTTATATACAGCCAGTTTCAATGTGTATCGGTTCAATATCAGTGTATCTCGGCATAGTACAGCTAAAATCGATTATTCTCGATATGGAGAAAATATATAGAATGTAATTGATGACGGCATGAACGGATTGTTTGTTTAAGTTCTAAATTATAATCCTACTCAAACGTTCTTAATACTAACACCTAAACGAAAGGTTTTCCCAAATACGTCATCGTGGCACGGTATGCACATTATATGTGAATAGTTTCACTGCAAACTACTTGCTACTGTTTTATCGATTTTTGGCCTCAGAAGTCAGACTGATCAATGATCACAAAGTCTACCACATGGCGACATGTGGTTTCCGTAGATCACAGACCATTTTAAAATAAAGCGTTACATTCTTCATAAGATTCACTATAACAACAGTCAAGGACATGTTGTCCTTCACAATCAAATTACATATGTCATGTCAAAAAAGACAACAACAGCAGTCGCTTTCCTCGCACTTTTAAGAGAGAGAGAGAGAGAGAGAGAGAGAGAGAGAGAGAGTTGGATAGAAGAGAATGGAGTCGTCTTTCTAACAGATGGTGTAATTAATTTTATAAACGACTCTTATATATAAATGAGTCCTAACCTAGTACTGTTTAGTTGTAGCCATGCCTGCCCAAGCGGAGATGGAAGGAGAATAGAGTTGAAGACCATACCCTGTCACTTTTGTTTTATTAAGGTTTTTGTTGTCCATCTCAACACTAAAGAATAGAATACTACAGCATGTATGACACTCGGTATGGAATCAACCGTAAATAGGAAAGTAAGGCAGTGATTAAGGTTGATTTAATTCTGTAAAGTACACAAAGATAAAACCAGATGGTATATGATAGATCACTACCTATTATCCCTAATGATAATGTATCACATCAAATACCTTATTTCCTTCATCTCAATAAAATACTACGCAGTATATCAACGTGCATCGACGCTTGTGCAGGGTCTGTTAAATCATCCGACCCTTTCTCGGCCTAGCCTCGATCTATTATAAAGTACTGCACCTAGATGTACGTATTTTACCCAAATTCACTAATGCAATTTGTATGATGATAGAACCAGTGTCTCTCTATGAAAACAAGACAAGGTAGATATGAGTATGTACGCACCTATTTCAATTTATTATCTTTCAACTAACTCTTTTATTCTGAGAGATGTAATATACACTACGTGTTTCAAACAGTGATACAAACGTTATAAAAGTTACCTGTTGTATCATCAGGTATCCACCAACAGTGAACTTTGGTTTTCATATAATTTGTAGGATAGTAATTAAGTTTGGCTATTTTTGGATTCTTTAAAACCTTTGATTTAAAAAAGCCAAACATATTCATCAACTTTTAACATTTCTATAACTGACAATTGCAAAATTATTCCAACTTAACCACGTCTTAGGTTTTGAGAGATGCAAGTTGATCAGAATGTGGAGGCAAAATTTCATCACAAACCCATTGCTATTTCCTTGGAAGATGAGAATTTAGACCTGTTCGTTGTTTTCCATTGGTAACACTTCGGCAACAAAGACTCTAAAACTTTCGAAATGCCTTGCCGAAAACATGTTGGTTATGTTGGTGATATCTTGTCGATTTTGGGTTGAGACAAGGAATGGCATCATCATATTCCAACTGTTAATATTCTGATGAAGAAATTGACGAATGCATTAAATTTTTGTTGTTGTTGTCATTGCATTTCCATTGATCTTATGGATTTTGCATTTAAACCAGATATGTCATAGCGTTTCTAGTTGGCATGCATTGAGGATCTGGTTTCTGTATAGTTATCATAACAGTATGTCTCACTGTGTCCCTTGTGTTCCAGTACATTTTCTTTGATCTTCTTACTTATCTTACATTCGTCTTTCGGCTGATATTTGGTGATGTAGGAATCCGACATATGTTTGGACACAAACCGAGAAAACCTCAAGGAACCGAATGGTATAAGCAAATGACCACTATAGCCGTGAGAACTATATATGTAGTCAGATTAATTCCTCTTCATTAGTTATTGCAAGATCAGGAGTGTTTGGCTCATTTGTTATTGTGCACCTTGTGTTTCCCTTCACATGTTGATATGTCGATTGGATTGAAATACCTACAAGCACTTTTATGTTACTTTATTATTCTAAATTTAGGATGATACTGACGTACATACTCGCATGGAAATCGGTGGAGGAATCCGCGGTATTCAATTGTATGTCGTGGAAATATCTGGTAAAGCATGTGTTTATTTTAAAACCCATACACGAGCGGTTGTTTGAAATGTGACACCTGCTGTACAGACTAACAGAAATCGTAGCTTTTATGTACGTGCATCTATACACACAATCGTCTTGTTTTCTGGTGGCATGGTTCCTTAAAGCTCGTGCCTTTCACGTGATAGTTAATATCACGCGTGAGTTTATATTGTAGTTTACGTTTAACCTTGAGGGAACTCGATATCGTAGAATATCTGCTAAAATTTCCAACCATCTTCTATCCATATAATGATCTTCAAAGTTTTGAGAATAGAAATACATTTTCCCCGAAAAACCTCATTCTTTCCAAAGTAAGGTAAGAATGTTTAAAGTGATAGCTAGTTAAGGTGATAGTTTAATCTTTAATCAATTCAGGATATAGAATGAAACTTTTCATAGTTTTAAATTTGGTTTGCAGTCTCCAAGTAACTCCATGTAATCTATTTGACAATACTGATGCCAACTCGATTTGCACTCTTCTCCTTCAAGAATATAACTTCCAGTCACTCGATTTGTAGCACTTCTGCTTCTGGAAGATCTTCTACCTCTTCCGTCTCGAAGCTGGAAGATTTAACTTCCAAGAATGTGACGACCTTGTTTAAGTGTGCGACATGCGGAGTGATGAGTTTCACTAGAGCAGGATTTATGGCACATACATGCACAGGTGTGTGTTACAGTGTTTGAGAAAACTTAAAAACTTGTTTGTTTTGGTTAATGCTCTTTCGGTTTACTCGATTTACATACAATGTATAACGGGAAAGCGGTCCTCTGAGAAGGTCTTCTCATCGAAGAAGGGTGCAAATCGAGTTGGCCTCGGTAGTGACATCTTAATGAAGCTACTCACTAGTTGACTCTTTCATGCGTAAACGGGAATTTGTCAAAGGACAGTGTAAATAACAGCGTCATAAAATTTTCTGATCTAAGAATCATTGTCGAACACTTTGTTTTCAGATTCCATCACGCAGAACTTGTCAAGATAATAAAACAGAAGACACGCCTTGGTTTACACATTTATTTAAAATAAAGAATAAACAATATAAATTCGCTGTCTCAACTTTTCTAAAAATAAATCACCGTGACAACCATCATTTTTGAATGATAAAAAATGTATTAAAAGTTCAAACTGAAAAGAGAATACAAGCCACATGGAAGCATAATAAACTACATGAAAAAGTATCAACCGAAAGAATTCTACATGTATTTTAAACTCTCAAGAATGAATGAAATTAATGTGAAAACCGAATAAGATTTCTTTGAGATATCACCGAGAGAGAGAGAGAGAGAGAGAGAGAGAGAGAGAGAGAGAGAGAGAGAGAGAGAGAGAGTTTACATATAATAGTAAATCAAAAACGTAATAAGGCCTGTGGTTTTTATGGTTTATATATGCAGTTACTTCGGCCCCATGTTTAAAGCGCTTTTTGACAGCTTTGGTTTGTTTACGGATACTTGGAATATTGGAACTATCAAAGGATCATTTGAAATGGAGTTGTGAATAAAGATGTTAGCTAAAGGTCTGTTACATTGGTAAGTTCGTTGTCGTGTGTCCATTAGGGAAATGGTCTTTTCATAACGGCGGACAAAGATGATCACAGAAGGTAGGTATGCACTTTAAGCAACACAATCACTCATTTATATGTGCAATCTGGCCGAGACAAGTGCAAAGTCTAACTCAGGAATAATTGTATATGCTACTGTGTGGTTCATAAATATATGTGATTTGTTTTGCGAAGTTGGGCGTTGAGGCGTGATTCGGTGTGAGTTTTTTGTCATTTAATGGTCAAAATAGCCTTATGTTTATCCTCCTTGTCGGAAAGACTCCCTATTGACAATTGCTTTAAAACAAAATGATCTTTATACTCCCAGCTCTATAATATTTTCAAAAACAAAGGAAAACGATTTTGTTTACGTTATGGATTGATATTCCATAATTTTGTATGTGGTTCAGCAGGTGATTTATTGTTAATGAAAATGCCAAGAATTCTTAGATATTTGTTAAGTGAAAATTGCTAATGATTGTGTTCATAGGGTTTCGGCATGAATTCCAAACCCATGGTCCATATATGTGTATTACTATGATAGTAATATATATATGAACCGTGGGTTGGATATTCGTAAGTCCTACAATGACAATGCTGTTTTCATACCCGAGTCCAAAGTGACTTGTTGTTCCCATTCGAGGACAAGGCACTTCAATACATGAACACATTCGATACTAGTAGTCCTAATTTTTTCCATGTTCACAGATGGTATCACGGAGCCATGCTGTAACATTAAGGGGTATCTAAACAGCAAATCCAGGCAAAACAGTTGATATTTTACAAGGCTATACATCCCTACTAGGGTGCAATTTAATAGAAGTAACTTGATAAAATTTTGATATGTATCATGTCAAACTGTGGGCCTTGCTGTTGACATTTAATTTGTTCAGTAGTTCGTACATTTCAACAAAACATGAGAAAAATGTATGTTTCAGGGGGACATAATTAACTCATTTGTATCGCATTTATTGTGCAAAACAGTTCTGTCGTTTTGCTCACAAGGGTCTAAAGCACAAAATTGGAGCATTGGTTTGACTAGATTGGACTTTATGATATGTATTAACACTGATTTTATTTAGACCTTGAAATGCAAATGGCGGTTGTGAATAATATCACACAATTATGGCATATAAGAAGGTATTTCAAACGTCAAAAATGCTCATATTAGATACTATAGAGAACTCTAGACATGGCAGGAAGACTGTTTTAGGAAAAAAATTCATCCGTTGAGTTTGGGGTAAAAGATATACATTTCTAAAAAAAGGCCCAAAACTCATCAGTTTGATAATTTGTCTTAAAAAGGCCATTCTTACTATAATCAAATGTCTTAAATGTATGATATAGGAGCATTTTTAATGGCTGAAATGCCTCCCTTTATGCCATATTTGTGTAATATCATCCACAGCCGCCATTTGCATTTCAAGGTCAAAACAAAATATGTGTTTATACGTACATAAAGTCAAATCTGGTCAAACAAATGCTCCTACCCTGTGCTATAGACACCTGTGAGCATGACATCTGGGCTATTTTTCAGGTTTGGTTATTTTTGTGACTTAGAATTATTCCATGCTACAACTTACCACAAAGCAACTCTATAGAAGAAAGTGTTAGCATCTACAACAAATTATTTGTGATTTTAAGACACTACATGTCCAAACAAACATTTTGGTATATTACATGACTATTTTTGTACAAATTTTAAGATATTTATTCGTGTTTGAAATTCAACATTATTCTGCTGTATAGATGACCCTTAATATGTTTGAACTCCATGCAAAGACATATTTTGATCACTCACCCCCAAATAACAATAACTGTCCATACTAATCCAGATTTCTCATAGTGTCAGTCAAATTTGAATTTCTCATAAAATAATTTGATTTAATTTTTGTGTTAGTTATATCACCTGACATGAAGATTGTGGTGATTTGTAAGGATGTACCTGTGTGTAAAACGGTGAGAGAGGGTTGAGAGAGGGGTGAGAGAGGGTTGAGAGAGGGGTGAGAGAGGGATGAGAGAGGGGTGAGAGAGAGAGATGAGAGATATCTGACAAATAGAGTTAAAATGCATGAACAACATGTATTTTGGAATTTACCCATAAGAACACAATTTAACATAGATCTAATTTCACGTAGTACAACAGGCACACAATTTAGAATTTGTCGTTTTGTTCGTCATTTCGTTACAATCAGATGTTACAACCGAGTGTCAAAGAGAAAGGTAATGATTGGAATCTGGAAAGGGATTTCGGACTTCAAGTTTCAATAGCTTTTCAACAATTGTGTGCATGTAAGCATTTTCATTTATTTTTATATTATTATTAACAGGTAAGTGTATATTGTTGATATGTACCGAACTGTCGAATTATCTGCCATCTCGTACACTTTACACCTCATTGTACGTGGCACTGGCATATTGGTGATTAGAGCGGGGCTCATGTATCAACAGTTCCTAATAAACATTAGGTAGGTCCTTACACAACATGGTAGACACGCGGCCACGCCACATAAAGGACATTACAGCGCATACATCTCACATTATATTTACTACACTTACTCACCTTTTATTTGCCAATATGAAAAAAAAAGTGTAATTTCTTTCAAATGAAAATGAATAAATTAAAGGAAATATTCAGTTTAAAAGATGCCGGACAACCAATCAAGGAAGTGTATTCTAATTGTCCTGTGATAATTTTATGGCACAATTAAGAAAGTACATCGCATGTTACCTTGCGTAGAGACTTAAGAAAACATGTCTGTATTTTAAATATAAGAAATGATACACCACGAATCTGTTATATGATATTGTAGTAATTATCTATTTGATTGTGTCACTAGGGCATTTTGTAAATGATATTAAGTCCTGTCTAGTGAGGCCGTCTGAAGCCATGGCGGATACCATGTTACGGGACACAACAAACAACTACTACTATAATTAGGTAAACAGTCTACATCCTCCCCAACCTATGGACTTCGCGTGTTGACACGAATGTTTTGTATAGAATTGTTTACAAAACATTTGTATAAGTAATATGAAATGTGATTTAAGAATTACGTAAAACGTGTCTTGTTTCAGTTTAATTAGTAGTTCGCGGTACAAGAATGAAATGAATGTGTATTTTAAACCCGATTTCTATAGAGTCTATACATTCTATCTAGTTTAGTTGGTCACCAAATGACGCACGAAGACTTGGAACAAAAAGCCGAGGATATAAAGCATTGATACTGATAGCTATTACAATTATATATGGTACGATATAGGGTGGCAAAAAGCGATAAAAAAATTCAGTCTGTCTAAACCGAAAAGTTGCTATGTCCTGTGTTTCATCGATTTACGTAACGTTATATTTATAGATTAACTTAGTTACTATATGTCTATATAGTAAGAGTCCTTTCTTGACACGTGGAATAATAAACAATGGCTGGGTATTTTGTTAGTTGCAGTTAGTATAAGTCATAAGCTAAAACCACACCCCATATACGTACCGAACACACAAACAATATGTGATCGTTGAATTTCAATGCAATGCAGAAGCAGTACGTGATTAAATCAACCAACTTGCTTTACTTTAATACTTCAGCACATTGGCCATGTAAAATGCTGGCGATCTAAACTATTTATCCATTTAATGCCAATAACCCAGCTAACAACCATTGCCTACTACAAAGTTGTTAGACTATAGATGTCGACAGACAATTCGAAACAATCGTCGTGATTTCTTTATTTCGGGTACCTATTTTATATTAGCATTCAACCATATTGATAAACATAAGCTGTACTTTGTTTCGTCACTAAGGCAGAGTTTGAATTTGAATCTACCCATGAATATTTTTAAAAGGATTGTCCTGCTTAATCTACTTACTTCGTTGAATGATAGAGCCTGGTCAAATCTGGAAAAGCGCTCCTGCGAGTAGAATGAGTACAGAAAGGCCAGGCGTAATGGCCAGGCGTAATGGTCATTAGCCGTGAACATTTGTACATTTTGTATTCGGTCTGGTGTTTTTAAGATGTGCTGGTATATGTGACCGGGTCAGTTTCATTAGAATCAGACATATCCAAAAGACAAAATCCAATTCAAGTGTATTATACTTGTAAATATTATGGTCAATACTCGCACACTTGTGGTCAGTAGTGTTGATAAACAGTTTTATCAAGGTGACCGTCCTCTGACACGATAAAATGACCTAGCCACATTATCTAGGGGCGTACTTATTTGCAAAGACGCGTGTGAGGACGGCAGTATAGGTGGACGATAGATAGATTTATTGGTCAAGCGGCTTTTGCCTTTCTCTTAGACTAACCCCTGCCTTTAGTATTATCAATAAAACTGAGATTTATTGTTTCCCTTTTCTCTAAAACCGGCGTAGACGGCTCGATGGGATGGAACACTACTGTTTAGTAGGGTTTGACCAATCAGCGCAATTGTTAAATGTAGAGCATACTTTAATATCATAGTCGGGTAGCTTTGAAATAAGTGTTTATATCATATATTTCCTCCAAGTTTAAAAAGTTCTTTTCATCGAATACCTGGAGGTATAATATTGGAACAAGGCCGGACAGGGTATTAGAGGTGTTGTATTAGGTTAGTATAATTAAGTGTTTTCATGCAGTTTTTTTTATCATCACAGTAAGTATACGCTGGCCTATTATAACGTCGAGATTTACTTAGTCGTGTAAACAATTCAGATATATATAGTGCTGGGTTAGAATCACACTTTTGTTTACCTGTCATTATATTCTATAATTGGTCTGATTGAAAGCCCGCATACACGATATTTTATAAATACATATTTGTATGTATATATGTTGAGAATTCAACATTATGAATAAAGAGATTGTTAACAATTTTTCTCCTTTTTCCGCTGTAATATCACATTTTTATTACAAAAAGCGGTCCCCGTATTACTTGGTGATAATCAGATAAGTGTAATTATGTCGAGCTGAGAGTGAAATAAATCTGTATATTACTACTTCCATGCTCTTAGCAGATTTTTGAAAGAATAATCTAGTTAATACCATGGTCACGTTTGGACGAACGGTGGGAAATTAAAGTAAAGAAACGACTTCGACTATACCGTGTAGTTGTCATTCAAATACAAAGTGCTGCGTCGGCTGAAATACCTTATTATCTTGACAATCCTTTATTTGTGCGTAAAACCTTGACATTGCATATTGTTGTTTCATAAATCACGTGTTTATCCGGCACAGCGACGTACAGTAATCACGGCAGGGCTAACTCGCTTCTAGGATGATAAAAAAGCGATAAACAAAAACATTTGCATCATATAACGATATTCACGTCTCCGTTGTGCAGCACAGAGATAAATCTACCAATCAAAAGCATTACTGTAATGCACTGGACGCTAAAGAAACATTGTTTTAAATACACGTGTATGTTTTCCGGTTGGAAACTATTTTAGACTTTACTTAATTCTGATTCAATAGTCACGAATCTATCCTGGCGTGATTTTGAATCTCAATTCATCTCCTTTCATCAATTCAGATAAAAGACATACCTTATGAACTATAGCTGTATAATAACGAATGAATGTGTTCAATGGCGTTTGTAAAAACAGATATAGGACGTGCAAAAATGTTTAATTTCACTAGTTAATTTAGCCTTTCACTTGTCAATGCCATCATAAGTATCTCGCAAAACATTTATTAACAATATTTCTACAATGTGGAACACTGGCATCTTTGAGCATATTTGAATGTTAATGCTGTTGCTTGTTAGAAAGTGATCGAGCAATAGGAGTTAAGTAAGTACAGTCACGCGCGTATATCTAAAACAGACACTGTCGGCATGCCCTCTGGCATTCACAAGTTCTCAATGGTTCATGTTAAAGTCTGCTGGGAGTACAGACACACATTTATTAACTTTGTCCATCGTTATTTGAACGCTAAGTACTGTCCTTATTTTGGTGAGTGGTAACTAAGTACTGTCCTTATTTTGGTGAGTGGTAACTAAGTACTGTCCTTATTTTGGTGAGTGGTAACTAAGTACTGTCCTTATTTTGGTGAGTGGTAACTAAGTACTGTCCTTATTTTGGTGAGAGGTCACTAAGTACCGTCCTTATTTTGGTGAGTGGTCACTAAGTACCGTCCTTATTTTGGTGAGTGGTAACTAAGTACTGTCCTTATTTTGGTGAGTGATCACTAAGTACTGTCCTTATTTTGGTGAGTGGTAACTAAGTACTGTCCTTATTTTGGTGAGTGATCACTAAGTACTGTCCTTATTTTGGTGAGTGATCACTAAGTACCGTCCTTATTTTGGTGAGTGGTAACTAAGTACTGTCCTTATTTTGGTGAGTGATCACTAAGTACTGTCCTTATTTTGGTGAGTGATCACTAAGTACTGTCCTTATTTTGGTGAGTGGTAACTAAGTACTGTCCTTATTTTGGTGAGTGATCACTAAGTACTGTCCTTATTTTGGTGAGTGGTAACTAAGTACCGTCCTTATTTTGGTGAGTGATCACTAAGTACCGTCCTTATTTTGGTGAGTGATCACTAAGTACCGTCCTTATTTTGGTGAGTGATCACTAAGTACCGTCCTTATTTTGGTGAGTGATCACTATGTACTGTCCTTATTTTGGTGAGCGATCACTAAGTACTGTCCTTATTTTGGTGAGTGGTAACTATGTACCGTCCTTATTTTGGTGAGTGGTAACTAAGTACTGTCCTTATTTTGGTGAGTGATCACTAAGTACTGTCCTTATTTTGGTGAGTGGTAACTAAGTACCGTCCTTATTTTGGTGAGTGGTAACTAAGTACCGTCCTTATTTTGGTGAGTGGTAACTAAGTACTGTCCTTATTTTGGTGAGTGGTAACTAAGTACTGTCCTTATTTTGGTGAGTGGTAACTAAGTACCGTCCTTATTTTGGTGAGTGGTAACTAAGTACCGTCCTTATTTTGGTGAGTGATCACTAAGTACTGTCGTTATATTGGTGAGTGGTAACTATACTGGTTATCTGACTGATACTCATAATCTGTCGCTTTACAGATGCTTTAGATCCAAAATGGCAAATTATTCAATCTTTCAGATACATTGTAAGACTGATATACCTTGATAATGAGTTAAATGTCTTATTTTCACATATTCCTTGCATATGATGGTGACCGTTTTATTTTTCCAAACTAATTCCATCAACTTTCTAAAACATGACATAAAGATATACAATATATAATATACTATATTTATTTTCCAGGTAAGAACTCCATGAGATATAACTGGGTGGTGACCGATAGTTATTCTGGGCTAAGCGGTATATGGCTCTAAGTGATTTCGAGGCCCGAACAATAAACAAGCCAGATAGTACCCTTCTTTGTGAAGTATATATGTTACCAAGCACATATAGACACCACTAACATCTTTTAAAATGATGCACTAATGTTTTGAGAGTATTTCAATTCTGATGAGCTCTTCTTATATACTTTATTTCCAGATGACTTTGAGTAAATCGAATGTAATACTTCTGTACATCAGTAATAAGAAATGTTCCCACAAACTATTGTTTTAAACCTTTGGATGTATTTCTCACAACGCGTTAAGATTATAATGACATGTTTCTTAATAGCTGTAACCCAGTTATACTTACATTGTTATAAAACCAACAATGGATATATATAGATATGTATATAAGTAGTTGACAGAATGTTCGGCGTTTGAATAGAAACCAGGCGTCATCCGTTCAAGGCCGGGGAGTATGGGGCACCCTCAACAAACATGTTTACATCTTGAAAACAGCTGATCTCACCACGCGACCTTGACCTGGCGATCAGCGAGCGAAATCAGCTGTTGGCGTGGGGGGACTAACCGGGCCGAAAACGAGACAAATACACATTAGATATCGTCAAGGTTACACCCAGACTTTACAAATCTTGCATTTTAAAAGAGATCGAAAAACCATAATGTTATGTTTGTTTCCCCGCATTTTAATCTGATCAGAGACCTGTTTAATTTGTACCGCATATCGAGATAACAATGTAAGGCCGTGTCCCCGATGTTCTTCTTGACTGCGCATTGTAGTCACAACCCGTGTCCAAAAACCAGTCGGTCCAGACTGGGTTTTGTTGTATAGTACGTTCGTACTCAGCGCCTTTGTTACCTATACACATTAGCTTTTATTTTTCTCGCTGTTTTACAAAAACACCCAAATCAGCAAAAACCCATAACAAACTAAAAAGATGAAATGTGATAAAAACAAACTACCACGTGTTAATGTGCCATGTCATCCCGATATCCAGGACCAGCTAAGTGGGGAATGATACGAGACACGATAAGTGTAACACAACGATAGCAATAAAAATATACTCACATAAACAAGTGTACTTTCAGTAGGTTAATACATCATGTACACCTGTTGGTCTTGTATTGGAAAAAGAGTTCCATTTTAACCCAGACACAACGTTATTTGTATTTTCAAAAATGCGCTACACAATTAATCTAAATGACTTAACACAGCTATTATTTCGTGGGTCGTGCCATGGAATTAATGTAATCAATTCGAATCTTAGTTTAATTTTGATGACTTGCATGTGATATAATACCTTTCTTTTCAGTAGACTAGATGATTGATGGAAATGCCTATACGTAGAAATACTACACTTTAATTTACCAGATATCTATCCTAGAGGATAAAAACAACTATAACTTTAGATTTCATACTAATGGACAATGAATTATATCCATAGATAACGAAATGATTTCTTCTTTCTCTTCCTCTTTTCAGTTCCTTGTTCATTCACTTTTTTTATTTATCGATTTCGTGTTTTGTTCATTTCAGATATATATTGTATAAAGGTTTCGTAATTTCCTGCTGTTTTGAGAACATTTTTCGTTCTTATGTTTCTATAAATCTTTATTGGTCACTGTCTTTTTTCCTGGAATGAGTGATACTTTTTCAGTATATACAAGTATGTTATTTCTTATTTCCTTTTCGATTTGTATGTGTGTTGATGGAGTTTTAGATATGTAGCAGATGTTAAGTTTTTTAGACAACCTTTAGATCAGAGAGAGAGAGAGAGAGAGAGAGAGAGAGAGAGAGAGAGAGAGAGAGAGAGAGAGAGAGAGAGAGAAAAGAACATTCGCAAAGTTGTAGATACTTCTGTATCATTAAGAACTTAGAAAGATTCCCATTAAAATGTTCTTTGAAATAAGATGTGTCTATGTGTTAAGTACAGTATCAAAACCCGCATTGATAAGGCAATAGAACATTCTCTGTATGTTCAAGTGTTGTGAATGTTTTTGAGTTCATTTAAGCATCGTGACGTATCTCACTGCCACAGAAAAGATACGTACGTCTTTTTTCACAGACAAGAATCACCAACTTGTATGGTTTGTATATATTTTGCTTATGAACTCCAGTTTCAGTTTCCATGTTAATTATACCTTAGAAATTAAACCTCCAGTGTAAAACTCAATTGTTAGCTTTGATTTGTTTTATTTAAACATTTAATTCTTCCCGAACTAAGAGCCATGGTCATCAGAGATTCACTTAGTCCTTAACATTTGGACCTAAATGATCTTGACATTGATCTTTGGTCAGTTGACTCATAGTTTAATTCCGACTTACATTGCTTCAGAGAGACATAAGAAAATGTCCATCAGCGAAAGAATACAAAATTCAACTTTGACCTTTGGAACCTATGACCATGACCTTTGACCTTGAGTTTTTTTCCCTATGTATGTTTGTTAACAGAAATTTAATTTAAATCGGCAAATAAAAATTGATTATGCATTCGGGATCACAATTTGCTGACGGATGGACAACAAACAGACATACAGACTACAATAGGGCACGGGGCCCTTATAAACGACAAACAGACATACAGCTACAATAGGGCACGGGGCCCTTATAAACG
This sequence comes from Pecten maximus, assembly GCF_902652985.1. Classification (NCBI taxonomy): domain Eukaryota; kingdom Metazoa; phylum Mollusca; class Bivalvia; order Pectinida; family Pectinidae; genus Pecten; species Pecten maximus. The sequence goes on along the minus strand of NC_047023.1, from coordinate 14,628,826 downwards.
ACATACAGACTACAATAGGGCACGGGGCCCTTATAAACGACAAACAGACATACAGACTACAATAGGGCACGGGGCCCTTATAAACGACATACAGACATACAGACTACAATAGGGCACGGGGCCCTTATAAACGACAAACAGACATACAGACTACAATAGGGCACGGGGCCCTTATAAACGACAAACAGACATACAGACTACAATAGGGCACGGGGCCCTTATAAACGACAAACAGACATACAGACTACAATAGGGCACGGGGCCCTTATAAACGACATACAGACATACAGACTACAATAGGGCACGGGGCCCTTATAAACGACAAACAGACAAACAGACTACAATAGGGCACGGGGCCCTTATAAACGACAAACAGACATACAGACTACAATAGGGCACGGGGCCCTAATAAACGACATACAGACATACAGACTACAATAGGGCACGGGGCCCTTATAAACGACAAACAGACATACAGGACTACAATAGGGCACGGGGCCCTAATAAACGACAAACAGACATACAGACTACAATAGGGCACGGGGCACTTATAAACGACAAACAGACATACAGACTACAATAGGGCACGGGGCCCTTATAAACGACAAACAGACATACAGACTACAATAGGGCACGGGGCCCTTATAAACGACAAACAGACATACAGACTACAATAGGGCACGGGGCCCTAATAAACGACAAACAGACATACAGACTACAATAGGGCACGGGGCCCTATTAAACGACAAACAGACATACAGACTACAATAGGGCACGGGGCCCTTATCAACGACATACAGACATACAGACTACAATAGGGCACGGGGCCCTTATAAACGACAAACAGACATACAGACTACAATAGGGCACGGGGCTCTAATAAACGACAAACAGACATACAGACTACAATAGGGCACGGGGCCCTTATAAACGAAAAACAGACATACAGACTACAATAGGGCACGGGGCCCTTATAAACGACATACAGACATACAGACTACAATAGGGCACGGGGCCCTTATAAACGACAAACAGACAAACAGACTACAATAGGGCACGGGGCCCTTATAAACGACAAACAGACATACAGACTACAATAGGGCACGGGGCCCTTATAAACGACAAACAGACATACAGACTACAATAGGGCACGGGGCCCTAATAAACGACAAACAGACATACAGACTACAATAGGGCACGGGGCCCTTATAAACGACATACAGACATACAGACTACAATAGGGCACGGGGCCCTTATAAACGACATACAGACATACAGACTACAATAGGGCACGGGGCCCTTATAAACGACAAACAGACATACAGACTACAATAGGGCACGGGGCCCTTATAAACGACAAACAGACATACAGACTACAATAGGGCACGGGGCCCTAATAAACGACATACAGACATACAGACTACAATAGGGCACGGGGCCCTTATAAACGACAAACAGACATACAGACTACAATAGGGCACGGGGCCCTTATAAACGACAAACAGACATACAGACTACAATAGGGCACGGGGCCCTTATAAACGACAAACAGACATACAGACTACAATAGGGCACGGGGCCCTTATAAACGACAAACAGACATACAGACTACAATAGAGCACGGGGCCCTAATAAACGACATACAGACATACAGACTACAATAGGGCACGGGGCCCTAATAAACGACATACAGACATACAGACTACAATAGGGCACGGGGCCCTTATAAACGACATACAGACATACAGACTACAATAGGGCACGGGGCCCTAATAAACGACAAACAGACATACAGACTACAATAGGGCACGGGGCCCTTATAAACGACAAACAGACATACAGACTACAATAGGGCACGGGGCCCTTAATAAACGACAAACAGACATACAGACTACAATAGGGCACGGGGCCCTTATAAACGACAAACAGACATACAGACTACAATAGAGCACGGGGCCCTTATAAACGACAAACAGACATACAGACTACAATAGGGCACGGGGCCCTAATAAACGACATACAGACATACAGACTACAATAGGGCACGGGGCCCTTATAAACGACAAACAGACATACAGACTACAATAGGGCACGGGGCCCTAATAAACGACAAACAGACATACAGACTACAATAGGGCACGGGGCCCTTATAAACGACATACAGACATACAGACTACAATAGGGCACGGGGCCCTTATAAACGACAAGCAGACATACAGACTACAATAGGGCACGGGACCCTTATAAACGACATACAGACATACAGACTACAATAGGGCACGGGGCCCTTATAAACGACAAACAGACATACAGACTACAATAGGGCACGGGGCCCTAATAAACGACAAACAGACATACAGACTACAATAGGGCACGGGGCCCTAATAAACGACAAACAGACATACAGACTACAATAGGGCACGGGGCCCTATTAAACGACATACAGACATACAGACTACAATAGGGCACGGGGCCCTTATAAACGACATACAGACATACAGACTACAATAGGGCACGGGGCCCTATTAAACGACAAACAGACATACAGACTACAATAGGGCACGGGGCCCTTATAAACGACAAACAGACATACAGACTACAATAGGGCACGGGGCCCTTATAAACGACAAACAGACATACAGACTACAATAGGGCACGGGGCCCTAATAAACGACAAACAGACATACAGACTACAATAGGGCACGGGGCCCTAATAAACGACATACAGACATACAGACTACAATAGGGCACGGGGCCCTTATAAACGACATACAGACATACAGACTACAATAGGGCACGGGGCCCTTATAAACGACATACAGACATACAGACTACAATAGGGCACGGGGCCCTATAAACGACAAACAGACATACAGACTACAATAGGGCACGGGGCCCTAATAAACGACATACAGACATACAGACTACAATAGGGCACGGGGCCCTTATAAACGACAAACAGACATACAGACTACAATAGGGCACGGGGCCCTTATAAACGACAAACAGACATACAGACTACAATAGGGCACGGGGCCCTAATAAACGACATACAGACATACAGACTACAATAGGGCACGGGGCCCTTATAAACGACAAACAGACATACAGACTACAATAGGGCACGGGGCCCTTATAAACGACAAACAGACATACAGACTACAATAGGGCACGGGGCCCTTATAAACGACAAACAGACATACAGACTACAATAGGGCACGGGGCCCTTATAAACGACAAACAGACATACAGACTACAATAGGGCACGGGGCCCTTATAAACGACAAACAGACATACAGACTACAATAGGGCACGGGCTCCTTATAAACGACAAACAGACATACAGACTACAATAGGGCACGGGGCCCTTATAAACAGACATACAGACTACAATAGGGCACGGGGCCCTTATAAACGACATTACAAGATGTGCAGATTAACATTTTTATAAACAGCATATTTACAAAAGTTAAGTGTAGTATAAGTTAAATAGTCTCAACATTTCCTGTGATATGTGATATGCATTGAAAATATATACTATACACCAATAAATATGCATTATGCGTCAAAATTCTCTCACGAGAAAGCACCTGTATGCCTCCCTAGAGGTACATCACGTGTGTGATTTTACTGTGGTTGACGGACTCTATCACATACTCCTTCTGTTTACTTCAGGTCTAACGATGGTGGCTGACCGACATTGGGGTCAACTCGGTCATCTGGTTGAGTTGTGAAAAGTCAGCAAAATCAACCAGTGACCTATAATTAGACTTAGGTATCATTGACCCGTGGCTGACCATTATATAGAAATGTAATCCTACCATAGAAACTCTCTTACCGCTAACGTTTGTGTACATGCCCCCCATAACACCTCCATGTAAGCACGGCTGTGATATATATATAAAGATCTAATAATGTTTTAATGTCTATAATTCCACGGCAAAAGACCTACATGACTAGTATATAATGAAACTTTGCCTTTGACTGACAAAAATACTTATATTAGGCGGTTTATAACATCTGCCTACAGCAGTCACATATATAAAATTTGCACTTGACTGTTTGGATGAACAACATGGCTGGGAATGACGTCTAACAGTGCTCATAATAGAGAGACAATGGCCGGTGTCCCTCATCAAGATATTAACGACATGGAAATTAAAATCAAAGTTCTTCCTCCAAATCGATGAAACGTTTATGTGAACAATATTACAATGATATCACTCGCTGACAGACTGATCAATTGCAGTGTTTTAATATTTTTTGACGCGAGCTCGGACTACCTGATAAAAGTGACCAGGGTAGCTGTTGTGTGATAGTTTCGACAGATATTGCTAACATCACTAGCATCACAAACGTAAACCATAGTTGTACATAGTTGATGACTTGTGTATAAAAAAGTCGGACACGCTGGCGTCCATTTATGAAAACAAATGTTATAATACCTGACAAAATATGACCTATTTATATCCTACTCACATGTAAAAGTCCATTTGCTGATTAGGGTTTCTAGGTTAAACATTTTACGTAACAGGTGATCAGCTTAATGCCACTCACCACATGGAAATCTTCATTTCACCTGGTCTTAATGCCACTTTGTGTAAATTCTGTTTTAAAATTCCATTTTCATATAAATTTACTTTTCTCGCTCTTCGATGATATTGCTTCCAGTTTTGTTTCCTTCTAAATCTTTACGTTTTCTCCCTTCCACGACGACGTATCTTTTATTTCTCCTATTCATATCATGTGTTCTATCGATAAACAACATTGTAAGTCAACTGATTACTTTTCTTTTGGTTTATCTAATCTCGAATAACAAAGCACTCCTTCATTTTCTCAGAAACCAGTATATAGCTTGTTTTATCTAAACCCCTGATACTTGTATTATACGTCCTGTAACCGGCTATGTACAACTGGGGCAGAATTTTAAGAATTGTTAGACTAGTTCTGAAGTATCTGACTCATGTCTTTATTTAGATAAGAGGGTATCCACGCATATACACTATAACAAACTAGGAAGTATGGACCAGTTTAATACCATGATTTATTATTCCCTTGATATGTCCAAGGAAGGACTTCAAAATTTTCGTCGTCAAATCAACATTCCCAAAGATATTTCAACACTTTAACAGTGATAGTCTCCGAAGTCACCTGGGGTCATCGTGACCCATTAACTGAGGTGTACGTTAGTGAATATGGTCTCGCTCTACCTTGTCATAATCCCGGTCATGTGACCGTATTTTGGAATACGGTCATTGACGTCATTAGACAATATTTAACCATGAATACAACTTAGGTGAACATGACAATTACCAATCTTTAAACCGTATTCCCACATTGATTCTCTACTTAATAAAGAAACATAAGTAACGTCCAGGTTCGGTTATATCTAAAATGTACGTGCTTTTAGAAATAACAGATAAATCAATATCGCAGTAAGCTTAAGTAGAACTTTGAGACTTGTTATAACTAGTATAATTAACATGCTTATTTAAAGTGATACCCATGTACGCAAATGATTACATAGAGTCAATCATATGTCATTTTGAACTATAATTAGAGCACGCAAAACGTAGTCTGTGTGAAATGTCACCTGTATACTATAGACTGACCGGTCTACCCTATTAACACCTGTCTATATATCCAGTTTTTATGACGATAGCAGCCAATTTCTGACAAGTACTAAAATCTGAATGTTTGAAAGGAAAAGCGCATAAATGAATCATGATATCATAATTAAATATCTATAAAATGCAATATCAAATAACTAAACATGTATTAAAATGGAATTTGTAGAGTCTTCTAGTACAGAAGACAGTAAAACAAAGGTTGATGATTCCTCATTTGTTACATTATCTTAGGACAACAGGCCAACTGGATATACTGGCTTTGTCAGTGTGAACTCTTAAGTAACCGAACTTGAAAAATTGCACAAATTAGACCGATAAGTCTGTACGGATAGTCACAATGCTCCTGCAACAGGGTATTTTATTAATGTGGAAGGTTTGTTTTCCTTGTAAACATCTGTTAGCGTGGTTTTCCTTGTTAACATCTGTTAGCGAGGTTTTCCCTGTAAACATCTGTTAGCGTGGTTTTCCCTGTAAACATCTGTTAGCGAGGTTTTCTTTGTAAACATCTGTTAGCGAGGTTTTCCTTGTTAACATCTGTTAGCGAGGTTTTCCTTGTAAACATCTGTTAGCGAGGTTTTCCTTGTAAACATCAGTTAGCGAGGTTTTCTTTGTAAACATCTGTTAGCGAGGTTTTCCTTGTAACATCTGTTAGCGAGGTTTCCCTTGTAAACATCTGTTAGCGAAGTTTTCCCTGTAAACATCTGTTAGCGTGGTTTTCCCTGTAAACATCTGTTAGCGAGGTTTTCCTTGTAAACATCTGTTAGCGAGGTTTTCTTTGTAAACATCTGTTAGCGAGGTTTTCCTTGTTAACATCTGTTAGCGAGGTTTTCCTTGTTAACTTCTGTTAGCGAGGTTTTCCCTGTAAACATCTGTTAGCGTGGTTTTATTTGTAAACATCTGTTAGCGTGGTTTTCTTTGTAAACATCTGTTAGCGTGGTTTTCTTTGTAAACATCTGTTAGCGAGGTTTTCCTTGTAAATATATGTTAGCGAGGTTTTCCTTGTAAACATCTGTTAGCGAAGTTTTCCTTGTAAATATATGTTAGCAAGGTTTTCCTTGTAAACATCTGTTAGCGAGGTTTTCCCTGTAAACATCTGTTAGCGTGGTTTTATTTGTAAACATCTGTTAGCGTGGTTTTCTTTGTAAACATCTGTTAGCGTGGTTTTCTTTGTAAACATCTGTTAGCGAGGTTTTCCTTGTAAATATATGTTAGCGAGGTTTTCCTTGTAAACATCTGTTAGCGAGGTTTTCCTTGTAAATATATGTTAGTGAGGTTTTCTTAGTAAAGATCTGTTAGCAAGGTTTTCCTTGTAAGCATCTGTAAGCGAGGTTTTCCCTGTAAAAATCTGTTAGCGTGATTTTCTTTGTAAACATCTGTTAGCGAGGTTTTCTTTGTAAACATCTGTTAGCGTGGTTTTCTTTGTAAACATCTGTTAGCGTGGTTTTCCTTGTAAACATCTGTTAGCGAGGTTTTCCTTGTAAATATATGTTAGTGAGGTTTTCTTAGTAAAGATCTGTTAGCAAGGTTTTCCTTGTAAGCATCTGTAAGCGAGGTTTTCCCTGTAAAAATCTGTTAGCGTGATTTTCTTTGTAAACATCTGTTAGCGAGGTTTTCTTTGTAAACATCTGTTAGCGTGGTTTTCTTTGTAAACATCTGTTAGCGTGGTTTTCTTTGTAAACATCTGTTAGCGAGGTTTTCCCTGTAAACATCTGTTAGCGAGGATTTCCCTGTAAACATCTGTTAGCGTGGTTTTCTTTGTAAACATCTGTAAGCGTGGTTTTCTTTGTAAGCATCTGTTAGCGTGGTTTGCTTTGTAAACATCTGTTAGCGAGGTTTTCCCTGTAAACATCTGTTAGCGAGGTTTTGTTTGTAAACATCTGTTAGCGTGGTTTTCTTTGTAAACATCTGTTAGCGAGGTTTTCCCTGTAAAAATCCCGTTAGCGAGGTTTTCCTTGTAAACATCTGTTAGCGAGGTTTTCCTTGTAAACATCTGTTAGCGAGGTTTTCCCTGTAAACATCTGTTAGCGTGGTTTTCCCTGTAAACATCTGTTAGCGAGGTTTTCTTTGTTAACATCTGTTAGCGAGGTTTTCCTTGTTAACATCTGTTAGCGAGGTTTTCCTTGTAAACTTCTGTTTCTGTTAGCGAGGTTTTCCTTGTAAACATCTGTTAGCGAGTAAATATCAGTTAGCGAGGTTTTTCCTTGTAAACATCTGTTAGCAAGGTTTTCCTTGTAACATCTGTTAGCGAGGTTTTCCTTGTAAACATCTGTTAGCGAGGTTTTCCCTGTAAACATCTGTTAGCGAAGTTTTCCCGGTAAACATCTGTTAGCGAAGTTTTCCCCGTAAACATCTGTTAGCGAAGTTTTCCCTGTAAACATCTGTTAGCGAGGTTTTCCCTGTAAACATCTGTTAGTGAGGTTTTGTTTGTAAACATCTGTTAGCGTGGTTTTCTTTGTAAACATCTGTTAGCGAGGTTTTCCCTGTAAACATCTGTTAGCGAGGTTTTTTTTGTAAACATCTGTTAGCGATGTTTTCTTTGTAAACATCTGTTAGCGAGGTTTTCCTTGTAAATATATGTTAGCGAGGTTTTCTTTGTTAACATCTGTTAGCGTGGTTTTCTTTGTAAACATCTGTTAGCGTGGTTTTCTTTGTAAACATCTGTTATCGAGGTTTTCCCTGTAAACATCTGTTAACGTGGTTTTCTTTGTAAACATCTGTTAGCGTGGTTTTCTTTGTAAACATCTGTTAGCGTGGTTTTTTTTGTAAACATCTGTTAGCGAGGTTTTCTTTGTAAACATCTGTTATCGAGGTTTTCCCTGTAAACATCTGTTAGCGTGGTTTTCTTTGTAAACATCTGTTAGCGTGGTTTTCTTTGTAAACATCTGTTAGCGAGGTTTTCCTTGTTAACATCTGTTAGCGAGGTTTTCCTTGTTAACATCTGTTAGCGTGGTTTTCTTTGTAAACATCTGTTAGCGAGGTTTGCTTTGTAAACATCTGTTAGCGTGGTTTTCTTTGTAAACATCTGTTAGCGAGGTTTTCTTTGTAAACATCTGTTAGCGAGGTTTTCCCTGTAAACATCTGTTAGCGTGGTTTTCTTTGTAAACATCTGTTAGCGAGGTTTTCCCTGTAAACATCTGTTATCGAGGTTTTCCCTGTAAACATCTGTTAGCGTGGTTTTCTTTGTAAACATCTGTTAGCGAGGTTTTCCTTGTAAATATATGTTAGCGAGGTTTTCTTTGTAAACATCTGTTAGCGAGGTTTTCCTTGTAAATATCTGTTAGCGAGGTTTTGTTTGTAAACATCCGTTAGCGAGGTTTTCCCTGTAAACATCTGTTAGCGAGGTTTTCCTTGTAAATATATGTTAGCGAGGTTTTCTTTGTTAACATCTGTTAGCGTGGTTTTCTTTGTAAACATCTGTTAGCGTGGTTTTCTTTGTAAACATCTGTTATCGAGGTTTTCCCTGTAAACATCTGTTAACGTGGTTTTCTTTGTAAACATCTGTTAGCGTGGTTTTCTTTGTAAACATCTGTTAGCGTGGTTTTCTTTGTAAACATCTGTTAGCGAGGTTTTCTTTGTAAACATCTGTTATCGAGGTTTTCCCTGTAAACATCTGTTAGCGTGGTTTTCTTTGTAAACATCTGTTAGCGTGGTTTTCTTTGTAAACATCTGTTAGCGATGTTTTCCTTGTAAATATCTGTTAGCGAGGTTTTGTTTGTAAACATCCGTTAGCGAGGTTTTCCCTGTAAACATCTGTTAACGAGGTTTTGTTTGTAGACATCTATTTGCGAGGTTTTTCCTGAAAACATCTATTAGTGACGTTTTCCATATAAAGATCTGTTCAGAAAAGGATTTCCTAGCAATCCGTTGTTTAACAAAGAATTTTTTCTCCGAAACCCTATTTAGCATGTTTTTTCCTGTCTATATCTGTTTAGCATGGTTTTCCCTGTTAATTTTCTAACAAAATTTGTTTTTCTCTGAAATCTTAATAAGTGTTTTTTCCCCGTAAACATTTTATTTAGAAAGATTTTGGTCCTGTCAACATCTGTTTTAGCCAGATTTCCCATGTAAACCAACCTAGCGTCAACTCTCTTCCATTTATCTAGCATATTAGTATTGGCAGGTTTACAACTTTGTACATAATCTCATGTCTGAAACAGTCCATAATTCGATATCTTGTTCGTGATGTTCAGTGTTATACGAAGCTTAAAATCATTATAAAGCTGAGACTTGTACTTAAATTGAGCACGACCGATATTTTACCCATAGAGTAAAAATCGGTGATCTGAATCCCAGCCATGTCATGGTGACGTTGGCTGAATTTCTAGGCGTGGTCTAGTTTACAGACTGAGAAAGTCGTACATGTGAAACAGAGTTACATAAAAGGTGACACTAGTACATTGGTATGCGTGAGTGCTGTGTTAATATCGTCATATCATCTAGTTTAGTGTGTTAAAGTGACCTTTTTATCTCAGAAAAATAGGTAATTTTAATCTAAGTGACCTGGCATGTCTGGCTTAAACCCTGAAACTATTCTATTGAATCTGCACGAAGGTGTGCAATGGCAGATGTCATTTTTCAAAATTTTTAAATAATCATGTAACTTTTAAAAATATTGCATCACATATTTCACAAATAACGTGTTTGTGTATCGGTCATTGCACCTAGACTTAATACCAATGTACTTATCTTGAATGATTGGTTTTCCATTGTTCTGATATTTACTATTATCAAACGTTTTTTTACCAAGTCGTCAAATCGGACCATTTCCAATCATACAACGGATGTAACCTAGAAATTAATCTCTCCTAATAATACGACTACTTAATACATTACCAACTATGAGATATGTATTTGTCATTCATTTTAACAAAAATGCATCCGAAAACACCATACAATAATCTCACCATATCCGTTTTCATGTTTATCAGCAAATTGGTGTCACATTAAGATCATATCAAAGGTGTTCTATTCGCTTTAAATTAAAATAAACACTGCCCACTAGACATCGCGTGGCAGTTCTGGTTCTAACTCGGTGAATGACAATTTAATCGTTGTGTTCGGGGTCAAAATGAGTGTCGCTTCGAGATAACGAGTCAGACTATAAAAGACTCGCGAAACAGGTGAGCTCCTCCAGTCTACGTTCTCTTACAGAAATCGGTGAATGGTTTCGATTACTCGTCTGTTTCGGTGTTAACCGACTTGTTCAGCTATTCCTGCGTGTACAAAACTATATATGGTGGTTTTATGTACTGGTACACACCTACCTCTGATAACCACCGACATCAAAGCATTCTATCAAGCCACTTATTCCTAAGAAAGGGGTTATCAAATGAATTATTGGTTGTAATTTTTTATCGAATTGTCTTAAGATTTTGTAGTCCATATCAAAATCACTTTTATCATATGTTGTTACTGTTCAAAATTGCCTTAGTCTGCAGAAGGAAATTATCAATACATTCCAAACCCCTATACTAAATCTGTAATAAAGCATGCGAAAATGTGACATTATTATATAAAATACAGTTTACTTACTGAAATATTTTAAAGATAACCAAGAAAATCAGTCTTGAGAATTTACTATTTTCATGCTGAAATAAATATTAAATATCTCCAATGTCAAAATAGAAAACACGGGTGCAACTATAAGAAGGAATGGTATAGCCTATCCAGGCGCGTAGCCAGACTTAAATTTAAATGTACCGAGTGCCGAAGGCGCGACCAGGAAATGGGGGAGGGAAGCATGAGAGTTTTTTTTTTTTTTTTTGTATTTCTTGATGAATAGAGGTGACATTTGAGCAATTCTGAGCGATATAATTGAGAATTCAAAGACACACGCACAAAACAAACAATAGAAGTCATGACTAATGTTCTGTGCTATATTGTAACTAATATCGTGTAAACTAAAGAGACATTCTGGTACATATTGAGGTGAGAAATCATACAAACGGTCATATAAATGTATACGGAAACTAAGGCGTGTGTTTAACAGACGATGGATTAACAGTGCCTTCAATAACTACTGTATCATCGTAATCCTGAATTGCTATGATACAAATGTCAATCGTCGTTGGTTTGCTTAAAGAAATACAGTGTAGTACCGATATGCATCATAGGCAACTTATAGTTTGTTACAGTCTACGTGTATTTGGAGTATGTATAGGGAGAGTGGGGGGCTAGATAAAAATTCGTTAAAACTGACACCCCCGGTGTAAACAAATTCTCAGATCCCTGTGATACGTATGTAACAATGCCAGAAAAGACATTCGTTCTGCGTCCATGGTAGATCTCGGGTACAGGTACATGTATGTCTTTAGCCGACGTTTGATGCTGAAGGAGCTTTCCACAGTATAATAGAATCTTTAGACGTTCGGATACAGTTTAGGTTCCTTCATTACAATTATTAGCCAGACGATGGCCTGTCCTGTTACATCTAGTTATATAATCTATAGACGCCGATGATTAGGTATATATTGAAGGTTAACGTAGGGTTTGAGGGAAAACCAAACATAGGAATTGAGATTATAGATGACACTATGGGTTTTTTTTCTCTCCCAGAATGCCTCATTCAAGATGGCTGCCAATTGGGCAGCCATCTTGAAATGAGGCATTCTGGGAGAGAAAAAAACCCCATAGATGTCATCAATTCTCTCCCCTGTATCTTGGTTTTCAAAAACAGAAGTGACATACCTTTCTTTGTATTTTCTTGAGATTTTATCTTTTTTAGGTTCTTTTAGACATCTTCTTCTTTCAATATCTGTTGTTGACGATTCATGGTGTATACCAAAAAACATTGGAACCAGATTCATCAGAGGCCTTGGTGATTAAAACAAGATCTCATGACAAATGATCCTGATGACAGGTAAAAAGTTTCTGTCTGTGTATCAGCCATGCTAGATTTGTTACACCCCATTTTTAAATATGTGTAAACCGCCAAACTTTCCAGAATGAGGCTGTGAAGAATTCAACATGGCAGCTTCCATGTGTTTACATTACCTCAGGATGTTTATGGGTTTTAACATTATAAAATATAGCAGGTAAGTTGTGTTTTTAATCTTTTTGATCTGATCATAGAATATTTATTTTAAATGTATGAGTATATTATAGAATGAAGCTGTTTTTATCATGATTTACGGAGATTGATTTGTTGGTGCTCAAGTTATCATTGACTCAGTGTTACGGAGGTCATTTTTTGCAGATTACAGTAGATTTAGATGGTTTGTATTGTAAAATGGAATCATCTCAGTTCAAAATAATCATTATGAATTGATGTCTTCATAACAGTAGTAAAATAAAGGTTTTGTTTTGTTGCTAGAACTAAAAATACTACCATGGTAAAATGCTTTCACTTTCTATTCCCGGAACTGTGACGTCACAGCCATAACTGTCTTGAGTTGTACGGAGGTCATTTTCCGTAAATTACAATAGATTTAGATAGTTTGTATTGTAAAATGGAATCATGTCAGTTCAAAATAATCATTCTGAGTTGATGTCTTCATAACAGTAGTAAAATAAAGGTTTTGTTTTGTTGCTAGAACTAAAAATACTACCATGATTAACTGCTTTCACTTTCTATTCTCGGAACTTTCTAGAGAGTGTGACGTCACATCCATAACTGTCTGAAGTTGTACGGAGGTCATTTTCCGTAAATTACAATATATTTAGATGGTTTTTATTGTAAAATGGAATCATGTCAGTTCAAAATAATCATTCTAAAACTGTGTCTTTTTAACATGGTGTTTTAACATGCTAACATGTTGTTTTAACATGCTGATTTGCTGTTTTGACATGTTTATATGGTGTTTTTAACATGTTAACATGCTGTTTTAAATTCATGATTTTGTCATTTTTGTTGTTTTTGTCATGTTTTGTCATTTTTGTCATGATTTTGTCATGTTTTGTCATGATTTTGTCATGAATTTGTCATTTTTGTCATGTTTTGTCATCTTTTTGTCATGATTTTGTCATGAATTTGTCATGTTTTGTTGTTTTTGTCATGTTTTGTCATTTTTGTCATGATTTTTTCATGATTTTGTCATCTTTTGTCATGATTTTGTCATTTTTGTCATGATTTTGTTATTATTTGTCATGATTTTGTCATTTGTGTCATCATTTTGTCATGTTTTGTCATGATTTTGTCATTTTGTCATGTTTTGTCATGATTTTGTCATGATTTTGTCATTTTTGTCATTATTTTGTCATTATTTGTCATGATTTTGTCATTTTTGTCATTATTTTGTCATGATTTTGTCATTATTTGTCATGATTTTGTCATGTTTTGTCAAGTTTTGTCATGATTTTGTCATTTTTGTCATGATTTTGTCATGTTTTGTCATGATTTTGTCATTTTTGTCCTTATTTTGTCATGATTTTGTCATTTTTGTCATTATTTGTCATTATTTTGTCATTTTTGTCATGATTTTGTCATGTTTTTGTCATGTTTTGTCATTTTTGTCCTAATTTTGTCATGATTTTGTCATTTTTGTCATTATTTTGTCATGATTTTGTCATTTTTGTCATGTTTTTGTCATGTTTTGTCATGATTTTGTCATTTTTGTCATGATTTTGTCATTATTTGTCATGATTTTGTCATGTTTTGTCAAGTTTTGTCATGATTTTGTCATTTTTGTCATGATTTTGTCATTTTTGTCATGATTTTGTCATGTTTTGTCATTTTTGTCCTTATTTTGTCATGATTTTGTCATTTGTGTCATTATTTTGTCATTATTTTTCATTATTTTGTCATTTTTGTCATGTTTTTGTCATGTTTTGTCATTTTTGTCCTTATTTTGTCATGATTTTGTCATTATTTTGTCATTTTTGTCATGATTTTGTCATTTTTGTCATGTTTTTGTCATGATTTTGTCATGTTTTTGTCATGTTTTGTCATGTTTGTCATGATTTTGTCATGTTTTGTCATGATTTTGTCATTTTTGTCATTTTTGTCATGATTTTGTCATTTTTGTCACGATTTTGTCATGTTTTGTCATGATTTTGTCCTCATTTTGTCATTATTTGTCATGATTTTGTCATTTTTGTCATGATTTTGTCATGATTTGTCATGATTTTGTCATTTTTGTCCTCATTTTGTCATGTTTTGTCATGATTTTGTCATTTTTGTCATGATTTTGTCATGATTTTGTCATGATTTTGTCATGTTTTGTCATGATTTTGTCATTTTTTGTCATTATTTTGTCATTTTTGTCCTTATTTTGTCATGATTTTGTCATGATTTTGTCATTTTTGTCATGATTGTCATTTTTGTCCTTATTTTGTCCTCATTTTGTCCTAATTTTGTCATTTTTGTCCTCATTTGTCATTATTTTGTCATTTTTGTCCTCATTTTGTCCTAATTATGTCCTTTTTGTCCTTAGTTTGTCCTAATTTTGTCCTTTTTGTCCTAATTTTGTCCTTATTTTGTCCTCATTTTGTCCTAATTATGTCCTTTTTGTCCTTAGTTTGTCCTGATTTTGTCCTTATTTTGTCCTAATTTTGTCCTTTTTGTCCTCATTTTGTCCTTTATGTCCTCATTTTGTCCTAATTATGTCCTTTTTGTCCTTATTTTGTCCTCATTTTGTCCTTTTTGTCCTAATTTTGTCCTTTTTGTCATGTTTTGTCATGATTTTGTCATGTTTTGTCATGATTTTGTCATGTTTTGTCATTTTTGTCATGATTTGTCATGTTTTGTCATGCTAATTTAGCATGCTAACGTGCTGTTTTAACGTGTTGATTTGGTGTTTTAGCATGCTAACGTGCTGTTTTAACGTGTTGATTTGGTGTTTTAAGCATGCTAACATGCTGTTTTAACGTGTTGATTTGGTGTTTTAGCATGCTAACGTGCTGTTTTAACGTGTTGATTTGGTGTTTTAGCATGCTAACGTGCTGTTTTAACGTGTTGATTTGGTGTTTTAGCATGCTAACGTGCTGTTTTAGCATGCTAATTTAACATGCTGATTTGGTGTTTTAGCATGCTAACATGCTGTTTTAACATGTTAGTTTGACACTTTTAAGTTTTTTATGTGTAAAAAGTTTGAAAATAGGCAAAAAAATGACTAAAATATGCAAAAAATGAACAAAAAATAGTAAGAATATATAGTGAAACTTGCAAATGTTGTGTTGAAAAAAATAAACAAGAAAAATGCAAAATTGGAGTAAAAATTCTGCAAAAACTGGTTAAGAAATCTGCAAAACTGGTTAAGAAATCTGCAAAAAATGACTAAAATATGCAAAAAAATGAACAAAAAAATAGTAAGAATATATAGTGAAACTTGCAAATTTTGTGTTAAAAAAATAAACCAAAAAAATGCAAAATTTGATTAAAAATTCTGCAAAAAATGGTTAAGAAATCTGCAAAAAATGATTAAGAATTCTGCAAAAAATGACTAAAATATGCAAAAACAAAAAAGTATAAACAGAATTTTTTTAAATTTCATCACTACCTCTTCACCATTAGTTTGTCTATATATAAATCTAAAACACCTGTATATCCTTTCTTACTATACCATAGGTACCAATTTATCCCCAATACATACATTCTATTTACAGGTTTTCTGGGATTTGGATTAACTTTACCTCCTCTGTCATACTCTCATGTCTAAATATCATAATTGACTTTTTTCTTCTTTTTGTAGGTGGCATCTGAACATGAATCTGATGAATTATCACAATACTCTCCTAGAATGCCAATCTTATCACCAGCATCACCCACCATGCCAACTTCACCACCATCCAGACCATCAAACCAAGCACTGATGAACTCCCCTAGAATGCCAGTCTGATCACCAGTGTCACCTATAATGCCAATATTATCACCAATATCACCTATCATGCAATATTATCACCTGCCAGACCAGCAAACCCTTCATTGATGGACTCACCTAGAATGCCAGTCTTATCACCAGTATTACCTAACATGCCAATATCATCACCAATTAGGCTAACTTCAAACACTTCACAAATTGCTGGAACATCTAACACTTTTGGAGAAGATGGTGATGATGATAATGATGATGAGAATGTGAGTAAATTTTTGAACTCTATATTGTCCTTTTTAGTTCATTTTCAGAAAAGTATATATGATGAACTTGTTAGTATTGTTCATTTTCAGAAAAATATATAATTAAACTTGTCATATAATGTGAAAAAAATGTTAAAACATTTTTTTCCCCTTTTTCCACAATCCTCCCTCTGGAATCTAGAACAGCAATCATATATTTGTTTTTTTATTTATCAATTATGTTCTTATATAGATACATCAACAATGATTTTTTTCATTAGGATTTAGATAGACTGATCTCAGTAAGTATTTCATGAATATGTCAAATTTTGTTTTTAGGATCTTAATGATCTCAAATTTTTGTTTTTAGGATCTTGATGATCTCATAGCAGTAATTATTCAAAATGTAGCAAACTTTTTTAATGAAATATACAAACAAATGCTTAAAAATAATGCATGTCCTTTTTAAAAAAATGTTTTAACATTTTTTTCACATTATATGACAAGTTCATTATATATTTTTCTGAAAATGAACAATACTAACAAGTTCATCATATATACTTTTCTGAAAATGAACTAAAAAGGACAATATAGAGTTCAAAAATTTACTCACATTCTCATCATCATTATCATCATCACCATCTTCTCCAAAAGTGTTAGATGTTCCAGCAATTTGTGAAGTGTTTGAAGTTAGCCTAATTGGTGATGATATTGGCATGTTAGGTAATACTGGTGATAAGACTGGCATTCTAGGTGAGTCCATCAATGAAGGGTTTGCTGGTCTGGCAGGTGATAATATTGCATGATAGGTGATAGTGGTGATAATATTGGCATTATAGGTGACACTGGTGATCAGACTGGCATTCTAGGGGAGTTCATCAGTGCTTGGTTTGATGGTCTGGATGGTGGTGAAGTTGGCATGGTGGGTGATGCTGGTGATAAGATTGGCATTCTAGGAGAGTATTGTGATAATTCATCAGATTCATGTTCAGATGCCACCTACAAAAAGAAGAAAAAAGTCAATAATGATATTTAGACATGTGAGTATGACAGAGGAGGTAAAGTTAATCCAAATCCCAGAAAACCTGTAAATAGAATGTATGTATTGGGGATAAATTGGTACCTATGGTATAGTAAGAAAGGATATACAGGTGTTTTAGATTTATATATAGACAAACTAATGGTGAAGAGGTAGTGATGAAATTTAAAAAAATTCTGTTTATACTTTTTTGTTTTTGCATATTTTAGTCATTTTTTGCAGAATTCTTAATTCTTTTTTTGCAGATTTCTTAACCATTTTTTGCAGAATTTTTAATCAAATTTTGCATTTTTTTGGTTTATTTTTTTCAACACAAAATTTGCAAGTTTCACTATATATTCTTACTATTTTTTGTTCATTTTTTTGCATATTTTAGTCATTTTTTGCAGATTTCTTAACCAGTTTTGCAGGTTTCTTAACCAGTTTTTGCAGAATTTTTACTCCAATTTTGCATTTTTCTTGTTTATTTTTTTCAACACAAAATTTGCAAGTTTCACTATATATTCTTACTATTTTTTGTTCATTTTTTGCATATTTTAGTCATTTTTTTGCCTATTTTCAAACTTTTTACACATAAAAAACTTAAAAGTGTCAAACTAACATGTTAAAACAGCATGTTAGCATGCTAAAACACCAAATCAACACGTTAAAACAGCACGTTAGCATGCTAAAACACCAAATCAACACGTTAAAACAGCACGTTAGCATGCTAAAACACCAAATCAACACGTTAAAACAGCACGTTAGCATGCTAAATTGGCATGACAAAACATGACAAATCATGACAAAACATGACAAAAAGGACAAAATTAGGACAAAAAGGACAAAATGAGGACAAAATAAGGACAAAAAGGACATAATTAGGACAAAATGAGGACAAAATGAGGACATAAAGGACAAAATTAGGACAAAATTATGACAAAATAAGGACAAAAATAGGACAAAAAGGACAAAATAAGGACAAAATCAGGACAAAAAGGACATAATTAGGACAAAATGAGGACAAAAAAAGGACAAAATTAGGACAAAAAGGACAAAATGAGGACAAACTAAGGACAAAAAGGACATAATTAGGACAAAATGAGGACAAAAAGGACAAAATAATGACAAATGAGGACAAAAAGGACAAAATTAGGACAAAAAGGACAAAAATGACAAAATAAGGACAAAAATGACAAAATCATGACAAAAATGACAAATTCATGACAAAACATGACAAAATAATGACAAAATCATGACAAAACATGACAAAATCATGACAAAAATGACAAAATCATGACAAATAATGACAAAATCATGACAAAAGTGACAAAATCATGACAAAACGAGGACAAAAATGACAAAATCATGACAAATAATGACAAAATCATGACAAAATTGACAAAATCATGACAAATAATGACAAAATGAGGACAAAAATGACAAAATCATGACAAAATCATGACAAAACATGACAAAATCGTGACAAAAATGGCAAAATCATGACAAAAATGACAAAATAATGACAAAACATGACAAAATCTGACAAAACATGACAAAACATGACAAAATCATGACAAAAATGACAAAATCATGACAAAAATGACAAAATAATGACAAATAATGACAAAATAATCACAAAAATGACAAAATCATGACAAAATTAGGACAAAAATGACAAAACATGACAAAAACATGACAAAATCATGACAAAAATGACAAAATAATGACAAATAATGACAAAATAATGACAAAAATGACAAAATCATGACAAAATAAGGACAAAAATGACAAAATCATGACAAAACATGACAAAAATGACAAAATCATGACAAAATAATGACAAAAATGACAAAATCATGACAAATAATGACAAAATAATGACAAAAATGACAAAATCATGACAAAACATGACAAAATGACAAAATGATGACAAAACATGACAAAATGATGACACAAATGACAAAATCATGACAAATAATAACAAAATCATGACAAAAATGACAAAAGATGACAAAATCATGAAAAAATCATGACAAAAATGACAAAACATGACAAAAACAACAAAACATGACAAATTCATGACAAAACATGACAAAAATGACAAATTCATGACAAAATCATGACAAAACATGACAAAATCATGACAAAAATGACAAAACATGACAAAAACAACAAAAATGACAAAATCATGAATTTAAAACAGCATGTTAACATGTTAAAAACACCATATAAACATGTCAAAACAGCAAATCAGCATGTTAAAACAACATGTTAGCATGTTAAAACACCATGTTAAAAAGACACAGTTTTAGAATGATTATTTTGAACTGACATGATTCCATTTTACAATAAAAACCATCTAAATCTATTGTAATTTACGGAAAATGACCTCCGTACAACTTCAGACAGTTATGGATGTGACGTCACACTCTCTAGAAAGTTCCGAGAATAGAAAGTGAAAGCAGTTAATCATGGTAGTATTTTTAGTTCTAGCAACAAAACAAAACCTTTATTTTACTACTGTTATGAAGACATCAACTCAGAATGATTATTTTGAACTGACATGATTCCATTTTACAATACAAACTATCTAAATCTATTGTAATTTACGGAAAATGACCTCCGTACAACTCAAGACAGTTATGGCTGTGACGTCACAGTTCCGGGAATAGAAAGTGAAAGCATTTTACCATGGTAGTATTTTTAGTTCTAGCAACAAAACAAAACCTTTATTTTACTACTGTTATGAAGACATCAATTCATAATGATTATTTTGAACTGAGATGATTCCATTTTACAATACAAACCATCTAAATCTACTGTAATCTGCAAAAAATGACCTCCGTAACACTGAGTCAATGATAACTTGAGCACCAACAAATCAATCTCCGTAAATCATGATAAAAACAGCTTCATTCTATAATATACTCATACATTTAAAATAAATATTCTATGATCAGATCAAAAAGATTAAAAACACAACTTACCTGCTATATTTTATAATGTTAAAACCCATAAACATCCTGAGGTAATGTAAACACATGGAAGCTGCCATGTTGAATTCTTCACAGCCTCATTCTGGAAAGTTTGGCGGTTTACACATATTTAAAAATGGGGTGTAACAAAGCTAGCATGGCTGATACACAGACAGAAACTTTTTACCTGTCATCAGGATCATTTGTCATGAGATCTTGTTTTAATCACCAAGGCCTCTGATGAATCTGGTTCCAATGTTTTTTGGTATACACCATGAATCGTCAACAACAGATATTGAAAGAAGAAGATGTCTAAAAGAACCTAAAAAAGATAAAATCTCAAGAAAATACAAAGAAAGGTATGTCACTTCTGTTTTTGAAAACCAAGATACAGGGGAGAGAATTGATGACATCTATGGGGTTTTTTTTCTCTCCCAGAATGCCTCATTTCAAGATGGCTGCCCAATTGGCAGCCATCTTGAATGAGGCATTCTGGGAGAGAAAAAAAACCCATAGTGTCATCTATACCCTCACGGAATTTTATTATTTTCATATGATATTACTAAAAGAATACATTCTTGAAAATAATTAAATGGAGAAAAAATTATTTTGAAAAAATGACGTGGGAGCCCTGGCGTACTGGCGTACGCCTGGCTACGCGCCTGCTATCACCCTTGATACGGTTCAAAGGCCAGAAACCTTCGGATAATTTTCTATCCATTTGTTGAAACCTTTCTCATAAACAGTACAGTACAGATAATATGAACATTAACAAATGGAGAACAATGGTACATTATAAAACAGAATGGACATCAGTATTGTGAACTAATTATCAATAATAAATTATCAGCCAGCTGAAATTATTTGAAATAAAGACAATGCTCCATGCTCCAACAGAAATGTTCCGTGTTAAAGCTTACATATCAAAAGTAAATAAAAACACCGCCGTGTCAATTCTTAAGGCTTTATGAAGACATCTTAGCGTTAAAATTGTTATTCTTATACAGGAAACGTACATTTACGATCGAGCTCAAAAGTTTCTATTTTTGCAAAGTTCATGTCACGAGAAAGAAAATAGCTCCGCCGCCATTAATTTTGACCTTTTGCGCTAGTTCTCGATGTCGGTGAACGACTAAATATCTCGCATGTCAATGTTCAACCCTTAGGTCCCTATGTGTTACCGGTATATCTACAATACGTGCATATGTATGGATCGTGGGGTTAGAATTTGGTGTAACGCCCTGTGACCCAGACCGCAACCGAGTTACCTGGTGCGTCTACACTGGCACCCGTCTATATATAGTACACGTTTTGAAGACATACCGCCGACTAATATATATGGGATCTATTTATATTTAGACCTTTTCTGTAGCGGCTGTGCAGACATAGTAGGTGAATGACCTCTATTTTTTTTTATGACAAGACAAATACGTCCGCATTTTTGACATACTATGACAATACAAAGTGGAACTAAATCATTATTTATTTATATCCGTTATTGATTTATGGATACCCATACTTAGTGACCCCGTGACCCCGGCGGAATTGTATTATATTTATCTTGATAACAGGATATCAACATAAATTAAGGCATTATGACGTTTCAATGATTATGGCGTCATTAATTCAATATTGACTCGATGTTTCTCAAACTATAATCATCAGTAGATATCTCAAATATTGACCTCCTAGTGTCCATGTTGTAGCCGATAGCAATTAAGGGAAATCTGGCAATATCTGATATAGGCTTTATGCAATATAAATGTATTATAATGTATTCTATTTTCTTTTAGTTCCTAGCATCACAGAGGAAGGGAGAAACCGCTGCATGTCGCAGATTTATATTCTTTATCCTCACTGAGTTTACATTTACAGAAGTGATCAATTTTTGCACCGTACTTTGTCGCTGTGAATGTTATCTGGTATGCACAATACAATCGAGCCTCCAGACTATAGTTTATATTATACCTAGAGTATAATGAAAACATACAGTATACCTAGAGTATAATGAACACATACAATATACCTAAAGTATAATGAATACATACAGTGTAATGAATACATACAGTATACATACAGTATAATGAATACATACAATATATATACAGTATAATGAATACATACAATATATATACAGTATAATGAATACATACAATATATATACAGTATAATGAATACATTCAGTATACATACAGTATAATGAATACATACAGTATAATGAAAACATACAATATAATGAATACATACAGTATAATGAATACATACAGTATACAAACAGTATAATGAATACATACAGTATACATACAGTATAATGAATACATACAATATAATGAATACATACAGTATTATGAATACATACAGTATACAAACA
This sequence comes from Pecten maximus, assembly GCF_902652985.1. NCBI lineage: Eukaryota > Metazoa > Mollusca > Bivalvia > Pectinida > Pectinidae > Pecten > Pecten maximus. The sequence continues at coordinate 14,605,836 of NC_047023.1, read as the reverse complement.
GTATAATGAATACATACAGTATACATACAGTATAATGAATACATACAGAATAATGAATACATACAATATAATGAATACATACAGTATAATGAATACATACAGTATAATGGATACATACAGTATAATGGATACATACAGTATAATGAATACATACAATATAATGAATACATACAATATAATGAATACATACAATATAATGAATACATACAGTATAATGAATACATACAATATAATGAATACATACAATATAATGGATACATACAATATAATGAATACATACAAGATAATGAATACATACAATATAATGAATACATACAGTATAATGAATACATACAGTATACATACAGTATAATGAATACATACAGTATAATGAATACATACAGTATAATGAATACATACAGTATAATGAATACATACAGTATAATGAATACATACAGTATAATGAATACATACAGTATACATACAGTATAATGAATACATACAGTATACATACAGTATAATGAATACATACAATATACATACAGTATAATGAATACATACATTATAATGAATACATACAGTATAATGAATACATACAGTATACATACACTATAATGAATACATACAATATACATACACTATAATGAATACATACAGTATACATACACTATAATGAATACATACAATATACATACAGTATAATGAATACATACAGTATAATGAATACATACAGTATAATGAATACATACAGTATACCTAGAGTATAATATTTACATTTTTACTTCGCTCCGCCTCAATGAACGTAGTAAACTCAGATTACTGCATTTCCCGTTGAAGATTTTGGGTCGCGTGCTTCTGTTCTGAGAGACGAATCACTTTCTTGCCGGCGTGTGAATACATTCACTGAGTTTACAATGGCGATCGAGTTCTGTACCGCCTCAGACTTGAATGCACTTTCACTTTGTGAATTGTGTAACATTGTTATAAATGCATATGGACACAAGTGGAATAGCCGCTTTATGTGCTAATAAAAATGCCAGTATAATGCAGACAGTTTAGAAAACAGGATCCGACAGAACACTGACACTCCCGATAGCACCGAGCTCATGACCTACGTAGCGCAGTAGGTCTAACGTTAGCTGTATCTCGAATGCTATGCTTGATACCATTTCAGTGGTCACAGAAAATAAACCTCAATTTAAACACTATTTAACAACACAAAACAGACTGGTAGCAGAAGTATGCTATATCGAGAACAGGGACACATTATTGTCGTAATTTGACTCAATCTAAACATATGGAGGACACAAGTTTCCGGCCGTCGAATACCGCCAATTTTCAAATCAATGTTTCTTTACTTACTATTATCAGAATTGACATCCCAAAACGCCAGTGCGACAATGAAATCCAATATTTCAAGAATACCATGATATGATTCTTGTTTTGTTTTGTAGAAAGTAAAAGATAAACTATGTTTTTAAAAGAACATGTAAAGTGAAAGTTGTTTTATTTACATGTACATCATCAGCTATCCTGCGACTAAAATCCACATTGTTACACTTTTTCTCGAGCTCTGAATATCCAGAAAGCTATTAGACTGCATCACATACGGTCACAGGGGTTCGGCGTTAAATTTTGAGTTACATAATTATTATGACATCTATAAATAATCGAAAGACTAAAAATCCAACATTCATTCAAATTATAAAACCTTACAAAATCGATTTTTTTCCTTCAAAACTTTAGAGAGTATATAAACACTGTTTTTTAATGTTGTAATATTTCACTGAACTGTCGTCACGTTAACCTTGTGCTCATTTTTTTAACCGAGTCCCTGTGTCTCGAGTGACCAAATCACGCACATACTGTACTGTCAACACTGCACTTTAAATTCGTATTCATATGAGTATTGCTAAGTTTTTATTTAAGGATTGATTGTCAATTTTGTTACTTGCATGGACTGATGAAGGGAAGTGAACCTCGATAAAAATGAAGTGAACTGCGAAGCAGTGCATGTACCATTTGCACGAGGTTCACTTCCCTTCATCAGTCCATGCAAGCAACAAAATTGACAATCAATCCTTATATTTAACCAAATTAAAAACTTCGCCACCAGATTGCAAAATTCGGTCGCAACAGTGTGACGTAAGTGCGTCACTTTGTAACGTTGTTATACTTATCGTACACGTGTGTACAGTAGTGGAACAGCAGACAGTCAGCTATTCTCGTCGCCAAGGCAATACAAAATATAGCGCCATACGCGTTTTGATTATTACGATGTTGATACACATAAATACGATATTTTCAAGGTAAAATATTCATTTATAACAAATATTAATGATATTGTATATTGTTTCTAAAAAGCTTGACATTTATTTACTCTGTTTATATACGTTCATTAACTCATACTATTGTATGAGTCCTCAGTCAAAAACAAAAAATAGGATAAGACACACTTTTGGGACGAGGAACCGTCCTCTAAAACTACAATTAAGCTTCTTACAGGAAAGATGGTTCACAACAAACGGTACTCCCCCACACAGACAGAACACCGACTCTAGTCGTGGAGACGAAACCTAGCAATGGGCGAAGACATGTAGGCAAGAAACCAATAACTAACCATCTAACTTACAAATTGACTAACCTGAATGACAATTTTTCGAAAGGGGTAGGTATGCGTAAGTATATGGGGATGTTTTTTTTATAATGATGAAGATCTCCCAGGGAATTCCCTTTCCATGTGATATGAAGCTCGCTAGAGTGACTGACTAATGACTACTTTCTAGTCACGGCCCCGATTCTCATTCTGAGCAAACGACATTAGCTCGATTTGACTTTGTTGACTGATGCCGAGAATGAAGCACAGGTCTTATTCTCTTTGTCGATTTTAATGCGTACTTAATATTTTTTTTGTTTTCAATGTTTCGATTTTAGGGTTCAATTACTTTCTGGTATATAGACGGGTACGGTTTTCCCCATGAGCATGCCAATGTCAGCTAACTTAAAGATATTTCCCAGTGGTAATTTCTAATCGTTATCTTTATCAGTCAAACAAAAAATTATATATTTTGTACAGGAAATCTTTCTACAAAAGCAGTAAAGTCAAACTCACTCCAGGCAAAAAAAAAAACCCTGGTAAACACATCTTTAATCTTTAAACAGTCTCTCTTTTTTGTTGTTGTTTGTTTTTGGTTTTTGTGTTTTATTATTTTCTTTTTCGTATCAGAACGTGCCTAGTCTGTTTCTATTTCTGTATTTATGCACTAATGAACGGAGAATCACTTTGAAGGACTGGCGAGATGTCGCCGCAAACACTTGAGATCCAATAACCATCGGACGACATGGTTGATTATACAAAAAACAAATTGATTATATTTCAATCACTCAGTGAATTGAAAGGTGTTTTGATCTGGGCTGTTTTGTTTACATGGTTTATCACCGTTACAGTACCTGCCTGGTACCGAAACACCTAAATCTATCCTATCTCCCTGTGATTTCCACCAATCATGCCCGCGCGGCTATAGTAAGTTATCCTTGTCGGTGACCTCTTCCCATCAGCTCAGACTCTTCCTGTAAGTTAAAACCCGTCATTTTTGTTATTTCAGTTTCATATACTTCGATACAATTAACCGTATGCATTTTTGTGTGTGTCTTTTTAAGGAAGCAGTGCCTTTGGCCGTGGTTACCTGGATCATAGACTCATTCTAGATATTTATATACCTTAATTCTTAGATATGTTTCTGTCATGAAATGAGGCCACAAGTCAACGGAGTTCCTACATTTCGTGTGATCATGTAAGATATCGAGGATATTGAACGGTTTCCCGTTGAATATAACATATCTTTCACGAATATCGATATTTTCACGAGTGCGAAGCACGAGTGAAAAATATCGATATATCTGTCATACGAGTGATATTATATATGTTATGTTTGACGGGAAACCATTCAGTTTTCTTTTTATTGCATGTATACCAAAAACATACAAAATTAAAGACATCGACAAATTAATAATTAATAAAAGTGCGGGAGTCAGTAACATAATTCATGACATCGTCTCTTTGTGACGCTACTCCACATCAACTTGACGGCGCCATTTAATTTGAAAGGACTGATAATAGAAATTTAAGCATTTTCTGCTTTTATCGGAGAATCTATGCATGAAAAGCTTACGTCAAGTGAGTATTTTGTAAAAAATAGTCTGACCGTTCCAGAAATACAGCAAAATAACTCATCTCCTTCGCTTCGATTGGAAAGATCGGAGAATTTCAATGAGGTGAATGCAAAGGTTCGCTCTGATTGGTCAAAAACGAAACACTTATATTTTCCCTGCAGGATCTTATATTACACTGCAAAATCTTATATTTTCACTGCTCATCGCTGCAGTGAAAATAGAAGTTTTATCAGTTTGATAGATTTCTACATTTCACTAGCAAAAAATGCAATAAATCCATATATCTATTCTTTACTAGCTTTGAAATATCATATTAACATCAGTGATGATAAGTGGTACATATTGATCAATACGGTAACCACAATTTCCCAGCTCTTAATGAAGTCGCACATGGTAACAAGGAAGTAAATGTTTTAACACGTCATTTAACTTCTGATCTTTAAACTGGTAATCTGTTATAAAGGGCTTGCCTTCATGATCAGTGACATGGAGTTGGTTATTAGGGCTTGCCTTCCTGGTCAGTGACTTTGAGTTGCTTATAAGGGCTTGCCTTCGCGATCAGTGACTTGAAGTTGCTTGCTCATAAGAGCTTGTCTTCATTATCAGTGTCTTGAAATTGCTCATTGTGACTGCGTTTTCTGCTTTACTTTGGCAAAGTGTAAAAACAACTAACGACAGCCATATATCACACTAACTGGTCTCATTGTCTTCGTTTGATTCACACTTTTATTATTATATAGGATGTCAATCTTTACATTTGCATTTATATTACCATGTAAATCATGTATATTAGGCTGTGTTTTGTGCATGCTTTAATTCGTCTTTTTAACATCTGTGTTCTATAAATAGGTGTTTAATATCAATATAGCGTAACTACATCAGTTTTAAGCGTAAATTACACTGATATCTATGTAAATACAGCTGCGTTATTTCATCTTTTACTTTTTACCTGTTTTTATTCCTTACTTGATTGATACTTATCTAAATAACTTACTGTTCTGTGATACGGCGCTGATCTTGTTGATGATACACGCCATTAAACAAAACTTACTTCTTCTGATATGTTCTCATGCAAAAAATAACTACGTAATATATTTTCGTTTCTCTTTTGTTATGAAGCATTCCTTTCCAAGACAGAAAAACGCTAGTAATTATAATTGTGAACTAAACCCGTGCAGGATTGAGGGAAGAGGAGACTGATTGTGAGGCTCGCGGATTTTCTTCGTGTCTTCTATTAAGGGGACATGGAGAGTTCAAAAAGAGATCATCTGTCCTTTTCCCAACACTTGTGTTCTTATTTCTTTCTTTCTTTCTTTCTTTCTTTCTTTCCTTTCTTTCTTTCTGTACTCACTGTCCTGTCTTTCGGTACTCTGTATTCTTCTATATGTATTTACTAGGTCAATATGTATTGTCATTATTGATTCCTTTGTTGACAACATCTGTGTGAAGTTTATTTAAGAACCTCCAATTCTTTGATGAGCTTATCAGAAAATGTAACACATATCTTATCAAACTCTTCAATTTTATTTTCAGATAGAAACAATAAATTCTTTAGCCATTTGATGTATCCCCACTTCTACGTCAAAATCGATAAAACAGGGATAAGATGTGATAATATTTACACGGCGACCATTTAAAACACACAATGGAAATCAGACATTGATTGTGAGTTCCTGAAGTATAACCGTCTTCTGTTCTGCTTTATTGGAAAAATAGCCATATAAATCCAGGTCAAACCTAGGTCAAAATCATGTTCTTTAAAGTCAAATTCACTTGAAAAATAAATGTCCAGTTCTCAAGGAAACGACTCTCAATGAGAATAAATAAAGTGAAAAGATACCAATCTGTGTTTTGTTTTCACTGCAATAGTCGTATTTAAGGAGATATCGGCGGTTGTTCTTGCGAAGTCATTATTATCATACCGATGCTAATTATCTTCCGATTTTCAGCGTACAAAAATCGCATTTTCGCCTGATATTCAAGGTTCAATACGTTTTGTTTGCTTATTTTTTTGTTTGTTTTTGTTTTTATTTTTTCACTACACATTGTATAGTTAATCAAAACAGGTGATGTTTTTGTGATTACATTTCGTAGATCCTGTGTATTTAAAGGAGATTTCCGGGGTAGTGAAAGGCATGCAGATTTTACTGTGGAGAGTGTAACAAGTACTCTGCCAATACCTTTCGATTGGATATACTTACTGAATTCTTAAATCGTAGACAGCTGTATAGACTGTTCACCACTTACCACGACCTTCACCTTTTGATTGGTTGGTAGTTGTTTATTGTTCTATAGTCATAAACCAGTCTTACACGTGGTGGTGATGAAGGTCTTCTCTCCTTTGACGAACACTCAGATACAGGCTGGTGAAAACCATGGTGAAGTTCTATAGACGACATCATGCTATCATATATGATATGAAGGCCGACATGTTTGTTGATAAGCCTAGTGGTTCATTTGTGACCTCACTTGTTCTCATTTTCAGAATGTGATGTTACCTAGATTTGTATGGCGGGTGTCGTCGTGACCTAGATTTGTATGGCAGGTGTCGTCGTGACCTAGATTTGTATGGCGGGTGTCGTCGTGACCTAGATTTGTATGGCGGGTGTCATTAATGAAGCTGAAGACGCTTACTCTCTCGGAACACCTGGTCTTATATCTAAAGTTATATGTTCTATTTAGTTGCTTTTTATGAATTTGAGTTGGAATTATAGTTTGTTATTGCATGTCGGTATGTTGTTTTTGTTTTTGTTTTTTGTTTGTTTTGTTTTTTATTCCAAGCGATGAACCGTATGTGGTACTAATCATACCATGAGGGTAGCAGACCTGGACTTCGTGTAGAAACAATCTCTGTAGCTAATAGGGATAATGATTACAATTTGTATTTCATTGAAAATGCGATTACTTTAATTACCAGTACACTACTGCGAATTTTCCATTTCTGGATAGTAACATCCGGAACAATTGCACATTGCCAACATCATGATTCACAAACAATTTAAAATATAAAGAGATGCAGTAATGGTGAAAAATGTGATCACATGTGTGAATCCGAAGAAACCTTCGGGTTAGATGTATAGGTTTTTATTTCACCGTCATCCCGCAAGTTTTAAGTTTACATTTACAATCATGTGTATAGTTTCTGAAAAGGAAGGCACGAACCATTCCGTAAGATGTACGCATATAAACATCTTCAAATTGGCTGTACAATGGAGGTCATCGTGTCGGTTTTCATTTTGAGAATGTTACTAGTATAACAATTCCGCAAGAGGTGTACTAGGAGATTTTCTACATGATTATACATTGCATAAGACCACTGCCAGAGAGCATACTGCACTTTGAAGGATTCGGTCTAGACCGAAGCATTCCGTGCGGTCTTCTATTTTTCAATTATTCCCGTTCAAATGTTTCTTTAGTTTTGTTCATATCTTACCCTAATTCAGCCTGATATCGATCATGAGGTTGATTATTAAGATGCGCCTCAACTGTGATTAAGGGGAAATAACTCCCAGAAGAAAACTAGTAAAGTTTCATTTCCTGTTTATGCATGGACAACTCGAGGTACCGTTAGGAACGTTGATACGGCTAGACGACTGTGCGGACCAGACCTCCTGACTGTAAGTGGCAAAACTTTCTTATCAGTTCCTGTTTAGCGAAGGGATGTTGTCAAATATTGATGCGATTTGGAGGTATTTACCAAATACTGCCTGACGTTAACGTTAGTGGCTGAATAAGAGCATTATCTGATAGGCCTAGTATCCAGATTACGACTTGTGTTTATTGTGGTAGATAAAGGTAATCAACATTGTAAACAAAATAATTTAAAATTATTAAAATTTGTGGTTTTATTGCCTATTTTTTCAGTTTTTCTATGGAAGATATTTGAAATATAAACAGATAAATATGAAGAGTTATTTTTCCTATTAAATATCATGTTTATATTTTACAGATAAATATCAGTTACAGTTGAAGAAGTGACGTACAGACTACAAGTGACAAGCCTAATACATCACCATGCCAGCAGAAACATCAAATAAAACTGTGCTGGTAACAGGTAAAGAGAAATACATGATCTGTATTTATATTGGTTTTCCAGAGGCTATATACATATACACAGGTATAAATGCTTTTTGGCCATGCAGTATCCGACAGTGTTTACTGTCTAGCTGTACAAGTATTAAAAAAATTCCAGTAACACCAGAACCTTAGTAATAATTAACATGATTAAGTAAAAGAATTAATTCTTGACATCTAGAATATTCTGGACAAAAATGCAAACTTGACAAACAAAATCTCACTTCTGACATCATAATCATCTGAAATCTTATTCACTGATATGCTTGACCATGACAAATGATTTTATATACTGTTACAAAAATGTCATGTTGGTCACCTAACTTGAGTTTAAACTAGTGCCTAGTTAGCCACCGGCTACTATCAGGAAAATCTTTCTCAAAATGACTTTTCACAGGGATGTAATGCAAACTCAACATTAAACAAGATGACTGTATGAATGGTATAATTCTTGGACTCGGCACCAATTTTTCATACAGCAATTTTATTTTTCAGGGTTTGGACCATTTGGTTCCCACAATGTTAATGCGAGCTGGGTGGCAGTACAGGAACTGGACAAACAGTGGAACATGAAAGGGGTAGACTTAGCAATACAGGAGATCCCAGTGGAGTACGCTACTGTATTTAAAATGGTCCCTGAACTCTGGGAGGAAGTCAAACCTTGTGTAAGTTGATATTAACAGACCCACACACTCTGGGAGGAAGTCAAACCTTATGTAAGTTAATATTAACAGATCCACACACAGAGGAAGTCAAACCTTGTGTAAGTTAATATTAACAGATCCACACACAGAGGAAGTCAAACCTTGTGTAAGTTAATATTAACAGACCCACACACTCTGGGAGGAAGTCAAACCTTGTGTAAGTTAATATTAACAGACCCACACACTCTGGGAGGAAGTCAAACCTTGTGTAAGTTAATATTAACAAATCCACACACAGAGGAAGTCAAACCTTGTGTAAGTTAATATTAACAGATCCACACACTCTGGGAGGAAGTCAAACCTTGTGTAAGTTAATATTAACAGATCCACACACTCTGGGAGGAAGTCAAACCTTGTGTAAGTTAATATTAACAGATCCACACACAGAGGAAGTCAAACCTTGTGTAAGTTAATATTAACAGATCCACACACAGAGGAAGTCAAACCTTGTGTAAGTTAATATTAACAGATCCACACACTCTGGGAGGAAGTCAAACCTTGTGTAAGTTAATATTAACAGATCCACACACAGAGGAAGTCAAACCTTGTGTAAGTTAATATTAACAGATCCACACACAGAGGAAGTCAAACCTTGTGTAAGTTAATATTAACAGATCCACACACAGAGGAAGTCAAACCTTGTGTAAGTTAATATTAACAGATCCACACACAGAGGAAGTCAAACCTTGTGTAAGTTAATATTAACAGATCCACACACTCTGGGAGGAAGTCAAACCTTGTGTAAGTTAATATTAACAGATCCACACACTCTGGGAGGAAGTCAAACCTTGTGTAAGTTAATATTAACAGATCCACACACAGAGGAAGTCAAACCTTGTGTAAGTTAATATTAACAGATCCACACACAGAGGAAGTCAAACCTTGTGTAAGTTAATATTAACAGATCCACACACTCTGGGAGGAAGTCAAACCTTGTGTAAGTTAATATTAACAGATCCACACACAGAGGAAGTCAAACCTTGTGTAAGTTAATATTAACAGATCCACACACTCACAGAGGAAAACATTCTGAGGACAGGTAATTGTAATAAGGTCACATTTGATCTCTTGAACCTTCACATTTTAAAAATTTTCATGATAGAATATTTTATCTTCGTGACCTATATATTGACATTTTGTGTTAGGAAAAGAAAAAGTAGGAATGTCTTTGCTACTGAATCATAAATGTACTCATTCAACCTAAAATATGATTTTTATGAAAAAATAACTGTTTTCCTCCCAGCATTTCTAAGAAAACAATTCTGTTAGGAAAGGTCTAAATTAGTTTGTAATGGTTTCCAGCTTGTAATACATGTTGGTGTGTCAGGAATCGCGTCCAAGTTGACGCTGGAACAACAGGCCCACAACGACGGTTACAACAAGAAGGATGTGAAAGGCACGTGTCCAGAGAAGAACTGTTGTGTGAATGGGGCGAATAATTGTATTGTGTCCAACATAGACATGCACAAAGTCTGTGATGAAATCAACGACTTAGGAATTGATGTCAAATCAACTGTGTCTGAGGATCCTGGCAGGTAGGTTTTACTGGTATCTCACGAAAAATGTTATGGCCTTGATATGTATAGGTACAACAGGAAAGGATTCTTAAATGGGAATTATGTAACCTCTATTTGACCTTAGACTGCGAATGAAAAAATGCTTATTATGTTTGAATATCTTTAGATACATGTACAAGCTATATGTAGCCAATTATGTTTGAATACTTTTAAGGTTACTATAGCTAATAATATTGAATATTTTTAAGATACAAGCTAATTACATTACATTTGAATATTTTTGAGGTACTAGCTAATTAAATTTGAATATTTCCAAGTATGTTGAATATTTTCAAGGTAATAGCTAATTATGTTTGAATATTTTTGAGGTAATAGCTAATTACATTTGAATATTTTCAAGACAATAGCTAATTACATTTGAATATTTGAAGGTACAATTTTGTAATAGCTAATTGTCTGAGAGACTACTAAGTACTAGGTTAGGAATTAACTTCTTTTTGAAATTGAATATTTGTTTAAGGTACCTGTGTGACTTTTCCTACTTCTTGTCGTTGAATATCGACAAATCACGTTCCGCCTTCATCCATGTTCCACCGCTGGATCAGCCGTACTCTGGGAAACAACTGGCACAAGGTCTTCAGGCCGCAATCACAGCCATGTTAAAGCAAGTGTCCTGATGCTACATCTGCCTAGGTCAAGGTCATACATCTGTGAACTAGTATGTCATGATATTACACCTACTTAGGTCAAGGTCATACATCTGTGAACTAGTCGGTCCTGTTAGACTACCTTTGTAAGAGGTATATGGAATTCTGGAAACAAATGAAGAATAATATCGGCCCCAAGAGGAGTCATTTCAGTGTCTTTATTTCAGAATTTTACACAAGTATTTAGAAAATTAACATTTAACCAGATGAATATAAAGGTTACCCAGACAATCAGGCTGTTCTATTAACCTGCCTGAGCAAACACTTAATTTTCAAGTATGCAAGAATTTAGATTCTGGATACATGTACATGTAAAAATGTTTGCAATTGGAGATTAGGAAAATTTTGATACTTTGGTAAAAGTATTTTCAATTTGTCTTACTTATCCCAGGAATGACTTTTGCAATTAAGAATATCCCCACAAGGATTTTATCATCAGAAACATCAGTTACGACAAAGGGCTGTTGATATGAAGTACTGTTTATCTATTTCTTTATAGAACTACATTCCGATTCCGATTGATTTTTACAATATCAACTATAAGATATAGCAGATATTTACCAAAGACTTGTATGCTTGACTATAAATGATCAGATATTGTAATGTTGGATGTGAGAATGTGGATCTAGTTGTAGTACTAACATTCAGTGTTGTGTTAAAGCTGATGTGGAAAAAGAAAATCACTGTGCTATGTGTCTAGAGCTGAATTATTGACTGTTTATAGACTAAAATAGATATATCTGGCCTCTGTGGAATTGATAGTTGAAAGTTTTGATAAATGAGTAAACATTTCAAAAAATAAAAAAAATTATCAAATATCATGTAGAAAATATTCTTAAAAAATATACCCAGTACCTGTCCAATTATTTAATTTGAATTACAGTACAGAAACTTGATGATCTCCCTCTACATTCTGTTGATTTGTAATGAAGTTTCAGAACATATAGATATTAAATTATTGGTTGTATGAGAATCTTAATAAGCTTCCAACTGTATCAAGATTGATATTTAGTCGTACTCTTTACTCTTCCTTTCTATCGTCTCGGTGAACCTTCCCTTCATCTTCCTCTGAAGACCTAATCTTTGAATTTCTTGTCTATGTTTGGAATTGTTTTACATCCCAACAACTCAATATGGTCATTTGAAGATAAATTATCGACTCTTGTTAACCTGCTCTTCATTGTTCTCATCTTTGTGAATCCAATCACAATCTTTAACTTATTTCTGAACCTACTCTTCGTAATTGTCCTCTCTCTCTGAATCATCTAAACTTGCAGTTTCTTTTAACGCAATGATTAAAAGCCATAATTAATTTTACAATTTGTATTGTGAATTACTTAAAAAGCTTCAAGCTTGGTCCATGAAATAAATTATGTTTGTATCAATGTAAAATTAAATATTGTAAAACAGCTTGATAGAATGTATGTCAAATTGAAGGGTTTCCCTTTATTTCTGTACTTACTCCTCATGTACTTTCCGGTCCCTACCTGGTTTATATCAAATCACTGTGATATTGACCTCAAGATCCGTGATATGGTCCTCAAGATCCTGGTCTGATATTTGATTTTGAGTATAATTAAGAAGATACTTCAGTACATGATTATTAAGTGAACAGCTAAGCATAAGTCTAAGTTGACGAATGCATGCACTTACCGGGTATACATATTTAAAACATTTGCTGTTGGCCATGTTTTTTTTTTGTGATATTGTAACTTCACTTCAAATATATAAAGAATTATTTTTGACATGGATGTATTTTCAGGTGATTTCTTTCCCTGTTTTTATTTTATTTATTTTATTGAAAGTCAGTAAAATGTTGACTGCAGCAGCAATAATAATTTGTCATTTACATATAGCTTTACAACATATTTCAATAAGAGTTGTCTATCTTTGATCACCCATCTTTTTGACTCTCTGCACCAATCATGGCAAAATTGAAAAGCACACTAGATATTTAATTGGAGTACGGACAAAATCTGACATATCGCAAAACTGAGGCATTTTTTTTAAGATTACATATGGAACAACAACTGAATGGGGACATTTTGTTTTATCCACACGATGGTGGTGACTGAGCCTTTGGTTTTGCAATGACATATTCCAAGGGGTGCAGAGAGCAAAAATGAATGTTACAACTGGAGTATTCACTATTGAGGATGTATGTCACCAAGACAGAAGGTCAATTTAATTTTGTGTTAAATGAATACATTGCATAAATTCATAATTCATATATATGATATAAGAACAGCAATTATTTTACATAGGATAAGTTAACATGGAAGCATTCATTAAACATTGTTTCATGTATTGTACATTTTGCCATGAGAAAGTGTGACAAATGTTTTAGAAAATTTCTATGAAGTCCTGTGGGAAAACACGAGAAATGTTTTCTTTATTTATTTTACAACAATTGAGAAACAAGTTACATGTATATCAACTTATACTATCATACTTGTTGGCCTAGATGGAAGAGTTTGACGGGTTTGAGTGTGGGAAGAACCCCCAAAAACCCAGAGATAACCCACGTGTTTGCTTTGTTGTATAATTAGAAGAAATATTGAATTTCTACAATTCATGCAGATTTTGTATTGGAGAAAAATTGAACAGTTTCATTTGTTGAAATTGGAATGATCGTGGTTGAGATCAGCCAACACTTGGCTTTCTTAAAGTCTAAAGCATATTGATATTGAAACCTACATTTCCTTTAGGGCTTTTCCAGTAAAACATCTACCCCACCCCAGGACTCCAGGTACCATTCATAGAATTTATCTAATAAATTACATAGAAGTAATGGAAAGTAGTCCAACCATGGATAGAAGTGATTTATTTTGGAGTCCTGGGGTCAGGTAGATATTTTAATAGAATAGCACTTCGGTTTATTTGATTTGCTTTATATTGTATGGTGATAGGTTTGTAACATTATTTGATTAAGTTCACTGAACTCCATTTTATCACTGACATTTATCAAAGTGGTATACATGTATATTGTATTTTAAGCGGTTTTTGAACTTGTCAGGGACAGTTATTAACCATTAATTATGTTATTTTAAATCATTTAATTATGCCTGTGATATTCAGTTTATATTAAATCTATAGAGAAAACATTAAATCATTGATGATATTGTTTGTGTTGATTTGGTTCCAGATTTCCCCTCAACCTATTGGTGAGGATGTAGAAAGTTTTTAGATGCTGCAGTAAAACACCAAAGTTAATGATTATACACGAATGAGAAAATTGCTGATTGGGCATATTATTTTCAAGGTCTGCTAGAAGCCATTGTCCAGTCAAAATTTGTATCATTTTTAACTATCCGTGGTCATAACACTACATGTGTTTAAACAAAAGAAAACATTAAAAACTGTAATATGTTTGTATTAACATTTTATTATAATTGTTCATTGGAATGTAGAAAAGTAGCCTTGGCCAAAAATACATGATTATGAATAGTATTGTACATAGAAATATGTAGTCAATTTGTCACAAAAATACTAGTACAATCAAATGAATTATCGTAAAAATCTAAATGCAACAAATATAGTGAAAGTACCGTCTCTAATTATAGAACATTATTCTGAGAACTTGTAGGAAATTACTTTTGAAATTTTACGATGCAAGAAAATTTCACTACATAGCTGAACTACAGAAGTGCATATTTTATAATTAAGATACATGTATACTATAGAATATATAAAGATTGCCATGAGGAATTGAGCACAAGTGCAGATCACATCTACCAAATGTTGCACTAAATGAAACAACTGATCTTCATCTCTCTATTCTACAAAATAAATCTGCATTTTTTTTTTCAAGCTTTATGCATTGTGTCTTCCAACAATATCTTATCTAAAAATTGTTGATGCAGGTACAGTGAATCTCTCTTACCCCAGAAACTTCCAACATTTTCTTCAATGATTAAATCCAATCTTTCAGAAACTACTAAATAAAATCCGACATCCTGTCAAATCTGACCTGTATATATTGTCCAACATGGATCAGTCTGGTTTCACTGTACTATCCTCCAAAATGTTCTTAACTATAGAAACAAAATGGCTGCATGATTGTTTGCCGAAATTACATGCATTAAAGAAATTGAGGGTCTATGTGTACAGACTGCAGGATTGTGAATTTACACCAAATGCCTCTGATCAAAGTCTAAACAGTATTTGTTACCGACAACTTTTTGACTTTAAGTACGCAATGTGATGAAATCAGGGTGAATTTCTTATAATGTGACTTTATGAGTGTGAACACACATTTCTACAACCGACCACTAATGTTTGGACTGTAGCACAAACTGTAGTGGCAGCTGAACATTTTGATACACCATTCTCCATATATATGCCATGTTGGTACTATCATTTTTATGATTAAGAGACAAGTCAATATTAGGACTTGTTCTACTTCATTTAGAAAAAATAAATCTTGTTATTAAAACACCTATATAATCCAGAATATACAACAGATCCAAATACCTAGTGATAATGTTGATACGAAACCGACGATATACACGCTTCCTTCTCCTGACTAAGTTTTCTCAGACTAATTATCCAAGTCATCCAGTTATGTGACAATGATCCAGCCCTATAAGCTCACTCGTTAACCCAGTTTCATGGCTTACGGAAATGGCTATGTGTTTCTAGAATTAACAATACCATTTTAATATTTTCCCTTTAAATCTTGTTTACTACTGAGTTTTGTGGATATTAAAGTGAATTTTATTATCAAGGTTTCATAACATGATACATTGATGGAACCTGTCGCAATATAAAATTGCGATATATAGATCAAAATGCCACTTACTATAACAACAATCAGAAATGTTAACAAAACTACAATCTAACCACTTAGAAATTATACATTTCTAATCACTTAAAATTTGGACTGTCACAGTGATCTCTATTAAACCACTTAAAAAAATCATACAATTTATTTAAAAACACAATTTGTAGATATATAAGTAAGATATCAATGTATATCATTCCACAGATTTTTGTTTCTGTAGATAAAAGGATAAAAATATTTTTATCTCAATTTGCCATCAATATATTAATTGGTGTACGTTACATATAACATGCGTACATTACAAATATTATTTGATTTAAAAGCAGAACAAATAGTGATGGGACTCTACATGTAGCCATCCTTCTCATCCTTCATCATCCAACACCAGAGAAGTACAAAGTAGAAAACACAAAACATGTTTTCAATTGTTAAAATGGTTTGATCATTTATGAATTATATTTAACTACATTTAAAACAAAAAAGAAAAAACATTTGGATTAAGTCAAAATATTTAAAAACAAATTGAAAACATTTAAAAACAACATCAAAGGGGTATGAATTGAAATTAGACCACAGAACAAAATGATTTGACACCAATGCAAGAAATGAAACTGGTAGTTATAGTGAAATAATAAATTTGTCCACACAAAAATGTTTCAGCTCCTGGCCATGTAGTATTGCCATCAAAACAGTCAACACAATGAATACAACAGGAATTTCATCAGATGATTGACAACTACACAATGTTTGTAAAACATGTACATGACACACTTTGATGGGAAAGAAACTTAACTTGAAGACTAATCAAAGTCAGGAGAGAAAACATCTGTCAGATGATGGATACATAATCTAACATCAAAGACAGCAAGTATTGGATCAATTAAGCTAAATGTGATGTTTAATTGACCAAAGTCAGTTAAACAAATTTAGGTCACTGTGATCTACTCATCACATGACGGTGTACTTCCCCTGAAAATGTATTTGTATGTTAAATTTGATGACTGGGATATACAGCATCTAAGGATCGGAAATTTAATTCAAACAAGAAAACTTAAACCAACATTTCTCATATGGATGGACAGACAGACAATTGGGAGAGCCAATACAATGCCTTCATTATTGATCGTGGGGGCATGAACTATCCAGACGTGACAAATCATAATTTTGAGAAAGTCATCTGGTAACTCTTTGTTGTGACCAAAATAGGTATAAAAAAAAATTGTCATCAAAGATCTGAAATAATTGTCAATGGAACATAATGTACTTGTTTTGTGATTTACAGCAAATTCCACACAAACATAGGGAGAGATGATAAAAATACATGAAACTGGAAATACGACAATAAAATCTCATTTACTAGAAGAATTACTTAAAACATTAAATTGCGTTCCTAAAATAATGACAAGTTTAAAGCTTCTTCAGCCTGAAGAGTTCCACAAACAAAATGGTTGATTTTTATACGGCCAAACAAACACTCTATATACAAAGATAAAATTTTACAAAGAATAAAAGTAAATATACATAAAATTCATTTTTACAAAATTAGAAAATGGAAATCAATCTTTTATCAATAAGATCATAAATTGATGGCACAGTCTTTCATAATAGAACTAATTCTGACAAGCTATGAACAAATTTATATTTTCAAAAACATTATTCATGATTCCATCTTAACCTGGATCATTTAATGTAATTACCTAACATCTGATAGTTTGAGAAATAAGGGCAAGTTTAAAAACACACAAGCAAACATAAATACATTGTGACATGAGATGATATTTTTTCCCCATACAAAAATAGCATTTGTTTAATCAATCATCTGATAATATTGCATAACATGCCATCTGTCACAATGGATAAAGAGTAACTATAACCATTCTAGTTTAGAAATACAAGAAAGGTAGAATAACAATTATCTCCCTTGTCTATAAGAATTATCTCCCTTGTCAGAGTCTGTTCCCTGGATATATAGCTGTGCATCGTCCTGAAGTCAGGATCGAGATATACCTCACCATTGTAAGTGTCCTTTTGTGTATGTCATTCCGTTATATGTGACGAAAATAGACCTTGATATACAACCCACATCTTCAAATATAGCTAGCCTTAGACATCGGGACATCACAAATTATGGTCTAGTATAATTAATTCTGTGTCAACTGCTAGGCTTCAAACCATCAGAGGTCACTTGTGTAGGTCATCTCAACGTTAATCAAACATGGAGTCATGTATTCATCTAAAGATCAAATTCCTGTCCAGTTTTATCTTGCTCCTGAAAGGAAAACAAGAAAAGACCATCAGCAAATTCATATCTACTTCAGTTGATTTGCAATCATCAATACAGTATCTGAAATTAAGACGAAAATAATTCTATAGGCTTAAGTTTAACATCTCCAGTCTGCTTCAGGCATATTTAACCCACAATAACTCCATCAATGAAATTTGAAAACAATATTTTCCATCAATGAAACCCTTTTTTTTTAATCTTCCAATATTCATATTGCTGATCTAAAACAGGAGGAGTGGAATATATTTTGTAAACTTTCTGAAATTATTTCTAAATGCAGTAAGTATTTTAGTATTTTTACTGGCAATCAACCTAGCTGCTTGTTACAACTATCATATACATTTTTTTCTGAATTTGTAATTACATTGTACATCATGTAACTAGCGTGTAATTAATATCCCAACAAAAGCCATCTATGTTATTCCAAGAACATAATTTTCAAATTAAAAATATTGTGGGGGAAAAAGAAGAAAATAATGTATTAAATATAAGATACAAATCTGGAATGAACATTCAGAAAGATTTTCTACGACTCCTGAAGTTACCAGAATTAATATTAAAGGCCTTAATTAAAGATTGATTGTCAATTTTGTTGCTTGCATGGACTTATGAAGGAAAAGTAAACCTTGTGCAAATGAAATGAACTGCTGCTTCGCAAGTCATGTACAATTTGTACGAGGTTCACTAGACCTTTCATCAGTCCATGTCAAGAGTTTTTATGAAGCTGAAAAATAACAACAATTTGTTGCCCCCCCCCCCCCTTCCTTAACATCCTCACTAATTTCCAGCTCAATAGAAAAAGAAGTTTCAAGCGAAAAATAATAACACTTGGTCAGGAACATCTCAGGATCATTCCAGGTAAGTTTCAGGTCAATCTCACCAGTGGAACTTGAGAAGTTTGAAATGTGAAAAGTTTACGCAAGGCAGATGTCGTACACGACTGACAAAGCATGATGACTATAGGGGTCAGATGACCTAAAAACCAGTGTTTATATACACTCTAAATTGTTATAGACTTTATTTTGTAAGGTTTTATAAATGTGAATGAATGTTGGATTTTTAGTCTTGCAATTATTTATAGATGTCATATGTTACTCAAAATCTAAAATTGAACCCCTGTGACCGTATGTGATGAAGTCTAATAGCTGGGAAGTTCAGAGCTTGAGAAAAAGTGTAACGATGTGGATTTTATAGTCACAGATTAGATGAGGATTTATATGGTGTTCTTGAAATATTGGATTTCATTGTCGCACTGGCATTTTGGGATGTAAATTCTGATAACATTGATTTGAAAATTGGCGGTATTCGATGGTCCCAAACTTGTGTCCTCCATTTGTTTAGATTATGAGTCAAATTACGAAAGTAATATGTCCCTGTGCTTGATGTAGCATATTACTGATACCAGTCTGTTTTGTGTTGTTTAATTGAGATATATTTTCTGTGACAACTAAAATGATATCGAGTATCCCCTTCGAGGATGGGCCTACTGCGCTTCGAGGTCATGAGGTCATGAGCTCGGTGCTATCGGGAGTGTCAGTGTTCTGTCAGCTCCTATTTTCTAAACTGTCTGCATTATACAGGTATCTTTATTAGCACAAAAAGTGGCTCTTCCACTTGTTTTTATATACGTGCATAACAAAGTTACACAATTCACAAAATGGAAGTGCATTCAAGTCTGAGGCAGTTCAAAACTAGATCGCCAATATAAACAGTGGATGTATTCACATGCTGGCAAGAAAGCGATTCGTTTCTCAGAACAGAAGCACGCATCTTCGCTAGCCAAGGCTTCTGATTACGTTACACTACACGAACCCTTGGCGGATATAGGCGTGTTCAAATCGTCGCGCCCTGGAATCCCAGGGCATCCAATCAAATCGCGTTTTACACTCGGGCTTGGTTTCGCAGTAAACAAAAATTGCGGCACCCAGTACAGAGCTACAATGTCGACTATGTCATGGCATTTTACCTATATACAGAGACATACAATCTTTAGGGGAACATTCGCAGTGTTTGATAAATCTATTTAAGTCATTGATCACATATCTCATCGAAATGACACCAGCCTCCATGTGTGCTTGTTAACATCACAGATGAAGTAAATCGGTAACGCTCGTTTTGATTGGTCGAAAATTTCATGCGTAAAGAGTGGTAATTTTGAATCTCCGCTAGAGGGCCAGAACTGACGCCTATATCCGCCAAGGGTTCGTGTAGTGTAACGTAATCAGAAGCCTTGGCTAGCGAAGATGAGAAGCACGCGACTCAAAATCTTCAACAAGAAGTGAAGCAATCAGTGTTGGCTGATTGAACATTTATATAAAGCATTACTCATGATCACTAGCTCTATATGAATCTACCTTGTTGGATAACCAACCACTCTAGAGGAGATAATTAAAAATTAAGATTTCAATAAAATCCAGGTATTAGTTTTGGCTTTGTACAACCAATGAAGAATCACTGATCTTTTAATATTGATGAACCTTTAAATTCCATGCACTATCCCCCACCCCCTAAGTTTACCGCCTCTGCTCACCAATACTTTCATGCAGGATAATAGCAAACAGGTGATCTGTAATGCTGGCTAATACATCACAGGTATTAGGTACAACATGTATGGTGTTGTTAGAAAAATCTAAAACTGGTTATGTTGAGGAGAAACGATGTTAGTGGGATTAGATAAAGCAAACTATTAGTATTCAGTGTGGAATAACCACCTCTTCAGCCTCCGAACCATCACCATCTGCCCTATTAGAATCTTCGCCATCATCATCATCGTCATACTCCTCCTCATCATCATCTCCTGGGGGTGGTGGAGGCGGAGGAGGGAGGGACTTAGGTAGCTCAGGAGCATCAGGGTCTTGTGGACTGGGGGGTCTCTCCTAAAGACCGAAGGCATGCATTCATGTCATCACAAAACTTACTCATGCATAACCCGACAGCTGTTCACAACCTCATTAAACCTTTACCTCCACGATGTTAGGTCTAAAATTTGTTATAGCTCAGTTTGTTAAAAGTTTATCTGGTCTATTTTGAAGTTGACTTATCCTAAATAAGGTAACTCATTCTTTCATTAATGTTTTGAATTAATAAATTTAGAAAAAAAAAAAAAAAAAAAAAGTAGCCCACAAGGTCAAGAAATAGGACTGGTTTGCAAAATTTTCTTTAAAGAAAGGGACAAAAATCTGTCAAAAAAGGCCCCCAATATACTGTATATATAATAGGTATTAAAAGCTTCCGAGTTACTTCAGATATTGATCAATTGTCTCCGACTGTGTGAACAAATTTAAAACATGTCTTAAACATCTTGTAGATTGGGAACAGCTGTGAGGTCATTATAACAGTGAGGACTGTATATACTATAACATCGACCATACCCAGTAATATACCTGTATAGTGCCTGTATTATAATTGTAAATTAAAATTAAATGTCTTCAAATGAAATATACAAGAAAATAAATATTAACAACTCAATACATCTCTCTTATTGTAACCAATAAAGTTAAATTTAACAACTAATTAAAAAAAAAGTTAATATATATACATAATAAATAATAATTAAGTTTGAATTGGAAAAAAGATAAAAATAAGGCACTATTCAGTATATCATAAAATATGATGTTTGAACAATCATGCATATATAATTGACATAAACAAACATATTTTTAACCAATCAAATTTAACTGCACATAAGAAAACAATGACAAATAATGTGATCATGCTTTACAATGATGTGGTTTAAACATTGGGATACACATAGCATGCTGCCACTTAAGGCCGATACAGGGACATTTTTGTTGGACTACAAAGAAATCATGCAGTTGTTTAATGTACCATGTAGGTATAGTCTTATAGAGACTAACTCAAACTTACCTGTAACAACAACAACTAACATTATGATACAGTCAATAGGTCTTTGTGTTTGAGTTCTTGTTTAACGCTTATATATAAAAAAAAATAAAACAATTTAAACTTAAATTTCACCATCCATAAACCTATATACTTAACACATGAACTATCTTAAAATATTTAGGGAAACAATTTTTTCAACAAATTTTAACGTTACCTTGTGTTGATCCTCAAAGCTACTGAGCCTGCTTCGTTTGGAGCGGTCCTTGGGTTCTGAAATCTCCACTGGAGCTTCCTCTACAGCCGCTACAGCTACCACTTCATCCCATTCCTGCTTTCCTCGGGACCCTTTCTTGTCTTTCTGTGACTTCTTCCTTTCTTTGTCCAGTCGTTTCTGCTCAGCTTTTTCTTCCTTCTTCCTCCTCTTTTCCTCTGCCTTGATCTTCTTCAGGCGTTCCTTTTCCTCCCTGGCGAGCCGTTTCTTGTCCTCTTTGCTGTAGACAAGAGGTGGAGCTTCCAGGCGCTCTTCAGGAGGTGGAGGAGGAATGCCATCTAGATCTTCATCCATAGACCTATCCTGTTAAACACAGAAAGATGGCATGTCTGTAATTCTAGTAACTTTTTCAATTTATATTACTTTACTGATAATACCATTATGACAAATTGATTATGATCTTTTTAATATACTGGTGCCTAGTAGTGTCTATAATCTATGCAAATCAGACATTAGATATTCAGATTTCCCTCAATTTTTTTAATAAATGAAGAAAATTTATAATACATGTCTTTATCTGAAGAGGAAGCATTTTAAAAATTGCTATATCAGTTTTTTTTTGTCTTTTTTTTTCTTCAAAATTTTGTCAATAATCTCTGTGTGATCTTTGCTGAATGAGATAGTATTGATTATTGTATATGTGGTTGTGGGGTGTTACATGTCTGTGTACTGTTCCTGTTGTATCGCCATTAACTGCTTCAGTACATTTTATTGTATGAGCATCAATGCTCCCTAGGCAATCCATAAACTTGTTCCATGGCAAAATTTATTGTAGCAAATACGGTAATGAAAAATAATAAAAGAAAAACAACCATACATAGAGATTTTTTTATTTAAAAGAATTGTCATAATTAGCGTTCATTCCCCCTGCCCTTTCCCATCCTTTCAAAATTTTGCTTAATTTACTAGTTTAGGAAAGGAAAAACATAAAATGGCTGAAATATTTTGTGACAATTTTGTTTTCTCTGTCACCAAGATGTTTTCATTTAGTAGTGTATTTGTGAAAAGACAAAAGGATATAAACTTTAATGAATTAACATATCTAATGGTGTGCTGGTTTCTCTTCAGGTTTTTATGGCGATTACGGTAAACCTTGGGCTGTTACCAACAGCTACAAATGTGGCGTTTCCTTTGATATTTCCACAAATCAATACTTTACAAGAGAAAAGGTAAATAGTTTACAATAGACATGAGATGCATAGTAATCAATCTACAATGATTATTGATTGACATCACCAGCCTCACCACCCTAATTTTCTTTGTCAACCTTCCTATTACTTTGATCTGGGCTATCCTATTTTACCTAGAGTGGATGGAAGCATCCAAAATATTTTATTAAGATAACTTAAATAGTCTTTTTTTTAACCAGTTGGATTTATTTCGTTTCAAGTCATGTTTTCAGGTCTTTATAGGTCAAAACTCTGTATGTCTTGTGAGTTTTGGATGATACAGCAGTGAAACACTTTTTATATTGGATTTGGTGATCCATGTATATTTCAGAAAAAAAGTCATCCATCATGTCTCCAGGTATATAGGCATCCTGCAGTTCCCTGGGGAATTTATATAAATATTTATGATGTATATCAGTCCATACTGTATATATATCTGCCAGCCAGTTCTCAATCTACAGTGGTCAGTCTACAATAGGACCGGTCAGTATACAGAATGATGTATAGGTATGTAGGTATACACACTACAATGTTTATTACCTATTAACTGTGAAACTTAACAACTATTTACCTCCTTGTCACATTTCTGGATTATCACACTTGGTGATATTGACACAGAGATACTCTATATATATTAGCTGGCAACACCTTAAAAGAGTCTGGTTAATATCATTTATTATCTATTTATAATTAACTTCATATGTTCACCTGGTGTGTGACCTCTTTCTGAAAAAATCCCTATGTATTATTCACATGTATTCATTACCTGTGAAAGCAATCATAAATACACGACTTGTATATATTTATTTAATCTATCAGCACACATTCCAGGTTTATCTGATAGCTGTGAGTTATGACCTGGACATCATCTGGTTGTCCAATGGGATGTTAGCATTATTCACTTTATAGATAATTTTATAAATTATTGTCAAAACAAAGCTTGTATACCATAGAGTTCATATTAAGAGTTTTATCATTTTATTCTTTATGATAATTGTATTGCATGTTCCAACATTTATGAAACAAAATCATCAAATAGTGGAATATTTAACCCCCCCCCCCCCCCCCCCACCAAAAAAGAAATAAAATCTAGATTATTTGCTTTCATGTTTTGTTTTCAATTACAACCTACTTTTTCATTTGAAGTAAAATTTGTATATCAGTATTTGTATTGTGTATACTGTAAATGCACCACATTTCATCTATCTTCATTTGTATCCAATGATAATCTTGTATTTAAATATTTCGAAGTGAGAAATGGTACTAATTTCCATTAGCTTGAATATTCCTGGTCCAAAACTGTATAAATGTAGTTCTATTTATCAATAATGAAAAATATCACTTGATGTACTTTTTGAGAGAAAAAAAAGTAATAACATTACAACAAAAGACAGATTTGGATTAAATCAGAATTTAATGTCTGGACACAGGAGATACACTTTCAGCACAGTACATATATACATACATGTAAATGCCAATAACACATTAGTGAAAAGCACGTAGACACCCATATCCCAGCTGCTGCAGCTATATATAATTAGTAAGGCAGACAATTCTGATTATACACAGAGGCAATAAAAACACCTTAATTGTCATGTCAGTTTCAGTTTACTCGATTATCTTTTTTTTTTTTTTTTTGAGAATCATGCTCTCAAATAAATCTTCAACTAACAATACAACAGTCCTTTAATTTACATACAAAGGTCAACCTCACACTTTCATACTGGTATCAAATTGTTGTAATTCATAAGAATGATATGGTTCAACCCAATGTTGGGAGTTTCACAACTAAGTTCTATCCTTACTTTTAAATGTGTTATCCAATACATTTCATTGTTTACATTTTATTAAAAAAGAAGATATTTAACAAACTGCACCTATAAACTTTTATTGCATAAAAATTGGTCCAGAATGAGCAATTACATGTTCATGTATTGATTAAGTTATCACATAAGGTCAATAAAAATGCAAAAGCTGAGCATGAACATTTAAACTTCTCAGGGTATTAAACTAAAGTAACATTTGAAATTTAGAAAAATAACTTTGTTAACTTTATTTGAGAAATATATTAAAATGTTAAAGATTTAACATTACCTAGGTATAGTTTTGTTTATTTCAAATGCAAAATTTAATTTTAGAAATGTCACATTATCTTATACATATTTTCATAATCATTGTTTTCATTTTTTTTAAATGAATTTGTTTAATTACATATTGCACAATAGTTTCCCAAAGAGAAATGTATGAATTTTTTGTGTCTTTTTTTCAAATTCATATAAAATCTTGCGTATAATTAAATACACTCATCATCTGATAATTGACGTAACCTGATCATGAACGCTGAATCACTTTTCCAGTAAGGTTGTATCACAACAAAAGAATCAACAGATTACAACATGTAGCATACAGAAAATAACCGATATATAATACAGTAAATTACGAGGGGAATAATCACACAACTTACACAAAAACTTAACAATAATATAAACAATCTTAAATAAAATGTCTAAAAATGTAAATATTGGGACTTTTAACAACTTTAGGCTAGGTACGACAGTAGACATTACAATATAACTAAATACCATCTACAGATGATTACACTGATCATAAGCCATCCTTAAGATGGCTCCTTCGAATATCAGATAACTGAATTATAAGCCATCCTCTAAGATGGCTTTTCAAATAAAATCAGATAAACTTAAATACAAGCCATCCATAAGATATCCTCTTCAAAACTCAAATAAACTTAATTCTAATTAAGCCATCTATAAGATCCGATGACCTCTTCGAAAATTGGATCAACCAAATTATATGCTTCATATATGACCTCTTCGAAAATCAGATCAACCAAATTATATGCTTTCTTTTAGACGACCCATTTGAAAATCAAATATGACCTCTTCGAAAATCAGATCAACAAAATTATATACTTTCCTTTTCACAACCCAAATCAAATAAACTTATTTCAGACTTATTTATAGATGATGATCCATGGCCATGCCTCAAGGAAAAAGATCTACCCTACCCCTTCTGAAAAGATATGAGAAACTATGAAACAGACCAAAGAAAATATGAGAATAGTAACCATAAATCTGCAAATTTTGGACTTGATTTCAGTATATGGAACTCTGCTATACAAAGAATTACTTGTACATTGTCTACAAAATTTAGCAATAATCAAGATGAAATACTGCGTGAATATATGGCAGACAAACCTATATTTTATCATGAATGGTTTTTATAATATATATTAAACATGTAATTATCAATAAATTAAAGACTATAATAAATAAAACAGTTAATATTAATAAATCTAAAGCACATTAGATATACAATAAAACTTTTACCATGACTTTGAACAAAAAGATATCTACGTGATCATTCAAAATTTGTAGGCACATCAACTTCCTCATAATTATAATTAACTAAAACCTAGCTAGCAACTCAATATAACATGTATGTAAATTGTGGTATTTATAACTGTAAAAGGCTGCACATCGTACATGTTTTTAACCTGTTACTGGTATAATCTAGCAATGCATGGAAAGATAACTGACTAATTGGTTTTTTTTTAAATTCAATTACAGATAAAGGTAAAGAATCACAGCAAAATGATAAAAAAAAGTCTATAAATAAAAGTTATCACACTTAATTATCTCAGTAATGACTAGCTACTGTATTCTGGTTTTACTTCTAAAATGTTCCTAATAATGAAAATTATTAGAAGTCTTTTTCACAAATGGAAATCAAATAGTTAAAAAAGAAATAATTATATCACTGAGGGATAAACTGAGCGTCCTAAAGCATATCTATTCAATTGGCACATTGATAAACAACTTAATATATATCTATTTGTAGAAAAAATATAACAAAATTATTTACAATTTTTGCAGATCACAAATTTGAATCAAAATGAAGATTATAATACAATGTTTAAATTACATTTCTGTGTTTTAAATTGTATACATAAATATACTGGTATTCTATAACATATGGCAATGAAGGACAAGTTTCTGTCCTCAAATCAAGATCATAAAATCAGACACTGCTTTTTTGTCTATCATTATGTTTTAATAAAATATAAAGTCACAAAAAATTAGTGATCATCTCAAGACACCATTGTAAATATTGCACCTTTAATTGATTTAAACAAAATTAAACCAACAATTCAAAGATATCCGAAAATATTATACTTAATGAATATTTATCAAGAATTGACTATGCATAGCAATCTAGACTTAACATAGAACGTATACCAGTCCAGTTTTTTGCTATGTGCAGGAGCCAAAACAATTAAATTATGTCTGTATTTGCAAGTTATATCCCCCCCCTCCTCCCCACCAAAAATGCATGTCTTATGTCTTTTGAGAACCATCAAACAGATTGCTTTTAATTATATGTCTTGAAGACTCACAAACAAATTGCATGCCCCCAAAAATAAACCACTTGTCTGTCCTTAAAAATTCCAAACAAATTGACTGCCTGTCCTATAAAATTCCCAAACACATTGCATTTATGTCTTTTGAAGACCTCCAAACAAATTGCCAGCTGACCACCATACAAATAATTTCACCTGTCTTTGAAGAACCCCAAACAAATTGCTGTATATCTTTTGAAGATCTCCAAACAAATAACATGTCTATGCTACAAATTTTATTCTGGGTGAATACTGCATCAAATCTAGGTTATAAACAACGATTCAGTATATGATACCTAAAATAAACTTAATTTAAACCGCCTAATTTTGACATACCAACATCAAAAGTAAATATTCCCTTGCAATTTGTTCTTGTTGAGAAGACAAATGTTACCTTGCAGTTTAACTTTGTTTAGAGAAAAAACAGGGGACATTTTTTAGAATAGTAATGATTGTGTTGTATGATCATCTACGAATAAATAGTTCAAAGACAACTGTACATGTTTAACGTGTGTGTGATATGTGTCTACAAATTAGCAAAGAAACAAGTGTAAAATTTACCAGTCCAATAAACAATGCCATCATGTAATTTGATGACAACAGGATTTTTTCTTGTGGCAACAAACTGTGGCCATGTGATAAAGGACAAGAATTAGTATGATTCATACCTATTTCTACCCGAGTTACCCAATACTACCCATAGTCCAAGATGATAAAGGTCACAGATGATGGCAAAAAATGGAATATAAACCAATGTCACACAGGGATCAAGAGGAAGGGTAAAAATGGCAGTTACCAAAATTACTTTAGGATGAAATCTACCTGCTAGAAGCATGACAAAATGAAAAATGTCCTTTTGAAAAGCTTGACAGTTAGAACTAGAATCCTGTTGATAGGTCGTATGTCAGAACAAAGATCGAGACCAGCCAGATGAGCAGGAGCACCATGACTTCTGTGAGAATGTGTAGTACAGTGTTTGGGGCTTCTTTATCCTCCTTTGTGTCCCCACAGGACTCGGAATCTCTTCCATCTGGGTTATCTCCAACAGGAGGACTAGTATTATCATCTCCTTGTAACACTTTAGGAACTGTTTCCTCTGATTTTGTTGATTTTTCATCATGATTTTTAGCACCTCGGAAATTAGTCTGACGCCCTGAATCTTCTCCACTATTCTGAGCATGACTTTGAGTTTGTGATGGTTGGCCCGAATCAGATTCAGGTAAACCAGATTTATCTGCCCACATTACATGTCTTCCACCTGACGGCCGAGAAGAGGGGGATTTTAGAGATGACGGGTGAGAGAATGACGGTAATGCTGAAGAATTTTGCGATGAATATGATACGGATGAAGACGATGGTGTAGTTACATTATGAGGGGGTAATGGTGTAGAGGATGAAATTGAAGGCTGATCTGTGTTAGATGGTGAAGGAGATGATTGATGTGAATGCTGTGATGAATCTGATGTAGATGATTGCTGTGTCATATTATCTGATGAAGATAATGATAATATGCATGATTGCTCTGGTGATGGTGTAGCCGACTTAGGAGATGACATTAGTGTTGGAGTTTGTGAAGATGTGAAATGTTCAGAAGAATGCTTTGGTATCTGATGAACAATAGATGCATTAGGCCCTGCATCAGGTTTTACATCTGAGCTGCATTGCTTGTCAGGTCGTGTTGTTGTTTGCGTAGAATCAGTACTATCAGTGTCTGTTTTCTGTAAAGTGTTACAACTGTTTGAAATGATATCCTTTACATAAGACTGAACCGCAAGAACACTGTAGGAATCAGGACTTTCAATTTTCTTTTCTTTGTCTGGTTGTTTCACTTTTTCCATTTCTGAAGGACCTTTGCATACTTCTTCACTTTTACCAAATAGAGGCCCCTGCTCAGCAGTTTGTGCCGTCATTTTCTTTTCTACATCTTCCACCTTCTGAGAAGTTGCATTAAAATTACCGCTAGTTTCTGGTTTTAGTTCTGATGTAGATTCACTTGATGGTGCCTGATCAGGTATATCAGCATCAACTTCTAATTCCTCTCCTTCCTGTATAGGTTCTACCACAGACTTGCTCACTGCACCTGGTACTAAGCCTACCTTGCCCTGTGGTTTCCCCCCAGCCAGTTCTTTTGACCTTGAATATAATGCAGGGGACACTAGACTAAGGTAAAAGTCTGGTGCCTTTTTTACAGGGGCTTTCCCACTTTTTATTCTATCACGTAAGCTGTCCTTATCAGCTGTGTTAGGTCCTGTCTTCAGAGTTGTGAGTTTTAGTTTTGGATTGACACTGTATGTTCCTTTTTCTTTAAGTCTCATGGACGGATCAAATTTAATGGCTCTTGGCTTTCCAGAATACCTCTCACCTAAAGACAAGCTCATGTCGGAGTTCCATGTCCGGCGCAAAGGTGTTAATGGAAACTCTGATGACACTTCCTGTTTAGAACTATGCCTCTTTAGCACAAATTCTTCACCGAACTCAGAATCTGTGTCACTCTTGTCTGCCAAATCTCCTTTGGCCTGTGTAGGTATAACATCTACATTAGGAACATACTTTTTCAGGTCTTCAGAGGATGTTATTGATGGAGAATGTTTAGACACACCAGTAGGAACGTTTCTGCTACCTATATCCCCCTTCTGGACTCTTGTGTCTTTAGTATTGGCAATAATCTGCTTTTGTAGTTGTTCAGTGGCAGGCATTGTTTGATCTGTAGATTGAGGATACAGTGTTATTTTGTCCTGATCAGTGTGCAGATCTGAGGACTTTGAAATCAAGCCAATGCCAGGATAGGGCTTTGGTACACCATAGAGCTTACTTTTCATTTCCACCAAGGGAAGTATTTCTATTTGCTCAGGGGGTGTGGACTGTAGTGAGGGCAGTGTCAGTTTCTGTTCATCACCAGCACCATATAAATCATCCTCTTTACTTATGTCTGAATCTACTTTGGTTGAACTAGCCTCGTCGGTAACAGTAGATCCATTGTCTTTACTAGTCTGTGCCTTGTCAGTACTAGGTCCTTGGTCTGTAGTATGTGTTGGTAGAGTGGAGGTAGGCAACTGATCAGTACTTATAGGTCCCTTGTCTTTACTAGTTAATGCCTTGTCATTACAACTTGTTGGTCCTTTGCTTATAGGTGTCTCGTCAGTACCAGTTGGTCCCTTGTCTTTTTTAATAGGTCCCACGTATGTAATAGTCGGTCCCATGTTAGTACTAGGTACTTTGTCAGTACTTGTCTCGTCAGTACCAGTTGGTCCCTTGTTGGTACTAGGTCCTTTGTCATTACTTGCCTTGTCAGCACCAGTTGGTCCCTTGTTAGTGCCAGTTTGTCCCTTGATGTTACTAACAGTCATCTTGTTAGTACTATTAGTTGTTGCCTTGACATTATCTGTTGGTACTTTGTCTTTGTTCATCAGTCTCTTGTCTTCATTACTCTGTCCCTTGTTGGTACTGATAGGTGCCTTACTTGTACTAGTGGCTGTACTAGCTGGTGCCTCGACTTCATCAGTTTGTCCTTTGTCTTTGTCAGTGGGAGTCCTGACTTCATCAGTTTGTCCTTTGTCAGTAGGTATCCTGATTTTATCAGTTTGTCCTTTGTCTTTGTCAGTAGGAGTCTTGATTTGATCAGTTTGTTCTTGGTCTTTGTCAGTTGGAGTCTTGATTTTATCAGTTTGATCTTTGTCAGTAGGAGTCTTGATTTTATCAGTTTGTTCTTTGTCTTTGTCAGTAGGAGTCCTGATTTGATCAGTTTGTCCTTTGTCTTTGTCAGTAGGAGTCCTGATTTGATCAGTTTGGTCATTGTCAGTTGGAGTCTTAATTTTATTAGTTTGTTCTTTGTCTTTGTCAGTAGGAGTCCTGATTTTATCAGTTTGTCCTTTGTCAGTAGGAGTCCTGATTTTATCAGTTTGTCCTTTGTCCTTGTCAGCAGGAGACCTGATTTTATTAGTTTGTCCTCTGTCTATCTCAGGTTTGCTGATTTTATCAGATTGTCCTTTATCTTTTTCAGTGGGAGTCCTGACATTATCAGTTTGTCCTTTGTCTTTGTCAGTAGGTGCCTTGCTCATATTCATACTATTTGGTACATCATCTCTTTTTGGTTTCGTGAAAGATGGCCGATACTTGGTATTGACATTTGTTGCCAGGACAGGTTGGAAATCTTGTTTAATTTCTAATGGACCTCTTGATAAGTTATCTATAGGTGAATATTTTTTCTCACTTTGAGGTAAAGAACGAGCCTCAGTGAAAAAATCCATCACCTGAATATCTTCCTCTTCCAGTAATTTTTCTTTTCCACTTTGTTCCTCAGTGTTTTTGCCCTCAATGTCCACTGCCTGTATATTAGGGGCTGGCATATGTACAGTTTTGTGTCCTGAGTCAGTAGTGGCTCCTATTGGTTTAGAGAATTCACTGCTGTGAGTTGTTTCTCCAGATTCCTCACCTTTGACCTCTGACATTTCTGTCATAATGTCATCTACCAACTTTTCAATCGATTCCCTGTTTTTCTGAAATGCATCATTGCTTATAGCATCAGTAACAAGTAGGCGATCAGAATGTTTTCTTTCACTACCTTTCTTCACAGGACTAGTATCAAATTTCCTCTTGATCACCACCCCACTGTTAAAACTTCTATTCAGAATATCCTCCTCCTCATCCTCATCACCATCTACACTGATTTTTATGTTCTCACACACCTCTATACTTCGAGGTCTGGCTGGCAAACCTGACTTTTGATCATTTTCTAATCTGGGTTCCTGGCCAGAACTATGTCTTCTCATAAGAGATCCATTTGTCTGGACACCAAGACCTTTCCTGATGATTGAATTTGACCTCTTTAACTCTGAATCTTTATCCTTCGAGTTTGGAGGTTCCTTCGCAATGGTTGGAGATTTGGAGAGACTTGTAAATTCTGGCTGCACTCTTGGTTTAGATTTCACATCCTGACCTTTCTTCTTTTGAACAGACCCAACCTCTGGTATCCGGATAGATTCCATTTTAGGAATATTGGATAAAGTGACAGGTTTTTCCTCTAACATGAACACATTATCGGCTGTTTCTTGATTGTCTTCCTTTGTAGAACTTGACTGTTTTCTGTCTTTGGCGTATGGTAAAGTGGCAATTTTTTCATCTAAGTCAATCTTCATATCTTTCATTTCCTGTCCAATTCCCTTTGGATTGTACACCAGATGTGATTCTCTCCGATCGAGATCTGGTTTGTGTTGTATTGTACTTTCCATCCCATGATCCCCAGGTGCCCCTGACCAGTCTCTACTAGAGCCTCTCTTTGGTGATGCGACACTTTTTTCCTCCAATGAATATGTGTATGCCAGCCAGTCTTTAAACTGGTGATGTGACTTCTTCTCTGCCAAGTCAGATTGAGATACCTCATAGCTTCTCGGCAATTCTTTGTAATTAGGGTTTTTCTTTAATGGTATTTCTTGCCGGATATCATCAAATGATGAATTGATAGAAGTGTTATCATAGTCTTTATCCAATGATGTTTCTACAGATTTCTTGCCTTTCTCGACAGATTGTGCCCGTGTATAGTATGGATTTTTCCTCAGCGGTATGTCTGGTCTAACATCTGTAGCACAAACATCAGTGGAGTCTTTGAGGTTACATCCAAATTTATCTAAGGCCTCTTCAAATGAAGTGTCTTTCTCTTTCCAACTGTTTGTGGTATTTTGATTGTTATCTTGCATTTCTGTTGATCTGCATTTTTTAGCTTCATTCTTTGCTACTGCTTCATCTATTGATATTTCTCTCGGTACAATTGAGTTGATTTCTGGAATTTCATAGGGTTCTTCTACATAATGTTCCTTTTGTTCTTTTGATTTTTTAGACTCTTCAAATTTATCTGCAGATTTTTTTCTATGTTTCTTTTTTTGTTTGTCCTTTGACCTTGGTATGACACTGTCAAAAGATGTTTCCTTTGACCTTGGCATGACACTGTCAACAGATTTTTCCTTCGACCTTGGCATAACACTGTCAACAGTGGTTTCCTTTGACCTTGGCATGACACTGTCAACGGAGGTTTCCTTTGACCTTGGCATGACACTGTCAAAAGATGTTTCCTTTGACCTTGGCATGACACTGTCAAAAGATGTTTCCTTTGACCTTGGCATGACACTGTCAACAGAGGTTTCCTTTGACCTTGGCATGACACTGTCAAAAGATGTTTCCTTTGACCTTGGCATTACACTGTCAACAGAAGTTTCCTTTGACCTTGGCATGACACTGTCAACAGAGGTTTCCTTTGACCTTGGCATGACAATGTCTACAGAGGCTTCCTTTGACCTTGGCATGACACTGTCAACAGATGTTTCTTTTGACCTTGGCATGACACTGTCAACAGATGTTTCTTTTGACCTTGGCATGACACTGTCAACAGAGGTTTCCTTTGACCTGGTCATGTTACTGTCAACAGTTTCTTTTGGCTGTGATAAAATGTCATCAATGCAAGTTTCTTTTGAACTTGGTATGATATCATCAATATATACTTCTTTTGATCTTATTACAGTGTCATCTATAGATGTATCTTTTGATCTTAGAAAGGCATTGTCCCTTGACCTTGTCACAATGCCATCAATGGATGTTTCCTTTGACCTTGGTACAATATCGTCAATGAATGTTTCTTTTGACATTGGTACAATATCGTCAATGGATGTTTCCTTTGACCTTGGTACAATATCGTCAATGGATGTTTCCTTTGACCTTGGTATAACGTCGTCAAAAGATGTTTCCTTTGACATTGGTACAATATCGTCAATAGACGTTTCCTTTGACCTTGGTACAATAATGTCAATGGATGTTTCCTTTGACCTTGGAACAATATCGTCAATGGATGTTTCCTTTGACCTTGGTACAACGTCATCAATGGATGTTTCCTTTGACGTTGGTACAACGTTATCAATGGATGTTTCCTTTGACCTTGGTAAAATTTCATCAATGGATGTTTCCTTTGACGTTGGTACAACGTTATCAATGGATGTTTCCTTTGACCTTGGTAAAATTTCATCAATGGATGTTTCCTTTGACCTTGGTACAATATTGTCAATGGAGGTTTCCTCTGACTTTGGCTCTTTCACCATTCTCCTCTTGTCCATATGTTTCCCATAAACAGATTCTTCCTCCACTAATGTTTTGCGTATATTTGGATCATTATATTGATTTTTGTTTGTTCCTTCCCCCAATATTACTTGAGCCCTGTCTTTGCTGCCAATGGAATCATTGAAGTCACTGTCTATGAAAGATTCCGTAAAATTTCTATTAAAATCTCTATGTTCATCATCTTTGGTGGCTTCCCCATATTTTCCAATATTAGGAACAGTTTCTTCTAAGTGTTTCCTTCTCGTCTTTAGAGATGTTTCTAAATTTTGACAGATAAATTTCTCTGGAATCATTTCCTCTACAGATGGTTCTTCCATGAGTCTGTTTTTAAGTTGTTCTGGAGTAGAGGATCTGTGTGGATAGTACTGTTCTGTTGGATTCCCAATGGTTTTCCCTTCAAAATCATCAATCCTGGATGACTCATCCAAATTCTGCACTGTATCCAGAAACAGTTCATCCTCCATGTCCTCAACAGCTGTTATTCTGTTAGGTATTGGGGTTTTAGGCAAAGGAGGAGCTGTGTTTTCATCATTAAAGCTATCTAATTCAGAAGTCATTTTTGCAACAGAGAAGAGTTTTGAGTCATCTAAAGAAACGAGGGATGTGAAAACATCTGTGTCGGAATCAGAAGAAGAGGAACTATAAGAGTAGGCTAACCTTGATGGTGTGTTAATGTCACTTTCTATATCTAAACTTTGGCTTCTCGAAGCTATTGACTGATCAGGAGATGGGGTTCTTTCTGGATGTACAAGTTCTTCATTAACATAAACTGCAGGAAGAGTTTTACAGACAGATGACTCTGTCCTACCTACCTTTTTATCCTGATGTGAATTACTATTTGAAAAGGTAATGTCTCTTGGTGAATCTAAAACAGAGTGGTTCCCCTTACGTGTTTTGTTTTTACTTGATTCAAGTTTTACTGATCTTGGTTCAGAAATGACTTCTCTACCTTCTTCTGAAGACAATTCTGAATCAGAAAAATATCTTTGTATTTTCGGAACATCTTCTGACCAATCATAACCCAGACTTTCTAATTCTGTGGAAGGTGAAGGGTATCGTTGATGGTCAGCAACTTGAATCGCAGGAATCTTTTCATTGTCTTTTTTCATACTGGTATCAGCAGTTTTCACTGTCATTTCAAAGGGTTTTCTACTTTTGCCACTAGAAGCCATTCTTTTGCCTCCCTTACGAAACCTTGACCCTTTGTTCTCTTCAAATGACACTGACTTCTTTTTTGACAATTTACTTGCACTGTCTGCGTTGCTTTCAAAAAAATCGAAATTTGGATGCGAGTTAAGCGAATCTAATGAGACACTGTTAGTTGAAGTGGACCCTAGGTGATGCGAGTTCCTGGGGTCAGACAAGCGTTCTTGGTTATATGACAAGGTACATACCATGCTTTCGTTAAGGGGAGGTTTCTCTGGCAAACTCTCCGAGTCCTCGTCGCTTTCTCTGTGTTGGTGTGACCGGTCTACATTGTTTTGCTCTTGCTGTTTCCTTGCTGCCAACATGACTGCAGCCAGCGGAGTCTGGACAGCATGAATCTTTTCCATTCTACTTTTTCTATCAGCTGGTTCCTCGTCAAGATCATGATGACTATGACGATCTTCCTCATCTCGATTCTCTGGTTCATGATCAGACTCAACAGGAGGCTTGTTCTCAATGTAGCGATCATCATTATTGGGAGTCCTTGGACGTTTTTCTGAAGGGACTGGCAGGTCTCGGGGAGGCTCAGGACGATATACCTCTGAAACAATAAAGGTGCTAGCATTAGTCACAAACTTACAGCAGAGAATCTTCAGAGGATTGTATACCTCTGAAACAATAAAATTGTAGTTAGTAGAATCACATTACTCAGTCATATCATTCTATAGAAGATGTAAGGATCTAGGTGTTTAGTTGTCAATCTATTATATTTCAGAAATTGTTATTACAAAGACTTATTTTCAGAAATCTAAAATACTGCTGATATTTCTAATACAACGAACACAAGTTTTGTTTGGAAGACTCCAATAGTAATCTCTGTACTAGATACAAAGCAATATCATAATTTAGAATAACATTTTGTAACTAGCACTAACCATGGACATCAATTTCTCCTTCAAATAAAATCCCTATTCATTCAATTTTTCGTTTATATTATAACAAAGTGTAACACTTTGAAAATTTTGTTTCATGTACAATTACAGAAAATAAAGTTATGATAAACCAATTCTGCCTTTTATTCAAATTCTATTCTTGAAAAAATACACAAGAAATAAACAAAAGACCATATACAAAATATGTTACTCACCATCACGAGGTCTTCGTGTGGGTCGCCCATGGTAAGTCGCTCTCCGACTGTGGACTCTGTCAAAGTAGGGCGAGGGACGATCAACAGAGGCCATGGCCTGCTTGGTCTGGAACTGTGTACGGCCAGAGTAGCGGAACCTTGACCCGAAACGAGGGAATGTTTTCTTTGCCTTTGGAAGTTCAATTTCCCTAAATCTGTAAATAATTATTCATATTAGAATAAGATGCAAAGCTCAACACTGAAATATAAACATCTTTTAATAGGAAAGTAAACATTTCAAAATATTTAATTATGAAATCTCTATTGAAATCACATGAAATTTTAACTGAACTTTTGAAATTAAAAACAATACATACCTGAGAGTAGTGCTTAGCATGAATGACTGTGTTTTTTACAAGACAAAGGGTGATTTGAGGAGGCAACGTTATTCTCCTAATCCAAAATTACCTAACGGAGAGATCTGTTATCAAATGAAGAAGTGGTATTCCCACAAGACCTATGATTACCTGACGAGAGAGTGGTGTTCCCACAAGACCTAAGATTACCTGACGAGAGAGTAGTGTTCCCACAAGACCTAAGATTACCTGACGAGAGAGTGGTGTTCCCACAAGACCTAAGAATCACTGAAGACGGCATTCCTCTAAGACCTAAATTACCTGAAGACAGAGTGGTATTCCCCTAAGACCTAAATTACCTGAAAAATGAGTGGTGCTCCACACAGATCTTCCACAATCTTTTAGCATGCTTTACAGAATCAAGCTTAAACCCAACCTGGCTCTGGAAATCCTCAAACTGTTAAAAAAATAATAGCATTGGAATTTCATTTTTTTTCATATTTAACACTTTATTTTACCACAAAGCAATTTCTTATGATTTACTACAATAAAAAGCCTGTTATAATCATTGGTGAATAATACATTCATCCTATTGTGACAAAATACATTGTGTTAAGAAGACAATTGAATCGTTATGTTCCTCTGTCAGTATGACTTGAAAATACATAAAACACTGGAATCAAGTAAAATTGTGTTCATTGAAAGACCATGATTATGTTATATAAATGTACAAAGTACAGGTCTACAAAAATTTCCACAGGCTGCTTATATCATTTCATCAGTCCATACTACTGACCTCTCCGGGGCGCAGTTTTATATAGAACTTGCTTCTTCTGTAGGACATCTTAAGGACCTTGGGCCAGACAAAGCGATTTATCTGTAGTTTATCCTTAAACACCAACAGGCCAGTAGCACATACTCCTAGCTGGATAACTACTCCTTCAGCATCCTGTTTAAAGGAAAACACAAAATTATTTACACAATTCTTGTTCCACTTTAAACTCTTATCAGAAAATTAAATTTATCTCTGAATGAGCACGTGGAAACAAACCGTATAACCTCTGGCTCAAAGTCAGGGTATGGGCTTAGTACAGGAAAAAGGAATTAGGAGAAAGACTTTGTATGTACTTTTTTAGTTACCTAATAGGTCTTGATCAGAGAAACACATTTCAGATAAAATGACTACAATCATCAATAGCTAAATGGCTATTTCTATATTTTAGAATCTCAGTAACACTCAGTATTTTAAACTTGTCATGGGTTTCTGGAGCAAAGTTTCCTCAGCTTAAATTTTTTCATAGGAAAGCATATTCAAGAAAGTTGCTTCACTAGGATTTTTCACTTAAAAGCAATAATGCTTTCCAATTAAAAATGAGAAGTTTTTTTAAAGTTAAGGAATATTGATAAAACTGAGGCCCAACATTAGAAACTGGAATGATGTTATGAATTTCTGGCCAAAGGAGAAAAATATTTTTTAGTATTGTCTTTTTTCTTGTAAAAAATGTTTTTACTATTTCTTATATTTGATCAACAATTTCTTTTAAAAAATTAATATTAAATCCATTAATCCATTTCCACTTCAATTTGACATTTATGAAACTCACTGAAGTTTATATTAATATAATAATCATATTCAATCATAGGAACAACTTGACATCCTAAGTCAAATATCAGAACACTTTTCTATTTAATTATCCAATAGGATAAACAACACAAAATACAGAAATGTATCTCACTGTGACAGAAGGCACTGCGGCTAATTTATTTAACAAATCATATCTTATACACAAGAGATGTTATGGACATGATGTACTCATCTACAAACCATGGATTTCATTTAATTACAATTCAAATTGATCATGAAATTTTTCCAATTCCAGACTACTTCCCATATCACTGATTACAAATATATGGATATCATTTCAAAAATTAATCAAATTATTTAAATTCTATTTCCCCCAAAACTCACTCCCAATTTTTATCATTTCAAAAACTAAATTTGCATCTGCCTGTCGCTACCTGTGAAATTATATTTATCAATATAGAGGTAAGGTTTAATGTCAGAAAGAAATGTAGCTCATCAAACAGGAAGTGAGTTAAAGAATATTCAACCAATTAACTCAACCTTCAGTGTTTATATATTATTTAATTGGCAAACATCTGTTCAAGGAAAGATTAAAAGATAAGTCCAACAGAAGTGTGTATAATCATCAATATTTTGTATGGTGGCTTTACCCCAACAGTTTACCTGTCATTGATTTTAAGATAATCTATTATGTACAGGTCTTAACAACCTCCAGCTGTATGTATTATTGATTAAGTCCTAGCAGTTACACCTTTTTGATGTCTAGAGTCTACATCTTACTCGGGCATCCAGGTCCTTATTTAAATCAATTTTCACTACACTGATTCTGTCCCTCTTGATCAGGATGTTTAGAGGGAGAAGGATTATTCAAAATTATACACATCAATTCTAGGATTGAAGACTTGACCTTAAGTACCTGACCTTGACAATTACATACCTTAGCATCATGTAGTTCCACACCAAACATACTAAGTTTCTTGGCGTTTTCCAAGAAACGCAGTTCTGCCTCCTCTGGTGTTTGTCCCCTACGAACAATTATCAACCAATGTTAAACCTTAGATAATGCTTTAGTATCTATACTAAGAACACTTGATCAAACTACACTACAAATTCATAATCCAGTGTTCTACTGCTTTAGAAAACTTCAATTTTAGCTGAGTCAGTAAAAATGGTTCAGATGCCAAATGGTAAATGTTGGTTATTTTTGCCATTTTTTACATTAGTATTTACATATTTGGAAAAATGGGAGCACGCTTTTAAGCCTTTTAAATAGTGAAATATGAGTACAGCCTTTCAAATTAATGACTTCAGGTTAGAATTGCAATGAACCTACTTGTGTGTTTTATGTAGATCACAGATCTTTTTTAATAGTTCCCTATCTTGGTGAGGAGCGAACTGAATCTTTCTGATGTAGTCCAATCCACGACCAAACTCTTCCACATCATAATCGCCTAGCTCTGATTGGACG
Source organism: Pecten maximus (assembly GCF_902652985.1). Taxonomy (NCBI): domain Eukaryota; kingdom Metazoa; phylum Mollusca; class Bivalvia; order Pectinida; family Pectinidae; genus Pecten; species Pecten maximus. The sequence goes on along the minus strand of NC_047023.1, from coordinate 14,565,130 downwards.
GTGTATGACCCCAGCAAGGTGTAGGTCACAAATGAACACGGTAATCTGTAAACGTAAACAATGAAAAATTAATGTACAATACATGTAACTATAGATTTGAAAAAAGAAAGTTTTAAAGTGCAAAAAGTATTTTTTTATTGAAATATCATTTTCACAGAAATTATGAGAAAGATAATAATTTTCTAAATTGATTTCCTGTTCAAGGTATCTTTTTTGAGGATTTTTTAATATCCTTAAATTTCTATGATAAAAAGAATTGTCCCTCTTTCCTAGCACTAAATATAAGGAACATATATGTATAATATATATATGTATTTATACAAAGGCATTATTTATATCCTTTAAATTTATTTTCAAAATTTTACAGCATCCCCCCCCCCCCTCCCCCTGTATTGAATTTACCTCCCTTTGAATATGTTTCAATTCATTCCTATATGTTACAGGTGTTTTTTTCTTATAAATTGGAAGGTGGGTTAAAACTAACACGTATGTTACCATGTATTAATTAAGTCAGTGATACCCAACTAAAAACTAAGATATTTAACTGTGGCGTAGGTACAAGACCAGACTGACATTAATGTAATACTCACTTTTCACTGACAATATCTCTTCTGATTTGAAGACACAGCTGATACCTGAAAACAACACAACAACTTCATTATCTTAATACCATCAATTTATCCATTAATTGTTTATAACCCTTTCAAATTTTCGCACTCACAGACCTGTCAAGTGCCCCGCATTTTGCGGGTCACACCCGGATAATCGGTCTATAACCCGCAGACAGAAATAGCTCCTGACGGGTGTTTTGAATCTCCCGCATTTCAGTAAGATCTCGTTTTTGTTCGAGCTACCTCGGATTTTTTCTTTGTTGCGTAGGAACACAATTTGAGACACCGAACAGATAATCCAACAACAACCAAAATGGCGTGTACGAAGGCTTGCACAGGTAAGTGTTAATACTAAATTCTCAGGGGTGTAAAAATCCACTTGCCCGACGCCCGGGACAAGTAGTTTTTGAGTTCGGGCAAGTGAAAAATGTTGGTGTACTTGCCCTGGGCAAATGAAAAAAAATATTGTCTCTATCTTAACTTTCATGTTGGATTTCCAGAATCCCGTGTTATATGTGATTCAGAAGAATTATTGTAGTGGAATTGGATATATTGAAATATGTTAAAAACGTAACAATTAGCTATTGAAACTACTTTATTTTCGTGTCTGAAATGAAAATTCTAAAGCCGAGGAAACTAGGTCGCCAGAGGCACATTCAGTTCAAAGACATTTTAAGGACATTTATGCTGATAAAAATGATAGAAACTGCATCTGAAGTATGAAATAGTGATGCAAAGAGTTAACTTACTGCAATCTATGCCTAAATGTTCTTATAAGACAACAGCAAAAGGTTTTAACATGTGAAAACTATCTTTGTTTATGCTTGCTGGAAGTACAATTTGGCAACTAATAATGAAGACGGAATCCGGACCAAAAGTTCCGGAATTGAAAAATAATATAGAAAAACTAAAATTTTAATGCTTGTGGTTCACAATTAATTATAAAAATAATTCTTTTAATTTTAGATGAATATTTTTGAAGGAATGAAATACTGATTGCTGTGATTATCAACCTTCCACCAATGTTTTGAAGATGGCAAAAACAGCTACAACAACTTACAATGTAAAACATTCATGTAAATGAATGAAGTGTGCATAGAAATGCTTATTAAATGACACATGTTGATAAATTTTTTCAGTTTTATTGTTTTTATTTCAAGTGAAATGCTGTTACGCGCAATGACCTGCATTGGAGTGCTATGACCTGCATTTTTATGAGTAATGACCTGCATTTTGTTCATGAGAACTTGACAGGTCTGCACTCATTGATTTTCTAATTAAACCAAAAGGCATACAAGACAAATCAGTATGCTCTAATTTGCATTTTACTTGTCATGCCATAGAAACAGATGCAACAACCTTTTATTGCCATCAATCTTATAGAAATATAGTATACAATATATATCTTACTTACCTAGTAATATCCTCATGAAGTTGTTGGGGGTCTGGAGGATAAAATTTCACTTCAAAGTTGAATTCCCATGGACCACCTAGAAAAAGAAATGGATTATATTAATTAAGTTTTAAATATCAAGCTTTCAGCCTTTAAATTTAATCTTTACAACACTGAAAGTCTATGAGGACTGGAATAGTCAGCATAACATAGAAGCTGACCACTATCACTTTTTTATACTGATACATAGGAGATGCTGCTTTAGATGGAGTGAAAACCTAGCTCCAATAGTACAAATTATATATAAAATATACTTGGAATATTTCTAGGTTTTTTCATGGCCCAACTGGCTCAGAGATAACGAGGTTCAACTGGGTTTAGTTTATTTTGTCCCATTAACAGCCAGGGTTATTTAATGACATGTCTGGTTTTGAAAGTGGAGGAAAGGAGTACCTGGAGAAAAACCAGCAGCCTACAGTCAGTACCAGGCAATTGGTTTCAAACTCGTGACCAAGAGGTGGAGGGCTAGTGCTAAAGTGTCGGGACACCTTAATCACTCGTCCAATGCAGATGAGGTTCAACTGCAGATATCTAACAAACAGTGAAGACTGCTGATTTCAGTACTTACTTTTGACCTGTTTGGAAAGCTTCTTCAATGTATTTACCCAATTCTACAACAAAAACACAAACACAGGACTGTATACTAAATCAAAACATTTTATATTTCAACATTCCATTACAATTTGTATTGAGAATAATGAATTCTCTAACTTCTGTGTGATGTAGACTAGCTTTGACTCAGGTATCCCAACCCAAGGGGGAATATTTTAAATTTAAAGTTGAGCATATAAGTACTTGAAAATTAGTCTTGTGCTGAACTTTAAGAATATACTTAAATGCAGAAACATTTTTAAGCAAATAAATACCCCATCCCCAGGTTCTGATATCTCTGGTTCATTATATGAGGGACGTGACAGATTTTACATTCATTTCTCTGACGCTCTACTGGTGCTATATATACTTCCAAGCTTTGATTCATCGGACAATTGTTGATGGTGCATGAAATGTGTGAAAAACCTGACAATTTATTTCGATTGTGATACGGTTAAACTACATGAAGTGATAATAACATCTTCTTAATGCTTTAAGAATAAAGGCGTGAGTAGACCATCATTTCCAAAAGGTTGGGAAAGAATCGAAGTATTTATATTCCCTGCTAAGGACTGAAACTTACCTAAATGAGGGAGAAAGGTGTTTCTTGATCAACTAAAAAATTGTCTAAGACAATTTTGTGATGCCCATATGCATACACCTATGGAAATCACAATCAACGTTTGACAAAGACTCTGTATCTATGAATGGTAAAGTAACCTATACTAGGGCTTGGCCTGTAATAAGGTGTACTTAAGCTCATCCATGGTATCCTCATGATCATGTGCTTTAAATCTGATTTAGGTATTATAAATTAACTATCTACATGTAACTATAATACATGTATAGAATTTGTCACTTAATTAATTCTATGTCATGAAGTCAATATCATCTTCTATAGCTAACACATGTAACACTTTCAGAGAGTAATTTGAAGCAATGTGATTAACTTTTTTAACCATAGCAACAAGACTTGTATCTGACTATATTCGTCTTAAGCTTCTATATATACAATACTGCATCTGGTCACACATATGTATGATCGATACCTAAATAGGCGACAGTATATATCAGTTGAGAGATTGGCAGAGTGATATAACGTTCACAATTCTAATCATTCGAGACTCAATATATAGCACAGCATTGACTGACAAACAAAAACAATTTGTGACAGTATATCCACAATAATATCATCCACTAGTTATTGATGATTGAATATGAAGCCTGTATGACATATATATGATGTCAGTGATCCTGAATGATCAGAAACACTATGGAAATATATGTCATAAACAACAATGTGACCCAAAAATGTCAATAAATGTTACTGACATTACAAATCCTATACAAGGGTGGACAAGACTTTTGAAAATGCACAGAAACAAATGATAAGTTAATCCCCGCATTGCAGGGAAAGCTGGAGGTGTGCTCTCCATCAAATTAGGGAAGGTCATGACATAATGTGTGAACAGTGTTGACATGCACAACTTAGCTCAATTTCTGTATCTTATAAAGTTACAGGACTGACTAAATGTCTATAATAACCTCTGCATACTGCTATTTTAACCTTTATAGCGGATTTTGTTAATAAGAGTATAACTTGTCTGGAATTAACCAAAACTTACCTTCAAACCAGTTGAGGAATCTATGTAGGATAGGCCAAAATAATCTTTTTCCAATACATCCAATTGGTCACAGCATTTATCAAATAGTATACATCCCACAGCTCTTTTCTGTAATGTACAAAAGGGAATACTATTGTAACAATCATGCAATAATATCATGTTTATGTTTACATACAAGATTTCTAAAAGCAACTATCTTCATATGATTTTTAAAAGCAACTATCTTCATATGTAACTGAACTTCCTACATTTCAAATTCAGAAAAAAATAACCTTGAGTTTCCTCTATGTCCAGCAATGAGATGGATGTAAAAAGGAATTAACTAATATTATATTATTAATGTTTTCGGAGTTTATAGGGGATTTCAAAAACTCATTGAATGCCTCATAAGTTTAAAGTCCAAATCCATCCACAGCAAATACAATTGAAGATTGATGAAGACTTTGTCTTAATTACTTTGGGAATACAATCACCAGTGCCAGGATAACAGGTTAAGACGATGAGATTAAACATAAAGATCAACCAGTCCTACAGAATCGTGGCTAAAGATCAGCTCTCTTTACGATTGGATGCTGAACATGATTGAGTGTTTTAACTCTAACCTAAAACCAATGTACAGAGAGTGCATTGTTAAACATTGATGAGACAGGTGTACTTACACTTTAAATACTTAACATTTTAACAGAATGTGAAGGTATATACATAGGTCAGACAACGTGAGTCTGGAGAGGATCATCAATCATATGTCTTAGGGTAAATATATAGCTATATATATAGGTCTAGTATGATGGGAAAATCCTGCATCATAACCATATACATGTAGTAAGAGGGTGGAAGGAGGCCAACACTATGACACAGCTAGGGACTTTGAAACCCTGCAGTTCATATATGTAATAATATAAATTCAACATGTAAATGAATTGTGGTTAGGAATTATAATATTATGGATAAGGTTTCTTTGTAGGAAAACAACAGCCTTGACAGAGAGCAATATAAAGTGAACTGTCAGCAGCAGACATGGAACAATCTTTTGTCACATGACCTTGGAAACTATTCCAGGTCAGGACATAAAATATTTTTATTAACATATAATATGAACAAACTATGTCTTTCTTGATGATTACAAACCACAAAGTACTTAAGAAATTTTAATCATTAATGTGTTCTTCGGAGCCTCACTTCATAGAAAAAATTATGAAATATCACAAAAATATATAATTGTGCAAGAATGTTGTTTTAATGACCAGGTAAATTCTTTTACTTGCATCTCCAATGACATTTATAGATAATATAAATGTCAACAACAGAAAAAGCAGAAGAGAGTGCATTGTTGTGCCTGCTATACAAACATTACATCCCCTACATTATGTTAGAATTGACAACTACATGTTCCTTTCTATCCAAACACCCCCAGGCTAGGTACATTATAATCGTGGAGAGCGATAATGACCCCGGTTGTATAGACTGAACAACCAGGAGGAGTTTGTGTATCTGTATGTGTAGCTAGTTCACATGGAACTATAGCTATTAAAGTTCTAACTTACACCATTATCATACAATTATTTTCAAGAAATGAATTTATAAAAGCTTTAAGCTTGCTTTCTCATTCCTCTAATAATGTAACTTAGATATGTTTCTGATTATTAAATAAATACTAAACCTAAACTTCAAAATGTTTACCTTTAATACATGCATGTACAGGCCAGAAAGCAACATACTGAATACATTCACCTGATATACCTGCTGGATAATCTATACAATGAATGTTTTGAGACCCCCACTTTTCTGTTAGTTCTACAAAAGGTGTTTCATTATTCCCCTATACATAGCTGCTCACTACAAAATTGTAGGTGAGAATGTCAATGACACCATAAATCTGGTTGTTATATACCCAGGTAGATCACAGGGACAAATTCCCAACCCATATATGTATTCTGGGTAGTGGATATACACATTATGTTCATATATATTAATATGGACTTCGGGCTGAAAATTCATGCCAAGTCCCTGTGATTTAGAGTAAACATTTAACAAGGAGGATATGAAAAGAAACTACTGGGACGTATATTGATCCCCCCAAGAAAAGATCTTCACTTGAAAAATTGTAACAAAAAGACATTATGCAGTATAAACACACCAAAACGTTGAACTTACAAAACATAAACACACCAGGATTCATCAAAAATACACATGAAAACAAACATTGAATAGACATAACTCACAAACAGGCATACATCTCAATCCAATCTCATATTCATGATTTTTACAAAAGAACTTGGTTATCTTCCTGTCACAAGTGATGCCTTTTAGCATTTATTCCCATATATCAACCAAACAAGAGCTCATGCAGCTGTGTGAAATAAGGAATTTAGAAACAGCTCTTTCTGCAGGATTAACCAAAGAAAACTGTATTGACAGATCAGGAAGGTAATTAAGCCAACGGTTTACAGTTTTCATTAAGCACCATCAACCTCGTTCCCTGAAAATAAGTGTGGAGGCTAGGGGGCATCAAGGTGGTACTTATCAAGGTTGAAGAAGGTACGGTAATAAATAATATGGTAGTCATCACGAATGTTAACATGTATATATCCCATGTACACTAGTACTGAAACCTTTGGTTTAATCAGTATTCTAAGAAATCATTTTGATAGATGTGTAGAATGATATACTCATCCTCAACCCCAGGTGGAATGCGATATTAGATTTTCACCTGGGACTGAGGATGAGAATTATAGCTTGATATTTTCCTGTTTAAAGTAGACCAGACTTCGGTGGTATAGTGGTGGGAGGGGCATGATAGTTAACAAGGTCATTTCACGCTGAGTTACACATAACAATATAGCTCAGGCCTGGGAACCAGACTCTCATCCTCATATGTAAATTGTTGAATTTTCTGTATTTAAAGCACACACAATGTAAAAACCAACAGTATCATTTTACCTTTATGTAGAGTCAATTCTATGTGTCCTTACTCTCTAGGAGGAATTAGAATTCAAATTGTTTAATTGCACCCTTTAGTATTAGTGTTTTTCTTATTTCTTGGCCTCGTCATTTTTTTTAAATAGATTTATAATTATTTTCCTATACTGGAAAAACTTAACTTCCTAGTATATTTTCATGAATCAAACAAAATGCAACATTAATTGCACCTGTAAGAATTAAAAAAATTAAAACACAATTTGATGTGCATTCACTATACTTAAATATACAAATGTATATGTTTATTCAAAGTTTGATTACATTTTGTCTAGTTAAAGGCATGCTCTTCAGAGGCATTTATTCAACACCTGTACAAATACCAGTAAACTACAGACCATATGTTGGAATTATGGAGTTGCAAGAGTTGCTTTGAATTGGTTTGAATTTTTTAACATCCTATCAACAGCTATATGTTATTTGTTAGAGCAATATGCATGTTATATATAGTGATGTTTTGTTTTGTTAGGCTGCAGTATATTATTTTTGTGCTTGTCTCCATGTAACAGTGCAGAACTTAGATGCTGTCTTTATAGTGCTACTTCACTGAACCATACTGTCAAAGACATCCAGCAGGACACCCCACCCAGTCACATTATACTGACAATGGTCAAACCAGTCATCCCATTCCTAAAATGCTGGATACCAAGTAGGAGGTAGAAACTATCATTTTCAGAGACTCTGGTATGACTTTTGACCTCTGTGGACAAAACCCAAAGCATACCTCATATTATAGTGTGAACCTTAAACTCAAGCCTAAAAAATAAGGCAGTGTCAAGGGAGACATTAGGGAAAAAAAGTTGTATTAAAAGAAAGTAGAGAAAAGATCATTAGAGATCCAAAATTTAATCGCCTCTTACTATCATGCAATATGGGGGCAGCAAATAAAATGTGTATGCCCTACGTGTAAGGCAAGTCTAGATCTGTTGCAATTTGTTATAAGATCATCACAAATGTATATTGGAAATGCTAATCATTCCAACTGACTTATATTATGAGAGTATCTGAAATAATGTTGAAATGAAAAATACTATAAACCGATTATCTGAACTCATCAGACATGAGTAATCAATAATCATACCCCCGAATCATGTTGTAGGTCTTACACCTGTGGTAGAGATTGCCTCAATATTGACATTGTATGTGTGAGTCAGAAATGATAGCTAATCAATGTCGCCTGGGGGCTTGGTCATTCGAAGTCTGGTTAGCTAATCATGATCACCAAGAGGATTGCTCTGTAATCTGGTTTGGGAAGTTTAATAACAAAACTGTAACTTCTCTGTTATTTGAAAACCATTTCATATATGAAAACACGACTTCAAATCTACCAGGTATGTCACATGTACACATATATAAAAATAAAGATGATGATCGAGCAAAACGACACTGAATCTGGAGGTATAAATATATGGAAACATGTACATGATAAAATCAGACCACTTATTTTGAAAAATTATTGAGACTTTCAGTCGACCAAACTTTAGATTTCCTTTTTTTAGCTATATACATATATGCATGTACGACACAAGAACAATTCTTAAAAAGTCCATGGTCTATATATAAGCAGCTCTTACAACTACACCGGAGTTACCTGTACATATTATCTCAGGCTTTACCTTATCACCTTGGAAGTGGGATTGATTCTTAAACACTGTTATGACAGTAAACACAACGACATGTTAGTGACAAAAGTATTTTTTCCTAAATATAAATATAACAGAGAAGTGGTCACTGACAGCTATTTTGCTGCAAACTTGATATTTCTGTAATTATAAGGGTACACATGTCAGGGTATCCCACCACTGGCAGATATAGCATAGTATAGGATGATTTTAAAAAAATCATACTGGGAGTATTGGTCCAGTATATATAATATGACACTGTTAAGGGGAGGCTATTATGGGGTTACCTTAAAAATACCAACAGCATATACAACGTACTAGGTCACTTGTTTTGGCAAATAGCATTATACTATTTCGATAGGGTCACTGGATATAGGGGCTATAGGATGAGTCCATCATTCTGCCTCAGGTAATTTTTGGCCAATAAATAAATATATAGCATAGGGTTCACGGATACAGGAAAGTTCATTTTTCTGCCAAGGGTGTGTACATGTGTTAGCCAATATATATAGCATAGGGTCATTGATACAGGAATATAGCCCAATATTTCGGGGTCCGGGGATATGTGTTGGCCAATAGCATAGCTAAGGTTTAGTAGCAGGGCATCCAGTTGACCCTTGACTTTTAGCAATTTCAGAAGTCAAATCACTATTTCTGAGAAATCTGAAGGGTCAAAACATATGTCAAATAGACATGTCCCTTCAAACCCAAGAGTCAGATCTCAATTTGGGGAGTCAAAAACATACTCTCAAGGGTCTACTGGATGCCCTGAGTAGTATTGGTGGTTGGCCTGGGTGGTTGGTTGGTTACTGGTTTAACTTATAATTATGTTCAGGCGACGTGAGAGGCCGGTGGTAGAGTGCCTCCGGTGCCTGTATCTCCCCCAGGAGAGTCTTGTCCTATCCATCCGGTACGTCTACAGGACCGGACAGCTCCCTGGGATGGACATGGACACGACTAAACGGTCCTTCTCGGTCTGATGTCGAACTCCATATGCCTGGGTATTTATTTATGGGTTTTACGTCCGCTATTACGGCCCTTCAGCTGATGAGTGCCTGGGTAGGCCCAATGCCATATATATAATGCTAGAGTCACTGATACAGGAGAGTCCATTATTTATTCTGCCTGAGGGTATTTATCGGCCAATAGAATAATTGCCAAAACTATAGATTTAACTCTTATAATTAGTCAATACATTTTGTCCTTTGTTTGCTTATTGCAGGAAAATTTTCTGTTGACAGGTTTATTGTGATGTTCTCATCAAATACAATTAAACATACATTATATTAGTCACTGTATTGTAGTTTTGTACTTCTGAGATTCTATGTGTACTGGTACAAAGGTTAAAGGACTAATGTTAAGTAATTGATCAATATCATGTAAAAGATGACGTTACAATTGATATATCAAGATTAACAGACTTTTATACATCACTTAACCCAAATAAAATGCAAGTAAATTGAAAGTTTCACGGAACAAACTGTATTTTTGTATAAAACATATGATTAAATCAGAAATTGTATAGATATTACTTAAATATCTGCAAAATTTGGGCAATTTCTTAGACAAAGAGAATGGACAAGTTAAAATTGTCTCATATAGTTAACTTTCCCTCACACCCGAGATTCATTAATCTAATATAAAATAGAAGTGTTCATGATTATTTACTTAATGACCACATTCAGACAAGGAATGCATATGATGTGAGAGTAGGTGAGATAACTTAACTACCGTAACAACAGGTACCTTTAATTTAATGTCAGAATGTATTATAAAATTTTGTCAGTGATGCTAAATTATGATGTCACACCAGCTGTATGTATAAGATGACTTGATTACTGGTATATGAAAAATAAGACCTCGTTTACATTGTATACTGCATTAAACATGGAATGTCTAGTGTATACAGAATTTCTATGTCAGTAAAACATTTCACAAAACAATATGAATCAATTGTTTGAATGGAAGTGCATTGATCTGACAAGTTTTTATGAAAGACAAAAGACAATGATTTATTTACACAGTCACTGTTTTAAAATTCTCATTCCTGTAGAGGAAAAAGCTTGTGTAACAACCCAGCTTGAGAAGAATGGCCCAATTAATTACTAACACTAATATGAGAGATAGGACATTTAAATACTCAGGTCTTCCCTCATATCATTTATGGATTACACTACACAAACAAACTATATAGTTATCCTACTTTTTGTGACGGAGTACATGATACTAAACATGTTCCTTCCTGTATAGCTGTACTATAAATACACACCTGTATTTGTATACATGTACTTATCTAGGTATGCCACACAAGTTCACCTTAAAGCTAGTTTTTCAGATTGTGATAACACTTACAATATTATTTACGATATCACATATCAATGCTGTGTTACTAAACATTTAGCACTGTGAGCTTCATGACTGAGAAAATAAACATCAAACCTGCAATGCAATATACAGTTGTTGCTATACATGTACTGTAGACAATGTCATGCAGCTACATTGATAATATATAGATATCAACATCACAACTCTACCTTTTAGCTAAAGACACTTAATTTTTACCGCCCATTAAAAATAACAAACACATGGGACTTGTATCATTTGAAGTAATCAGAGATTCGAGAACTTATCATGGCCGTGGTTCTTCTATTAGTTTATGTGTAGCTGGACAAAATCTCACTGACAGATCAATGAACTTACTATCAAAATAAAGTTCAAGGCCTCAACTTGTCTGGGTATACCAGTATACGTGTATTTATACTTATCTGCCATGATTACATAGTGTGAACACAGCTATATATATTTATATATAAGTTCTAAGTCTAGATAACTGGACGATATACTGTAAACATGGAAATATATATGGAAGGAGAGAATTCACCTTATTACAAAGTCCATTGGATTGCAAAAAGCTCCACCAAGCATACAAACTACAAATGGGTGGATACACTGTGAAAATTACCCCCACTCATATAGTATATATATCAAAGTTGCATAACAAAACCCCTACGAAAATAACCTCATTTACAGCAGCTAGGTATTTTCAGAATAAGACGAAATATAATTGAAGAAAATGAATTGAAAAATAAATCATATTTTTATCAAAGATTTAAACTTTTTGTAATCAGGGCATCCAGTTGACCATTGATTTTTGACATTTCAGAGATCAAATTATTATTTCTCAGAAATATGGATGGATAATTAACAGTCAAATAGACCAGCCCTGAATCCCTGGAGTCAAATCAGATTTTAGGAGTCAAAAACATACTCTCAGGGTCTTCTGAAATTCAAATCTGTCGTTATTCTGCCTATAAGTCATATATTATGGAATTAGTACACCAGTACAGGGTAATATCTAGTACTCAAACACCACACCAGTACAGGGAAATATCTAGTACTCACTCAAACACCACACCAGTATGGGGAAATATCTAGTACTCAAACACCACACCAGTACAGGGTAATATCTAGTACTCAAAACACCACACCAGTACAGGCAAATATCTAGTACTCAAACACCACACCAGTACAGGGAAATATCTAGTACTCAAACACCACACCAGTACAGGGAAATATCTAGTACTCATTCAAACACCACACCAGTACAGGGAAATATCTAGTACTCAAACACCACACCAGTACAGGGAAATATCTAGTACTCAAACACCATACCAGTACAGGGAAATATCTAGTACTCAAACACCACACCAGTACAGGGTAATATCTAGTACTCAAACACCACACCAGTACAGGGAAATATCTAGTTACTCAAACACCACACCAGTACAGGGAAATATCTAGTACTCAAACACCACACCAGTACAGGGAAATATCTAGTACTCAAACACCACACCAGTACAGGGAAATATCAGTTACTCAAACACCACACCAGTACAGGGAAAAATCTAGTACTCAAATACCACACCAGTACGGGGAAATATCTAGTACTCAAACACCACACCAGTACAGGGAAATATCTAGTACTCAAACACCACACCAGTACAGGGAAATATCTAGTACTCAAACACCATACCAATACAGGGAAATATCTAGTACTCAAACACCACACCAGTACAGGGTAATATCTATAGTACTCAAATACCACACCAGTTCAGGGAAATTTCTAGTACTCAAATACGACACCAATACAGGGAAATATCTAGTACTCAAATACCACACCAGTACAGGGTAATATTGAGTAATCAAACACCATACCAGTACAGGGTAAAATCTAGTATTCAAATACCACACCAGTACAGGGAAATATCTAGTACTCAAAACACCACACCAGTACAGGGAAATATCTAGTACTCAAAACACCACACCAGTACAGGGTAAAATCTAGTATTCAAACACCACACCAGTACAGGGAAATATCTAGTACTCAAACACTACACCAGTACAGGGTAAAATCTAGTACTCAAACACCACACCAGTACAGGGTAATATTGAGTAATCAAACACCATACCAATACAGGGTAATATCTAGTACTCAAATACCACACCAGTACAGGATAATATCTAGTACTCAAACACCACACCAGTACAGGGTAAAATCTCGTGCTCAAATACCACACCAGTACAGGGTAAAATCTAGTACTCAAACACCACACCAGTACAGGGAAATATCTAGTACTCAAACACCACACCAGTACAGGGTAAAATCTAGTACTCAAGCACCACACCAGTACAGGGATACAGGACCACTAATGGCTGTGGTTTAAGGAATTTGAACTACAACTGTACTAACATGTACAGTGCATCAGGGAGATATTTGAAAGTATTTCGACTCCACAAAATGAGATCTGACTCTTTGCACTGAAGAACATGTTTATATAACATGATTTGACCATCCAGGTTTCTGAGAAATTATGATTTGACTTCAACATGTACTAAGATATTGAACTAAGAAGATATTTCGTACAGAACAGAAAAATCCTAAATTTGGTTTAAGTTATATGTTAATTTTCAATTGTTGTGGATGGTGTAATGTTACACACTTAATATGGTAGAAATATATTATACAGGGCTCTGCGTAGGAGAGGAGACACCTTACAGTGTTGGGTTTGTTTTGGTTTTGAAGGAAAAGGTACAGATCAAAGTGTTGACCAAAGGGTACTCTCTAGCACTAGCTTTAGGTAAACAAAACTCTTATCATGACTGGTTTTAAGTTTGTCCAGCACCGGAGTTGGGGACCAGGATCTCCTTCCTTATTTATGTACTGATAAATATCAACTAAACTTTGGTGAATAGAATGTATGCATCAACGTTATGACATGATCACCTGTAAAAGGTGACAATACTTTCAAAGTGAACCAGCTATAGGGTACAGTCCTACCCCTACAGACCACCTTGATCTCTCTATAACAAAAACCTGTCTATAAAGGCCACATGTTTTCCGCAGAGTAACAGTGATTCACTCCATACACACTGACTCATATGAAAAGACACTTGCATATAAAGGTCATTTTTTCTTTGTTCCCTTATTGGCTTTTATAGACATGTAGCTTCGACTGTATTCAATTAAATATACAATGTATCAGTAATTGAAGAGATATCACCCAGACAACTATATGAAGATACTCCAAGGGTTCATTTGACACCAGCAATGAATGCATGATCTCCCACTTTGGACAATGTGTTACATACAACTTATATCTTAAATTCAAGTCCATCCCCACATCAAGCTTTTTGACACACCTGTAAATATATGTGGTGATAAAAGTACACTTTTGGACCATAAAGCTATATAACTTGCCTGAGGACTTCTAATTCTGACAGGTGACATGTTATCCCACCTGAGCAGTACCTGTAAATCAGTTTGACCCATGCATAACGACACAAAAATATCTTTTAAAATTCATGTATGATCGCCGACACTGTATTTTTTTTTTTTTACATAACAGTGAAGACAAACAGCTCTTTTTCAAACTCATCTCATACAGGTATGTTACTGCCATAGTGGCAAAGACATTTTTCAAATAACAGCTACATTTTTGAAATATTTGTATACTGCTCTTGAAATATTATCGATATATATATTGTATGATTACTTGACTACGTACATCAACATCTGTTTCGAATAGCTTTCCATCCAGAAGAGTGACTCTGCAAATGACGCTCCGAGCAGACCGCACCTGTGCAATCCTTCTCGAAGTATGCGGAGCTCCGGGTTCCTCTTCTCTCTCCATGTTTAATTTTAGACTACCGTGTTTACCTGTAGCGTGCACGTGAGAAAGAGACACATTTATCGATCTGACAAAAGTAAATTCAAATCACATAAATGAAGCATTAATACATCTTCTATGAATGCTTAAATCTTTCTTCTGAAAAACATGCTTCAGAATACAACGATCGAATGTTTACGTGTGTATTTTTTGCACTTTGCATTCGCTTCCTTATTGACCGGTGGAACAAACAGGTAGATTCAGGTACATCATCGTACAGGTAAATCAATTACATTTCAAATAATACATAAATAAACTTCTAGTTTGCATAAGAACGTGTGCATGTCAGAATTATACTTACCTTGTGTGAGATATCGTTAATTTTGTAATCATTGCGTCCTACATGATAATCCAAAATGGTCCCAGCCCAACGCTTACTAAACACAGCGCCACCTGGATGACGTCACCGGCCAGGTATGTCGCTTCACACAGGTGAGTTGAAAGGTGTGCGGCATATTTCATCAAATTGAGAGGACTTAGAACTTACTGTCATCTTAATTAAGAGTTAATCGTCCGATAAACAGATCGTGACAACATCATTACAGGGATGCTACCATCTTTTATCGCAAACAAATTATTTAGTGACAATAAATAATATGGATCGTGGCGACATATGGAGTGTTTCTTTTTGTGATTATATATATATATAATATGTATCTTTAAAACAAAGTAGCATAAATATATCTATATATATGCTCATATAAATAAAATTAAAATTATATTTCATATTCATATCGAAAACATGGATCTTTAATTATATGTCATAATACATGTATATAATAACCAATTAATAAATTATAACCACTGATTTAATTAAGGCCCTTTGGACATGTTGATTAGGAATACATTGTATTACTACATAAACCTATACTATCGGGGACTTATACGCCATGTATATTGTATAAAGGTCTCCATATTTATGTATAGGACTAAAGATGTACATGTATATGTATATATAAACGGCGTCCCCGATCCTAATGCAAAAACGATTTCATTGTTCAGAAAAAGACTGACGCTGTTGAATCTACCTATCACAAAAATGCATATCAGTTGCACACACGACATAAAACTAAGTAACACAAACAAATATGAATAATAAGTGTCATATTACTGTTCGTTTTTGAGAGCTAGAATTATATAATTTCACCAGAACAGGAACGTATGTACGTTCAGGGTAACCTGTTATTTTCTGTGCGTGTGTTGTTAATGTGTACATTTCTTGTTTGTATGTATCAGTTGTATATATTTTTTTCTGGCTTTATTTATTTTTCCTTCTCTTGTTTTTTTCTTCAAATTTACATTACGTTAATTATTGCCGCTAACCTTGCTGCAGGCAGAGACCTATATTAATATTACATATTTAGTATATACATGTAGGTCTCTGCTGCAGAATTGACGAGTATCAACAGACAACGTTCATCGAGATTATCCCGCAACCTTTGATAATCCATACATGTAAATACGTTTTACAACCTATATACAATTGATTGTACTTACTTATTTACATTTCAATTAACGACTGGAATTGTTATTATTTTTTTCTTTGTTTAACCTAGCACATTGTCTTTTCTGACATAGGAATTATGCTCAGTAAATTAATTCCTTATTATAGTTGTTGAAAGATTACGTCCTATGCACAAATGGGATCGTCTACATTGCGTGTCCAACCACAGGGACTTGTACGTACGTGTGTCACACGAGAATGTCGACGGTTTGCAGGGTGGTGATAGCATGAAGTATTCAAATTTTGGGAATTGCAACAGCCCTATACATAATATATATTCTTGTTTTTAATCATAAATTACTCTGTCAGCACTAGCACCTTAATTTATACGTATACGTCTCTGCTTTAACGAATGTACCTGTTTAATACAGACTTATATTATGCATCTTCGCAAGAAACATATTTCATCGGTAAATTAAAAACCTACGTCTTCTACAAAAAAAGTCTAATTATTTTAGAAATCTACACCAATGTTTAAAGAAAGACAGAATGGACAGAGTTACTTCCCTTTTAAAACTGCGACTTTACGTATTTGGTCAATTTAAAGAGGAAAAAACACGAATTACTGTGAATTACACATACACGTATACTTTATGCGTGTAAATATTACTACAAAAACTCCTGTTAGATTTGATTTCGTCTTTATATGCGAAAATGACATTCTGAACCTGTTCAATTGCACAGTAGTTATACAGCACAGTATCGCATATATGACCACAGTGTAAAAACGGTTCGACGCTCAATTTGGAGCGAAATGAGTTTTTTTCCTGAAAATACTTTTTTAAAACCTACCATGTTAATCCTTCTAATTAAAAATCATTTCTCTACAACTAATGATATATAATTTAAGGATTCCATTTTATTTTTAAAAGCCGACCAAACTTATGAGTGGGTAAAATCTTTGAACAATTAATCACCACCAATATGTTGCTATTTTTCAAATCACAACGCAAGTAAGCAATATCATTATTAATAAGTACATTGGTTTTAGGTCTTTTGTCTTCCAGTTGATCAGAAAGTCTTCTCCGAGAGGTTTCAACTTATTTGATCTCTGTGGCAATAAATATTCGCCAACATCATTTTTCTTTTTTGCAGATGTTGTCAGGTTTTACTTGGGGAAACTTCTATGCTAAGATCACAGGACTTTACAGCAATGTTATAACAACAAAGTACATGTACAGTTTATATCACAGGTGTCTGCTTCTAGTTAGTATTTATAGAATACAAATATTAGCCCCTGCTCCTACTATATCAATTATAGGAGTAAGGTCTATTTTTTTTCTATAAATACATGAACTAACTACAGTAGATTCAAATGCCTGTGGTTTATAGAAGTAATAGGCAAACAGCTGATGATGAGGGACATTCCACAACAACAAAAATCTTAATCCAACATGTATTTATAAACTGTGGCCTTGCTGTGACTTTGTGTAACATCCTTAAACCAACCATGCAAGGTCACTTGTGGAGAGTAAGGTCAGAGTACCTGATTTAGTTATTGCCTACATGACTATGCTTATTGCAATGTATAGTCATTTACATGTAGGCGGTAAACTAATAACTATAACTAAATTGGGTACTCTGGCCATGGATACATTTATAGCTAGGTAGGGGGCCGTAACAGCTTAGTCAGTTAGAGCTCCGACCACAGAACCTCAGGTGAAGATCTCAGGTACATGGTTTGACGCTCAGGTACATGGTTCGACGCTCCTTAACCATGCTGATATGTTTTTCTCAGGAAGCCAAGAAACGGGCCGGTCTGTGCTGTCAAGATTGAGTCCTTCGGCAAGACACTTTACCCTAATTGCTCTGGAATGCATGAGATGGGCCTCCCGTTGTTCAGTTAGGTAGTCACCACCTACTACAAGGAGACCTCGCCTCAAAATGACCCTAGATTTTCACAGGATGATAGACTCAGTAAACAAATAATTGCTAGGTTTTGTTTCAACGACTGTAGCCCGTTTTCAGTTGGCCTAAGTTAGTTACTGGTTTAATGTCTACATGACTCCATCCATTGTCAAATTTGTCTCACCCATCTGTTACAGTTCTGTAAACATAGAGCAGGCACCCAATTCAGTTATAGGTTTACCACCTACATGAATCTGCCTATTACTAAGTTTTGTCTTGCCGACTTGTCAGTGTTCTGCTGACCTTGGTTAGGTTTTTTATTTACCACCAACATGACTTCGCCCATTTCTAGATTTGACTCAACTGTCAAGTGTTCGGACAGCTTAGAGTACCAGTGCTCAATTCAGTCAGATACTATTTTACTGCCTACATGACTCCACATATTGCTTGGTGTTCTATCGGCTTAGAGGAGTGATCTCGGAGCCCACCATTGAATGTGATCTTGATTGGTTCTATCAGGCTGATCTTCTCTCTACTTTTCCCTTCTTTCTGTTTTTCTTTTAATAATCTGATAACTTGAACAAATGGAACCTAAATATGTAAGTGAGACATATCTTTCCAGTACATTATTGTATTTTCAATTCTCTAAGTCCCAAATATTTGCTTATTGGCCATTTAGCCTTTAAGATCAAAATTTTAATTAGATGGCACAGCTAGGGACCAAGGGGAACCTACACATATATAGTTTGAGGAATATCCCTCAAGTACTTTTCAAGAAATAACAAACTTCAATTCTCAAAATCCAATAAAGCCGCCTGTGGGCCATTTTGCTTTTCTAATAAAAAAAATTTAAATTCATTAGGCAAAACTAGGGATCAATGGGAAAAAACACAAGAAGTTTAATAAGTTTGAGGAATATATCCTTCCAGTACTTTTCAAGAAATAGCAATAACAAACTTTGATTCTCAAAATCCACGATGGCTGCCAGTCGGCCATTTTGTTTTTTCTAATTAAAAATTGAAATCTTATTGGCACAACTAGGGACCAGGAGGAACCTACACACTGAGTTTGGGGAATATCCCTCCAGAAATAGCACTAACAAGGAAAGTTTACCGATGGATGGACCACAGATGCAGGCGATTTGAATAGCCAACCATCTGATGATGGGCTAATAAAAAGACAGAAGAATGTGTTATTTTATTGTTTTTGACATTATTTTAATGCTTTGAAAGTAAACTGATGTTTATGTACAACAGAAATCAGCAGCAGGATTAAACTAGCATTATCACCTATATATATAACCAATTAAGCTGAGGAGAATGGCTTCCAGGCCTATCAAATTAAAAGTACCCTAGAGGATCCTAGTATTTTAGTGTACCAGGTACCCTAGAGGATCCTAGTATTCTAGTGTGCCCGGTACCCTATATACCCTAGATTATCCTAGTACATGTATTCTAGTGAACCCAGTACCCTAGATGATTCTAGTATTCTTGTGTACTTAGTACCCTAGAGGATCCTAGTATTCTTGTGTACCCAGTACCCTAGAGGATCGTAGTATTCTTGTGTACTTAGTACCCTAGAGGATCGTAGTATTCTTGTGTACCCAGTACCCTAGATAATCCTAGTATTCTTGTGTACCCAGTACCCTAGAGGATTCTAGTATTCTTGTGTACCCAGTACTCTTGAGGATCGTAGTATTCTTGTGTACCCAGTACCCTATAGGATCCAAGTATTCTTGTGTACCCAGTACCCTAGATGATCCAAGTATTCTTGTGTACCCATCCTTATATTCTTGTGTACCTGGTACCCTACAGGATCCTAGTATTCTAGTGAACCCAGTACCCTAGAGGATCGTAGTATTCTTGTGTACCCATGCAGTACCCTATACCCTAGAGGATGCTAGTATTCTTGTGTACCTGGTACCCTACAGGATCCTAGCATTGTAGTGTGTCATAGAGGATAATACAAGAGACCCAGAGGGCCTGTATCACTCACCTGGTTTATTTGAGCAAACATAGAAATAATGTTCATGTTATATTTGTTAATGTCTAACAATGCTACATTGTATATGTATGATTATGGGATGGGGATCTTAACTGCTTCAAAGATATAACCTAGAAACGAAGTCAAGACTTAACAAGATTGTGTTTAAAGAAACCTTAAGCCCTTTGGGGGTGGGGAAGGACCCCTGGGCTTATTTTTACATTAGAATTGTGTTCATCTCTTGATCTTAATAGTTTCAAAAATGCAAGAAGTGCTTTATAGCAGTCCATTTGACAATATTGATATTAATGACTTCTTCTCTGGAACTAAGCTATGTATGACATAGATGTTTCAGCCGTAGCATCCCTAGGTGGCTGGGATTCAAATGTATACAACTGATGGGCTGATCCCCCAGGGGCCTGAGGTCATTAATATCAATATTGTCAAATGGACCCCTTTTGGCCCCACCCCTTGGACCCCTGGCAGGTCAGTTCCATTCATTTGTATCAATTTGAATCCCAGCCACCTAGATATGTTACCACTGAAATATCAATGTCAAACATTGTTTAGGTCCTGAGAAGAAGTCGTTAATATCAATATTGCCAAATGGACCCCTTTTGGCCTTGCCCCTCAGGGCCCCTGGGAGTCAGCCCCATCATATCTGTAAATTTGAATCCCACCCACCAAAGGATGCTTCCTACCAAATTTGATTAAATTCATCATTGGTTCAGAAGAAGTCAATTGTATTGACAGACGGACGGACGCCTGACCCCTGACGCCACGGTACGGCATAAGCTCACCTTGGTCCTTCAGACCAGGTGAGCTAAAAATTACAAGTCTAATTTAAATTACCTGGTAGATTACCAGGGCGTCATTACAGTTGTGTGGCTGGAGCATATGACAGCATTCTGTAATCAGAAGGTTTCTAATGTTTTATCGGCCTTTTATCAGATTTGTAAAGGTATTAGATAAAACATCAGAAACCGTTAAATCAAATAATCTGGTTTTCTTCCATATAAAAACATTGATGCATTTTCTTTATATCTATTGTCTTCAGGGTTGTTATCACTATAAAGTCACATGTCCGACTAGTTTCTATAATACCCTGATACGTCATGCATATACATGTAGATAGAAATTCTCGATTTCTTAATTATTTTTTTTTACAAAAAAATGTACAACTGATTGATGATGACTTCCACCAAGTTGGTATTCTTATTTGTAAAAATAAGAGAGTCAGGAGTAAGATATCCCTGATACACAAATATCATAAGTATAACAGCACTTTTAAAACCTCCTTGTAAAATATCCCTTAATACATCTCTGTTATGAGATAAGAACCATCTCATTTGCCTCCATCGGAGAGCCTTCCAGTTACACATCAGTTGTAAGATATCAAATTAAAATATCATTAAAGTATCAGGTCATATATAATCAAGTCTTGAGTTTACAATATCAGTAATCAAGAACATGTACTACAAATCTGATTTCTTCCTGCATACCTACCTCAAAATCAATCATTTCTTAATAGCTTCAATCCAACTGCTCGGTGCTGACAAAGTTTTGACCTTAAAATATGTCTCCGACGAACATAGTTCAATGGTGGGGTTTCGAGGTCAAAATATACTTCATTTTGAACTACATTTGATATTTGAAACTCTGTTATACATAATATACAAAAAAGACAACAGTAAGATTGGGTCAAAGGTCAAAATTAGGTCACATTGACTTAATTTGTTATGGCTTTCTGCCATGTAACAACATAATAACTTTTCCTGGAAAAGCCATTCAAATACAACTTAGCATAGCAGATATTGGGACATAATAACAAATAAACAGTAGATAGGATAAACCCATATACCGTAGGTGCCTAGTCATTTCAGTACCTGCTGTGACAATTTCTCTTGATGACTATACTTTTCAGACTGTCACCAATAAATGTCTTAGTGAATTGATTATCAGGCTTTGCTCTCCCCAGTTTTGAAGTTACTTGCATTCATTCATTTGCAAAAAATGAAGCTTTGCAAAATTCACGCCTGATTTTTATATATTTATTGCTGTGATATTTTCCTACATTTAGCTGATTTTTGCATGGAGTGTAACCAATGCCTTAAATGTTATCCCAAACTGTTATTATTTATCCTATTTTGGCACAAAAGTCTGATGTTTTTACATCAGATTCTTTAAATATTACCTATAGTGTTATCAATACCCAGCTTTTAAACCTATACACTATAAAGACAGTGGCAAACAAGGTTAAAAATAGACAACACAATTACAATTGTGAAACAGTGTAATAGAAAACTTACAACAAGAGGCCCATGGGGCCTATATTACTCACCTGGTTGGATTTGACCAAATGTGAAAATAATGTTCATGTTCAATTCGTTTTATTTGTCAATCTCAAACAATGCTATATATGGTTATAGTGTGGGGATCCAAACTGCTTTAAATAAATAACGAAGTCTAGACTCTCTAAGGGTCTGAAAGACCTCAAGGATTGTTTTTACAACATGCATTCAACTTTATGACTAGTAGCGATTTAAAGGAATTACCTTTATTTCCCCTCTGGGGCCCCACCCCTATGGCCCCTCGGATCAGTCACCATTTATGCAAAATCTGTTCCCCTTCCCCCAAGGATGTTTCTGACTAAATTGGGTTCAAATCCATTCATAACTTTATGACTAGTAGCGATTTAAAGGAATTACCTCTATTTCCCCTATTGGCCCCACCCCTTTGGCCCCTCAGGGGTCAGAGTCACCATTTATGCAAAATCTGTTCCCCTTCCCCCAAGGATGTTTCTAACTAAATCGGGTTCAAATCCATTCATAACTTTATGACTAGTAGCGATTTAAAGGAATTACCTCTATTTCCCCTATTGGGCCCTGCCCCTTTGGCCCCTTTCGGGTCAGAGTCACCATTTATGCAAAATCTGTTTCCCTTCCCCAAAGGATGTTTCTGACCAAATTGGGTTCAAATCCATTCATAACTTTATAACTAGTAGTGATTTAAAGTTATAACCTCTAAATTTCCCCTATTGGGTCCCTCCCTTTTAGTCCCTCGGGGGTCGGAGTCATCATTTATGCAAAATCTGTTCTCCTTCCTCCAAGGATGTTTCTGACTAAATTTGGTTCAAATCCATTCATAACTTTATGACAAGTAGTGATTTAAAGGAATTACCTCTATTTCCCATATTGGGCCCCGCCCTATCGGCCCCTTAGGGGTCAGAGTAACCATTTATGCAACATCTGTTCCCCTTCCCCCAAGGATGTTTTTGACCAAAATTGGGCTCAAATCCATTCATAACGTTTTGACTAGTAGCGATTTAAAGGAATTGCCTTAATTTCCCATATTGGGCCCCACCCCTTCGGCCCCTTGGGGGTCAGAGTCACCATTTATGCAAAATCTGATCCCCTTTTGCCAAGGATGTTTCTTACCAAATTTGGTCAAAATCCAATAAGAACTTTTTGACTAGTAGCGATTTGAAGCAAATGTTGACGGAATACGGACAAGACGGACACCGGATGCGCGCCATGACATAAGCTCACAGAACCTTCGGTCCAGGTGAGCTAATAACCATAGAAATACCATCAATTGTTTTAAGGACAATATAGATCCCAGAAAGCTTTTGGAACGCACCACTTTAAGAGCTTTATTGGTTTTAGTTAAGTTTGATCTTGTCTACTCTTTTACTGAAGTTCTATAATTTGTTGTCTTTGAAATTGTACTTTTGAAAATTTTGAAGATACTGGCCACAGTGGCCATTATGAATATTCAATCAGGCTCAAGATACAACACACACAACTGGGACCCACCCTGGACATGTCTTGAATAATTCAAGAACATAACTTTAGTACTTAGTAGTTCTTGAGATATATCAGTAACAAATTTCAAAAAACTAAATGGCCGCTGGTGGCCATCTTTAATTAATGTGACATGTGAAACTAGCTACCCCATAAATACATGTACTAAATGTGTGAAGCAGCGATAACAAAAATTGTTTACAGAACCGATAAGACAAATCACAGACGAGAAATGATTTTAAAAGCCCACCATTAGGTACGCTCAAATGAGGTAAATTGCCAGAGAACATGTGTAAGGTTCAAACACTTCCTGAGCTGCTTCAAATGGGAAAACAACAGAATTCTATTAATATTTCAAACTTGAGCACTTCTAGTTTTAACATCAGACATCAAAGTTCAAACAATGCAACATCTAAAAACACTTCAAAAATGATACCCCAGACTGGCCCCCATCTCTAGAATATTAAAATCATTGAGCTTTATGATTTTGGTCCTGAGGATATGTCGGATTCTCGAAGTTTCAAACTAGGGGCAGATAATCTAGTATTAGAATTTAGCTTGGCAATTCTCAACAAAAAAACTTAGGGTCTGTTGACCAGTTTAAGGATACCCATACAAATTTTCAAACTGAACATATGCATGTAATAACTAGGCTTACTGTGGCAGTTTATAATTACAACACTTCAAATTTGTTTGTGAAATATAGCAATACATCAAATCCTTGATATCTTTTTTTCTTAAACAAATCTTGTAGTAAATTTGAGGATATTAAATGATATTTTTGTTTATAAGACTATGAGGTCGTTATTTATTGTTATATAATCTGTTTCTGTACAGAATTTATCAATATTTACCCAATAATGTCTGTTCTTTGAACATTATTAACATTCAACAAAAATTGTAATGTACTTGATATATATTTACCATGGTAATCCATTAAATACCTGGCATTTTAAATTTAAATATGTTAAGGACAGATTTTGAATTATTGAGTATTAAATTATTCTTCAATGAACACAACAGAATCCAGTAACAAGGACAGATTTTACTTCTGTAACTGTTGCAGCATAGAAATGACAAGAAACAGATAATATCTTATATAGGACATCAATAAATGAATGATTTAATTCCATCAATAATTTCAATTTTGAACATCATATATATGAAAATTAAAGCTTGGGCTGAGGATGAATTAGGGTATTTAAGATACAATTGTACATGTAAATTGGCATTGGAATATTATTACAGATGCAAATCTCATCATCTTTCCAAATATGTATAAAAAGTGCGTAAAGGAGTACAATGTGCTTGATAATATACATTTAGAAAAAGGCTGGAACAATGAACTGTATATTACTCATCTGTTGATATTCTAACTTTTGACTTATCAAGATAATTTATGCAATTTTTAAAGTTAGTATATTGGTCTTGTTCTTTTCTGTGTGTTCAAACATAATATCCTTTCATTCTACATTATTTTGTATAGTATGTTAAATTGGCCTCTTCATCATTCAAAAAGCAATTTAAAAATTCTAGCACATTTGACCATGCAAGTATTATATCAATTAAATTAATCAAGATTTTTGGCCGAATGTAATTGGAAGAGGGCTTTTACTGTGAGAGGAAACCAGAGCACTTGGGGAAAATCAATGTGGTCAGGCAGGTGATTGTAATCAAATACCTTGTCATGTCTTATCAGGGAATCGAACCCCGGAAGAATTAGGTGAACAGTAGGTTTGTTACCAATGTGCCACCCAACCACCAATGGCCACTTACATCTGGTTGAGTTTTGTACAATATCACAACATAAACTATTGCTTGTACGGTGTACAGTACATCTACTGGTGTATAACCACATGTTTTCTTATCCTGAGGAATTACATAATTATAAGGCATCGGTGGAAAAACATTATCAGATTTTTTAGTGACAAATATTCTCTCAACATGTATAGATTTTCAATTTATGTTCACCTGTGTAAAAATGAGATTATTACTTACAAACTTCATTTGATGATCATTTATCCTCTTTTATATAAAACATCCGTATCAAGTTCAAAATTCATTGATCATCACATGCAAAAGTATAAACACTTAAATGCAACACTGAACGAGAAAAACACTAATACATCTCTTGATGTTCCAACTGAAATAACTGTAACACAGGGCAGTCTTTGGGCAATATACATTATAAATTCATTTACATGTACTTGTACATTGTACTTCAACATATGAAGATGATATTGCTTATATTCTCAGTCTGTGATTCCGAGTTTTGCAAACATTTACCACAAATTAACAGTCAAACCCAACATAAAAGAGCTCAATAACTTGAATTGGCACATCGTCTTGATCAGTCCAAGGGAGATAATTCATTGTTTACTAGATTTATAAAGCACTATAACGGTCTACTCACAACTTAAAAGTATCAAAAGTAGATTGATGCATCTGATTATAATACTGTAGCAATGTCTATCGTCTCAATTCTTTAAAGTAAGAAGACTATATGTAATACTGTATGAACAGCTGGCATTGATGAAAGCAAAATCCCTATCTTTACAATGGTGCTCATGATCATTTGAATTAATGGTCATTTCATTGAAATATAAGTATCAATTATATAAGTTTAAATCAAATTTGTAATTATGGATAAAAGTGATCCTTGAAATCTGACAGAAATTCATTCTATCATTGCATGTATCAGGTAAATATCACTATATAGTCTGCCCTATTCATCAGAAAGAGTTGCGTGAAGATTTCACATTTTTCAACCTTATGGAAGGTGAACGTAAGTAAAGGTACCCATTTAAATACAAAAATCTGACAACTTAGTATCTATATATACATCGTAGAAGGTGTAAACCATTTTTTTCTGAGTATAAGTCTACAGTTCAAGCAATGCCACAATCAGCTATACTTTGATAACTTTAATTTCAATATGCTAAAAGAAGTACCAATATTATACATTTAAAACATTATAACATTTATTTATTTTTATACATCTATGTGTGCCTTATCCTAATCCTTTGCAATTTAACTAAATCTACAATACTGATTGGTGATCCAATATATTGTTTTAGAAAATTAACAGGCTCATGAAATCCTATTGTATACAAAATTAGTTTTAGAAATAGTACAAATTTTCAAATGCTGCATTTTATGCTGCAGTATTAAAGTGTAGACAGTAAATATAACATCAATAAAATGGAACTAGTGTAGAAAAATTACAGAAATATTTCCTTCATTGGAATTCTGCTGTTGAGGATCTCGTCGACATCCTTAAGAATGAGGTACAACTTCAGAGACTCTGGTAGCTGGAATGGTAGACTGCTTATTGCTACAGAGATGTCAGTCCCGAGACTTGTTCGAAATGTCTTACGTGCCAGATGTCCCAATGACAAAGGCTGAGTGAGCTGTCGACTACACCAGCGCCCGACAGCTGGATTGACCTGGTGTATGTGTGATATCTGCTGTTGAGACCAGCACCATCCTGCTGCTGTTGCATACAGGATCAACTTCTGAAGGACACTGTTCTTGTTCTCCTTGGAATCCCAGTAAGATTCAAGGTAGTACATAAAGGAATTTACTACATATTCAAGGTCTGTGGGTAACCCATAACGTACCAGTTTTACACTGAAATCTGATGCATTCATTAGCAATGGGTCTATGCTGTCCATGTAAATTGGTTGGTGTCTGTGTAGTTTCTGGAGAAGAAGTTCATGAAATTTAAAGGATTTTGAACAGTCAATGGCAGCCTGTATGAGTCTGTACAGAAACAATTCATCATTGTATTTCAATGCAGTTCGTATAACATACATCATGGCATCCTTACAGACCGGTTCAGAATTGGCCTCCATAAGGCACTTAATGATCTGCCAGGCCAACGTATGGCGTGGCTCCAGACGATTGTCGAAGGCAGTTATAATAGCAAGGTCTAATGCTGAACAGTTATTGACATTCAAACAGTTCTTTTTACACAGTGTCTGTGCAAGTAAGATACGTACTAGTTGTAAATGGGTGAGTTTGACAGACAAAATTAATGCTGTTTCTCCTTTTTCATTCAGTGGCGTATTGATATTTGCACCACAGTTAATCAGTTGATCTAGGCATTCTCCATCGTTGTTGACAACAGCATTCTCCAGTTCTCTCCATGTGACATTATCAACATCGCCCTCATCTTCTGACCCACTGCTTGGGAGGGCGACATCAGTGTCAATGTTACGGTTGATACCTGGCATACAACTTGTTGGCCAGAGGTGATGTCCTTTCACATTCTGGTTACCCATGCTGCCACATCATTGTAACACTGAAGTCTAGGGTACTTATCCAAGGTCCAGGAAGTTCATCATCTGAAGACAGATATAGTTATATAATGTATCATTGTATGGGTTGATAAGGAACATGTATCCCAAGCAAGTAATTATAATATACATGTACCAGCAATGAAATATTTTACAAAAAATAGAGAAATATATAAATCATATCCACAACTAATACTAATATAATCACTATTGTTGGTCTAGATAGAAAGACACAAAACACAGGTGTGTGTGTGTGTTCCTTATACACATGTATGTAGTGGAAACAGGAGTACCCAAGAAAATCCATGTGGTTGGGCAGATGGCCCACTATAGCTACCTTTTTACTTTTCCCATCCAGTCAGAGAGTAAAACCCTGGTTGTCTAGCTACAGAGGTAGGTTAAAGTGTACCCTGAACATAAAAAGATAATCAAATATGTTATTCTTTGTAATCACCAAAGAAGAATGTCGCAAACCGCATCAAAATCGGTTGGCCGAGTGCCGAGATATCGCACATCGAAGTACGCGATTTGCACCTGTCGGTCGACTGCTAATCAGCGTATCGGTCAGTCACGCTGATTTGGAACTCTTCAGTCTATGAAGTCACAGGTTGAACGGAGTGACTGTTATGGTGGCCAGTAGCATAGAGGACAGTGTGAACAGTAGCAGCACAAACATGTCTGAATACGACCTGGACATGAGATTTGAGGTTGTTGAATTTGGGGAATATTGCCGACAAAAAGTCGGAATCCAACAATATAAGTTTGAGTTTAAAAAATAAATAAATAAATAGTAAAATTGACTCTGAAATCTGAAATCTGGTTAACACAGACTGGTGTAATAATCGGTCAATCACCAATAAATGTATATTAGTTATGTGTTTACCATTTCTTACTCATTACCAAAGAAAGGAACACAGCATCAACATTTTTAAATAAAATAATGTGCCATATCATTCGCAAATTAATATTCAAATAAACCAGAGACCTATATACAATACAACAGTTCTGGATACTCTGGTTTGTGAGAAAAGACGAACACACGTACAGTAAATCCATGCGTTATATTCTATACAAAACCCGCTTCTAGTCATGAAGGACACTTAATTTAGAAAGTAATATATTATAATCATCATGATCTACAATAGACTAAATCTCTCTCCCGTATGAATACCAGTGTTGAAGTCTACAACAAACTTCTCCATATACAGATTTTATCCCTTATTTTACATGCCATGGTCTCGGGGATTAAGGACGATTAAATGCTTGAGAAAGATATAATTTATATACGATCGTTGTCAGTGAAATTATATAAAAGTGATTCGCAACAATTATAATATAACTGATATTTTCTGTACAGGTATAAAGCATAGGTACTTAGTAAAACCATCATTTTAGCTCCATTTTTTATGATAAAAAACATACAATTTATTTCATTGTGACTAATCATAATTAATACTAAAACTTATAAACTCGCAATGATATTCGTGAACGATTTTTTTTTCAAATTTTAGGTATTTTTTGCTATTATTTTTTTTAATTGTGTCATTATTATGAAGTGATCCAGATCCTTGTGGTTTTGCTTTCCATTCGTGTTGCAAGTCATATCTTCACTTAAAAAGGAACTTTTAACAGATGTTAAACATGTTCGGAGAATTACGAATTCTCAAGTTTGAATGGGTTAGTATACCGCTAAACAATTACCAGGTGTGAAATTACGGTCCACAAGCTCGTCACACCTGTCACTGCACCACAGGTGTCTGTGATTTCTGGTGTTCTAATCGGCACACGCCGATAATTGCTTGCGAGTTCATGCGTTTGGTTTCTGTGCATTCAAAAAAGTTCCGAAGACATGCTTTTACAGGTTGTACATAAATTGAGCTTGAATTTTATTAAGAATTGCGTTTGTACTATAGGGAATACATTTTCAAGTTGTTGAAATCAAACTCCTTACAAACGAAAAAAAATCGTATCTCAAAGGTTTGTCTATAGAATAATTAACCAAAGTTACCTCATTCATATATATATACATGTATATACCCATGATGTTGAAAATTTACTTGATGAATCTTGTCTGGGAGTTACTGATCTTTCATGGACACGTTTTATCAATTGCGGACAATTACCCAAAAATCACAAATAACGGTATCATTGCTGTTTTGGCTAATAACAAATTCAAAATGATTAGCATTTTTTCACATCTTGTATGAATTGCATTTTAAACTTGTATTACTAGAAGTATTATAACCGAAATCAATACTGGTACATTTGTATGTAACAAACCGGTCATGCCCTCATAATAAAGGCTATATGATGTAAGTCGTTATAAACGGTCCGTTGTTCAAATGTCTTACATGTTACAACGACCCGTTAAATTAGAAAATAAATAAATATGCATGTTATATACGACCTGTTATAATAGAAAATAAATAAGATGATACATGTTGTATTTGGCCCGTTATAATAGAAAATTAGTAAGACGTTACATGTTGTATATGGCTCGTTATGAGAGAAAATTAGTGAGATGCTACATGTTATATATGGCCCGTTTAAAAAGAAAATTATATGTCCCTGGTTTCGGTAGCACTTGTTATTAACTAATTCACAAATATAACTCAGAGAGTTTATTCTGCACTTTCATTTTTGTTGTCTTATTCGCATTAATTATAGGCACGTGTTCACGTTTGTTTCTATATATTTCCTATATGGCGGTTTCGATCGTGTTCAACCTGTGACGTCACAGGTCAGAGGTCACCAAAACGAGGTATTCGGCTTTGGGCTTCAGGTGTGTTTTCGAGAAAAATCGCAATTACACGGTAATGGTTCAGCCAATTTTGATGCGGTTTTCTGCATTCTTGTTTATTAATCAATACCAATAACATATTAAATATAATTTTTCGTTCAGGGTACACTTTAAAGGTGAGTATATACACGTAAATTCATTATCATTGTGCCTTCCATCCACACTAACTATGCTATTTTGGTACTCTTGTACTGTATTTGATTTCCTACAATTAATAACCGCAGCTCCTACTATGAATCAAAGAAATTAAAAAAATAATCGAATGCCCCAGACAATAAAAAAAGTTGCCATGATTTTCATGCAGACAATATTGTATCCAAATATAGGCCATTTCAATTATTTCATTGCATGTCATGATGGCCAGTACTGTTTGACTTCTCATAAAAATATGTAAATAGCATGTTAGCTTTATATATGTATATATAGGAGTGTTCGCTGTGACGTCAGCAACTGGTCACGTGATATATTGGTTGGCAAGATGGAGGTTTGATTCTAGACGATTAGTCGTAATATTCTCACCGATTAGCAATGGTTGTATCGTGTTGTGTGATCGGCTGTACAAATAAGTTTGACAAGAATGATCCAAAGAGCTTTTTCCATATTCCAAAGATTTTTGTAATGGTTCTTGCCAACCAATTTTGTGCGCATGCTCAGAATGACATCATGATCTATTTTGGCGAACTTTCCTTTAGTATGAGTGAAACTTAAATGTTTAATTCACATTTAAACGTAAGAATGTTTTTACTCATGTTTATTGTAATGTATAATGTACACCTTAGACTTGGAACAGTTTTAAATCTGCGATACATCTATAAGTTTAATAGTACATGCCTAGGCTAGCTAGCCAAGTATTAACACATCTTCGATTTCTCTGGGGTTATGCACTTTTGCTCTCTGTCATGCCAAAATTGAAGGCACACAACAAGCTACAAGGGAAAAAATCCTGACCAGTTCCTAGTTATATAAGATGCCAATTCATATCACCGACTTTGTTCTCCATTGACAACTGACAGTACTGTGTTTGTGATTTCTGAACTGAATAATTCCCTTTTTACGTAAAATGTACCATGCTTTACAGCTACCAAATGCATACACGCAACGATTATGGGGCCATCTTGTGACATCCTTTTTTGTTAAAACGTATAAAAGAAATTATGTGTTTCTATTCAAAATCATCCTGCAGTAATTTATTTATAACTCGAAGTAGATCTACAGTAGTTGTGTTACTCAAACGTTAAACTGCTGTTTCAGTACTGTACTGTACACATCATGATCATAGAGTGATGGTTCTTAACATGATTCTGCGTATGCAATATTTTTGTAGTAAAAAAGATGGTGAATTTTGAATGATTACTGTACAATTTCATATCTATAGACATATAGTCTACCTGCTCTGTGACTGTTGTCGTTTTTCGCAGCAAATCACTGACAATCTGTTGACAGCAAACGAAGTTGTGATTACTCGGTGTCTAATACGCTTGGCGGAAGTTGCAATGTAGTCAAACATTTGTAGTGCTCTGATCGCAAACAAAAAATAGAGGGCGCTTTAAAATGGAAGACCGGAGAATCGATCGACAAAGGAGTTGTAAGAACAAAGCTAAACCTCCAGCACCCAATCCGCCCAACGGTAGTGACAAAAAGTCAACACAAGAAGTACACCCATTTGGAATCGAAGATGACAATGCCAATTCTAACGACGGGACTGGTAGTGACGATGGAAATGTAAGTTTTGTAGAAAAAATAATGAAAGCTAACCATACATTTTAGAATAGTGTACTCAGTTGATGTTGTCATGTTTGCTTCATGGATTAAAACGTTTAAACATATGTATTTGAGAAACCGAGTTAAACAATTACCATTGGTTGTGCAGAATCACAGAAAAATTCAAAATACTGCAAGGTGTACATGTGTCATGATTATAATGTAACAGGACAGGAGAAAATGTTAGTGACCAGACCAGGGTTCGAACCCCGGATCTCCGAACACTAGCTGGATGCTCTACCAATCGAGCTACCTGGTCACTGATGATCAACCCAGTCCAGTCCCGCTACACACCTCCCTCCTTTTTTCCAAGTTTTCGCCCTCGAAAAAACACACGAGACCCTTATACCACCATGCACCGTGGATATTTTAGTTGGGAGCCAATTTTGTAACAGGAGAGGAGAAAAAATTAACGGTCAGAGTGGGGTTTGAACCCGGAACCTCCGAACACTAGACGGATGCTCTACCAATCGAGCTACCTGGTCACCAATGATCAACCCAGTCCAGTCCCGCTACACAAACATGATTATAACGCTAGCTGTTATTGCTACAATTAAGGTGTGAAATGGTTAGTGTTAAATACAGTCTCTGTCATTTGGCTGGCAGAGCATGCCTTTTTGGCTCGATCAGGAGGAGGAGTGGCTTATCACGCAAGAGACCCAGGTTCGATTCCAGTCGAGACACTTGACAGGAATGTGTTTTTTTCCCCTGTTCTTTCACAAAGGTATCATGCTGTGCTAGCGGAAATTTGAAAAAGATGCTTATATGTTATATATTATAAATTTCTTAATTACCTTAAGTAACAAATGAGATTTATGGAACAATTCTTAGTATTTTATTATTGTTAAAATTTGTGACAAGTTTAATCTCCGCAGTCATATTCATGATGAAAATATAGCCACATTCTGAAAGGGTTATCTCCCCTCTATTAACTAAAGCCAACACACCTGCCACTGTAAAACTGCTTATGTACTGTACAAAATTATGTTTTCGCACATTGTCATATGTTCTTGTATTTGTATGTCAATTAGGATGGTTTTTGGGGTAGTTTTGGGGTATCCTAATGTCTCTGTTGATTGTCACATGCTCATTTGGACATTAGCTGAGCATTCACCCCTGTGTTCCTGGCAGAGACAAACTAAGGTCTATAAAATAGCGCCTTGCTACTACTCTGCTGCGCATTTGGCTGCAGTCACGCGATCATTCAAAATGTAGCATTTCAGTGTGATTGCACTAAAATCCTGTCAAATAGTAGCCCTTTAATTCATGGATACTGTCCTAACTCCTTAAATGCCCTTATTGTGTTGATATATTGTAAAACAATACCAAACCAACCCAGTTTTCACTTTCTAGGTGACCGGTGCTAAATTTTGTTTTTCATATGACACTCCTATATCCTTGTATTTCTGGCATGTCAACATAAACATGTGATATGATTTTTAGACCTCATTGTTCACAGATTATTTGATGTGATCTTTTATGCAGACTGTGACAAAGCAGCTCCGTATGCTGACATTTGCTAATCCTGGAAAGTTTATGGATAACTTTGATCCAGAAAGAAGTGCCAGAGAAATGAGGAAGATGAACAGAAGGATATACAGAGAGAAGTAATCTTTTACAAATTTTCAATCTTCTACAAAATATCATAGCATGCATGTATAATAAGAGAATTGTGTATTGTGAAAATGGCATAAATTGCCTGTTTCAAAGACACAACAATTTCTCCTTGTTTTGCTGACTGATCATGCTATCCGAAGTTTTGTTTTGGCGCCATGTTAAGATAAACACAAATAAAGTCCTTTGATGGTGTGCCATGTTGATTAATTGATAAAGGAAAGTGCATCGGTACAGGAATAAATTTCACTGTACTGTCATGCTATCAATATTATGGTATTCAAATTTGGTTCTTTTCAAACTAAAGGGGTCCCTAAAAATTATCAGAATTATAAATGCTGCTTCTGTGTGATTTCTGTTTCTATTGGAGTAAGATGTGGTGCTCATATCTACTGAGGGTGAGGTGTCTGTCATTTCCCAAAGTGTATTTGTCTTTTAAACTCTTTGTAGAAATCCTAAATTGCATTTATTTCATGTGTTATTGTATTAAACTACATATTTCTAACTCCGAGTTTTCTTTACAGTATCCGTAAGAACCAGCTGTATGATGAGACCGGTGTCCTACTTGACAACAGTCTCGATCTCTGTGACTGCCTAGACATGGAGTGTGAAGGTTGTCACTTTCCTTGTCCCAAGTGTGGCTCTGAAAAATGTGGCACAGAATGTCGCTGTTGTCGTAAGTGGTTTTACGAACATGTGGAAGTAGAAGGCACTAATTTGACATTAAAGTGGCCAATTCCAACACAGATACCCACAACAACAAGTTAACGCCGGTGCAATGCATTCCAATACTTGCTCTAATGACAGCAAGTTAGTGCCAGTGGCCATTTAAAACTCAGTCTTCCACAGCAATTTAGCTAAGCTCTACTGACCTTTTCAAACACAGGCTCCAAAGACAAGTTAGTGCCAGTGGCCATTTTCAACTCAGACTCCCATGACAACAAGTCAGCATAAGTGGCCTATTCCAACCCCGACTCCAATGACAAGTTAGCACTAGTGGCCTACCTCAACTTGGACTCCTGTGACAATAAGTTAGTGTTAGTGGACTATTCCAACACAGACTCCCACAACAATAAGTTAGTGTCAGTGGACTATTTCAACACAGACTACTGTGACAATAAGTTGGTGTCAGTGGACTATTCCAACACAGACTACTGTGACAATAAGTTAGTGTCAGTGGACTATTCTGACACTGACTACTGTGACAAGAAGTTAGTGTCAGTGGACTATTCCAACACAGACTACTGTGACAAGAACTTAGTGTCAGTGGACTATTCTGACACTGACTACTGTGACAATAAGTTAGTGTCAGTGGACTATTCTGACACAGACTACTGTGACAAGAACTTAGTGTTAGTGGACTATTCTGACACAGACTACTGTGACAAGAAGTTAGTGTTAGTGGACTATTCCAACACAGACTACTGTGACAAGAACTTAGTGTTAGTGGACTATTCTGACACTGACTACTGTGACAAGAAGTTAGTGTCAGTGGACTATTCCAACACTGACTACTGTGACAATAAGTTAGTGTCAGTGGACTATTCTGACACTGACTACTGTGACAATAAGTTAGTGTCAGTGGACTATTCCAACACTGACTACTGTGACAATAAGTTAGTGTCAGTGGACTATTCTGACACTGACTACTGTGACAATAAGTTAGTGTCAGTGGACTATTCCAACACAGACTACTGTGACAAGAACTTAGTGTCAGTGGACTATTCTGACACTGACTACTGTGACAATAAGTTAGTGTCAGTGGACTATTCCAACACAGACTACTGTGACAAGAAGTTAGTGTCAGTGGACTATTCCAACACAGACTACTGTGACAAGAAGTTAGTGCAAGTGGCTAGTGATATTGGAAAACAGACACCCAAATTTTTGTGATGTCTTTATTACAATGTCATACTTATTTAAAGAATGTTTTTGAGATGTGATGATTATGGACAGGGCCACGTGCTTATAATACTTGGTAATAGCTGGTTGAAGTTTTACCTATCAGGATTAGGTTGATATATATCTGAAAAGGAATACAAGGTTGATCTGACTTCAGGTATCAAGTTTATATGTCAGTTAGTGTAAGGTTAATCTTCACTTATATAAGGTCCCTCAGGAAAATGTGCCTATTTAAAGATAGCTGCCTATTATTACATTGTTTTGTGTAATTGTCTTAAAACTCCTGTAAAATGAACAGTCTTATTTGATTGTGGGACACCTTCACAGGGATTAGCAAGGACGAGTCTAGATATAGATGTGTATTTTTATTTTGAAAATACTTATGGGCAATTTGATCTTCATTTGATATTTGAACATTTTCTGTATGGCAATTTGGTCTTCATTTAATATTTGAAAATTTTTAGTATGGCAATTTGGTCTTCATTTAATATTTGAACATTTCTTCTTCTTCTTTAATTATGGAACCTCCGTCAAAAATGACGATTACGGTCACAGGAAGGATCGTTGTATGCTTTTAAAAGAAGTAAAAAAGTGCGGGGATTTGGGTACAGTGAGAGTTTTTTTTTTTTTTAAATTTTAGTGGAAACTATAAGATAAAAACATTATGAGGGTGTGTTTACGGTG
The DNA here is from genome assembly GCF_902652985.1 of Pecten maximus. Lineage (NCBI taxonomy): Eukaryota > Metazoa > Mollusca > Bivalvia > Pectinida > Pectinidae > Pecten > Pecten maximus. Next base: position 14,527,828 of record NC_047023.1, on the reverse strand, counting down.
TGTGTTTGAGATCATCAAGGGCTACATTGTGTATATGTGCCTTGAAGATCTCTAGTGTAGTGCATTGTACTGCTGCCATTTCTGTATGGCATTGAGAATTTAGATGAAAATTTGATCCCTGCACTTCTCAATCACTCTTATATTGAAAGACCACATGTGTTATAATGGACCAAGGTAAATGTATTCCAACGAAATCTATTGAGAGAAAAAAAATGGAAATACATAGTCTGGATAGTGTTATGACTGGAGACAGTAATGCACCTGGTGTGTATATGAACACTGAATACCAGCTACTGTCAGATTGGCAAGATTGGTTTATGATTGCAAGTTTACTTTTAATTTGTATGTTGTAGATGATTTGAAGTCTAATACAAAAGCTATTTTTGAAATAAAAACATATTCATTTAAGTACATTTTGTTATGTCATCATTTGCATTTTTCACAATTTGTGCAGTAGAAGTCCACAGTCTCTGATTGTTTAAAACTATTTTGCATGACCAATTCATACAACAATCGTATACCGCCACTGAAAATTCCTCTGAGGGACAAACATATGTTATTTTTAAAAATCAATTTCAGTTTGAAAAATACTTGATTAGACTCTAACTAAAAGATAGAATTACTATATATAAGTTCAGAACCAGTAACATATCTCTGCCCATAGAGACTGGGCGATGGACTAGAACACCACGTGAAAACAGGGATAATAATATATATACATTGGTGGTTGGATTGCGCAGTGGTAACATGCCTTTCACCTAGATACCCCGATAGGACGTGAAAAGGTTAGGGGTCACCTGTCTGACCAGGTGGGTTTTCTCTGGATACTCCAGTTTCCTCCCAACACCATGATCCCTCACGCACTTCCATCCGGGCCAACAAGCCTGATTAATATAAGTTGATATAACTTATTTTGCAGTTGTAAATTTAAGTTTTTATTTGATTTACATACATTGCATAATTCGTAATGCAATGTGCACCTGTGATCAATATCCAAATTTGCTGGGTGACAATTAACAAGTTTATTGTGGGATGCTTACCAATAAAATATGGAAATTCTGTGGATGTAAACTGACCCATTACGGTCAAAATGGTCTTTTTATAAATTATTACTCCAGGAAGAGCCAAACGGTAATTGAGATATAATGTGTAGCCAAACGGCAAGATGTAATCATAAGTGCTTAGCACGTTTGTAAGTCCAAGACTGATTATAGATATCTCTATATATTAGTCTATGATCGGTCTTGGACTTATAAACGTGCTAAGCACCTATGATGTAATGTTTTGAAGGGTCTTACTGGGAAGAGGATCTGGAGGTGCTTGGGGATACGGTATGTATGTTTCAAACGGGCTTAATAGTTTCCTATAGTAAACTATGGAAATTCTGTGGTCGTACAATAACCCATAAAAAACAAAATGGTCTCATAAATAAATACCAGGATTCCGTTGCGTTATTCATACACCATAGCTTGTGTCTGCTCCACTAGTAAACAAGCTGTTTTCAAATGACGAAGGATAATTTCCAAAAAAGACTGTTTTTTAATGAAGAATAGAAATACAAATTTTGCTTCGGTGTGAACGCATAGCCTGAACATACCTGTTCAAAACTATTGGTTTGATTAATTTCAGGATATGGCTACATGTACTTGAACAAAAGAACTATAAATATAAAATATAAAGCCAAGAACAGTCATTTAAAATCTATTTAATTCGTATCTTTGAAATATTACTATATGGATCTATGTGTACCTTGAGATGGTCCTAAATAACCACAGCCGTCGATGGGCCCATTAACTGGAATAAACAAGTGTGTGGAGACTAGCGGTATGCTGGCGTAGTATTACCCTTAGTCATCATTCCGTCTTTACCCGATACATAATGTAGAACTGTAATTAAGATGTAAGTATGTTAACAATATATGCAGTTCAAGATAAATTTTTCATAAGAGTTCAAACACAAATAACAATGACCAAAATTGAAGAGCATATATTGTCGACGGGAGAATTCTTTTTGCTCAGACATCTACTTTTCATGGTGATTAACCCCGAAATTACACATGGGAAACACATAAAAAATGTTCTATATTAAATTGTTTTTAGCTGTTGTGTAATATTCCAGAATATCTTAAGGTCTTACGATTGGATATTTTTTCAGAAAAAAATCTTATTATCTTCCCAGCATATAATGTTTGACGGTTCTGGATGAGTCGTAAAATGTACAGTTCAAGTACAGTGCAATATACATTTAAATGAAAAATATGCTCTGGAATATTACGACAGTTGAAAGATGAATTCTGCACAGTTCTTGAAATTTCACAACCATTGAGCGTATCTGTAATGTGGACAAAGCATATATAGTACATGTACTACTACACATATTAATGTCGGGCAATGGAGCATTTATAATCCAGTTACCATTTTATGCAATTGTTCATTGATGAAAACACTCGCACAGATCCATTTTGAGATTTTTATGACTTTGATGGACTAGTCACTAAAATATTTCCAAATCGGAAGAGAGAGGAGAACACTCGTCCAATAGAGGAGAAGAAAGATCGTTTAGGTGGCTGTGGTTGCCTGCGAGGAGGAATAGAGTGAGGCCCGGGCCAAGCCTGGTACATATTGGCACCCATTGGGTAAGGGCCTTGTTGATAGGGCCCTTGGGCATAATAAGGCCAAGGTGAACCTTGTCGCGGCGGATACGGTCCTTGGCTCTGCCAATTAGGTCCTGGGCCTGGGCCCATCCCGTTAGGGCCTTGTTGAAAGGGGCCTGGCCTAGAGCCCATTCCATTTGGGCCCGGTGGAAAGTTGCCTGGTCCAGGGCCGGATGGAAAGTTGCCTGGTCCAGGGCCCATCCCATTAGGTCCCGGCGGGAAGTTGCCTGGTCCAGGGCCCATTCCATTAGGGCCCGGTGGAAAGTTGCCTGGTCCAGGGCCCATCCCATTAGGTCCCGGCGGGAAGTTGCCTGGTCCAGGGCCCATCCCATTAGGTCCCGGCGGAAAGTTGCCTGGTCTAGGGCCCATTCCATAAGGTCCCGGTGGAAAGTTTCCTGGCCCAGGGCCTATCATGTTAGGGCCTTGTTGATAGAAACCTGACTCGGTACCCATCCGATTGGCTGGTGGAGTTTTTTCTTGAAAAGAAGTCAAACATCAATACAGAACAATAGAAAGTGGCTTTGTTAGGCAATATGATAAGAGCATGAAGTAATAAGTAAAATAATGGAATCATTATTGTGTGCATAAAGTTCTATCATGCTCTTGACAAACGAGACACTGTGCCTTAAAAGTTATGGATGACCTCAAATCCATTACGTCTTATACAGATGTATACAACGGATCTCATACTCAGTAAACGTAGGATAACGTGTGTAAAGTAGAGCAATGAGAATGACGTAATTGTAAGTATGTATGTTAGAATAAATGAAGAAATATTGTAATCAGAGGTATATGATGTACACTCAGTATTGTTCAAATTAATTTCAACTCGATACGATCTGTTTATTTTATGTCAAATCATCGTAGCTAGCTGTATATTCTTAATATTAGTGTCATTCTTTGCTGGATGGAGACCTAAACATCAGATTTGTAATGTTGCCAAAGAATTGTAAATAGCAAAGACAAGCATTACTATGTAACATTTTTGTTTTCGTTATAGGAGTGAATAAGACGATCTTTGATAATGAATAGTCACAAAAGATGCTTCAATTATCAAATATATCCTGGATATAGGGGCAATTAAATGGCTGTAATATATTAAACTACACAGTGTTTACTTACTTTTGAACAGGAAACCACATGACAGCGGTATTAACAGTACGAAAACTACCACTGAGTATCGGAAGACTTGTTTAACTGCCATGCTCTATTGAATATAACATTATGATAAACTTTCCTAAATCTCGATATTCATATGGGAGTGCCATGTCGGTCTCGTATGAGAAGAATCTGTCGAACTTGTCTAATTGATGAGTAACCATCGATCACCAGCAGGAAAAGCTGACGTACATGTTTACACATGACTCAAAGTTGGAAAACTGTATTTGTAATAAACATGCGACATTCTTCCTATTTCCTTTGCAAATAAAAGATGACATCAATAAGGCAAATCACGTATGGTTGTATCCTTCTTTTCGTTCGTGTTCAGATCGTTATGCTGTTTCATTCTCTTTGTCCGTGTTCAAATCGTTATGTTGTTTCCGTCTCTTTGTTCGTGTTCAAATCGTTATGTCGTTTCATTCTCTTTGTCCGTGTTCAGATCGTTATGTTGTTTCCTTCTCTTTGTTCGTGTTCAGATCGTTATGTTGTTTTATTCTCTTTGTTCGTGTTCAAATCGTTATGTTGTTTCATTCTCTTTGTCCGTGTTCAGATCGTTATGTTGTTTTATTCTCTTTGTCCGTGTTCAGATCGTTATGTCGTTTCATTCTCTTTGTCCGTGTTCAGATCGTTATGTTGTTTCTTTCTCTTTGTCCGTGTTCAAATCGTAATGTTGTTTCCGTCTCTTTGTCCGTGTTTAGATAAAGTTTATCTTTCGTTCTTTACTTATGTCCGTGGTCAGACAATGTCATTGTTTCTTTATGTTGTCCGTGTTCAGACAATGTTGCTTTTTCGTTTTCTCTTTGTCTGTGGTCTGAAAATGTTGTTTCGTTTTTTCTATGTCTTGGTTTCGTTCTGTATGTATGTCTTCAGATAAAGTCGTTGTTTTGTGATGCATGTGTTTGTTCAGAAAATGTCGTTTCTTTCTGTATTTTTGTGTTCAGACAATGTCGCTGCTTGCTTTTGTATGTTTGTGTTCAGATAATGTTGTTCAGTTCTGTATGTCCGTGTTCAGATAATATTGTTGATTAGCTCTGTGGCCCCTTGTTCAGACAATGTTGTTGTTTAGTTCTGTATGTCCGTGTTCAGACAATGTTTTTGATTTGTTCTGTTGTCCGTGTTCTAATAATGTTGTTCTTTCCTTCTCGTGTCTGTATCGAGACAATAATTGTTTTGTTCTGTATGTATGTCCGTGTTTAGATAATGCTGTTCTTTCGTTCTGTGTGTGTGTGTCAAGATAATGCTGTTTCGTTCTCTTTATCCGTGTTCAGATAATGCTGTTCTTTCGTTCTGTTGTCCGTGGTCAGGTAATGTTGTCGTTTAGTTCTGTGGTTCTTGTTCAGATAATGTTGTTTAGTTCTGTTGTCCGTGTTAAGACAATGTTTTTTTTCTTCTGTTGTCCGTGTTCAGACAATGTCGTCGTTTAGTTCTGTTGTCCTTGTTCAGACAATGTTGTTGTTTAGTTCTGTATGTCCATGTTCAGATAATGTTGTTGTTTAGTTCTGTGGTCCTTGTTCAGATAATGTTGTTGTTTCTTTCTGTTGTCCGTGTTCTGATAATGTTGTTGTTTCTTTCTGTTGTCCGTGTTCAGATAATGTTGTTGTTTCTTTCTGTGGTCCGTGTTCAGACAGTGTTTTGTTTCGTTCTGCTGTCCGTGTTCAGATAATGTTGTTCTGTAGTTCTGCATGTCCGTGTTCAGACAATTTTGTTATTTCTTTCTGTTGTCCGTGTTCAGACAATGTTTTTGTTTCGTTCTGCTGTCCGTGTTCAGATAATGTTGTTCTGTAGTTCTGCATGTCCGTGTTCAGACAATTTTGTTATTTCTTTCTGTTGTCCGTGTTCAGACAGTGTTGTTGTTTCTTTCTGCTGTCCGTGTTAAGATAATGTTGTTTTTTTTAGTTCTGTATGTCCGTGTTCAGACAATGTTGTAGATTTGTTCTGTTGTCCGTGTTCAAATAATGTTGTTCTGTCCTTCTCTGTGTCTGTATCGAGACAGTTGTTGTTTTGTTCTGTATGTATGTCCGTGTTCAGATAATGCTTATCTTTCGTTTTGTGTGTGTGTGGTAATATAATGCTGTTTCGTTCTCTTTATTATGCTGTTCTTTCGTTCTGTATGTCCGTGGTCAGACAATGCCATTGCGTCTTTCTGTTGTCCGTGTTCAGACAATGTCTGATCGTTCTGTATGTTTGTGTTTAGACAATGTCGTTGTTTTGTTCTATTGTTCAGGTAATGTCGCTGTTTCATTTTGTATGATAAAGTTCTAATAATATAGTTTCGTTCTTAATGTTCGTGTTCAGACAATGTCGTTGTTTCGTTCTGTATGTTCTTGTTCAGATAATGTCGTTGTTTACCTTTGTTCTAATAATGTTGTTTCGTTCTGTATGTTTGTTTTCAGACAATGTCATTGGTTCGTTCTGTATGTTCTTGTTCAGATAATGTCGCTGTTTACTTTTTTCTAATAATGTTGTTTCGTTCTGTATGTTTGTTTTCAGACATTGTCGTTGTTTCGTTCTTTACATCCGTGTTCAAACAGGGTCGGGGCTTCTTTTTGTGTGTTTGTGTTTAGAAAATGTTGCTGTTTCGTTCTGTATACATGGATTCGTGGAAAGCTATTAATAAGTTTTTCACGTCCGGGACAAAGTACAAACACTCTTATTCGTAACTCATCTTTATTTCTTTATTACTACACTTTAAGATGATGTCACATAGTTTGGAAATGTCACTCTTGTTTTTTCCCAAATAAGTTTCCGAATTTGGAGACTCGACTGAATATTCCCTTTCCTAATCTCAGGAAGAAATTAAACGTTGACTTTGCATATCCGTCTGTTGGTGGAGTAGGGGCTGTTGTTGTTGTTGTGGGCGTGTTATCTTGTGCTGCAATATAAAATCATTATGTTTTTTTATCATTATTCAGCAGCTGTTTCAATAAAGTCATCGCCTAACAGACCCGCTCTAAAATTATCATTATACCGACCAGACATAAGCAGTACTGCCCCGACCAGACCAAGGCGGTACTACCCAGACCAGACCAAGGCGGCACTTCCCGACCAGACCAAGGCATTACTACCCCGACCAGACCAAGTCGGTACTACCCCGACCAGACCAAGGCGGTGCTTACCGACCAGACAAAAGCAGTAACACCCGTCCAGACCAAGGCATTACTACCCCGATCAGACCAAGGCGGTACTATCCCGACCAGACCAAGGCAGTACTACCCCGACCAGACCAAGGCAGTACTATCCCGACCAGACCAAGGCGGTACTACCCCGACCAGACCAAGGCGGTACTACCCCGACCAGACCAAGGCGGTACTACCCCGACCAAACCAAGGCGGTACTATCCCGACCAGACCAAGGCAGTACTACCCCGACCAGACCAAGGCAGTACTATCCCGACCAGACCAAGGCGGTACTACCCCGACCAGACCAAGGCGGTACTACCCCGACCAGACCAAGGCAGTACTATCCCGATCAGACCAAGGCGGTACTATCCCGACCAGACCAAGGCGGTACTATCTCGACCAGACCAAGGCGGTACTACCCCGACCAGACCAAGGCGGTACTATCCCGACCAGACCAAGGCGGTACTACCCTGACCAGACCAAGGCAGTACTATCCCGACCAGACCAAGGCGGTACTATCCCGACCAGACCAAGGCAGTATTATCCCGACCAGACCAAGGCGGTACTATCCCGACCAGACCAAGGCGGTACTACCCCGACCAGACAAAGGCGGTACTACCCCGACCAGACCAAGGCGGTACTACCCCTACCAGACCAAGGCGGTACTACCCCGACCAGACCAAGACAGTACTACCCCGACCAGACCAAGGCGGTACTTACAGGCCCGTCCCGGCATCAACATATACAGGCCCGCCCCGGCATCAACATATACAGGCCCGCCCCGGCATTAACATAAATACCGACCACACCAAGGTGGTATTGATTGGCAAAGTCATATAAAATTCATTGAACAATTTCAAGAATTTGATATGCCATGAGCCTTCAGGTTATAGAACGCCTTTCTCAATTTCTCAACAAATGCTACTAAAACTGATGAACTTCTGAAAGTTGACATATAGGTAGCAGTGTACAGTAAAAATGCCCAATTCTGAAAAATATGGCACATGTTTTAGATATGTAAACTGAATATACCAATTATAGTGTATATTTATTTTTTTCATTTTTTATGCATATCATAATACAGGAGTTATTTGCTTAACAAAAAAATCGCCATGGCCAGGCTGTCCTACTGTAGTGTGCTACCATAGAGCGTTTTCTTGTCATGATTTAAATGTGTAAAATACGAATACCGAGAGAAGATACTTTGATTTCAGAGATGAATATTGAATGACTGGAGGAGACTCATCTGAAATAGTATGTTGTTCAGTCTGTTAAGGTTTCTACTTCCTCGCAATAGCTAAGTTAATATGAAAACTGTGACTGGTGACGAACGCTTTTATAGCACCATCACACTGAAATACCACGACATGTTAGGATAACACCCCATCGCCCACGACATGTCAGGATAACATCCCATCGACCACGACACGTTAGAATAACACACACATCGCCCACGAAATGTTAGAATAACACACCCATCGCCCACGACATGTTAGAATAACACACCCATCGACCACAACACGTTAAGATAACACAACATCGACCGCGACATGTCAGGATAACACCCCCATCTACCACGACATGTTAGGATAACATCCCATCGACCACGACACGTTAGGATAACACCCCCATCTACCACGACACGTTAGGATAACACATCCATCGACCACGACATGTTAGGATAACACCCCATCGCCCACGACATGTTAGGATAACACACCCATCGACCACGACATGTTAGAATAGCACACCATCGACCACGACATGTTAGGATAACACCAAACCGACCACGACATGTTAGAATAACACACCATCGACCACGACACGTTAGGATAACACACCATCGACCACGACATGTTAGGATAACACACCATCGACCACGACATGTCAGGATAACATCCCATCGACCACGACATGTTAGAATAACACACCCATCGACCACGACATGTTAGGATAACACACCATCGCCCACGACATGTTAGAATAACACACCATCGCCCACGACATGTTAGGATAACACACCCATCGACCACGACATGTTAGAATAACACACCCATCGCCCACGACATGTTAAAATAACACATCATCGCCCACGACACGTTAGGATAACACACCCATCGACCACGACACGTTAGGATAACACCCCATCGACCACGACATGTTAGAATAACACACCATCGCCCACGACATGTTAAGATAACACAACCATCGACCACAAAACGTTAAGATAACACACCATCGACCGCGACATGTCAGGATAACATCCAACCGACCACAACACGTTAGGATAACACCCCATCGATCACGACACGTTAGGATAACACCCCATCTACCACGACACGTTAGGATAACATACCCATCGACCACGACATGTTAGGATAACACACCAATCGACCACGACATGTTAGGATAACATCCCATCGACCACGACATGTTAGAATAACACATCATCGCCCACGACATGTTAGGATAACACACCATCGCCCACGACATGTTAGAATAACACATCATCGCCCACGACATTTTAGGATAACACACCCATCGACCACGACACGTTAGGATAACACCCCATCGACCACGACATGTTAGAATAACACACCATCGCCCATGACACGTTAGGATAACACACCCATCGACCACGACATGTTAGGATAACACACCCATCGACCACGACATGTTAGGATAACATCCAACCCACAACACGTTAGGATAACACACCCATCGACCACGACACGTTAGAATAACACCCCATCGACCACGACATGTTAGAATAACACACCATCGCCCACGACATGTTAAGATAACACACCCATCGACCACAACACGTTAAGATAACACACCATCGACCGCGACATGTCAGGATAACATCCAACCGACCACAACACGTTAGGATAACACCCCATCGATCACGACACGTTAGGATAACACCCCCATCTACCACGACATGCTAGAATAACACCCCATCGACCACGACACGTTAATATAACACCCCATCGACCACCACATGTTAGGATAACACACCCATCGACCACGACATGTTAGAATAACACATCATCGCCCACGACATGTTAGGATAACACCCCCATTGACAGGACACGTTAGGATAACACACCATCGACCACGACACGTTAGGATAACACCCCCATCTACCACGACACGTTAGGATAACATACCCATCGGCCACGACATGTTAGGATAACATCCCATCGACCACGACATGTTAGAATAACACATCATCGCCCACGACATGTTAGGATAACACACCCATCGACCACGACATGCTAGAATAACACCCCATCGACCACGACACGTTAATATAACACCCCATCGACCACGACATGTTAGGATAACACACCCATCGACCACGACATGTTAGAATAACACATCATCGCCCACGACATGTTAGGATAACACACCCATCGACCACGACATTTTAGGATAACACATCCATCGACCACGACATGTTAGGATAACACACCCATCGACCACGACACGTGAGGATAACACCCCCATTGACAGGACACGTTAGGATAACACACCATCGACCACGACACGTTAGGATAACACCCCATCGACCACGACATGTTAGGATAACACCCAACCGACCACGACACGTGAGGATAACACCCCATTGACAGGACACGTTAGGATAACACCCAACCGACCACGACACGTGAGGATAACACCCCCATTGACAGGACACGTTAGGATAACACACCATCGACCACGACACGTTAGGATAACACCCCCATCTACCACGACACGTTAGGATAACATACCCATCGGCCACGACATGTTAGGATAACATCCCATCGACCACGACATGTTAGAATAACACATCATCGCCCACGACATGTTAGGATAACACACCCATCGACCACGACATGCTAGAATAACACCCCATCGACCACGACACGTTAATATAACACCCCATCGACCACGACATGTTAGGATAACACACCCATCGACCACGACATTTTAGGATAACACATCCATCGACCACGACATGTTAGGATAACACACCCATCGATCACGACACGTGAGGATAACACCCTCATTGACAGGACACGTTAGGATAACACACCATCGACCACGACACGTTAGGATAACACCCCATCGACCACGACATGTTAGGATAACACCCAACCGACCACGACACGTGAGGATAACACCCCATTGACAGGACACGTTAGGATAACACCCCATCGACCACGACATGTTAGGATAACACACCTAACCGACCACGACACGTGAGGATAACACCCCCATTGACAGGACACGTTAGGATAACACCCCATCGACCACGACACGTGAGGATAACACCCCCATTGACAGGACACGTGAGGATAACACCCAACCGACCACGACACGTGATGATAACACCCCCATTGACAGGACACGTTAGGATAACACCCCATCGACCACGACATGTTAGGATAACACCCAACCGACCACGACACGTGAGGATAACACCCCCATTGACAGGACACGTTAGGATAACATTATCATATACGTCATTACTATAGACATGCACGTCATTTCTATATAAGTCATTTCTATACACGTCATTATCATATACGTCATTGCTGTATACGTCATTACTATATATTTACATTTTGTGTGACAGTCTCCCATTACTCCTGTGTTAAACCGTATAAATGCAGCCCAGATCACATGTCGTCACTTCCGTCAGCGTCAAAAAAATGTTTGGCAATGCGTTGCGGGTGAATCAAACCTAGCAAAGATTTCGACTTAGAACAATCGCGTAATTATGACGTCATTTTGGTGCTTTTTGATCATAGTCACGCCGAAGCTTTGTAATACACATCAATTTGAATGCAAACCAAGAACTACAGTGAAATCGATTTCACATATGCCGTTCTTTCAATTGAACAACCAGAGGAATAGCTGAACTTAAACCCCAGATTTAGCAAAGAGAAAGTTTAACGTATCTTAATGTAAATATAAATATAACAATTAAACGCTTGGTAGATTGTATTTATTGTCAATATCAATGCAATCTGGGTGGCAGATAAATATTCATGATTCTATTTATCTGTTACCCAGATTTCATTGATCTTGCAAATAAATACAATCTACCAAGCGTTTAATTGTTAAATATATGCACGTCATTTCTATATAAGTCAATTCTATTTAGGTAATTACTATATACATTATTACGATATACGCCATTACTGTATAAGTCACAACTGTATACGTCATTAACGTGTACCTCATTACTGTATATAGAGGATAGTGAATGGTTTCCCCTTTAATATAGCATATATTTCACGAGTATGACAGAATATCGATATTTTCACTGCTGTATTTCTGAAATTTTCAGACTAGTTTTTGATAAAATGCTCACTTGACGTTAGCTATTTATGCTCAGATTCTCCTATAACAGCAGAAAACGATTAAATTGCGTTGATCAGTCCTTTCAAAATGGCGGCGTCAAGTTAACGTGGAGTAACGTTACAAAGAGATGACGTCATTACTGATTCCCGAACTTTTTGACACTTAATTTTTCGATGTTTTAAATTTTGTTTTTAAGTTGATGAAAAGCAATAAAAAAGAAAATTGAATGGTTTCCAGTTAAATATCACATATATTTCACTCCTATGACAGAATATTTCGATATTTTTCACTCGTGCTTCGCACTCGTGAAAATATCTGTCATACTCGTGAAATGAATGTTATATTAAACGGGAAACCATTCAATTTTCTTTTAATTGCATTACATAAACTTAAAATCTAAATTAAAAACATCGAAAAATCAATAGTGTCAAAAAGTGCGGGAATCAGTAATGACGTCATCTCTTTGTGACGTTACTTCACGTCAACTTGACGGCGCCATTTTGAAAGGACTGATCAACGCAATTTAATATTAAGTGTTTTCTGCTGTTATAGGGGAATATGTGCATGAATAGCTAACGTCAAGTGAGTGTTTAGTCAAAAACTAGTCCGAAAATTTCAGAAATACAGCAAAATAACCAATTTATCTATCTCCGCTTCGATTGGAAAAATCGGCAAGTTTCAACGAGGTGAATACAAAGGTCCGCTCTGATTGGTCAAAAACGGAAAACTTATATTTTCAATGCAAAACTTATATTTTCACTGCAAAATCTTATATTTTCACTGCTCATCGCTGCAGTGAAAATATAAGTTTTATTAGTTTGATAAATTTCTATATTTCACTGGCAAAAATGCAATAAATAGAGGATATCTAACAGTGGTTTCAGTAATACCAAATATATTTCACGAGTGGGGCTAATATTTTGATATTTTTCACGAGTGCGCAGCACAAGTGAAAAATATCTAAATATTAGCCACACGAGTGAAATATATTTGGTATTACTGAAGACACTGTTAGATATTCTGTTTATTACATTTTTTATCAACGAAAAACCTACCCCGTATGCTAACTAGGCCTACAGCGATAATTTGTGAACAAAAAATGTAGTTCCCCCTGTCCAGGTGCTGAGATATATGTCGGGCTTTCTGATTGGTCAATTATTTTGGTATTTTCTAATCATTAATTTAATTGGTCAAATCAGCAAAAGTGATATTTTTCACTAGTGAAAAATATCACTTTTATAGAATGAATAATCTTTGATATTTCACTGGTAAAAATGTAATAAAATATATTCACTCACCTGTATTGAACCAGAATCCTGAAGTGACATGCACCAGAAGCACCATTAGTATCAGAATACACAGGAAGAATCTACCAGTCTTCATGATGAGGCCGCCTTGTCAGTGCCGTCGGTAGACTGAAGTCGCTGTGATAAGGTTTGGTATACGGCGTACTATCGTGAACAGTACGTTGCTCTAAGACTTATATATTAGTCAGTAAACGAGCCCGACTATCTATCATTTTGTGGTTATAGACGAGAACAGCGTGTGATGTGATGTTGACTAATACCCATATATTGGGCCGCGAGTACTAACATGCGTGAAATCATAGAATCCGTGGCACGAACTATATGATCAAAATTATTTTGGTTAGTAGAAGACGAGGAACAAGTCGTCTAAATGTTTGTAAGCAAAGCAGTTTGTAGATAGCATTTTTTTTTACTAATAAAAGCCAAACAGAATCTGCATGAACACAGATTCATCATACAATAATAAAGACTAAGGACGGCATTTTGTCGGCGATTTTGATTTCTTGGTCAATATCAATATTGAGCATGCACAACTATAGATGGACTTGGGCGTACTTACTTATGCATGATGAATTGTTGTGGAGCGTGGTCAATCGTGCCGATGCCTCCGTTGATTTGGCAAAAGTTGATATGACCAACACAGAAGCTGGGCCCTTGACACGATTGATCAGGCTACCTGAAAGCTTCATATATATATATATATATATGTATATAAACACATAAGAACATCTCCTGTGGTAAGCGCCTTAGCGCTCCATAGAATATGTTAGTTGCCAACTGCGGGCGAGGTACACTCCTTATATTTATATCAAACAAACCATTTAAATACAGTACGAAGAAAATAACATTCAATGTGTGTTCAGTTGCGACGTTGGTAACTAGGGCAGCCGTGCTTGCTAAGAAAAATATTTAACAGAAAGAAATATAAAGAATCTTGTGAGGGACTGTTACTCGGAGATATTATGAAAAAAAAAATATATATACAAATAAGCAAGTGTGAACCTTATTGTATAAAAGTTATATCTGTTTGATATAAATAAGTCCCCCTATCCCCACAATGGATAGTACAACAACCGTTATTAAAAATGTTAAAATCTTACCAACATGGAAGCAGAAATGAATTTGTAAAGTTTCACATCTTCTGTAATTTTCAGATTTCTTGAACTTGATGAATAGGAGAAATGAAGTCAATGAGACTAAAGAAAATAACCATCTCCGTGCATATAGAAAAGAAAACAAAAGGGACACAACCCTTCAAGTGAGTGGAAATCCAGCCCTGTACTTAAAATGTGATGATTGTCTTTCGAGAATATGTTCCTAAACCATAGTTAACAACTGTATGAGAGCTTGTCAGTGTCTAACTTCCGGTTTTCGGGCCAGAGGCTACTCATTATTGAGTCTCATCAAGGGTCTTTAACATGTAAGAAGGTGAGGTTGCCAGATCTAATAACAAAATCTTATAAAAAAATATGGCAGTATCGACACACCGGTGTTAATATGGTGTTTAACAAAATTGTTTTTGTATTAAAGCAAACTAATATTTTTTTGCAATTATTTTCATCACAGGTTTGGGAAATGAAGGATGTGTGGAGACATTGGTATATATTGTTTTGAAATGCATTTATACGAAGGTGATATCCAAACTCTCATTTCTGATAGAGGAGAAGACGTTACAAACTGTTAGGTTTAATATTCTTAATTATCAAATATCCGAATTATTTGGATTGACTCATTATTCCTTGCCTTAGTTCTGAATTAACACACTTTGGTGCCTTACGTGGAGCTAAATTGATGTAAAACCTGTGTGGTGTAGTTTTATTTACCATTTAATTATATACACTGTATATCATATCTACGAGGAATTCACACACTTTGCCCGTGTGGTGTGGTTTTATTTCCCATTTTACCATACATTGTATCTACGAGGAATTCACATTCTATGGTCTTTTCCTTACGTGTGTTTCATTTACAAATTACAAATTTCTGTTTCACTGTTGACCCTTAACATCACTGGCGAGTCTTAGAAGGACGAACCAACTGTATGATGGTATTTCACATAATCATGAATGTGGTATTGTTTTACGCTTGAGTTTTCCCTAGGAACTTCGGTTTCCTCCCGCGCCCTTTGAACAATCCGGGCCAACAAACGTGATAAATATAAGTTTATATAGCTTGTTTCGCAAACGTTGCAAAATAAATACAGTTTTATAAAACTTACATAAAAATGTTTCCCACTTTCCAAGAAAATAGCATGTGCTATACTGGTTACTACAGACTTCCACAATCCAAGAGGGGCAACTTGTGTAGTCATGTAGCCTGTGTGATCATTGTTTGAAATGTGTTTTTTCTCATGCAAAACTAAACCGGCAGATGTTAATAATGCATTCTATTATATATCAGATGTATTTTCCTCTCACTTTTCATGTGAGTTTTAAGACTAAGTGATTTTGCGATATTTCATATATAATATATATACACATGTCTATAATGTACACACAGAGTGCTCCCATACTGTTGTCGGAGTTTTTTTTAGTTGTTTTTGGAAAAAAATACTGAAAGGTTAGTAAATTTTGGAGTTTACTTGAAACTCGCATTCTAGTGTATTGACGAAGCGGGAGAGGCAAAATGATACTAGTATACATTAGGCGACTTGTGTTTTTTGTTTCCATGGTAACTATGGAAGTATTGAGACTTGAAATTGCTCCACTGCAAAAGACACTATTAGACCACTCGATTGATTTGTGCAGAAACTTTTGGGAAGTGATATTAAATGGTGCAGGATATCACAGACGCTTGCATAGAAAATGAGAATTAAAAAAGAAGAAGATATCAGTGGTATGTGTACTGTATAAAAGTGAAGGCCGGAAACTTCGTTACGAGCAAATCGGCACCCCATCTCACTTGAATCGACTAAAAAACACATTTATGCAAACTGACACGTTGCACACTATATACGACCGTCATCAAGAAACATTCATCTTTGACCTACCGTGTCACCCAATACGAATTATTACATCCAAAACACAGTAATCTGTGAAAACATGGCCGAATTCCTCGCTCAGAACGCTATTTTTCAAACTTCTCCCTCAGCCTGTCCAGATTCCTCATTTACATACGGGGTTGAAAGGTCATGCTTTATTTTGGGGTCATCTCCGCCTTGAGTGGGATGTGATGAACAGGAAAATATGTTTATTCCGGTAATCCTTTTATTGGTGAAAAATTAACCACGTGTCCGCGACAGCATTGTTACATTACTACAGAACATGGGGATGGATCAAAATACAGTTCTGTCCTCACTTCTTGAGTAGTTAGAAGGTTCAGACTTCATGTGCACCTGGAGTGGGATGCGATTAACAGGAAAATCTGCTTATTCCGACAATCCATTCATTGGTGGACAATTAACAACGTGTCCGCGGCAGCATTGTTGCATTACTACGGAACATGGTGACGGATCAAAATACAGTTCTGTCGTCATTTCTTGAGTAGTTAAAAGATTCAGACTTCGTGTTCACCTGGAGTGGGATGTGATCAACAGGAAAATCTGCTTATTCCGACAATCCCTTCGTTGGTGAACAATTAACAACGTGTCCGCGGCAGCATTGTTACAATACTACGGAACATGGTGACGGTTCAAAATACACTTCCGTCATCATTTCTCAAGTAGTTAAAAGATTCAGACTTCGTGTTCACCTGGAGTGGGATGTGATCAACAGGAAAATCTGCTTATTCCGGCAATCCTTTCATTGGTGAACAATTAACAACGTGTCCGCGGCAGCATTGTTACTACGGAACATGGCGACGGTTCAAAATACAGTTCTGTCCTCATTTCTCATGTAGTTAGAAGGTTCAGACTTCATATGCACCTCGAGTGGGATGTGATGAACAGGGAAAATCTGCTTATTCCGGCAATCCTTTCATTGGTGAACAATTAACCACGTGTCCGCAGCAGCATTGTTACATTACTACGGAACATGGTGACGGATCAAAATACAGTTCTGTCGTCATTTCTTGAGTAGTTAGAAGGTTCAGACTTCGATGTGCACCTGGAGTGGGATGTGATGAACAGGAAAATCTGCTTATTTCGGCAATCCTTTCATTGGTGAACAATTAACAACGTGTCCGCGGCAGCATTGTTACTACGGAACATGGCGACGGTTCAAAATACAGTTCTGTCGTCATTTCTTGAGTAGTTAGAAGGTTCAGACTTCATGTGCACCTCGAGTGGGATGTGATGAACAGGAAAATCTGCTTATTCCGGCAATCCTTTCATTGGTGAACAATTAACAACGTGTCCGCGGCAGCATTGTTACTACAGAACATGGCGATGGTTCAAAATACAGTTCTGTCCTCATTTCTCAAGTAGTTAGAAGGTCCAGACTTCGTGTTCACCTGGAGTGGGATGTGATCAACCGAAAAATCTGCTTATTCCGAAAATCCATTCATTGGTGGACAATTAACCACGTGTCCGCGGCAGCATTATAACATAACTAAGGAACACGTCGACGGTTCAATATACAGTCCTGTCCTCATTTCTTGAGTAGTTAGAAGGTTCCGACTTCATGTGCCCCAAGAGTAGGATAGGATGAACAGGAAAATCTGCTTATTTCGGCAATCCTTTCATTGGTGAACAATTAACCACGTGTCCGCGGCAGCATTGTTACAATACTACGGAACATGGTGACGGTTCAAAATACAGTTCCGTCATCATTTCTCGAGTAGTTAGAAGGTTCAGACTTCATATGCACCTCGAGTGGGATGTGATCAACACGAAAATCTGCTTATTTTGGCAATCCTTTCATTGGTGAACAATTAACCACGTGTCCGCGGCAGCATTGTTACATTACTACGGAACATGGTGACGGTTCAAAATACAGTTCTGTCCTCATTTCTCAAGTAGTTAGAAGGTTCAGACTTCATGTGCACCTCGAGTGGGATGTGATGAACAGGAAATTCTGCTTATTCTGGCAATCCTTTCATTGGTGAACAATTAACCCCGTGTCCGCGGCAGCATTGTTACATTACTACGGAACATGGTGACGGTTCAAAATACAGTTCCGTCATCATTTCTCAAGTAGTTAGAAGGTTCAGACTTCATGTGCACCTCGAGTGGGATGTGATAAACAGGAAAATCTGCTTATTCCGGCAATCCTTTCATTGGTGAACAATTAACCACGTGTCCGCGGCAGCATTGTTACTACGGAACATGGCGACGGTTCAAAATACAGTTCTGTCCTCATTTCTCATGTAGTTAGAAGGTTCAGACTTCATGTGCACCTCGAGTGGGATGTGATGAACAGGAAATTCTGCTTATTTCGGCAATCCTTTCATTGGTGAACAATTAACCACGTGTCCGCGGCAGCATTGTTACATTACTACGGAACATGGGGACGGATCAAAATACAGTTCTGTCCTCACTTCTTGAGTAGTTAGAAGGTTCAGACGTCATGTGCACCTGGAGTGGGATGCGATGAATAGGAAATTCTGCTTATTCCGACAATCCCTTCATTGGTGAACAATTAACAACGTGTCCGCGGCAGCATTGTTACAATACTACGGAACATGGTGACGGTTCAAAATACAGGTATGTCGTCATTTTTTGAGTAGTTAGAAGGTTCAGACTTCGTGTGCGCCTCGAGAGGGATGTGATGAACAGAAAAATCTGCTTATTCCGACAATCCATTCATTGGTGGACAATTAACAACGTGTCCGCGGCAGCATTGTTACAATACTACGGAACATGGTGACGGTTCAAAATACAGTTCCGTCATCATTTTTCGAGTAGTTAGAAGGTTCAGACTTCATATGCAGCTCGAGTGGGATGTGATCAACACGAAAATCTGCTTATTATGGCAATTCGTTCATTGGTGAACAATTAACCCCGTGTCCGCGGCAGCATTGATACATTACTACGGAACATGGTGACGGTTCAAAATACAGTTCCGTCATCATTTCTCGTGTAGTTAGAAGGTTCAGACTTCATGTGTTCCTCGAGTGGGATGTGATCAACACGAAAATCTGCTTATTTTGGGAATCCTTTCATTGGTGAACAATTAACCCCGTGTCCGCGGCAGCATTGTTACATTACTACGGAACATGGTGACGGATCAAAATACAGTTCTGTCGTCATTTCTCATGTAGTTAGAAGGTTCAGACTTCATATGTTCCTCGAGTGGGATGTGATCAACACGAAAATCTGCTTATTTTGGCAATCCTTTCATTGGTGAACAATTAACAACGTGTCCGCGGCAGCATTGTTACTACGGAACATGGAGACGGTTCAAAATACAGTTCTGTCCTCATTTCTCCTGTAGTTAGAAGGTTCAGACTTCATGTGCACCTCGAGTGGGATGTGATGAACAGGGAAATCTGCTTATTCCGGCAATCCTTTCATTGGTGAACAATTAACCACGTGTCCGCAGCAGCATTGTTACATTACTACGGAACATGGTGACGGATCAAAATACAGTTCTGTCGTCATTTCTTGAGTAGTTAAAAGATTCAGACTTCGTGTTCACCTGGAGTGGGATGTGATCAACAGGAAAATCTGCTTATTCCGGCAATCCTTTCATTGGTGAACAATTAACAACGTGTCCGCGGCAGCATTGTTACTACGGAACATGGCGACGGTTCAAAATACAGTTCTGTCCTCATTTCTCATGTAGTTAGAAGGTTCAGACTTCATGTGCACCTCGAGTGGGATGTGATGAACAGGAAAATCTGCTTATTCCGGCCAATCCTTTCATTGGTGAACAATTAACCACGTGTCCGCAGCAGCATTGTTACATTACTACGGAACATGGTGACGGATCAAAATACAGTTCTGTCGTCATTTCTCATGTAGTTAGAAGGTTCAGACTTCATATGCACCTCGAGTGGGATGTGATCAACACGAAAATCTGCTTATTTTGGCAATCCTTTCATTGGTGAACAATTAACCCCGTGTCCGCGGCAGCATTGTTACATTACTACGGAACATGGTGACGGTTCAAAATACAGTTCCGTCATCATTTCTCAAGTAGTTAGAAGGTTCAGACTTCATGTGCACCTCGAGTGGGATGTGATCAACAGGAAAATCTGCTTATTCCGGCAATCCCTTCATTGGTGAACAATTAACCACGTGTCCGCGGCAGCATTGTTACATACGGAACATGGCGACGGTTCAAAATACAGTTCCGTCATCATTTCTCGAGTAGTTAGAAGGTTCAGACTTCATATGCACCTCGAGTGGGATGTGATGAACAGGGAAATCTGCTTATTCCGGCAATCCTTTCATTGGTGAACAATTAACCACGTGTCCGCGGCAGCATTGTTGCATTAATACGGAACATGGCGACGGTTCAAATTACAGGTCTGTCGTCATTTTTTGAGTAGTTAGAAGGTTCAGACTTCGTGTGCACCTCGAGAGGGATGTGATGAACAGGAAAATCTGCTTATTTCGGCAATCCTTTCATTGGTGAACAAATAACCACGTGTCCGCGTCAGCATTGTTACATTTCTACGGAACATGGTGATGGATCAAAATACAGTTTTGTCCTCATTTCTTGAGTAGTTAGAAGGTTCCGACTTGATGTGCCCCTGGAGTAAGATGTGATGAACAGGAAAATCTGCTTATTCCGACAATCCATTCATTGGTGGACAATTAATACAGTTCCGTGATCATTTCTCGAGTAGTTAGAAGGTTCAGACTTCATATGCACCTCGAGTTGGATGTGATCAACACGAAAATCTGCTTATTTTGGCAATCCTTTCATTGGTGAACAATTAACCCCGTGTCCGCGGCAGTATTGTTGCATTACTACGGAACATGGTGACGGTTCAAAATACAGTTCCGTCATCATTTCTCGAGTAGTTAGAAGGTTCAGACTTCATGTGCACCTCGAGTAGGGATGTGATAACAGGAAATCTGCTTATTCCGGCAATCCTTTCATTGGTGAACAATTAACCACGTGTCCGCGTCAGCATTGTTACATTACTACGGAACATGGTGATGGATCAAAATACAGTTCTGTCCTCATTTCTTGAGTAGTTAGAAGGTTCCGACTTCATGTGCCCCTGGAGTGAGATGTGATGAACAGGAAAATCTGCTTATTCCGACAATCCATTCATTGGTGGACAATTAACCCCGTGTCCGCGGCAGCATTGTTGCATTACTACGGAACATGGTGACGGTCCAAAATACAGTTCCGTCATCATTTCTCAAGTAGTTAGAAGGTTCAGACTTCATGTGCACCTCGAGTGGGATGTGATCAACAGGAAAATCTGCTTATTCCGACAATCCCTTCATTGGTGAACAATTAACAACGTGTCCGCGGCAGCATTGTTACAATACTTCGGAACATGGCGGCGGTTCAAAATACAGTTCCGTCATCATTTCTCGAGTAGTTAGAAGGTTCAGACTTCATGTGCACCTCGAGTGGGATGTGATCAACAGGAAAATCTGCTTATTCCGACAATCCCTTCATTGGTGAACAATTAACAACGTGTCCGCGGCAGCATTGTTACAATACTTCGGAACACCGCACTACCTACAAGTCCAATGGTCCTTCCGAGAAGGCAGTATCTTTCGCACCTAACAGGTTCGAATCCCTCTCGAAGGAAGATCAATGACTTCTATATAAATATGTGTGAATTGGAAAAATATCTATATATAATTGTTGTCATACCTTAACTCTAGATAGCTACAAGTATATATATAGCATTGTCTACAACAACACCAACATCACTTGAGTAAAGAATTGTACCATATATGTAATTAATTTATTTGTTGTCATAAACAACACCTGTTAATTAGATTCTTTCAAATGAACGGTGCTGTACATGTGACAGTGTATGTCAAACATGTCAGTTTAAAAAAGAAAGAAAAAAACGTGCAAATTGTGGTATATATGTCTGTAATAAAGCCATTATTTTACATAAACATAAACCGCCAATTGTAAAATTGAATGCATTCTGCTATACGTGTGTATAAAAACAACATATGTGTGTGATTATATTATATTTGTTCGTACAAACAACATCTAGTAATTGACACGTTTTAATTATCTGTGTTAGAACCAAATTTGACTTGAAAATCAAAATAATTTTGTAATTCAATTAAAGAGATAATGGCTCTCTTACATCAGATGGGTAATACATGTCAAGTGTGTGATGATACTTACATAGTAAAAATAACTTCATTTGCATGTTTACACATTGCCTTCATTGACAAGAATTTTAAAATAACACGACTGTCTTATTGTGACCAAAATTCATATCACATTTTCATAACATTATACTTTATAACATAGTTAACTTGAACCCTTCTTTCCAAAGCAGTAAACATGTATATCAAATATATAATATATTTATGCATTCGCAAGAATAATGTAAATGCATATATATGTATCAAGGAAATATACAGTACATGTAAATCACCTAATGAATCTCGCATGCAATATCTATTTAATCGTCTCATATATCCTGTATTACTCCATGTACAATATTAATGTACGTCTTTGTTCTAGCTATAGCTTATGGTGAACAACTAAATTTCTGGTTGAAATCCAGGAATTTTTCCTTAAAATATATGCATGTATATTAATTCAGAAATCACCACAGAACATGTTCATTAATCTTCATATTTTTATTATTATTTTATAAATTTAATTGTTAATTTAATTTCCATAGGTATAATGCCTCTATGCTCTCATACATGTACCTTAATTTCATACATGTAGGTTCGGTGTGTCCAATGAATTGTGCAGGTAAATGTCAATCAAAAGATAATTTAAATATAAAGACATGCATAAAACTTACCTAAAAATTGAATACTTAAACCTATATCCTGAGTCTCCATAAATATATTTAAAAATATGTCCTGAGTCCTTATATTTATATATATGAACAAACACTTCCTTCTCTATTACCCAACAACGTGCAAAATATTATACGCACACGTGTATACGTGTTCGTCTTGCCAGCAACAAATTGCCTTCCACGTGAATGTGCACATTATAAACACGTTGTCTAAACTATCACATGGTCATTTTTTATTTGGAGTTCTGCATAATCGATCCAATACGTGACCCCAATCATAGGGGTTAGTTAAAAACAAGTCTTTTCATATATTTTTTTATTTTTTTTTTAACTTTATTAACTAATGCACAAATCGTTGGTACCTATTATTAATGTTAACAATTTTTTTTTTCTTTATAATGTTCGTTAATTAAACTCCACTTTAGTTGTTGCCCTGTTATATAATATTCCATATGCAGTAAAAATAGTTTTGTCATACAAGGACCTGTGTCTTCAAACGTTCCAAGCACTCTGATGAGTCAGAGTCACTTCCGCTTTTCTATTTACGTATGTGTGTGTGTATGTGTTTGATTGTTGTATCTTTGTGTCGTTTCTTGTATTTCACAGCTATGTTTAACTGGTTTTCATATGCATCATTGAATGTTGTCCTGATCATGAGCTGCCGGACGATCGACGGATCCTACCATATCGTCAAACGTTTCCAGTATGAGAATGGGTAACTCTTCTGCGGGTATCCTAATTTGGGTAGATCGCCGGTGGTTATTTTTAAATATACTTACAATTGATTTCAAGATACTTTATGATGGCTTATATTTCTCTGTAATTCTTAATTATTTATCATCTCTATGTTTTGAAAATCTATCATTCATACTATTTTCACAACCTATTATTCTGCTGTTATGCAATGATGTTGAAAGTAATCCTGGTCCGTTTTATAATCTGAACATGGTTCATCTAAATGTTAGATCTATTAGAAACAAAACTTCCTTACTTGAAACCGTATTTGAAAGTAACGATATTGTATGCCTGACAGAAACACATTTAAATCCACTGATAAATAGCAGAGACATTCAAATGCATTCCTTCACTTTTTCTCCACACAGGAAAGATAGAACTACAGGCCCAGGGGGTGGGGTCATAATATTGTGACAAATGCTGTTGTCAACATATTGAATTGGACTCGGCCAGTGACCATGTTTCACGGGACGAATAGTTGTATATCGGAATAACGACTCAAAGGCCTGTGTGTTACTTAAAATAATGTGTATTCAGTAAAACATGTACGAGTACAATGTCATAAGCATGGGCGCAATAGGATAAGACATGAGGTATAATAAAACAGAGTGTCAAAGACACGTCCATTCATCACAACGAACAGGCTCAGTCTGCCTGAACAAAGGCAGACGATTTACAAAGAAAACTCTGTGACGACTTGACCTCACACTATTACGCATGTTACGACTCGACTTCACACTATTACGTTAAAGAACACAAGACATCTCGACTACATAGATTGACATCTCTCTCTCGTGACAAGACATTCCGACCCACACACGCTAACAATGAACAGGTACCCGAGCCGGTTATCCAGGTGTGACGGCTAAATATAGCTCGTCTCACCTGGAGAGCGGCACGTGCACATGAACACGACAATAAATAAAGGCACTCGTTCACTCACTTATATAAACACACGTATCTATACATACATACACAGGCTAATAATTACATGTCATATATAAATAAAAACTAACTACGTGACACTGCCCCCTGCTAAGATGGAAATTTGTCCTCAAATTAACTACAATACATGTACATGAAATTATCTCACATTTGACAAATTGCATACTACTTACAGGTAAATTAATTACATAAAATTACATAAAGATTATCAATTAAATGAGTCACAATGTCACATCATCACAAATTCCTGAAAAGAAAATAATGTTACCATACACTTCCGGTTCCAGTCCGTGGTCCGTTCCAGAGTCCTTCCGAAAACAACCTTAGTCATAAAGTCAATGTCCACCAAACATCCGTTGTTACCTTTCCAGCTGCGTCCAGTTGACAATCGATGACGATACCAATCCGAAGTGATGGAAATGCTTCCAAGAAATCGCGAATAATGAACCATGGTAAAATGCAGCGGAGACTTCATCCGTGGTAGCGCGGGCAAATCACCAATATGGCTCACGGGAGTGAAGCCATCTTCCACGAGGTCACGTGGGAACATCGTTCACCCATGGTTCTCGGTAGTGAAACCATCATCCACGAGGTCACGTGAGGACATCGTACATCCATGGTCCACGGTAGTGAAACCATCATCCACGAGGTCACGTGGGAACATCGTACATCCATGGTCCACGGTAGTGAAACCATCATCCACGAAGTCACGTGGGAACATCAACTCTGCATTGCATAGTCCCGATGCCAGGCAGGCTTTACGATGCGCCTTCCTCGTCTACTGACAATGTTATAGCTGTCAGAGACAGAAGAGGAAGTTGTACTTGATGCATCAACAGCAGTATTACCGAGACCTCCAAGATTAGAATCCTCGGATTCAGCATCACTCTCTAGAACATTTGCCCCAGGAGAAGGAGACGTGGAGAGAACGGATTCTTGTGCAGAGTTATCCGGAAGAGAGACGATACTGCTTTCATTGGATCTGGTCATTGAATCGTCGAACCAGGCAGGTTTCTGATCACCTCTATATGGCTTCAGACGATTAAAATGGACGATTCGGGGCTTCGACCGATGACTCTGCTGAATGCGATATGTAACATCAGTCAGCCTTTTAGTTACAATGAAAGGTCCAATCCATGGCAACTGCAGTTTTGGGGACACCCCTTTCTTCCTGACAAGATTGTGCAGCCAAACTGCTTCCCCAACCTCATAGTGGACAGACTTAGCATTATGGTCATAATTTCTCTTCATTGCACCGTGTGCGAATGCCAACTTGTCACGAGCAAAATCATGAATGTGTTCCAACTTGTTCGCCAGGTCATGCGCATAAGAGCTCTTGAAAACAGGACTGTCGGACTCGGGACTTCCAAACATCAGATCAACTGGCAATGTTATTTCTCTC
Source organism: Pecten maximus (assembly GCF_902652985.1). Taxonomy (NCBI): domain Eukaryota; kingdom Metazoa; phylum Mollusca; class Bivalvia; order Pectinida; family Pectinidae; genus Pecten; species Pecten maximus. Next base: position 14,501,353 of record NC_047023.1, on the reverse strand, counting down.
CCGAACATCATATTACACGGAGATACCCCTGTTGAGTCATGGACTGATGACCTGTATGCCATCATGAGCAGAGGAACATGCACATCCCAGTCACGCTGGTTATCCTCAACGAACATGGATAGCATGCTCTCTAAGGTTTGGTTCATGCGCTCCACCATGCCATCGCTTTGAGGATGTAAAGGGGTCGTTCTTGTCTTATCGATTCCCATGAGAACACACATTTCTTTAAACACAGCACTTTCAAAATTCCTACCCTGGTCAGAATGGAGTTGCCTGGGTACACCGAACTGCGAAATAAACCGATTTACCAACACCTCCGCCACAGTTACAGCCTCTTGGTCAGGAATTGGGTAGGCGTCACACCATTTGGTGAAGTAATCTCCCATGACCAACAAGTAGCGATTACCAAGATGTGTTACCGGAAGCGGACCCATAACATCAATAGCAATGCGTTCCAGAGGGGCACCGACTACATACTGCTGCAAGGGAGCTCTTGGAGATTTGGGAGGACGCTTCCTTCGGGCACAAACATCGCAAGCCCTGCACCAATGTTCAACGTCTTTCCTTAGCCCACACCAGTAATATCTAGTCCTCACCTTTCCTAGCGTCTTAGCAACGCCTAGATGACCTGCGGTCTTCGAGTTGTGGAGTTCTCTAAGAACAACTTTATGTAATACCTCTGGCAGCACTATCTGCCATTCAGTGGATAGACCATCATCATTCTCAAATCTTCTGTATAGAACACCAGACCTGAGATACAAAGCATCCCATCGAGACCAATAATGTTTTACACTTGGAGACCGATCTGAAATGTCTTCCCATAAAGGTCTTTGCCCCCTTTCTTTCCAACCTACAACTACACTCAATACCTTGTCTTTGCCTTGCAAATCTTTCAGTCTCTCCAATGAAATGGCTCCATCGATCATATCATCATTGCTGTCAGAAGGAACAGATATGTTCTGACTCGAGTTGTTAAAGGGAGTTGCCTTCCTCAATACCGCAACGCCACCGACACTATCATGAACAGCGTATTTGGCATCCACTTTATCACAATATGAGCATGACATCTGGGCACAAGGCCTCCTGGAGAGAGCATCAGCATTCATATGACTCTTCCCCCTCCGATGCTCGATCGAGAAGTCATATTGTGACAAGAGCTCAAGCCAACGAGCAAGCTGGCCTTCGGGGTTCTTAAAATTCTTCAGCCAACAAAGGGATCCGTGATCTGTGCGCACTTTGAAATGACGACCATAAAGATAACAATGAAACTGCTTAACGGCTTTTACGAGAGCTAACAATTCCCGTCTCGTCACACAGTAAGATCTTTCAGGCTTGCTCATGGATTTGCTAAAATAAGCAATGACTCTTTCATGGCTATCTTGGACCTGAGAAAGAACTGCTCCAACACCAGTATCGCTGGCATCAGTATCAAGGATAAACATTGTTTCCCTCTGTGGATATGCCAAGATTGGTGCAACAACCATCCTGTCTTTAAGTTCTTGGAAAGCAGATTCACAAGCGTCAGTCCACTCAAAAACATGGCCGGATTCCATCAGCTGATGGAGGGGACGAGCAATGGTTGAGAAGTTTTTGATGAAACGTCTATAGTAAGAGCTCATACCAAGAAAACTTCTCACTTCTTTGATACATTTTGGCGAAGGCCAATCTCGGACCGCGGAAACCTTTTCCGGATCTGTCTCAATACCCTGACCAGAAATTAGGTGACCCAGGAAATGAACTTTGCGCCGAAAAAGATGACACTTTTTGGGACTCAACTTCAAGCCTGCAGAACGCACACGATCTAGGACTTGTGTAAGATGATCAAGCTCTTGTTCAAAAGTATATCCAAATACCACCACATCGTCCAAGTACACAAGACAAAGCTTCCAGGTTAAGCCTGTCAATACTTGCTCCATAAGACGCTCGAACGTGGCAGGGGCGTTGCAGAGACCAAAGGGCATGACCTTAAATTGCCAAAACCCACCATAACCAGTTACAAAAGCGGTTTTCTGTCGGTCCTTCTCATCAACATCCACCTGCCAGTAGCCACTCTTCAGATCCAATGTGGAAAACCACGTAGCACCGGAAAGCGTGTCCAGTGTATCATCTATCCTCGGGAGGGGATGACTGTCCTTTACCGTTACGTCATTCAACTTGCGGTAGTCAATGCAAAAGCGTGTTGAACCATCCTTCTTTTTCACTAAAACAATGGGTGATGCCCACGGACCACTAGCTTTCTCAATGACACCCATTTGTAACATATCTGCAACTTCTTTCTCGGCCTCGTTTTGCTTTGCCAACGGAATTCTACGAGGGGGTTGGCGAATGGGTTTTGAACCACCGGTGTCAATTTCATGCGTGACCACATTTGTATTGCCAATGTCAGACTGGCCCTTAGAGAAAATGTCACTGTAAGTTACCAATAGATCTGCGACCTGCTGTTGCTGATTATCTGTAAGGTTTTCCTTCGAGCGATCAAAAAGATCTAAAAGATGCTCAGGAACAGAATTAGCAACCTCAGATACAGGTTCACTATGATCTTTACACTGAGATACAGCACATACCGGCTCACAAAAAGCTGCAACCGTACCCTTATGCACTGTAAGTGGTCGTTCCGTGACATTCATACACCGTAAAGGTATCGCTGAACTATTAGGTTTCACAACAGTCTTGGCTAAAAAAACATGGCTACGCTCGATAAAACGCACCGTTGGTTCTATAACACAGGTTTGGCCTGGTTTATACTGGTCTACGGGTTTACCACGGACAAGAACTTCACTCCTAGGGGGAATTACTACCGTCTCATCAATAGCTACGCGACAACACGCGGAACTCTCTTCTGAGAGAGACATATGTAATGGAACCCTTTGCCCCCCTATCTCAAGAGTTAAGGAATCTAGGAGAATACTGCATCCATTACTGGTGAGGAAGTCGGCACCAAGGATACCATCGTTTTGAATGTCAGCAAACCAAACTGTATGAGTGACGCTCCTTTCACCCAGTTTCATGTTTACTTTCAACCGACCATGTAGCGGTGCCACCTCACCGGTTGCAGTAAGTAGCGACTTATTCACCCTTTCAACTTCCTTAGCCAAAGATTCGGGCAACACTTTTAAAAGTTCTGTCCGCAGTAACGTAATGGAAGCTCCAGTATCGACCAAGAAACTGACATTTAAGCCCTCCACATTAGCCGTAACAAACACGCCCTCTTCATTGGTCCATGTGTTATGGGCTACTAACAGGTTGGGCCTCGGAATATGTTTTATTGCCGGGCTACGGCCCTCGAGTCCGGCCTCTGGAAGTTTTCCGAGTTCTTGTCAGCTTTGCCACTGGAATGCTTTTCTTGGTTAATAGTTGTGTTACTACCATTGTGAGTTGACCGTTTTGAATTAGAATTCGGAGGATTAGAACCTCGCCCAGAGTGTTCCTGTGTCTTTCTATCAGAGCCTTTGGAGTCAACTTTCTTTCTCAGACTGTCAATCTCGCTTCTCAAAGACTGAATTAATTCATCATTGGGAGAAACATTCGGAGATTTAGAAGAAGATTTGTTGTCTTCATCATTTCTCCCTTCGATGGCTCGAACCGGTCGATTTCGGAACCTATCCGCCAATTTATGGGACTCAAGCCGCACAGCAAGAGCTTCAGCATGGGTTAAGGTATCTAATTGGGCTTCTCGCAAGCGCAGGCGAATGTCAGGGTCGACTATGGCATCAATGAAGAAGTCTACAGAAAGCGTCTCTAAAACGTCCTGTGCTGCCTTAGGATAAGACTGCCTGGTAAGCTTGCGAATAGCCCTAGACAGATCTGACAAGGACTCGTCCTTTCCCTTAACCTTTGTCTGCAGCTTGGCACGATACATTTCGGATTTACATTCGCTACCGAACCGTCGCTGTAGAGAATCGGTCAGCTGAGAGAAATCGCGGCGGCTTTCCGCATTCAAGTCGCTGAGGACTGCCCTAGCAGAGCCAGCTAGACTTCCCGCCAAGTACAGGCCCTTTTCCCTAATATCCCACTTATTTATATCGGCAACTATTTCGAACTGAGAGAGATACTCCTCCCAGTCCTCCTTACCATCGTAGGTAACCGGTTTCATTGAAACTCTTTTCGGATTACTACTACTAGCCCCTGACAATTGTGATGAGCTAGGGTTAGGTTCAATACTCGGTGGAACGCTTGAACCTCGGAAATCCGACCTTGCAAGGTCAACATGCCCTGTCTGCATGATACCATGATCGACATGCGCATCATGGGCATCATTTGGGACAGCAGTATCCCCTAGACCACTGCTGGGCCTAGTATACTCTACTTGAGTGCTGCAGGCCAACGGAACACGAGAGTTGAATGTGAATATTCCGTCCGTCGGAGTAGGAGCTACACCAGCTGGTGCGTTATCTAAAGATAACCCTAGATCAGTTTGACAAGAACTTTCGGCAGACAAACGGACATGCTGCTTCGCCTTACTATGGATTGTACCAATTTCTTTCTTTAGTTCGAACGTTTGCTCATTTAAAAACTGGACCTCTTTTCTAGTGTTAACCAACTCATTTAATAGATAGGTTGTAGTCTCCAAAACATCATTAAACACGGACCTCATATTACCTTGAAGGTCTGTGACAGCACATGACAAGATGTTATTTTGTCTCTCAAACAACTCTATGATCATCTCAGGGGCCAACCTGTTAGCTGGCGAACGTTGAGATGTAACCGACGAATGTTTGGGAGACTGAGACAACGAATTCGAAGCCATCGCGAATTATTCAAATCAATAAAATGAGCAGATATATAACAATTACATAGCAACACTAGCAAAGCCCCACGTTGGGCGCCAATGTGACAAATGCTGTTGTCAACATATTGAATTGGACTCGGCCAGTGACCATGTTTCACGGGACGAATAGTTGTATATCGGAATAACGACTCAAAGGCCTGTGTGTTACTTAAAATAATGTGTATTCAGTAAAACATGTACGAGTACAATGTCATAAGCATGGGCGCAATAAGATAAGACATGAGCAATGATAAAGCAGAGTGTCAAAGACACGTCCATTCATCACAACAAACAGGCTCAGTCTGCCTGAACAAAGGCAGACGATTTACAAAGAAAACTCTGTGACGACTTGACCTCACACTATTACGCATGTTACGACTCGACTTCACACTATTACGTTAAAGAACACAAGACATCTCGACTACATAGATTGACATCTCTCTCTCGTGACAAGACATTCCGACCCACACACGCTAACAATGAACAGGTACCCGAGCCGGTTATCCAGGTGTGACGGCTAAATATAGCTCGTCTCACCTGGAGAGCGGCACGTGCACATGAACACGACAATAAATAAAGGCACTCGTTCACTCACTTATATAAACACACGTATCTATACATACATACACAGGCTAATAATTACATGTCATATATAAATAAAAACTAACTACGTGACAATATATTATAAAAACACTGTTATTGTAAAAAGAAGAGCTGATCTTGAAAGGGACGATGTAGAACTGCTTTGGTCCGAGGTTTTGATTAATAATCATAAATTTCTTCTTGGTTGTTTATATAGACCTGACAGTAATATCGAATACTGGAACAAACTTGATGACACTTTAACTAGAGCCACTGATACTTCTATGGATCCTCACTATTGGCAAAGATTTCGCACTCTTAGAAATGAAACTATTGACCTGATCCGTGAAGCAAAGGCAAATTACATAAAAAATATTGAAAACTCTCTGAACGATAACTTGGTCTCCCCAGACAAATGGTGGAAGATAGCAAAATCTATCACTAACTTCTCTAATAAATCCTCCTCTATCCCCCCTCTTGAATTAAATAACCAGGTCATTCATCACCCAATTGATAAAGCTGAAGTCCTGAACAATCACTTCACTAATATCTCTACTTCAACACCTAACCTTGAACTCCCCCAAACTGCACAAAACTTTATCCCAATTTTACTAACACATATTCAAGTCACTGAACAAGATGTCTCTGATCAAATTAACATTCTTAATGCTAATAAGCCACCAGGCCCTGATGGCGTTATTCCAAAAATTGTTAAAAAACTGAACTCTTCTCTAAAACTACCACTTACACTATTATTTAATAAATCTTTAGAATCAGGGATTGTACCTAACAGTTGGAAACAAGCAAATATTAATGCTATTTACAAAGGAAATGGTTCTACTAATGATGTCCTAAATTACAGACCTATATCAATAACTTCTTGTTTTAGTAAATTGATGGAAAAAGTTGTTTTTAAATATCTTCATAATTACCTTGTTGAAAACTCTATTATAACTAAGCATCAGTCTGGATTTACACCAGGCGACTCTACAGTTAATCAGTTATTATTCATATATAATGAAATTGTTAGTAATATGGATCAGGGAAAGGACTTAAGGTTTGTATTTTGTGACATCAGTAAAGCCTTTGGCCGAGTTTGGCACCAAGGTCTTCTTCAAAAACTGAAAAATTATGGAATTAATGGTAATTTACTTGACTGGATTCAAAGTTATCTTACAGATAGATTACAAAGAGTTAGCACTGAAGGTTATTTCTCTCAATTCAGGGTTATTAATGCAGGGGTTCCTCAGGGATCTGTTCTTGGCCCACTTCTCTTTCTTCTTTACATAAATGATATCACAGAAAATGTTAATACTAATATTAAGCTTTTTGCAGATGACACTTCCCTTTACATAATTATTGATGAAAACCCCGCTCAAGCTGCACAAGCACTAACCTCTGACCTTACTAATATTAGTGAATGGGCAAACATATGGGACATCAAATTTAACCCCAATAAAACTAAATCAGTCATATTTTCAAGGAAACAAGACACAAATCACCCAACATTAACTTTTCAAAACAGCCAGATTACAGACACTACATCACATACACACCTAGGGCTTACCCTTAAAGATGATGCATCATGGAGACAACATATTCAGAACATATATGAATAAGCATACAGCAGACTTAACATTCTTCGATACATAAAAACAAAAGTCAATCGAAAAACATTAATTAAAATTTACACTGCTTTTATTAGGCCAATATTAGAATACGCTGACATTGTTTGGGATAACTGCACACAACAATCTGCCGATCTTCTGGAATCAATACAATTAGAAGCAGCAAGAATCATCACAGGCCTTCGCTCTGGCACTTCACATATTAAACTGTATACGGAACTTGGTTGGGAAACTCTGGCTGCCAGAAGAATGAAACATAAACATATTATGATGTATAAACTTATGCATGGACTCGCACCGCAATATTTACAAGATATATTGATTCCATTTACTAACAATCCTAACGATAATACTTATCCTCTCCGACACATCAGACTTTTTAACCCACCTTTATGCAGAACTAATAGCTACTTTGATAGTTTCTTCCCGTCTATGTGCCGCACAGCTAACAATACAGATACTAACTACTCTGATTATCCCTCACTTGCAAGCTTTAAACATAAACTAAATAATAATAACACATTGGAAATTGAATCTGTTAAAATCTTTAAAACTGAAGGAAACAGAAGGGCGAACATAATTTTAACTCAGCTTAGAAATTATTGCAGTGATCTAAATTTTGATTTAAACCAGGACCATTTAACAGACAATCCTTCATGTAATTGTTCAGATGACCATGAAACAGTTTCTCATTTTTTTCTAGATTGTCCTCTACATAATGACTTGCGGATAAATTTGTTTACTTCCCTCAATGATTTTAATATTGACCATAACCATATTTGTATTAACATTATTTTAAATGGATGTCCTAGTTGTGATGGAAATATTAACAGAGTAATACTTAATGATGTCCAAAATTTTATAGGAAAATCTCATCGTTTTAACTTATATAAGATCTAGAAAGCCATCATACTGTTCATCTTGAAAAATACTACTTCTTAATAAATTAATAATTTTTAATGTAAGTTAAATATCATATATATATATATATATATGAACCCAGTTGAACATAGCTGATATTTATTTATGTATTAAAATATACTTGCATTGATTTTAGTTCCTGTTTTCTATATATTAAATCAGTGTGTGAATAAGGTCATTAACTACAGTATTATTAAAATTACATAAATTATATGCATAAAAAATTCCTATACAGCTCAGGTGGTGATGACCTGTGCAATATAGGCACATGGACTTTTGGTCTAGCCACCTGTTACTGTCTCTATATTAATTAACTTTGATGTCTACAATTGTTTATTTATTTCCTTCGGAACTGAATCACTGTTATATTTGTTTATATTGATATTAAAGTGTGTATGTGTGTGTGCAAGTGCTTTATGTAACATATTCTGTGTTTATCTTGTGTTGAAAAATAGTTACTTCCCTTAATTCCTTTGTTTATATTATGTATTTCATTTCAAAATATTTAGACCAATTAATTTAAAAGATTATAATTATATTCGATGACTCAATCCACCATGGAAAGAATTTATATAGGCTTGCCTGTTATTCGATCCAATTGATATTAACATCATGTCAATAAAATTTGTTGAAATGAAAAGGTTCAGACTTCATATGCACCTCGAGTGGGATGTGATGAACAGGGAAATCTTCTTATTCCGGCCATCCTTTCATTGGTGAACAATTAACCACGTGTCCGCGGCAGCATTGTTGCATTAATACGGAACATGGCGACGGTTCAAATTACAGGTCTGTCGTCAATTTTTGAGTAGTTAGAAGGTTCAGACTTCGTGTGCACCTCGAGAGGGATGTGATGAACAGGAAAATCTGCTTATTTCGGCAATCCTTTCATTGGTGAACAAATAACCACGTGTCCGCGTCAGCATTGTTACATTTCTACGGAACATGGTGATGGATCAAAATACAGTTTTGTCCTCATTTCTTGAGTAGTTAGAAGGTTCCGACTTGATGTGCCCCTGGAGTAAGATGTGATGAACAGGAAAATCTGCTTATTCCGACAATCCATTCATTGGTGGACAATTAACAACGTGTCCGCGGCAGCATTGTTACAATACTACGGAACATGGTGACGGTTCAAAATACAGTTCCGTGATCATTTCTCGAGTAGTTAGAAGGTTCAGACTTCATATGCACCTCGAGTGGGATGTGATCAACACGAAAATCTGCTTATTTTGGCAATCCTTTCATTGGTGAACAATTAACCCCGTGTCCGCGACAGCATTGTTGCATTACTACGGAACATGGTGACGGTCCAAAATACAGTTCCGTCATCATTTCTCGAGTAGTTAGAAGGTTCAGACTTCATGTGCACCTCGAGTAGGATGTGATAAACAGGAAAATCTGCTTATTCCGGCAATCCTTTCATTGGTGAACAAGTAACCACGTGTCCGCGTCAGCATTGTTACAATACTACGGAACATGGTGACGGTTCAAAATACAGTTCCGTCATCATTTCTTGAGTAGTTAAAAGATTCAGACTTCGTGTTCACCTGGAGTGGGATGTGATCAACAGGAAAATCTGCTTATTCCGACAATCCCTTCATTGGTGAACAATTAACAACGTGTCCGCGGCAGCATTGTTGCATTAATACGGAACATGGCGACGGTTCAAAATACAGGTCTGTCGTCAGTTTTTGAGTAGTTAGAAGGTTCAGACTTCATGTGCACCTCGAGAGGGATGTGATGAACAGGAAAATCTGCTTATTCCGGCAATCCTTTCATTGGTGAACAATTAACCACGTGTCCGCAGCAGCATTGTTAAATTATTACGGAACATGGTGACGGATCAAAATACAGTTTTGTCGTCATTTCTTAAGTAGTTAGAAGGTTCAGACTTCGTGTTCACCTGGAGTGGGATGTGATGAACAGGAAAATCTGCTTATTCCGGCAATCCTTTCATTGGTGAACAATTAACAACGTGTCCGCGGCAGCATTGTTACTACGGAACATGGCGACGGTTCAAAATACAGGTCTGTCCTCATTTCTCATGTAGTTAGAAGGTTCAGACTTCATATGCACCTCGAGTGGGATGTGATGAACAGGAAAATCTGCTTATTCCGACAATCCTTTCATTGGTGAACAATTAACCACGTTTCCGCAGCAGCATTGTTACATTACTACGGAACATGGTGACGGTTCAAATCATTCGTCGTCATTTCAGTTTGAGCAGATTTTTCATGATGGAGTGTAAGGAAAAGTTTCCGCATCTTATTGGACAACATACGTGTCGGCAGATTTTATCGGAACATGGCGGAAAATCAGTTGTCCACTGTGTTAAATCGACTTATGACCAGTTGGAAATTCTATTGATTCATGACAATCTTCCGCGCATTAATATACACTGGCAACGTCCTTTAGTATGGGGGGGGTGATAACAATTACCACTTTGTTCCGGCAGCAGATTGGGTTATTCCCGGATCCCAAAGTGACGAGTATTCTAAAAACATCCGTTCCGTATCATCTGTCTCAAGACGCTTTCAATTTTTTGGGGCAAAAAAACCCTTCCCCCAGTTGTTAAACCCTGGGGAAAAATTGTTTAAAAAATTTGTTTTGGAACTTATTCCCAAATTAAAAAAAAAATTTTTTTTGGCATTTTAAAAAAAAAAAGTTTTCAAAAAGGGGTTTGTTTCCGGGGGAAAAAAATTTTTCTTTCCCTTTTTGGGTAAAAAAGGGGTTCCCCGGAAATTTATTTGGGCAAAACCCCCGGCCCTTTTTTAAAAAAAAAGGGTTTCCCCTTTTTTTCCCCGGGATTGGTAAAGGAAAAAAAATTGCCCTTTTTTGGGGGGAAGGAAAAATTTTTTTTACCATGGGGAAAAAAGGCCCTTTGGCTTTCGGGTTTAAACTTTTTGAAAAAGTTAATTCGCCCGGGGGGGTTTAAAAAATTTGTTTGGCCCCAAGGGGAACCCAATTCCCGGGGAAAGGGGTTCCAGGAAATTTTAAAAAAGGGAAAAACAGTTTGGGTTTAAATTTAGGGGTGGGGGGTTAAAACCGGTCTTTTTGAATTAAAGGGGAAAAATTCCCCCCTTGTAACAAAAGGGTTTGGCCCTTTTATTGGATTAAATTTCAGGTTTTTTCATTTTGGGGGAAAAAGGAAAAATTTTCGTTTTATGTTAAAAAAACCGGGGGGCCCCCCATTTTTTCCCAAAAACCCGTTTGGCTTTCATTAAAATTTAAAAACAATTAATTCCCATGGGGGGTTAAAAAAAATTTTTTTTGGTTTTTTTTAAAAATTTCCTTTTTGGGACCATTTTTACTTACAAAACGTTTTCCCCTCCTTTTTTAAATTAAAAGTTGCCCCCTTTTGGGGGGGCAAAAAATCTTTGGGGTTTTTTTGGGGGAAACCAACCTTCCCCAAATTTTTGGGGGGAAGGGGTTTTTTAAAAATTTCCCGGGGAAAAAAATGCCCAAATTTTTTTAAGGAAATTTTCCCAAAAAAGTTTCGTTTTATTGGGAATTAGTGCAAAAATTTTTTAAAAATTAATTTAAACCCCTTTTTAAAAAAAATCGCCCTTTTTTTTAAAAAAATTGCTTATCCCCTCTTTAGTGAAAAGGGCCTTTTTTTTTTTCGGGGAAAAAGGAAAATTTCCCATTCCCCCAAAATTTTTTGTAAAAAACTTTTTCCCCAGTTTTTGGTTTAGAAAAAAAAGTTTTCCCTTTTTTTTGGGAAAAAAAAAACCCTTTGGGGCCCGGGTCCATTGGCCTTTTTTTTGGGGGTTTTTCCCCCTTGGGAAGGTTAATTCCCCCTTTGGGGTGGAAAAAAATTCTTTTGCAATTTTTTGAGAAAAACCTTTTAAAAAAATTTGTAAAAAAATTTTCCCCAAACTTTTCATTTTAAGGGGGGCAAAAGGGGCCCATATTTTAAAGGTTTCCCATTCCTTTTTGGGTTTTAAAATTTGGGGAAATTTTTAAAGGAAAAAGGGTTTCCGGGGGCCCCTTTTTTTAAAAAAGAAGGGGGGGGGGGGGGGGGGGGGGGGGGGGGGGGGGGGGGGGGGGGGGGGGGGGGGGGGGGGGGGGGGGGGGGGGGGGGGGGGGGGGGGGGGGGGGGGGGGGGGGGGGGGGGGGGGGGGGGGGGGGGGGGGGGGGGGGGGGGGGGGGGGGGGGGGGGGGGGGGGGGGGGGGGGGGGGGGGGGGGGGGGGGGGGGGGGGGGGGGGGGGGGGGGGGGGGGGGGGGGGGGGGGGGGGGGGGGGGGGGGGGGGGGGGGGGGGGGGGGGGGGGGGGGGGGGGGGGGGCCCCCCCCCCCCCCCCCCCCCCCCCCCCCCCCCCCCCCCCCCCCCCCCCCCCCCCCCCCCCCCCCCCCCCCCCCCCCCCCCCCCCCCCCCCCCCCCCCCCCCCCCCCCCCCCCCCCCCCCCCCCCCCCCCCCCCCCCCCCCCCCCCCCCCCCCCCCCCCCCCCCCCCCCCCCCCCCCCCCCCCCCCCCCCCCCCCCCCCCCCCCCCCCCCCCCCCCCCCCCCCCCCCCCCCCCCCCCCCCCCCCCCCCCCCCCCCCTTTTAAAATTCTAGGAATTAGGTTTAAAATCTTTGGTGATTTTTTTAAAAAATTTTCGGCATGGATGGGATGATAAAGAAACTGTTTTTTCCAAACTTTTTGGGAAAAAACAGTTCCCCCAATTTTTCTAAAAAGGCGACTTCAAAAAACATCGTTTTTTATGGAAAAGGGTTTGATTTTTCAGGGGGAAAAAAAAAAACAACGCTTTTTTTGGGAACTTTTTAACAAAAAACCCGTTTCCCGGGCCAAGTTTTAATTTGGAACATGGAGGTTTAAAAAATTTCCTTTTTTCCCTTTTCAATAGTTAAAATTAACCAGTCCCCGGGGGGATGTATAAAGGAACGTTATTCCGGCTCCTTTTTAAAATTAAAGGCCCCGCCCATTTAACTTTGGAAAGGGAAAAAAATTTTTTATTCGGGCGCTTTTTGGGAATTAAAAGTTTAGACTTGTTTTCACCGGGAAAGGGAGTTAAAAAAAATTCCCCACCCCCTCAATTGTGAAAATTAATTGTTTTCCCCCTTGTTTATAAAAGGAAACGGGTTTTAAAAACTCTGTGCATTTTTGGTTTAGAAGGTTCCCCAAAGGCCCTTAAGGGTGCGTAAGGAAAATTTTCTTATTCCGGAATTTTTGTGAAAAAACCCGGTCCGGGAGCCATTGTTTAAAATTACAAATGTCGGACAAAAATTTTGTTCCTTTCTTTGTTTTAAAAATTTAACCTTTTTTTTTATGGGGGTTGGGGGGAAAAAATTTTTCTTATTGGGGAATCCCTTTTTTTTAAAAAAACTTTTGGGACATTGGTTTTCCCGGGCATGGTTATTCAAAATAAGGGTTTTTTTTCCCCGTATTAAATTATAAATTTTGCCCCGGGGGAAAAGGAAAAGAATTCGGCCCTCCTTTTTGGGAAAAATTAACCCCCCCTTTCCGAGCGCATTTTAAAATTTTACGGGAAAATGGGGGGTAAAAAACATTGTTCATTTTTAAGAGTTGAAGTTTTCCCCCCGTGATATAGGTTTCCCCTTTTTTTTTTAAAAATTTAAAATTTAAAACCCCCAGAATTTTTTACGGAAAGGGGGGAAATTTTTTTTTTCTCATTTTAAAGTTTAAAATTCGTTCTTATGAGGGGGTTATAACGGAAAACTTATTTTAAAATTTTTTTTTAAAAAAATTTTTGGGGGGTTTAATTTAGGCCCTTTAGGTTTTAAAAATTTTCCTCATTTTTGGAGTTAAAATTCAATTTTTATGGGGGTTTTTTTTGAAAATTTATTTCGGGGAATTTTTTTAAAAATTAAAGGGCCCCCAGGGGAATTTTCGAAAAAGGGTTCAAAAAAACCCCTTTTTTCCAAAAAAAAAAAGTTGACCCTTTTTTGACCCAAAATGGGGTTTTAAAAAAAAAATTTTTTCCCAATCCTTTTTTGTAAATTAAAAGGTTTGAAAAGGTTAAATTTGGCGGCAAAAAAAAAGTTTTGCCCATTTTGTTTAAATTCAAATTTTTTCAACTGGGGGATGTTAAACAGGAAATTTTATTTCCCAATCCTTTTTTGTAAAATTCCGTGTGAGGGGTTTTTTCCCTGGGGGGTAATCAAAAACGCTTTTTCCCTTTTTTGTTAAAAGGGGTTTGGGTTTTTATTATTAAAAGGTGCAACAAAATCATTCCGAATTTTCATTTTTGAAATTAAACCCCCGGGCCCCAGGATGTTATTAAGGAACTTTTTTAAAAACATTTTTTTCCCTTTAAAAGGGAACCCCCCTTTTTTGGGGAAAACAAAAAAAGTTTTTCCCCCCAATTTTTTTTTGCCCTTAACAAAAAACCCCAAATTGTTTTTGGGGAAAATCAGGGAAAAACAATTTTTCCCATTTTATTATTTGGAAATTGCTTTATTCATCGGGGGGATTTGAGAAGGAAATTCATTCCGGTTTTTATTTGGGAAATTAACCACCCCCGCCCTTTTTCAATCTAAAAGGTGAATAAAAATTTTTCCCCATTTTTTAGGAGAAGTTCAACCTTGTTTCCGGAGTGGGGGGTTTCCCGGAAAATCTTATTCCCCCCCAAAAGGTAAAAAAAAAACTGTGGGGGCCTTTTCTGGTGGGATTAAAAACGGTCGCCCATTTTTCATTAGAAAAAGGGGAGTTTTTTAAAGCCCCCCATTTTAATGAAAGGAAAATTTTTTTTTCCCCTTTCATGGGGGGGGGGGGGGGGGGGGGGGGGGGGGGGGGGGGGGGGGGGGGGGGGGGGGGGGGGGGGGGGGGGGGGGGGGGGGGGGGGGGGGGGGGGGGGGGGGGGGGGGGGGGGGGGGGGGGGGGGGGGGGGGGGGGGGGGGGGGGGGGGGGGGGGGGGGGGGGGGGGGGGGGGGGGGGGGGGGGGGGGGGGGGGGGGGGGGGGGGGGGGGGGGGGGGGGGGGGGGGGGGGGGGGGGGGGGGGGGGGGGGGGGGGGGGGGGGGGGGGGGGGGGGGGGGGGGGGGGGGGGGGGGGGGGGGGGGGGGGGGGGGGGGGGGGGGGGGGGGGGGGGGGGGGGGGGGGGGGGGGGGGGGGGGGGGGGGGGGGGGGGGGGGGGGGGGGGGGGGGGGGGGGGGGGGGGGGGGGGGGGGGGGGGGGGGGGGGGGGGGGGGGGGGGGGGGGGGGGGGGGGGGGGGGGGGGGGGGGGGGGGGGGGGGGGGGGGGGGGGGGGGGGGGGGGGGGGGGGGGGGGGGGGGGGGGGGGGGGGGGGGGGGGGGGGGGGGGGGGGGGGGGGGGGGGGGGGGGGGGGGGGGGGGGGGGGGGGGGGGGGGGGGGGGGGGGGGGGGGGGGGGGGGGGGGGGGGGGGGGGGGGGGGGGGGGGGGGGGGGGGGGGGGGGGGGGGGGGGGGGGGGGGGGGGGGGGGGGGGGGGGGGGGGGGGGGGGGGGGGGGGGGGGGGGGGGGGGGGGGGGGGGGGGGGGGGGGGGGGGGGGGGGGGGGGGGGGGGGGGGGGGGGGGGGGGGGGGGGGGGGATGTGATGAACAGGGAATCTGCTTATTTTGGCAATCCTTTCTTGGTGAACAAATTAACCACGTGTCCGCAGCAGCATTGTTACATTACTACGGGAAATGGTTTATGGATCCAAATACATTCTGTCCCTCATTTCTGGAGTATTAAAAGATTCAGACTTCGTGTTCACCTGGGAGGGATGTGATCAACAGGAAAATCTGCTATTCGACAATCCCTTTTATTGGTGAACAATTAACAACGTGTCCGCGGCAGCATTTTGCATTATACGAACATGGCGCGGTTCAAAATACAGGTCGTCCGTCATTTTTGAGTAGTTAGAAGGTTCAGACTTTATGTGCACCTTGAGGGGATGCGATGAAAAGAAAAACTGCTTATTCCGGCCCAACCTTTCATTGGTGAACCCAAATTTAAACCCCGGTGTCCGCAGCAGCATTGTTAATTATTACGGAACATGGTGACGGATTTAAAATACAGTTGGGCGTCATTTCTTAAGTATTTAGAAGGTTCAGACTTCGTGTTCACCTGGAGTGGGATGTGATGAACAGGTAAATCTGCTTATTCCGGCAATCCTTTCATTGGTGAACAATTACACCCGTGTCCGCGGCAGCATTGTTACTACGGAACAAAGGTGACGGTTTTAAAATACAGGGTTGTCCTCATTTTTTCATGTAGTTAGAAGGTTCAGACTTCATAGCCCCTCGAGTGGGATGTGATGAACAGGAAAATCTGCTTATTCCGGCAATCCTTTCATTGGTGAACAATTAACCACGTTTCCGCAGCAGCATTGTTACATTACTACGGAACATGGTGACGGTTCAAAATACAGTTCCGTCATCATTTCTCAAGTAGTTAGAAGGTTCAGACTTGATGTGCACCTCTAGTGGGATGTGATGAAC